>NC_139025.1:75232744-75976007 GCF_964662115.1 Mustela nivalis | reverse complement strand
CAGGGCTCAACCCCAAGACCCTAGGACCACGACCCGAGCCAAAGGCAGACGCCTAACAATGAGCACCCAGGCACCCCTCAAGTATTAAATTTTCAAGAATTTTTGCAAACTCATTAAATACAGCCATTATTAAAAACTAAATAGCATGCACTTGAAATTAGTTTGTTTATTTTTAAAACAAAAGTAATACTCAAAACTATCTTTTAGTATTCTTTACTCTTGAGATTCTTCAGATCTATATTGTGTCTGTGTGACAGAAATATTGTCTAATGATGTGCTGTTGTGAATCTCTTCCCAACTCAGAAGTTTAGGGCTTCTTGTTGGTTGTTCGAACTTGGCCATGATGGGAGTACTTTTACTATGAAAATTAGCAAATGTTACAAATCAAATGTTTGCCCCCCTAGGTTGCTGGTTGATAAACATTCATCAGCACACCACAGGGTAGAATATACACAGTTCCTTTTTTGTGTACACGTTTCGGTTACCATGTTGCTATAGGGAAGTACCTTTCTCTTAAGTGTCTTTCTCCTGTCCCTTTAGATTTGTTGCAGATACATTAAGTGCCAAGTCCCTGACATGCCCTTCAAGGAAGACTTTTTCCTTTCTTTTCTCTTTCATTCTCTTTCTTGCCTTCACCTCTACAAAGCCCTGTGTCCTACAGAGTGTTCCCTGCAGCCCTCAGGACTGGGGCTAAAGCAGTTCCTGATAAACTCTGGCAGAAAGCAAGGAAAAAAAGTCAGAATTTGATGGTGACCATGCTGTGGTTGTTGATAGTATTAAAGCAAAATAGTGGGCTATTAGCAAAACTTAGCCCTGTTTTTAGCTAGTGAAATAATTGGGTCACAGGTAATAGAGTTTATAAAATCAAATATTTATTACTAATCAGTTTATCTTTTCATTGATTGTGTTTTTAAAGTAGCTTGAAAGGTGACATTTCCGTAAGTATTCACATATTAAATATTGGAAGATAAACTTACATTTTGGGGACCCTGTAAATCATTGAATTAGCCCAGGACTTCATTTCTCCCATTTGCCCAAAGTGTGTAAGTAGAAGCTTTTTCATAATCCTACACATGATTACCCCATTACCATTCATCATAGTGGTGCATAAGGTATATAAAATATTTTTATATGTATGCATTTTTGCCAAATACTGTGTTTTGAGGTATTTGGCAACATCTGGACAACTGATTGAAGGGAGACAGTCTCTCCCCAGACCACCTCTCTTCCCCTTTGGGGCTTATACAGGCCCATGCTAGTGTCAGATCACTCATTTGGATATGCGGGCTCCTATCACTGGCACCCATCCGAGCATATGTGGAGGACAACTCTTTAGGAGAGAATTTTGGAAGTCTAGAGATCGTATAATTAGTCCAACACTACAACTCCCCATCTGCCCGAAGCATGTAATGGAAGCTATTTTATCCTCATTAACACAATTACATCCTTTCCTTTCCTCTTGGAAGGGCATAATGTAAATAAATGTGTGTGTGTGTGCGTGAGTGTGTGTGTGTGTGTGTGTGTGTGGCCAAATACCTAATTATCTAATGAGGTATGTGGCTACATCTGGACCACTGATTGAAGGGAGATGTGCTCTCCCCAGCTCCATTGCCCTTGTCCTTTTTAGCACTGCTGCAGGCCCAGGTTCAATGCAGATCACCGCCTGGAGTTGGCAGCTTAGGTCACCAAGCACCAAATTTCACAGCATGTATAGAAGATAACTCTTAGGGAATAATTATTAGAAGCCTGGAAATCATTTTATTGTTCCAGCACCAAACTCTTCATATGCCTAAAGTGTGTAAGTACAAACACGTTCATTTTCATCAACGTGATTATTACGCCCCTTCCTTTCATCATGGTAGGGTAGGTTGTATATAAATATTTTGTACATAAAGATCACCAAATACTGTAAGTGGTATTTGGCTAAAGCTGGATGCCACATTGATGGGAGATGCTATCTCCCAGTCCCTCTTCCCTTAACCTCTTGGAGCTGCTGCGAGCCTAAGTTAGAGAATCGCTAGCCTGGAGGGGCATGCGCAGCTCACCCATCTTAGAACACCAGTTCATCTTACGATAAAAGCCCATCTCCATTTAAAAACTCAGAAAACATCCCAATGCCTATACTCCTCAGAACAATTTCCCTAAGGGAAGCTTGGTACAGCAGACCAAAAAAACAACTGCTTCTCTTCCAGACAGAAAGGTGGCCCCTGGCAGGGCACCAGCATGAGGGAAACCAGTGTGCTCTGAAAAACTACCATGAGAACATTTCAGACACTCAAACTTGAAACCAGTGTGAAGCTTCAGCATGCTTTCAATGTGGGAGAGGCATTTAAATTTACATAAGAGTTTGTAGATACTTCCTTTTTTCAGAGATAATGATGTACTTAGCCCTCTCCCAAGCAGTGTAAAGCAGACTGAGAAAGTGTAAGAATTCTGGATTAATACAATTTGAGATGTATTTCTGGGTCTTGGGGGTAGAGTGCCTTTTTGCAAAGTGGATACCATCTTTTTAGTTCAAGTTTTGATAGCATCGGTGGAAGTGGGCAGGGGGCAGTAAGTTACAAATACTACATTCTGTGGTATGTTCCCTCTACTGAGTTGGAAATGTTTCTAGTGTCAGATTTTAAATCGTGATCCTGAAGCTTCCTTCCTCTCTTCCACTAATGATGCAATAATAGCGGTTTTCATTTTAATGAGCAGAGAACAAAAAAGAAATGTTTTAGCTCTGCCTTCCAGTACCAGGTTCCCCTTACTGCTCCTCACTTCAAATATCCCTGCCATTTACCAGACCCCCCTCAGAGCTCAAGGATTGGGACATATGCAAGGATTGGGACACAAGGTGTGAGAATGCTTGGCAGCACCAGGCTGAGCCCTCTGGATGAAAGTCACAGGGTTGGGCCCTCCAAGAACAAGCTTGAGAAAGAAGAGTACCCAGAACCTCAAGATGGATTTATCGTTTTCTTGCCCCCAACTCTAGATTAGGTCAAATTTTGTTTTGTGGTTCAGAAGTTATTAAGTGGAGGGGCTGGGTGAGGTGGGGAGGAAGATGGAAATTGAAGGTCTCCATTTGCTTAAGGGGAGAAGTAAGTTCTTCTCAGCTCACCGCCTTCCTATCTGCCCATAACAGTAATGATTAAACATCCAGGAGATGGGTGGAGAAAGTGCTTCAAAGTTTAAAGTTGTTACCTGGCTCTGGGTACTGTTCTAGGAAGGCCATACACTTAGCAGAAGTCATCCCAGTTTTGTGATGCATCATTGACTTGGGAGAGGATGAAGGAGACTGGATTTTCCTCTGACATCTTCCATGGTAGTCATTTTGAGCACACCAGCTCTGTTAGTTGGTATGGTGGAAGGGCACCATACTAACAGACTCAGAGGCTGACTCCCAATCCCATCACCAACACTTAGCAGGTATATGATCATGGGCAATTCATTCAATTGCCTGACAATTATAGACTACATAGGGGGAAGAGCACTGGATTTGGAGTCAAGACACCTGGACACTTGGCTCCACACTTTCTTAGCTGGGTGACCTTGTGGCAAGCCACTTAGTCTCTCAAGCCTAAGATTCTTCAGCTATATTATAATGGGAATAATATCTTCACTAACTACCTCACAGATTTGTGGTGAGATAATGGGATGAAAACACTATACTGGAAAGGGCTATACAGAAGTTGGAGATCATTTTCATCATCTATTCACTAATGTTTTCCACTGCTTCTTAAATCTGTTTTTTTTTTTTTTTTCCTTCCGAGCATTGAGTATGAGCAACCACAGCATGGAGATGACATAGGGGACTGGAATTATTTCATTTTTAACCCAGAGACAGGAGAGGTAGTTGACGGGTGGGTGTTATATACCAGTGATGTGTGTGGTAGAGCATTTCCCCTGGGTTATCTTGACAGTACCTGGACGTGGTAAGGACCCTTGCAGTGAGTCTAAGGCTGGACACTTGGGGGAGCAAATAGTGATTAAGAATTGAGGGGAGAGTCTGGGGCAATGCTGCTCTCCTGCCAGGCTCTGACGCCACCGGGCTAATCTATGACTTGAGGTGTGGACAGGAGACCTAGGAGAGAAGATTATCCTGAAGGCCCTAGCAGCTCCTTGACAGGCTCAAGTACTGATAGTGAAGGGGAGAAAGTGTCACCTGTGAGATCAGCTGTCCCGGGCAGCAACTGCCTTGTTATCACCAGCAACCTTTGCCCTAGTCAGTATTTCTGTGCTTAGAAAAATACTGAAACATGGTATCACGGGGCTTTCATAAGCACGTGGAGGCAGGGACCATCTCATCAAGCTTTGTGTCTCCAGTAGCATCTAGTGAGGTGCTTTGTATATATCAGGTGCTTCATAAATGTTGCTTGGGTTGAACTGCCCTCCTGCCCCACAGGAATGATGCTCCATTGGTCATCACATGATATTTGGAAAATAGTGCTGACTCAGATGCCAGCTGTGTGTGACTTTGGGCAAGACTCTCCATCTCTCTCGTCTTTATTTCATCTGTAAAATAAAAGTGAGTGGATTAGATGCTCTCTAAGATCCTCCCAGCTCCCAAGCTTTACAATAACCCTGTGATTCTGAAGTTTCCATTGCCTCTGAGCATGCGTGAATAATGCCTCCACTGCAGTTCCATCTCTCTTCAAAAGGTTTCTTAGCCAGAAGAAGAGGTCTGAACATTCCACAGACAGTTGTCTGTTCCTCTTTAGCGGCTTTTACTGTCTTCAGGATAGTGCTGGGGAAGCAGCCTTCTCTGAAAGGAGATTTTAAAATACACAATATTTTCTCCTCAAAATTGGCGGAGAAGAGGAAATGCAAAGAAGGAAACTGAGTGCAGTAAACACAGCGGGTTTTTCACAGACTTTTGCTTAAAGTGTGTGTGTGTGTATGAGTGTGCACTTCTGAGCACATATTGACAACACGGAGAAACCAATCGGAAATACACTGTGCAATTGAGGCAAGCTGGCCCAGGTTTTAAAATTTCCCATGGATAATCTAAATCCAAATAGATAGGAATTGGCCATATGGTGGAATGAGATGAATAGAAAATATGCTTTTTAAGGAAATTTTTAGTACCAAACATTGCCAGTGACAATCTTTAGTTAAGAATGAAATTATTCTGACCTAAAATTCTTATCTCTGTCATTTTGGTTTTTTAAAAAACCCACAATATTCATGGAATTATATGATATTTTAATTAAACATTTATCTTAATTCTGTTTCATCTACTCAAGGAAAACAAGCAGCATTTTTCATTGCATTTAAAAATGTAAAATACTTGCATGCCACCAATAGTAATATCTTACCAGTTGGATGCCTGTAATGTGTGACCTTATGTGTACCTGTGTTGTTTTGAAGAGAACTTTGTAAACTGTTTAAACTTATGTTGGCGACATTTATTTGGCTAGGCAGTTATTGAAAAATTCATATAGTTTCACTTTTCATTTTGAAACTTTTCATCAAAGGTAGACATTTATTCATTAGGGGATTAAAAACTAATTTGCCTTTTAAATGTGAAAGTGGACATTGTGGGAAATAAGTGTGTGATAAAGCAAAATGTATGAAGTATGACATCCTCTTACTGGGATAATTAATAAGAATCCCAATGGAACAAACAGGTGCAATGTTTGACCCTTTGGAATTAACCAGCCAGACCTAATGGTAAGGTAAATGTATACTGTTTTAATTCATCAAGATCTTTCTGCTTTCAAAGATATGATGTATTCATTTATGTCTGGAATGAAGTTTCCAAGTGAAACTTTACAGAACATTAGGAATTAATAAACTTTCCTTTTAAAATGAAAGTAAAGACTGATTTAATCTGGCTAATGTTTAGACAAGTTTTCTCTTTAAAATGAATAGTTGGCACTGTGTTCTCATATTAGACGAGTACATTTTCAGAAAGGACTATAAAGTGTCCTTATTATGAAGAAGATAAGAAGTATGGACAATGAGAAGTAGCCAGAGAGGGAAAAAACCCATACTAAAATATGCACACACTTGGCTAAACAGTTAAAAATTGTTAGAATAAATGGGAGCAGGAATATAGATAATCCCAATGGGTTCATTGTTTTACCTTGATTTTCTTATGTTAACTTTGGATTTAGGGTTTGTGTGGGTTTTTAAAAAGCTATGCTGGGATTGGTAGCCCAGAACACTAAAAATAGCAAAGTTATAAAGATTTGCCCTGGAAAAAAAGGAAAACCTTTTTTTCCTGTCCTCCTGCTGAACTCTACCCTCTTTGTCACTTAGACTGTTGGAAAGGTCCAAGAAAAAACACAGAGGGCCTATGTCTAACTTCTGTTTTTGCTGTTCCACACCTTCTTGTGCACAAGAAGCCTGACTCCTTCAAGCTGTGGGCCTTTAATGAATAGGAATTACAAATATGCACTTTGAAGTCCAACTTGCCTAGTTCAAATCTCACTTGTTGTATAAATTTGTATAGATTTCATAGCCTCCATTTCTTCACCCGTATAATAGGAATCATAATCCTACGTGACAGTAGTGACAGTAGTACTGTTATGAGGATTAATGTGTAAAACACTTAGGACAGTGCCTGACATGTAGAAGGCACGTGGTATTACTATCCTAAACTGTAACTTAAATATCCATGAATATTAGTGCCAATAAAGCTGTCCCTTTTATGTTGACAATGTCAGGAATTTAAGCAGGACTCTTAGTTATTTTTGTGTTTCTACTGTCAAAGCCTTCTGGCAAACAAGCCCTCCCTCCTCACTCCAGTAATTGAATATAAACAAGATAGAGCTGACTCAGGAGTTACTCCTAACGTGCCCTGCCATTTAGCTCTGCTTCTTGTCGCTTCCTTGATGTTTTCATTTGTTTGTACCTGCTCTGCTTTCTTGGTGCCCTCTTTGGCTTTTGGCAGTCTGGATTCAGGAGCAACTCCTTGACTTGTGGGTCTGTCTTGTGCTGGGCTTGACTCTGTGAGGGACCTCCTTCTCCCAGATTGATTATTCAGCCTTCCTCTTATGGCTATGAGAAGTAGTGTCCCATACCTCCTCTGCCCCAGTACTTACCCATGTCCTGGTTCCACCAGCCAGGGAACATGATGAGACGCCCACAGCCTCCAGCAGGTGTCCCACAGATCACAGGATCTCAGTAGGAGGAATTAGATGTAAGTGTTCTTGACTGAGAGTGGGCTGTGCAGGGGGCCCAAACAACCTAAGGAGATGAAATGGGAAAATCAGGCAGCTTCGTGATTCAAAAGACCTACAATTTGTAGGTCTACAATTTGGAGAACCTCCTCCCCCAACACACACTCCCTCAACTTACCAATCCTCAGCAAAATTTTAGTGTCTTTTAATGCTTTAGTCGTTTTTAGGCACTTAGAAATGAAACAGTGGTCTTTAAGATGGAGCACAGATTCATTTAGAGAAAATTGAAAATCATGAGAGTCCAGGGAAAAGAACACACTGTAATTTTCAGCAAGACATTTGAGAGAGTCTCGCAACATCCTTGAGAAATGTGGGTTGCATAATCGTGAAACTAAATAGTGAAATGACTGTTTTAAACAATCTTTCTTGACTCTTAATCATAAGTAAATGCTGACGAATGGAAGAATTTCAAACAGAAGGGCTTAGTAGCCGCCATACAGCTCTTCCCTTGATATGTTCGGATCAGCAGTTCATCAGGAATTTAGAGGTATACTGCTAAAATACCAAGTCTTCAAAGGAATGAGGAATTCTTTGAGAGGTGCAAAAATATCTGGACAGGCCAAAGTCCAAGCCTGTATATAATCAGGTAAAATTTAATACAAGTAACAATGTAGTTGTCAATTTTTAATCCAAAAAAATAAACTACGGAAGATAGAATGGGAAAAATATGACTCAACTGCCATCTGTGTAGATAGAGACTTTGGTCTTGGCTAAAAGCTTAACTGCAAATAAGAAGTAGAATGTCCTACCTAAAAGCTAACTCTATCTTAAGTCACATTAGACAAAGAATCTTGACATTTGGCCAAAAGTCTCCTATTTGGGCACCTGTGTGGCTCAGTTGGTTAAGCGTCTGCCTTTGGCTCAGGTTGTAATCTCAGGGTCCTGGGAACAAGCCCTCATTGGGCTCCCCGCTCAGTGGTGAGTCTGCTTCTCTCTCTCCCTCTGCCCCTCCCCTGCTCGTGCCTTCTCTCTCTGGCACACTCTCTCTCAAATAAATAATCTTTAAAAAAAAATCTATTTGTCTTGGGCTCTGGGCCTCAGCTTTTAGAATGTGTACTTTGATATTATTTCCATTATCGTTGAACCTTGGCATGGAAGTATTTATGTGTTTATAAAGGTTATTCTTTTTTTTAAGATTTTATTTATGAGAGAGAGTGAGAGAGAGTGTGTGCACAAGTGGGGAGAGGGGCAGAGGGAGAAGCAGGCTCTCCCCTGAGCATGGAGCCTGATGTGGGAATCATCTCTAGACTCTGGGATCATGACCCAAGCTGAAGATAGGTGCCCAACCAACTGAGCCACCCAGGCACCCCTATAAAGTTTATTCATATGGCTAATCAGTCAACAGTATCATTGATAAGAACTAAGTATGTAACTTGGATTTGCTTTTATTATATGAATAATCATTTTCAGATATAGGCAACTGTTCTAGATATAATCTGAGTGAAAAATCTCTGTATTATTTATTTGTCAAAATTTATGTAGGTATAAATATGTACTAATTATTGGTAAGTAAAATGCTATAATAACTGCTGATTGTGAAAGGTTTATGTTCAAAACTAATTTAATAATCAATTCAAAATGATTAAAAATCATTAACAACTTTCAAGTAGATAAATGACAGTAACTACAAATACAGAGAATGCATTACCTAGATAACATAGGAAGAACAGTAAATGTTTTTTAGTCAGCAAATGTTTATAAAAATTTAAACAATATAAGGAAGCATAAATAGAAGTTACTTCATATGATAACTCTGTTCTTTGTGGAAGTGTTTGGTATAACCAGCGTTTATAATTTAAAACCAGAATTTAGGGGCGCCTGGGTGGCTCAGTGGGTTGGGCCTCTCCCTTCGGCTGGGGTCGTGGTCTCGGGGTCCTGGGATCGAGTCCCTCATGGGACTCTCTGCTCAGCAGGGAACCTGCTTCCCTCTCTCTCTGCCTGCCTCTCTGCCTACTTGTGATCTCTGTCTGTCAAATAAATGAATAAAATAAAAAAAAAACAAATCAGAATTTAATTCTTACTTAATTCCATTTAGGACATGGATCTTGTTCATCCCCTTACATCAGCTGAATTTGACTCTATAGTGTCTGCAGATGAGTCTTAACAGCTGACAATGCTGGGAAATTATTGTTTCTGTACTACAGTGTAAAACTTCACCATTTTAGCACTAATATTTTACATAATAATATTAAAATAATTAACTTTTGGCATAAAATTTGAGGTTTATTTGTGTACTAATTATTGGTAAGTAATTATTATTATTCGTTGGTAGTGATATTTTCCAGCAACCTTGGCTTCAACTGAAAATTTTAGTTCTCAGCTCTTTGGTGTGTGGCTGAGATGTATATTCAATGCACCTCCGGTGAAGGCATAATAGGATATGAAAATAAGAGGAACAGCAAAATTAATTCCAGCTGATGGCATTAGGGAAGTTGGAGGTAGAAAGAGGCATTTGAGATGGACAAGGAAACACGAGAAAGCTTCTAGCTGACAGAGGTGGGTGATAGGTAAGAACATTTCAAGCTAAAGAGCTTGCTTGAAAAATAAAATAGAGTTTACTTAAATCCTTTCTATAAAATTGTATGTCCCAACCTTGGTGTTTGTATTCTCTGATTCCTACCTCCCACTTTAACCAACTCCAAGCTCCCAGAATGAAATCCTTACCTCTTAGTTTCAAGTTTACGTCTTTAGCTTAAGTTTTCTTAGCTCTCCTATAAAATACACATTTAAGGGGTGCCTGGGTGGCTCAGTCCGTTAAGCATCTGCCTCTGGCTCAGGTAATGATCACAGGGTCCTGGGATTGAGTCCAGCATGGAGCCCTGCGTGGAGCCAGCTTCTCTCTCAGTCTCAGCCCCTCCCCCTGCCACACTCCTGCTCCCTCTCTTGCTCTCCTTCAAATAAATAAATAAAATATTTAATTTATATGTGTATGTTTAAAAGAATGCATAAATATATCAGTGCTGCTGGTGTTGATTTGCATTTATTGAGTCAGTATGACATGCTTTATGAGTTACTCTGGCTGGAAGCTTATTCATTCATTCATTTATTTTTAAAAATTTATTTATTCGACACAGAGAGAAAGAGCACAAATAGAGGAAGTAGCAGGCAAAGGGAGAAGCAGGCTCCCTGCTGATCAGAGATCCCAATGGAGGGCTCGATCCCAGGACTCTGGGATCATGACCTGAGCCAGTGATAGACACTTAACCGACTCAGATTTGTTCTTGACAGTAGGCTGAACTTCCCATTTTCCATTATTCAAAGTGGGATTCACTGCATGGGGAAGGGTTGCCATACCTCTTCTGTTTCTATTGCCTTTCATCGAATAGGCAGTGCAGCAGTCAGCTCTTGCTAGGTGAGTGTCTAGGAAAAAACAAACCTGGATCTCAGTTTACTTCTTGCGCACATTACATGTCAGCACCTGTGTCTGTCTCAGGCCCCGCCCCATGTGACTTCTCATTCTACAACCCAAGCAGGTGGACCAACTGCCATTTGGGATATGTCACACTCCTCCTGGAGAGAGAGAGTAAGCATACTAGTGGGAAACACCAGTGATTTTTTTTTTTTTAAGATTTTATTTATTTACTTGAGAGAGAGCTTGCACAGAGGGAGAGAGAGAAGAGGGAGAAGCAGACTCCTCCCCAAGCAGAGAGCTTGATGCAGGGCTTGATCCCAGGACCCCAGGATCATGATCATGAAAGGCAGATGCTTAACCGACTGGTTAGGCACCCCAGAAATACCAATGACTCTGAAAGCTTCTATTCAGAGCTGTCCTGTTGTCCCTTCCACTCACATCTCATTGGCTCAAAAAAAGGTCCACGTATATAAGCTTTGAGATTGCAGTATAACAAGATCTGTGTGAAGAAAGAAGGGAAAATGTATTACCAGATCATAGCCAAGCATGAAAATGTCTATAGGACATTGCAAGTCACACAGCAGTGGGTAGGGCTGTTCTGTCCTGTAGAGGAGAGCCAATATTTGGGGAAAATATCTCAATCTACCACAGGACTTCAGTGGCTCTATCTTTTCACTTATGTATATCAATCTAATTTGTAGGGTTTTCCTTTTCTTTTTCTCTTAAGAATGTGTTTTGCTAACTGTAAGCTAGTAATGACAACCCATAAAACATAGTCTTTTTATTTTTTAGATTTTTATTTATTTGACAGAGAGAAAGAGCAGGAGAAGGAATGCGAGCAGGAGGAGTGGGAGAGGGAGAAGCAAGCTTCCCGCTGAGCAGAGAGCCCCATGTGGGGCTCAATCCCAGGATCCTGAGCCAAAGGTAGACACTTAGTGACTGAGCCATCCAGGTGCCCCAAAGCATAGTCTTTTTTTTTTTTAAGGTTTTATTTATTTATTTGACAGAGAGAGATCACAAGCAGGCAGAGAGGCAGGCAGAGAGAGAAGAGGAAGCAGGCTCCCTGCTGAGCAGACAGCCTGATGCGGGGCCCAATGCGGGGCCCGATCCCAGCACCCTGAGACCATGACCAGAGCCAAAGGCAGCGGCTTAACCCACTGAGCCACCCAGGCACCCAAGCATAGTCTCTTTTAAAAGAGAGCTCTGTCTCCATTTCAGGATGAGCTTCACTGTGTCTTGTCCTGTGGAACCAACCCTCTCACAGCTGGTGTTTATATCTGCATGAGGTCACTGGCTGGCATTTACAGGCAAACACTCTTGTTCTGTGTCCGCAACTGAGAAGAGGGGGAGGGAAGGATTCAATATTCATATTTACACATATTTATTGAATCTCCAGTCTGTGTCAGGCACTGTAGCAGATGCAAGGATAGAGGGGTAAACAACACAAAGCCCTCCATGAGCTTACACTGAGTATACAAGCAAGATGATATTAGGTAGTGACAAGTGCTCCGAAGACAGTAAGGAAAGGAGAGGAAGGCAAGCTAGGATGACCAGAGGAGGTGACACTTGAGCAGAACCTTCATTAAAATGATGGCACGAGCCATGAGTATTTGGAAGGAAAAGCTTTCTTCGGTGTAGTGCAAAGATCTTGAGGTGGGAATGTACTTGGCAATATGGAGAAACCTCTAGGAAACCAGGGTACTGGAGCAGAGCAGAGAGAGTATAGTAGGAAACAAAAAAGTCACATAAGAACTTGGGGATTTATTCAAAATGTGTTGAGAGGCCATGAGTAGTTTGGAGCAGGAAGGTGACATGATCTCATTTGTTTTTAAATCAGAAACAGTGTGGAGAATCACAGCAGTGGAAGCACATTCTATTTTTTAGTTTTATTCAACACCAGGATATGATTGTTAACACCACTGGTCCCATGTGTAGTATTAAAATTATTTTTTAAAGATTTTTTTTTACTTTAAAGAGAGCATAAGGCAGAGTGAGGGAGAAAGAGAAACTTTAGCAGACTCTGTGTTCAGCATGGAGCACCAATAGGGTCTCTATCTCATGACCCTGAGATCAAGACCTGAGCCAAAACCAAGAGTCACTGACTCTACCACCCAGCTGTTCCCCCGCCCCCACACTCATATGTAATATTTAAATCACATGGGGTTAGGAGATTCATGTCTGTGAGCCCTGTGGTTATAATACGTTAATGTTTGTCTGAGGAAAGGGGGAAAAAACCAGCTCTGAATCACATTATTTTAGAAAAAGCAACTTTTAGACACTTGTTGGGAAAAATTTTAAATTAGTAACTTATCTAAAAGAGAAAATACAAGGGCCCCTGGGTTGCTCATTTGGTTAAGTGTTCAACTGTTGATTTCAGCTCAGGTCATGATCTCAGGGTTATGAGTTTGAGCCCTGTATGGGGCTCTGCGCTCAGCTTAGTGTGGAGCCTGTATGAGATTCTCTGTCTCCCTCTATACCTCCCCCATGCACATGTGTGCTCTCTCTCTCTTAAAAAAGAGAGAGAGAGAGAGAGAAAGGGATAAAATACATTGAAGGTATTCTTAGCACCCCATATTGGAAGACCAGAGAAGAAACGTGTCATAGATTATCAGATACTGAATTAAAAGCCCTCCATGCCTAAAGACACAAACTATATCTCAACGGCTGTAGTCTGCTTTGCTTGTTCAAGAACTCAACTTGTTCAGGAAATTTTGTCAGTTTTCCCAGGAGTTATGCCCCAGAGGTGTTAGAGGAAATTATAGGACACTTGCTGATAAGCCAAAATTCCTATATATTAATATATAATAAAATATAGAACTATCAAATGAATCCAGATCAAATGAATCTCTTATCCAGTCAGAGTACAATGTTCCTGGACTGTGTGAGAGAATTTTTTTCATGTACAGTGGACACAGTCACAGATTATATTACCTTCAAGAATTTGATGAGTTTAGGAGATACATCAGTCTGATCAACAGTGGAAAGCATGCTAGAAGTTGAATCAGGATACCTGTGCTTTATTTCTGGATCTCCAATTATGATTGTGTGACTTTGTGCAAATTACTTAACTTTTCTGAGTCTTAGCTTTCTCATCTGTAGAAATGGAAGATACAAATATATTCTTTGTAGGGTTATTTGGAGGATTGGATGAAATAAATGTGCTGTTACAGTGCGTGGTGTGGATTAAGTACTCAATATTAGTTGAACCTGAATTCTGTAGGATGTTGCTCTCAGAAAGCTGCTATATCCAAGAATATTGGAGAAATCCATAAACACTAAAATGCTACAGAAAATAAGGTGTAGTGGCTATGAGATTTAATGTCAACGGTGTTCTAAGAGTACTTGCATCCTACAAGGGTTTTTTTTCCTTAAAAACTCCAAATCATGAGTGATTTTCATTTCAGGGATTAATGGATACAACTAGCATGAAATTCCAGGGTGTTTACTTTACCTAGGGTGCGTCCTGCTCTGAAGGGAACACGTAAATGACAGGGAGGATTAACCGTTAGTCGGTTTCCACACTAGGAGTAGCTAGAATGTACCCTCAAGCAGGCACTTCGTCCTCTTCCTAGTTGCATTCTTCAAAGATGGTGTATCAAAGCCGAGCATGACTCCTGGGAATGGTTTAGTCATGAAGAGCAGGACAGAAAAATTATCAATGAGCAACTACCAATGAACGGAAGGCCTTGCTGTTCCCTCTCCACAGAGCCCTGCACAAAAGGCAGCCACTTCATTGGCCTCCGTAGCACCACCCTCTGAGGTATTCCCACTTTCCTCGTCCTTCCTTATAGGCTACCCATCCGTCCCAGTCCCCTTCTTTGAGCGGCACTTCTGTTTTTTTCTCCCACTCATACTAACCCAGCTTCACCACCTGGTGTAGAGCTTGAGGCTGGAATGGGAAGATGGGTTGCGGCCCAAACCGTCCAGGTATATAGGGGCTATCGCTGAGACATCATCCCTTGTACATGCCCAAGGAAATCCCTAGGGTCGCTACGCCCTTGAGATGACATCTGCGTGATTTCTGCCCCTTTTGTGACTTCGCCTTTGTTTACTTTCCTATCAGTTTTTCACGACGAGCTTAAAGGGCTCGATGTCATGTCCTTGCATTAACAAGCAAGGGTACGATATAAGCCCTGTCTTGAATGCCTCTTCAGTGAAAGTCAAAGTAAAGAGGAACTCTATCCCAAAGAGCCTCGAGTTGCTGTTTATAGCTCCCAAAGGGTCCAGGGTAGAGATTTTCACTAGTAAAGATCCTTGTCGCCTGCTGGAGTAAGGCTTGCTATCCGCAGCTGCTTCCAAACATCCTGCAAATTGCAAAAACCAGGCTCAGCTCAGAGCGTCGCCCTCCTTGCCGGAACTACAACTCCCAAGATGCCCCGCAACCCGGGAGTGCGCACGCGCGTCCGTGGCGGAGGGGGAACCAGCAGCACCGACAGAGCGGTCGGGTTGGGGCATCCGCGAGTGGGTCGGGCAACTCCCAAGGAGAAAGAAGCAGGCTTACGGGCGGGTCCCGGGAACCGAGGGACAGGCCTTTCCCGCGGGTCTGTGAAGAAGGTCGGCGGCCCCAACGGGGCCAGTTAGGTAAGCCCAGCCCGGTGCTTTCCAGGAAGTCCGTCTGCGGGCGCAGGCAGGGAGTCGCACCGGCCATGGTGGCTGAGGAGGGAGAGGTTGCTGCCCTTCAGCCGCCAGCCCAGTTTTCCTAACCCTACTGGTGTCTCTTGGGAGGAGCGTGGAGACATTGGGGGCTGCTTGAGGGGGGCGAACGGGCCGGGGTAGGGGCCGTGGGGCGCGCTGGGCGTGGCCCGCGCTGGAGGCGCGCGAACCCGCGGTTGCTGATGAATCACTCCGGGGCCCAGCCTCCCCGGGTTCGGGACCGGCCCCTTCCCCTCCCGCCGGAGCCCGCGCCTGCCGAAGCTGCGCGAGCTCGCGGTGCCTGTCCGCCCCTTCCACTCCACGGAGGGGTAGCTGAGGGGCGATCCTCTTAAAAAGGCTTTCTCAGCAACACTCCTTCAAAGGCTTCTGCTAGTTGAAAGTTAGAAAGAAAGTGGAGAAAGGGAAAAAAAAAAATACGAACCTTAGGTCACACCCTTTTGCGGGCGGGGAGGGGGGTTTAAATCTGGCTTGTCTTGGGTTTGCCGTTTTTGATCTATATCCTCTGCCTTAAAATAAATTCCTGGCTCCTGGGCGGCACAGCTGGATCCAGCTGTGAAGTTTGTGTGTTGATTTGTTTTGAGGACGTGACTGGGTCGTTGTATTTCTGCTTATGAAGTTGGTGTGTTTCCTCTGCAAGCCTGCAATCTAATTACAAACAAATGGGAAAAGAGCTTTTTTCTTTCCCTTTCTTTCTTTCTTTCTTTCTTTCTTTTCTTTTCTTTTTTTTTTTTTTTTTTTTAGTGTTTAGTTAAGAATCGCATTTCCAACGTGCCCTTGGCTTCTCTTAAAACCAAAAGTCGTCTGGTAATGAACACTGCAGTAAAACTTATCCCAGGAGGTCATACTTGCACAGGAAATAAGCCTGTGGAGATTTAAGTTAGCTCTGTGCGGTCTCCCGGTTTGTAACATTTTCATGCAGCTCATGTTTCTTTTTCTGAGAATCCTTCAGATTAATTTTTTGGAGGATTAGTTTGATTAATTAATTGGCCTGTCAAAAAATATATTAGGCTTAGAAAAATAGTTTTGTCCAGCCTCATTTATTTTTGCTAGTCTCTTCCTTCTAGTCTTTGGCTTTTATCCTTCCCCTTCTTTCAGAGTCGGAAGTCATTATATTTACAATCCCCTTTCTAACTCATTTCTAGGAAAGAAAAAAAGAATTAAAATGCGAAACTCAGTATATTCTAACTCTATAAGCTTCCTTACTTTCCCTCTGGTGAGGATTTCTTGTTTCTTTATTTTTTTTTAAGTAATCTCTGCTCCTCACCTGGGGCTTCAATTCACAACCCAGAGATCAAGAATCTTGCGCTCTACCCAGCTATCCAGGTGTGTGGAGTTTGTTATTAGGGACACCTGAGTGGCCCAGTTGGTTAAGGGTCTGCTTTCGCTAAGGTCATGGTTCCAGGGTCCTGGGATCCAGCCCCCATTCCGCCCTGCTCAGTGGGGAGCCTGCTTCTCCCTCTGCCCTTCCCCCTGCTCATGCTCTCCCCCTTCTGTCAAATACACTTAATTAAGTAAGTAAAATAAGGTTATTAGACCAGATGATCCCAAGATTATTCTAGCCCTAAATATCTCTGATTTTTAATATTCATTTATTTTATTCATTCAGGAAACATTGGCCCCATTTGTCACTCCAAGTCCTGTGGTAGACCCGAAGGAACAAAAATGATTTCCTGAGAATGTTACTGTCCCAGTTCTCAATTTCTTTTAATCATGTTTTTATGACTAATTCTAAAGTTTTGTGGTCTACCCTCCAGGCCAAATTATTCTGCAGTTAATAACTTCACCTGAAGGTAGCCCTCAGGCTATACTCTCTCTACAGTTTTGAGTATGTGACAAATCTACATAGAATACAGTACAATTTTGTAAATTTATTTGGAACCTGGGGCGATCTGGCTGTATGAAAATCAGTTAGCAATATCATAGGGAGAGTGAGAGGCGGTGGGGATAAAACTATACTGGGATAGAAACCAAAAGAGGGAGAGGAAAAGATGAGAAAGAAAGATGAAAGAGAACTTGGTAAAACCGGAGAAAAGGGCCTCCTGGGTTTTCAGATATCAGTTGGATGTACTAATATATGTTACTAATATAGTAAATCTTGTTATTTAGGCTCTTATTTTTTATGGTTCCAGTTAGCTGGCAAACTATTCATCATGCTTTTTTGCTTTTCAATTGTTCTTTTTTTTTTTTTAAAGATTTTATTTATTTATTTGACAGAGAGAGATCACAAGTAAGCAGAGAGGAAGGCAGAGAGAGAGAGAGGAGGAAGCAGACTCCCCGCTGAGCAGAGAGCCCGATGCGGGACTCGATCCCAGGACCCTGAGATCATGACCTGAGCCGAAGGCAGCGGCTTAACCCACTGAGCCACCCAGGCGCCCGCTTTTCAATTGTTCTTAAAGTTAAATATGTATGGGCTCTGTCTTGATTAAAATAGTTGAGGAGGGCATTATTTTCTAGGCTGTCATAGTGGCTAAAGCATTATTTTCTATTATATCAGTGATATATATTATATCAGATCTATATTATATCAGTGACTTTCCTTGAAGACATTTGATTTATATATCATACTTACTCTTTTTGTTTGTTTGTTTTAAGGTTTGTTGTTGTTTTTAAGTAATCTCTATACCCTGCAACCCCTAGTTCCAATCATGTTCCACCAACCAAAACAGCCAAGGACCATCACTTACTCATTTTTATAGCAGATCGACACAACTATAAATCACAGCTATAAGATCATATTGAGAGGAAAATACTATAGAAAACAGAAAAGTCTACTGTATTTCTGACAGTCCGTTAGGTACCTATTGAAATTGTGTAGGATCAATCTAAATTTGCTATTTATGAAAATTAAATGTGAACATATATTCTGATAGCTGTGTCTGTAATCCATTTGGGTATTTGCAGTAATGAAGGAATAAAGATGTGAGTAATTGAGAGTGGCAAATAATTGAAAATGTAGTTGTCTATTATGTCATATTCTAGAATTTCATTTGAAACAAAATGATTAACGTATCTTGAAGCAAAGTGCTACTTTGTATTTTTATTGAGGTATCAGTAACTGTTCAATAAAATGCACATAAGTTGAGTGTCCAGTTCAAGGAGTTCTAACAACTTTATACACTGTAACTTCTAGCAAAATAAGATAGAAAACATTTTTATCACCATAGAAAGTTCCCTCATGCCCCTTTCTAGTCATTCCTCACCCACACTCCTCCACTAAGGCAACCACTTTCAGCCTCGTGTTTCTGACACCATAGATTTGTTTTGCCTAGTCTTGGACTTGACATAAATGGAGTTGTACAGTAGTATATGCTTTTTTGTGTGTCTGGCTTCTTTTGTGTTATATAATGTTTTTGAGATTGATCTGTGGGTATTGGTACTTTTTTGTAAAAAGATTTTGCCAGAGAGAGCATAAGCAGGGGGAGGGGCAGAGGAAGAAGGAGAGGGACAAGCAGACCCAGCTCAGAGCTTGGCAGGGAGTTCAAGGCCTAGTGGGAGGTGGGGGAGCGCCTTGATCCCAGGACCGTGAGATCATGACCTGAGTGTTTAACCCAGGTGCCCCAGTTGGTACATTTTTATTGAAGAATGTATTCCATTATAAGAACATAACCTAAGCTCTTTATCTGTTTTATTTTTGATGAATGTTTGGGTTTTTTCCAGGATTGGGTTATTAGAAATAAAGTTGTTATGAACATTTCCTTTACAAATCTCTTGGGGATAGATGTTCTCATTTTTCTTGATAAGTACCTAGGAGTGGAATTACTGAGTCATAGGGTAGATGTATGTTTAACTTTACTAAAAAACTGCCACACAGTTCTCCAAAATGGTTTATATATGAGTTCCAGTTGCTTCACATTTTTTTTTATGTTGCTGAATTTTAGTGCTGTCAGACTTTATTTTAGCCACATTAGAAGCTGTAAAATGGTACCTCGTTGTGGTTTTAATCTGTATTTTTTTTTTTGTAAACTTTATTTACTTGTCAGAGAAAGGGCATGCATGCACAAACAGAGGGAGGGGCAGGCAGAGGGAGAGAGAGAAGCAGGCTACCTATGCAGGAATCCATCCCAGGACTGGGATTATGACCTGAGCCAAAGGCAGCTGCTTAACTGACTGAGCCTCCCAGGTGTTCCTTAATTTGTTTGTGGGGTGTTTTGTTTTTTTTTTTTGACAATTAAGGAACTTCACTAGGTAGTAATTGACTTCTCTTGTAAAGTATCTGTTAGTCTATTTTTTTCACTGGGTGATTGATCTTTTAACTGTAGTTTGTAGGAGTTCTTCATATATTGTGAGTACAAGTCCTTTTCAGATGTACATTTTTTACCCAGTCTTTGGCTTTTCTATTTATTTTCTTGATGATGTGATGAGCAGAAATTTTTAATTGTTATGAAGTCCATTTTATCGGTTTTTAACTTTATGGTTAGTGTTTTTTGTGCCTGTCCCTAGGGTTGCAAAGATATTCTCTGTTTCTTTTCCGAAGCATACTTGTTCCAGGTTTTACATTTAGGTCTGTGGTCCCTCTCAAATTAATTTTTTTGTAAAGATGGGAGGTAGGAGTTTAGGTTCATTTTCCCTTCATTCAGATATCTAGTTGTGCCAGCAACATAGTTAAAAAATTTTTTTGCCTTTCTCCCTTAGATGGACTTGGTATCTTAATTGAAAATCAGTAGGGCTACTTTTTATTTTCATTGTGCTTTTATTTGTAGTGTCTTAAGCGTGGGCCCTGTATCTTTAAAAGGAAAAGGAAAATATAAAAACCTTTTATGCACTTCTACCAGACTGCAGCTACCCTGAGATTAATCCAGGGCTGGTTACCTTATATTTTTTGATGCAGGACTGCCAATAATGAATTTGAATTTGAAATGGGTTTCCTGTAGGTTGAGGTAATGGAGGCAACCTTAGTTTCAGTAGCAGTTACACCATGCCCATAAGCCAGGCTGATACTGGGGAGAAAGGAGATTCAAGCCCAGAGAGAACTCCTCTATTAGAGCAAGCTATAAAGAGCTTAATATTTCCTTGTTTATTGATTTGCTGAAAATAGAACTATATATAATCCATGTGTTTTAGTTTCTATCTTTTTACTCCACTACTCTAGTCCTGTCCTTTGTGCAACACAATTCCTGACTTAGACTTGAAACAATTTCTAAGGAGACAGGTTGGTTTTTTCTTCTCCCAGATTTTACTGGCCGATATAACACAATACAATACTATTTTTTAAAGAGTGTCACCTCAACTGTGAGGTAGGAAAGATGTTGGGATTTGGAGCCGATGGCCAAGAAAGAATTCTCGAGACATCTTTGGTGCAAAAAGGTAGTTTTTATTAAAGCATGGGGAAGGACTTATGGGCAGAAGGGGCTGCACTAGGGTTGTGAGGAGTGGCGCATTGTATACTTTCAAGTTGGGAGGGGGTTAGAGATGGGGAAGCCTCTAAGGAATTTTGGAAGTAAGGTTTCCAGGACCTTGAATAGGGCTAGCTGTTGTTAGGAAAAGGTCATTTTTTACTGTCTAAATAAACCTTAGTCATGAGACCCTTCTGGTGTATATCAGTGGTTTATATGGGGGATAACTGCCAGAATATATCTTGGGGATAGAGATAAAGCAAGTTTCCAAAGGAATTTTCACACCCTAAGGTAGACCCCCAGGATTCTGGGGGTGGGGCTAAGATGCCTTTTGCCCCTAGCAAAGCGTTAACATCCAGGCAGCTGAGTTCCTAGAGGAATGTTACTCTGCCTGTCTCAGGGACTTGCAGTGGACTGCAAGTAGTAAAGAAGTATAGTTTTTCCTTTGCCTTTGTTTTCCATGCCAAACTGTATTACTCCAGTGTAACTATTTGAATTTTTCCTCATTTCCTTTTGGGCTTTGTTCATCCATATCCATATTTTTATATGGGTGTATCATGGTGTATCTGTTTTTTCTGTTATGACACTGAACAATAATCAGGAAACACTGTCTCCTGACAGTGACACATGTGTGTGTCACAATGACACATGTGTGTCATTGTTAGTAAAGAGAAAGCTGGAGATGGAGAAAAGAGCAGTTAGGGGACTTTTTAGTGGGGAATCTTGAATCCAAAGCTTAAGTAAAATAGAAGCAAAGTTAACATTTTCAAAGACAGGTTACCTTTCTGTGGAAATACAGGACAGCTCGGGTTTCCTTATTTTCTCTCTTTAATATATAACAGCTTTATTGAAATTCATACACCATCCAATTCTCCCACTGGAAGAGTACCAGTCAGTGGATTTTAGTATATTCAGAGAGTTGAGCAACCATCACCATAATCCATTTTAGAACATTTTCATCATGCTGAAAAAGAAACCCCTTACGCATTAGCAGCTACTGCTGGCTTTCCCCAGCCTCTCCTGTCCCCTACACCCCAGGCAGCCATTAATCTGCTTTCTGTCTATGTGGGTTTGCCTATTCTAGACATTTCATAAAAATGGAATCATACAGTATATAATCTTTTGTGACTTATTTCTTTTGCTCTTATGCTCTGAATAGTTTGAGAGTCGTTGAAATACAGAGAAGCAGCTATCACTCACAGATGTGCACACTTTTTGACCTATAAAGATATATACTCCCTCAGGTACATATGCTCAAACACCTACACCTACTCACTAAAGAACACAAACACACCAAGACAAACTTGCAAACTAAGGTACTTGATACACAGAGATAACCCTTTATAAATAAACAGTTTCCTATCAGAGCATATCTGAGCACTAATATCATTACAAGTACATGCAAGTGAATACAGTTCCTGAAGTGGGTGAGAACAAAAATGGATGAAAATAGGGCAAGCTGCAAGAAAATGAGGGCTGAGGACAAGAGTAGAGGAGAATGTAATGGCAGGTTGAATTTATTTCACGTGTATTCTCTGGGTGTTTAAGACACTCCCCAGAGCTTTTGGTTGTTTTAACCAGAAGCAACAATCTGACGTTTATATATTATTTAAATATGTATATAGGCATATAGGTAAGAGTCTTGAAGTTCCTGAGCCTATTGCATAGAAGACCCTTTGAGCAGGAGGTTATTAATTGTTATTATATAAAGTAAAGGGATTTCTACATGGAAAACTATAACCAACAAAATATTTTGGTTCCCTGGGTGTGGTTTTTTTTTTTTTTAAGGTTTTTATTTATTTATTTGACAGAGACAGAGATCATAAGCAGGTGGAGAGGCAGGCAGAGGGAGAGGGAGAAGCAGGCTCCCCGCTGAGCAGAGAGCCCGATGTGGGGCTCTATCGCAGGACCCTGGGATCATGATCTGAGCCGAAGGCAGAGACTTAACCCACTGAGCCACTCAGGCGCCCCTGGTGTTATCTTTTTAGTTAAGAGTCATTATGGAGTATTTCTTTGATATGCATGCAGTGAAAAGAGAGGAGGCCCCTTAATGTATTACATTATAAGTCCGGTGTCTATTCAGGCAACCCTTACCCTGGTGCAGGTATTGCAAAATTTGAAATAATCCCAAGATTTATTTTTGTTCATGGTGGGTGATCATTAACCCAAGTTAGTATTCTTAAAGACCTCTTTCTTTGTTTCCGCTTTAATAATGCCACTGGAGTGTTACACCTCCTTAGTGAAAGTATGGGAGTAGGTGAAGGTGAGTTGGGGGGGGCAGAATGCTTAATTAGATTGGCAAATATCAATAAATATGTGATAATTTGAAAGTCAAATGCATATTTTCATCTCTCCAAGGCCTTGTAATTCATCTGCACACCCTTTCCACCTGCCTTTGCTTTGCCACTTTGAGCCCTCATTATTACTCTTTGTCAAGCAATCTTTTTTAAAATCCAATTAACATAGTGTATTGTTAGTTTCAGAGGTAGAGTTTAGTGATTCATCAGTTGCATTTAACACCCAGTGCTCATTACGTCAAGTGCCTTCCTTTATGCCCGTAACCCAGTGACCCCTTCCTCCACCCACCTTCCCTCCTCTATAGTTAAGAGTTTCTTACAGTTTGTCTCTGATTTCATTTAATTTTATTTTTCCCTCCCTTCCTCTATGATCCTCTGTTTTGTTCTTAAACTCCACATATAAATGAAATAATATAATTGTCTTTCTCTGATTAACTTATTTTGCTTAACATAATACCCTCTGGTTCAATCCGTGTCATTGCAAATGGTACGATTTGATTTGATTTGATTTTGTTTTATTTTATTTTTGATGGCTGACTGATACCCCACATCTTCTTTATCCGTTCAACTATTGATGGACATCTGGGCTGTTTCCAGAGTTTGGCTATTCAAACAATCTTTCTGCTCTTCTAAGACATGGTACTGCATCCCAGGTGAACTCCTGGGTATAGTTTGCTCTCGAGAGAGAGAGAGTAGTGCTTATCATTGCATTCAGCTCCTTAGCCTTCCCCCTTGCCATACCCTCTTCTCTTTTTGTCTTTTCCCATTGCCAACACCTCACTTTGGCATATATCTCCTTCTGAATAGAATACCAGGGATGGAGCACCTGGGTGGTTCAGTGGGTTAAAGCCTCTGCCTTTGGCTCAGATCATGATCCCAGGGTCCTGGCTCTCCATTCAGCAGGGAGCCTGCTTCCCCTCTCTCTCTGCCTGCTCTCTGCCTACTTGTGATCTTTGTGTCAAATAAATAAATAAAATCTTTAAAAAAAAAAAAAGGATACTAGGGAAGCCTCTTCAAAGAAATGTTGTTTGAACTGTCCCTGAAAGATATGAAAGGATTTGAACAGGAGAAAAGGGGAAAAGATATAATGAGCAGTGTGATCTGAGGGTTGGAGGCAGAAAAGCAAGGAACTGTACTACTTTGTCAGAATACAGGGTGTGTGAGGATCACTCCTTCCCTTTTCCTTTCCTGTCCTTTTGCTGGCTCCTTTCCTATTCCTTCCCTACCCCTTGCGCGTACTTTGATCTCTTTGCTTAGTATATGCTTCTCCTCTCTAGCTAAATCTGTCCTTCCCTTACCACCCACAGTGATCTCTGATCTTTTGTAGCACTATTTACCAGTCCCATTCTTTTATCAGTTAATTTTATTTTGCTTTGATTTTTTTTAAGTAGTTTTATGTGCATGTCTCATTTTCCCAAAGGTGTATTATGCATTAGCCAAGGTTTTTAGGCCTCAGGGAAAATGACTGACACTTAAGCTAGGTTTCCAGAAGGTATGGTGGCAGGGTTGGGAATTGCAGTGGATTGTTTTTAAGATAGCTGAATTCCCTTACAGCTGGGTTCTCAGCTGGGAACCCAGAGCCGGCACTTGGAAAGCCTTTGTACTTCCTCCTCCGCCTGCAGCTTGCATGGACTCTTCTTCAGTTTTCTGTTGTGCCGCTGCTCCATTGTAGGACACTAATCTGGATTTTTTTTTAAGACTGCATTATAGTATTTACCTTTCTTGATCGCTGAGGTTTCTTTGGTGCCCTCTTAAATCTTGCACCCAGGGCAAGTGCCTTTCTCCCTCATCCTTGCCCCAGCCCTGCTTCATTATCTCCTTTTTGGACTGGCTTTCTCTTGTTTTTTGCTTTCCCCTTAGCTTCAGCATATGACTTAAACTTGCTGTGATGCTGCCCCCAGACCAGAGACATATGATCTCTCAATTCAGGTTTTGTTTCCCAGCTTTCCATATTCCTGGTGAAGAATTGGACTGCTCTCCTGCCCGGGGTAGGGATATCCATCCCTTGCACCAAATATCTGTGAGGGAGGGGAATTGATGGTTGCTTAGCCTGTATACTAAACAGGATCTGGGGTAAGGTTGGTCCCAGACAAGGGGGCTTAGGGTTGGTCATCTCCAAACATGCTTATTTTGGTACCAGAGGTCAGAGGTACCTGTGCCTTTAATTTTTTTTGTATCTGCACTGCACATGGCAGATTAACAGCTAAAAAGTAGGTGTGTCTCTTATGTAGTGTCTGTTTATTGCTGTAACTCTGACCTTTTGACCATTAGAATTAACCTTGGAGATAACAGACTAATCAGAGCAATATTTGTAATATTTAACATAAATTACTGAAATTTGTTTTATCATTTGAATGATATCTAATTTTAGAACAAGTTAACTATTTTTAAACATTTTAGAAATTAATTTTCTAGTTCAGAAAGAAAAGGGAAATAGAGTGTTGATAATCTATTGAGTAAAAAGTGATAATAGGTCTTTATTGTCTCTAACCCCTGGCCCAGTTAGGATATGGTTAAATCAGGTACTCCCATCATTGATCTCAAAGCTTACTGATCCCCAGGAATGCCTGGGTGGCTCACTTGGTTAAGCAGCTACCTTCCACTCAGGTTGTGATTGAGCCTCACATCAGGCTCCTTGCTACATGGAGAGCCTGCTTCTTTGCTCACTTGCTCTCTCTCTCTGACAAATAAATAAAAATATTAAAAACAAAAAACAAAAACTTTCTGATCCCCCCTTATTATACACGTGTTTAGTGTCTCTTATGTTGCAGGCAGTATGATGGTATAATATAAATAATGACATAAAATAATGTAAAATATAAAATAATATAAAAGTACCTGCCTTCAGAGTGCTCACAACCTGAGGAGGAAAGAGATATTTTGATAAATTTTGGTAGAAATGTGGGCAAGGTGGTAACTTGGCACCTATCTTCTACTGTTCTCTTTGTATACATCCATCTCTCACTTTTATGTATTCTTTTTTAGTCTTCATCTTTCTTACCTAATCTCTGCAGTTAACTGCATTATATGGATTACAGCATAGTAATATGAACTAATGAAGTATTCCTTAAAATGAACTTTGAGAATAATTAATGACTTCATTAGCTAACATTTAGTGAACACCTGCCAATAAGTATTCTAAGTGATTTATATGTATTTATTCATCTAATGAATTAATACATATATTAATTCATAGAATATATTAATATATATTCATATAATATATAACATAGAATATATTAATACCTATATTAATTCATCTAATGAATTAATATATCAGGCCCACGAGATAGGTACTATTATTATTTTTGTTTCACAGATGAGAACACAGGGACAAAGATAGTTCACTATATTGTCCAAGGTTACCAATTGAAATCTTTGTGGGAAGACTGAAATCTTTTCAAAACTATTTTAAATGTCATTTTTTGTAAAAATGTATTATAAAATTTTTCCTAATCTTCTTCCTTCCTTTCTTCTTTTCTTTCTTTTTCTTCATGGTAAGTGTACTATTTCATTTCCATCATCCATTTCACCCATTCCTCTCCCTGCCCTTCTGGTAACCATCTGTTCCCACCAGCATCCTAGAATACAAAACCCACCTGGGGAGATTTAATTGTTGCACATTGTAAGATTTCATTCTTTTTTATGGCTGTGTAATATTCCATTGTATACCGCATCTTCTTTATTCATCTGTTGATGGACACTTGGACTGCTTCCATATCAATATTTTTGTATCCTTTGGGTAAATACCTAGTAGTACAATTGCTGAGTTGTAGGGTAGTTCTTTTTTAATTTTTTGAGGAACCTCCATAGTGTTTTCCATTGTGGCTGCACCAGTTTGCATTCCCACCATGCAAGAGGGTACCTTTTTCTCCACATCCTCACCAGCACTTGTTGTTTCTTGTGTGTGTGTGTGTGTGTTTTTTTTTTTTTTTTTAAATTTTAGACGTTCTGGCAGCTGTGAGGCGGTATCTCATTGTAGTTTTAATTTGCATTTCCCTATGATGAGTGATGTTAAGCATTTTTTCATGTGTCTGTGGCCATCTGTATGTCTTCTTTGGAGAAAGTCTGTTCATGTTCTTCTACCCATTTTTTAATTGGGTTATTTGTTAATTTGGGGTGTTCATTTGTATCAGTTTCTTATGTATTTTGGGTACTAACCCTTTATTGAATATATATTTTGCAAATATTTTCTTTTCAGTGGGTTGCCTTTCAGTTTTGTTGATTATTTCCTTTGCCATGCAGAAGCTTTTTATTTTGTCATAGTCCTGATAGTTTATTTTTGCTTTTGTTTCCCTTGCCTCTGGAGACGTATGTAGAAATGTGTTGCTACAGCTGATGTTAGAGAAATTACGTTTTGTGCTCTCTTCAAGGATTTTAATAGTTTCAGATCTCACATTTGGTCCTTAACCCATTTTGAGTTTATTTTTGTGTATGTGAAAGAAAGTAGTCTAGTGGTGTCTTTTGCATGTAGCTGTCCAGTTTTCCCAGCACCATTTGTTGATGAAATGAAATTCTTAAATGGAATCCTTCAAACTTAGTTTAACCAAGATGATTTGGAGGATATAAAATTGAGAATTCATTGTGTGCATTGGGTATTATTCTGTGCTACTGATTTGTCTTCTGAGGTTTTTGATTTATAGGCTGTTAGTAATTGCATTACATTGTTCCACAATTTTGTGTTGTTTTTTTTTTTTTTTTTTAATTTTATAGGTTGTCCTTCTCTTTTGCCTCTAGCTGTGGCTTCTTGTTGCCATTTACTCTCACTTTAGTAATTTGTTTCTGTTACTGTGTAGTGTGTTGTAACATAAAAGTAAAACCTTGGTAGAAAGTATTTTATAGAGGCAGCATGATACAGTTTAAAAACCATGGATTTTGGGGTCAGGTTCAAATCTCACATCCACTGTTGAGAAAGAAGGTATATCCTTGGGCAGGCACTTTATTGTCTGAGTTGCAGTTTCTTCATTTATGATACAGGGATAGTAATATTTTTCAGAATTAGTATGAGGTGATGTATATAGTAAAGTACCTGGCATATAGTAGGTATGCAGATAAAAGTTGATTTTTTTTTTTTTTTTTTGCTTCCGTATCAGGATATGGCATCTGGATTCCTTGTTAATTTGAGAAACTCAGGCAAATGAAAGAAGTATGTTTTTAAGATGTAAGGTATAGTCTTATTCTATCACTTAAAAATCAATTTCATGGGTGCTTGGGCAGCTCAGATGATTAGGGATCTGCCTTCAGCTTAGGTCATGATCTCCAGGGCCTGGGATCCAGTCTCACATTGGGCTCCTGGCTGACTAGGTGAGGAACCTGCTTCTCCCTCTCCCTCTGCCTTTTCCCCTGCTTGTATGCTCTCTCTTTCTCTCAAATGAGTAAATAAAATCTAATTATATATATATATATATATATATATATATATATATGCATATATATGTACATATATATACATAATATGTATATATATATACACGTATATATACACATATAATTTTTTCCCACAGTTGATATGACAATTGTTAATTTGAGAAATATTATCCTGAACTTTTGTTTTGGGTCCTCTCAGCAACCTCCCCTTTTCCTTGCCTTAAATTGCCTTTAATTCTGTGTGGCTCTCTTGAGTCCCCTTGTCTACTATTACAGGAAAACTGTCCATCAGCTCCTTTTAAAAGAACTGTGCCAAGGCAAACCTTATGACCCTGAGGGCAGTAACCAAGCTTCTTGGCCAATAGCAATGATTCCTAAGACATCCCTTCTTTCATCAGTTCTGTTTTTTTTTTTTCTTTTCTTTCTTTTTTTGAGCTATCATCAGTCTTAAATATTAGTTTTTCTTTTCCTCCCCACTCCCTTCCATTTCTCCTTTCCTAGAAATTATTCCCATTAGCTATCTGGTCCTCATTATTTCAGTAGTTTTATGTGGTTTGGTTTTTATAGTATGTGTGCATGTATTTTTCAAAGGTTATTTTTTGTAGTTTTTATTATTTATAAGGAACTCTCCTATCTTAGTAACATGAAAAATTTATTTTTATACCAGGGTTTTTTTTTTTTTTTTTGCCTTCTGTCTTAAAGTCCAAATAAAAACCTGTGATATCCTGTCTTACTGGACTGTCAGGTGCTTCACCACATGCAGATACTCCAGCTCAAGTCACTAAATCTGTTTTAAACAATTTTATTGAGGTATAATTTACATACTATAAAATCATCCATTATAAGTGTACAGTTAAATAATACCAAATAACTTTTCCTATCAGAAACACTTCAGTGCTCAATGTGGTCTAGAAGATGATAGTCAACTTGCCCTTTTCTGTTCACAAGATCATATAGCTGGTCTGTGTGGATGTTGCTCCTAGCTGCCATGTGGTTATTTACAAGTATCACATCTCTTGGTATTCAGGTATTGGCTTCAGTTATTCATTCTAAATATTCTAGTAACTTGTTAAGAATGAGGTTCTCTACACTTGGGACTTGGAGTCAAGGTTGGGGTGGGGTTAGTGCCATTGTCTTGAAGAATGGCTCCTTTTTTGCCTAACTGTTGACTGATGGAACTCATTCTTTCTTAATATTCTCTACCTGAAGAGAATTATACCCTAACTCCAGGATCTACAATCTCTTTGATCAGTTCTGTAGTCCGCTTCTCCCTTTTGAGACATCAAGACAATATTGTGGACATGTGCCTTTTCAGACATTATAACTGCTTTTCCATGTTAGTCTGAAAATTAATTTAATTGCTATAGCAAAGCTTGTTATATCCCCAGGCTCCTGAAATTAATTAGAGCAAAACTGGTGGTATCTCTAAAAATCAAAAGTGTGCTGTGTCTCTGAAGGTGTATGAAATGTCTTCACCATATTGGAGTGAGCCATGGTCTGGAGGAGCCTGTGTTCATACCGGTCCGGGCACCAGACCCTTGAATCAGTGACAAATATTGGGGCCAAATGGTGAAGCATTGTTGACCTTCAGAGTAGAAAAGAGACCAAGTAGGGTTGGAAGAGCTAGGAAGGGCTTCGGAGAGGTTGGACTTCAGCTAGTGTTTGTAGCATGTACAGATATGGATAGAATGGAGAAGTGAAATTTGAGGATGGAATAGGAAAGATTGTTGAAGAGAAATACACACCACTGTATGAAACAAATGAGGCAAAGGGGTGTAGTGAACTTATTTGTGAGACCCTGAGGAAGCCAGTCAGGTTAGAGCAGAGGATTCCTAGTAATTCTTAGTGAAAGGAAGGTGGAGTTTTACCAAAATCACCTGACAAACTATTAAAATACAAACACCTAACAAATCAAAAATTTTAAGCAAAAGAATGAAATGTAAAAGCACTGTTAGAGGAAGCATAGTTAAATGACCGTACGCCAGATTGTTAGAGTGGGAGAATGAAAGCTTAGAGTCAGACTAGGAGTTTTCTTGTCCCTGGGAGAGAGGGCTTGGTAAAAGCATTGTTTTTACTTCCTCTCTTTATAAGCCTCCAGAAATTTCGCTAGGTATTGGAATTGTTCCTGGAAGGGGCAGGGTCCAGAAACTCAAGGCTTTGAAGGCCTGAGCAGAACTTCAGAAAAGTTAGTTATTCTCTTGATGTTTCTTTAGGGAAAAGGAAAAAACCTCCTAAAACTCTTTAAATGGTTTTAATATTGGTCTCATAGATTGTTAGTTTTTTTCTTAATTAATATTCTGAAATTCTTTTACCAGGACTCTGATGGCTAATGCTTTTTGTTGTTTTGCTTTTCCACCAAAATACCTTCGCTATTCCTGTGTGTGACATGCGTAATTCAAAAGTCAAAGACAGTGTTTGTTACTATTTTTTCATATACAGCATCACAATGCAACAGCTGATAGGTTCTTTAAGTTCAAAATAAAATAAATGCATATGAAACATAACTCAAAAGAGACCACGGGTATATAGTGACCACTGTATATATACAGAGAGAGAGACTCTCCCAAACTTAGTTTTCCAGTTTGTCTTTGGTTCTTGTGAATCTTTCCAGAGTTATTCCTAAGACACCCATTTTTAAAAGTTGAATGATCTTAGACTCAGATCTGGAAGCATCTTAGGAGTCATTTGTTAACCCTTACAGTTTCATTTCGTTTCTTCTCTTCCCTTTTCTTTCTCCTTCCCTCTCGGTCTTTCTTATTTTATTTATTTGAGAGAAAGAGAGCACAAGCAGGGGGAGGGGCAGAGGGAGAAGCAGACTTCCCACTGAGCAGGGAACATGATGAATGATGGCACAGGGTTCAATCCCAGGACTCTCCTGGTAAATAATGACCTGAGCCACAAAAACCCTTGCAGTTTCTTGTGCTAAAGGAGAAAAGTGGACCACATTTGAGGAATGGATGTAGATGAATAATGGGGTTGGGTGACCTCTCTAAAAGTTCATTAGAATATCACTGTCTGAAACTGAACCCTTTATGAAGTTTGTTTCCCAAAGATCTCTTTCCTAAATTTCAAATCTTGATCTATTTTCCTTACTCTTAAGTCTTGGTAATATCTTTCAGTACTGTCATACTCTTGATTTTCTTGGTTTTAAAATTTAATAAAAATAGTGACAATAGTTAGGTACTTTTAAATTTAAAAAGAAAATGAAATAAAGAACAAGGCAGAAATGACTGTGCTACTTTAGAATTTTTACTGTATTAATAAAATTTATATTTTGTGATTAAAATTGTTTTGCTTTCATATAATTTATGTTGTCTTGGGAATACATGTTTTCATAAACCATGTCTATTTTATTACAGGAAAATAGGAAATGATAGAAATTTGCTTTATTTGGTGACTTTTCAGAAGAGCATTTATTAATACGGTCATTCTGCTTTAATTTCTTTTTCTCTATTACACAACATTGGCCCATGTTTGAGTTCATTATTTACTTTTCTTTTTGTTTAATCTGTCCTGGTTTTTCAAGTCCCTTTCCTGAAGTATTTTACTTTATTGTTTTTGTGCTTATCTAGCATGATTCAGCTTTTCATATATTTCCTTCCTACTTCTACATTGTTCATCTTGGCAATGATGAGGGCAAGTTACTATTTTTTTCAAGGTTGAGTTAAATAGGGTTTCCTTAAGTTGATGGACTATTACAGCTAGAAAAAAACTGGAGGCCCACGAGCCCAGGGTTAAAGTGAACAAGCTTCGTCCTCTTGCCACTTCTCATCTGTTGGTAGTGGCTTGCTTAAGGACTGAGGTGGAGTCTATGCTCCCTGAGGAACAGGCTGTTTGATTTGCAGTGTCCACTGTGCACATGGATGAGTCCATTGTCAGAACTGAGGCCATGATTGGGTTATTCCTTATCTACCCAAGCAAACTGAGAAGGGAGGTGACTTGCTCATAGTCACAGAGCTCTTTTTTTTTTTTTTTTTAAAGATTTTATTTATTTGACAGACAGAGATCACAAGTAGGCAGAGAGGCAGGCGGAGAGAGAGAGAGGGAGAGAGAGAGAGAGGAGGAAGCAGGCTCCCCACTGAGCAGAGAGCCCGACTCAGGGCTCCATCCCAGGCCTCGATCCCAGGATCCTGGAATCACAACCTGAGCTGAAAGCAGAGGCTTAACCCACTGAGCCACCCAGGCGCCCCAGTCACAGAGCTCTTAAGCCCAGTTCAGTGCTAGGAGCTAAGTGCTAGGCATTTTCTCCCTAAGAATTCTGATATTCCTTCTGGATTTTTTGGGTTGTTTTTCCTCCTTGAGTAATAATTGAATTCTGGGTGCACATGGATGGCTCAGTGGATTAAAGCCTCTGCCTTCAACTTAGGTCATGATCCCTGGGATCGAGCCCTTCATTGGGCTCTCTGCTCAGCGGGGAGCCTGATTCCCCCTCCCTTTCTGCCTGCCGCTCTGGATAGTTGTGATCTCTCTCTCTGTCAAATAAATAAAATCTTAAAAAAAAAAACAACTGAATTCTGGCAGGTACTTAAGTTTGTCACCGTTTATTGTATCTTCGGGAAAGACTCAGAAGTATTTGTCAAGAGAGTCTAAGATAGGATTGTCCTTATTTTGGCAGAGTATAGGGGCTGGAGTTACATAGTCTATCTAAAATTGAGAATTTTCTTTTCATCTATTTTTAAGACTGAAGGCTTTCCCATTTAATTTTTAGAACTTTATACTATTGTATCCCTATTATAATCAGCCAGACTCACTCTCCTCAGAAAGGAGGGAAAAGTAGAATTTTATTTAGAAAGAATGCATTTTATTTGAAGATCAGTTTTTGGTTCAAAACAAAATCTAGTCATGAAGGATTAAAACACTAGAAACATGAGACACAGGATAAGGAGATACTTTAAGATTTTTTTTTATTTTAGGGACACCTGGGTGGCTCAGTGAGTTAAAGCCTCTGCTTTCGGCTCAGGTCGTGATCTCAGGTTCCTGGGATTGAGCCCTGCTTCAGCTTCCTGCTCGTCAGGGACCCTGCTTCCCCTCTTCTCTCTGTGCCTACCTCTCTGCCTACTTGTGATCTTTGTCTTTGTCTGTCAAATAAATAAATAAAAATCTTTAAAAAAAAAGAATTTTTTATTTTAGACATTTGTCTACTGTAATGCTTGCCATTTTGGTCAAGATAGTGTATTATTTTGCAATTACAAATAATACAATAAATACAAATAACAATAGTACTCTATACTGTGTGCTCACTAGTATTTTTTAAACATTGATTTGGGAAATCTTCATATAAAAAATACTCTCTCTGCCATTTTCCACATCTTGTAGGTTTATTTTGGTGGTTTAAATCAGTTGTGGTAAGCCCTTAGAGCACTTTCTCCCATGTTTTACTAAAACCTTACCTTTTTACAGTCTATAGAATGCTGGGGCAGCTTTCATACAGAGTATTTCCAAGCCTTCTTAACTGTTAATCAGCAGCCATGCAGGTGTGGCTAACAACCATCATGTATATCTTCATCCAGGCACATTTTGTTGATTTTTCCCAGGATAGTTTCTCATTTGGAAGTATATTTTTCTGTATAAACCCATTTTCAGTTTAACAGCAGTTTGCTTCTTAATCTTTATTGTGGCACAGTTGTTGGTATAGCATTGCTAGAGAATAGGGTTCTGCATACCCTTGGATGAAAAGGTAGAGTGGAGAAAGAAGAGACATCCCAGTGATGGCTTCTTTGCAGTGTGCTGCCCAGGGTACACTCTGTGTCAAGGGGGCAGGAGGGTCTGAGAAGGAATCAGATTTACTTCTGCTGTATACCCAACTTTTCTGGTCACCACTTTTGAAAACTGAGAGAGAGGAACACTGTATCAAAATTGACACTATTAAGTAGGTACCTACATTTAACATTAAGTCTATGATTATTATAGTCTTTATGCCCTATTTGTACCGTCTTTGATTCCTGTGATGTCTTAAATTCCATTTGGAGAAGCATTTTTAAAGTGGGGAGGAAAAAAAACAAGAATCTGTTTTATAAATTTTCTCAGATTCTTTTCCTCCTGTCCCACGGTCCCTTTCTCTATCCATGTCCTACCCCTCCAGTTCATTGCTCCCCCTTCCGCAGGACAGTACATTAAATATAATAATAGGCACTTCATAAATGCATACAAATATATATTGATTTGAAGATACAGTAGTTGGTGAGGTTGAAAAAGGAGAGCTTTTCGGTATGAAGAGAAGTAAAGAATCTGGTCTGAAGCCCAGGAAATTCAGAGGGGATGAAACTGAGGAAAGATGTTACCATTCACCTTTTATTCACTGCATGAAATTCAGCTTGCTCTCAGCATGATTTCTTTTATACCTAGCCTAGTTTATTTTAAGATTTTGTATATAGTTCAATGCTTACTAACTTGGTGGATTAAGAAAATTCTTGGTAGAGGAGGAATGAGTCATAGCGATACTTCCCTTTGGGAGAGAAAGAGAAAGAAGGCCCTCACCATTATATACTTGGAATGGATTCAGCGTTTTGATTGATGGCTGAGCACTGTTAAGCTTCCCCCAAACTACCTCATCTCATATTTGGTTTTGTCCACAGTATGACTGGTAGAAGGCTCTTTTAGGTTAACCAGCAAAGATAAAGAGCTCTGTAACCTTCTTACCCCGAGAAACTTGTTCATATGATGTAATTGCTATTTTAAGATTTTTTGAGTTTGCAACAATTTTTTTAAAAGCTTCAGCTTTTCCTAACCTACCCAATCTATTAAACCAAAAAGAAGAAGGAGGAAAAGGAGAAGGCTGAAAAATATTTGGTTCTGAGAAACTGGGTGTGCTAAGGGTGTGGCTGTTTTGGCATTCACCAGTGGTGTGCGCAGAGTGGGTTCCACTCTGACCTTGCCCTGTATTTCTGATGCCACAACAACACCAAGAAGTATAAAAAGAGAGGAGGTGGGTCAGGACTGGGAGCTGGCTTTGCTGCTTTGAACCAGAAAAGGAAGTGGGGGTACATGGGAGCCACAGAGTCTGTCAGTTTTGTCGAGAGGTGGTTTTTGTAGTTGTATGAGTAATGTGTGAAGTATTTTCTTGTAATAGTCACAGAAATTATCTGGCTGCTTTGTGCTTTCGGGATGCCCTAAGTGACCTGCTTCTAATGAAATCTCTTCTTTTTTCTCGCCCTAACAAGTTTTTCTGGGTTGCCTTCAGACTTCACATTTTATTTTCTTTCTTTATGAGATCTGTAGATCTCATTTTTCGAAATTTGCGGTGGTGTCAGTAGCAATGGCAGGAAGGATGGGGCTACTTAGCTAATCTCATATATGGGTTGGTTTCTTTTCATGGAATTTTACACAGCATAATCAGCTACCATTTTCTCAAACGTCTGTCTGCAAAGCAGCTACCTCATTCAGATGTGTCCTCATCTGGGTCAATCATAGCATCCCAGGAACTTCACAAAATTATTTCATGTACTGCCTTTTAGGCCTCATTGTGTAAAAGATGTAGTGAGCAGAAGGATGGATTTAGCATCCAATTTTTTCTCTTTAAAAAAATCTTATTTGCTATAAAAGTAATACATATGTATAACTAAAAATAAAATTGTTTTACTTTTTAGAAGGTAAACGCCATGCATAGTACTTTGGATGCAGTGGACACAAAGTACATGTTCTGGTTATAATTAGTGTTATCTAAGACCATTAGCTCATAAAGGGGAAATGATCTTATGAGACTCTTCAACTCCCTTCTAGCTGAGGAAGCAGCTGTACACTGTCCCTGACAGATATTCATACTCAGCCTCTGCTTTGATAATGCCAGGAAGGAACAGACGACTCTCTTTTACTCTAGCCTTCTCTGTCACAGGGAATGTTCCTCAAACCAGCAGAGATGAAACTCAAGCCTAGCATTTAAATAAGAGAACATTTTAGATGCTTTAAATGTTAAAATCTTCAGACAGAGTTAATTTACTTTAAAATTGTTTCTGGATTAATTCTGAAGCCAGATTCAAACAAAAAAAGGCAATGTTGATTTTAATTTTTTTTTTTCTTGAAAGCAAATTGAAGCAGATACTTAGGAGTTATTGGATGGTGAGCTGTAATCCAGTTTAAATGATTAGATGGGTATTTGTCTAGAGAGAATATTTTGATCCTAACTACTATTAGCTACTATGTATCAACACTGAAATACTTTTATTTGAATTAAACACAAGTAATGACTAAAAGTTCACTTTAGCATGAAAGGATAATAAGACTATAATAAGATAATCAGTAGCCAGTATCTGAAACAAGAAGATAAAGCTAAACAATACTAAGCTATAATAAGGGAAAGCTGTGCTGGCTAGGTATAGCCTGAACAAGGAGACCAATTTTCTATATAGGGTTTTGGGAAGTGTGGAATTCTGGAACTGGCAAAATTTTCCAAGGGCAAAATGACATCATACAGAGAAGCATGGTTATTTGGGTGAGTCTGTTCATTGGTTGCCACTGAAGAGTGCTTAATGGAGTAAGGCTCTTCCTGATTGGCTGACCTTCAGAAATGAGAAGCTGCCAGTGATTGATTGGCTTGCAAAGGCAAATCCTTGGTTTTGGTTTTGGGGGTTTTTGATGACTGTTTGTTACCATGGCTACAGAAAAATCAGCCTTTTCTGTTTGTGGGAACTTGAATCCTCAACATCAAGTACATGTCATTACTTGCACAAAGCAAGTATATTATTTGATTTTTTGATATGTAACTTAGAGTAAAGGAAGAAAATTTTAAGTGATCAGCTTAATAAATTTAATGCATGTGTATATACTTGTATAACTGTCACTCAGTTTAAGATATAACTATTTTCATCACCTCAGAATGTTCTCTAATGTCCATACCTAATCAGTAACCCCCCAATAGCTATTCTGATTTCCATCCCCATGGATTATTTTTGCCTCTTCTTGAATTTCATTTATAATAAAAACATGCAGTATGTATTTAATGTCTAGCTTTTTATATTTCTTTCAACATAATACATGTTAAGTTCACTCATGTTTTTACATGTCCAGAACTTTATTACTGTGAGTGCTCTATTTAAGACTGTACCACAATCCATTTGTGTATTCTCCTGGTAATGGGCATTTGCATCATTTCTAGTTTGGGGATATTATGAATAAAGCTGCATAAGATTTTTGTTTATCTTATTTTATTAACAAACAGTAGTATCCCTTGGACATAAGAAATTCCTGTGTTATTATGTTATGAGTGTGTTTAGTTCTGAGACACTGCCAGATTGTTCTCCAAAGTAGTTGAATCCATTTGCGTTCCACTAGCAACTTATGAGAGTTTCAGTTGTTTCATGTCTTTTTGTCAGCACTTGGCAGTTTCATCATTTTTTAGTTTAGCCGTGCCGGGTGTGTGTGTGTGTGTGTGTGTGTGTGTGTGTGTGTATGTGTGTAAGTTTAAAAAAGGCAAATTGGGGAGCATCTGGCTGGCGCAGTTGGGGGAGTATGGGACTCGATCTTGGGGTCATGAGTGTGAACACCATGTTGAGTGTAGAGATTACTTAAACAAATAAATACAACTTTTAAAATAAAAGGCAAATTTTGAAGAACTTAGGCCTAGCAATTTAACACGAAAAACTTAAGAATATGGAGTGAGTCATATTAATCGAGGGTTTAAGTTTTCTATTTTTGATGTAAAAAAGAAATAAACATTTATTTTTTTTCTTTTAATTTTTTTTTTTAAATAAGATTTTATTTGAGAGCAAGTGAGCACAATTGGGGGGAGGGGCAGAGAGAGAGGGAGAAGCAGACTCCCTATTGAGCAGGAAGCCTGACATAGGGCTCTATCCTGGGATTCCAGGATCATGACCTGCACTGAAGGCAGACACTCAACTGATTGAGCCACCCAGACGCCCCTTGATTTTTTTATTTCTTAAATAGCTTCCTAATTTAGGAAGATCTGATCCAGGAAGAACCATCCTAAAACAAAGTTACTTTCATATAAAGTTAAGAGGTTAGTGTAACTCCAGTTTAACTTTTTCTTTTTCTTTTTCTTTTTTTTTTTAAGATTTTATTTATTTGAGAGCATGAGTGAGAGAGCACAAGCAGGGAGAGCAGCCCAGGGAGAAGGAGAAGCAGGCTTCCCCTGAGCAGGCAGCCTGATGTGGGGCTTAATCCCAGGAATCTGACTAAGCCACCCAGGTACCCCAACTCCAGGTTAACTTCTATGACTTCTGTAAGTTCACTGTTAGCATTGAAATTAATTATATTGGCCATTTTTTCTTACTTAGCATGTGCCACAGTCTGTACTCTATTGAGGATACAGGAGTGAACAAAACAAAGGCTTTGCTTGAATATAATTTAGATTTTAGTGACAGAACACAGTGAATCAATAAATATGTAATGTCAAGTAATAACATAGAGGGAAATACAGGGTAAGAAGAGGTTGCCTGATGCACTGGTGTGGGAGGAGCTGTGGGGTTCATCTTTTGTATATAATAAACAGAGAAGACTTCTCTAATCAGTTGACACTTAAGTGGAGACCTTCTGGAAGTGAGGGAGCAGGTTATTTAGCTGTGTTAGGGAAGAGTGTGCTAGGCAGAAGGAACATTAAGTGCAAAGGCCCTGAGGCAGTATTTGCCCAGTTTGAAATGGTTGAAAATGAGTTGGGGCTTGCAGGGAGATCATGTAGGGCCTTCTAGACCATTTGGCTTTTATTCTCTTATTTTATTTTGTGCCATTAGAAGATTGTGAGCAATAGAATTAACATGATTTGACTAATTATCACATAAAAATCTGTACACAAATGTTCACTGACACTTTATTTGTAATAGTCAAGAACTGGAATCATACCTGATGGCTTTCAGTATCTAAATGGTTAAACTGTAGTACATACATACCATGGAATACAACAAAAGGGAATGAACTGGGACTCCTGGGTGGCTCAGTCGGTTAAGCATCTGCCTTGGGCTCAGGTTCTGGGGTCCTGGGATGGAGTCCCACATCGGGCTCTTGCTCAGCAGGGAGTCTGCTTCTCCCTCTACCTGCTGCTCCCCTGCTTGTGCACATGCGCTCTCTCTCTGGCAAAGAAATAAATAAAATCTTAAAAAAAAAAAAAAAGAATGGGGCACCTGGGTGGCTCAGTGAGTTAAACTTCTGCCTTTGGCTCAGGTCATGATCCCAGGGTCCTGGGATTGATTCCCACATTGGGCTCTCTGCTCAGTAGGGATCCTGCTTCGCCCTCTCTCTGCCTGCTTCTCTGCTTATTTGTGATCTCTGTCTGTCAAATAAATGAATAAAATCTTAAAAAAAAAAAGTCTCTTTAAAAAACAAAAGAATGAACTATTGATACAGCTACTTGGATGAATCTCTAGAGATTTATGTTTAATGATATCAGTTCCTAAAGTTGCATATTATATGATTCTATGTATGTAACACTTTTGAAACCAAATTTTAGAAATAGAGGCAAATCAGTAGTTGACCAGGGCTTAGAGAGAATACAAGTAGAGGGAGGGGAGGGGCAGAGGAAGAGGGAGAAGCAAACTCCCTGCTGAGCAGTGAGCCTAATATAGGGCTTGATCCCAGGACCCCTGCCACCTATGTGATCCTAATGCAAAATATTGGAAAGAAAATAAATTAGAAAGAGTAATTGTGTAACGTTTTTAAAAAATCATGACAAATTATATGCTTGTTTCACTTTTTAGTTTTAGCTCTTTGCAAAAGATTATACCAGAAATGATATTAACAAAGACATGTGCCTTAGTTTAGCATAAAAATATATTTAAAGGCCATAGCGAGCCATTGTTTTATTTAGTAATTTACAGTTGGTTTGTCTTTTTAGTTCATTGGTTAGTATTAAAAAATTTGTCCAAAAATTGTTTGTTCAAAAATTCGTTCAAAAATTGTGAACAGTTCACAGCGTGGATCTCAAAGCCATTATGAAAATGTTAACCAAGAAATTTTTTTTTTTAACCAGACTGAGAAATAGAGGTGTTGCAGGGCCATATTAAACTCTCGGAAAAAATAGGTATAGAACAAAAAAATAATACTAACTATTAACTGAAATTAACATCCCTTAGTGCATCTCTTGTCCTTACCCCTTACAACCAATCTGTGCACAAGTCCTTTTAGTTTGCTTCCAAAATGTGTCACACTTTTATTCACTTCTCTCCATCTCTGCAGCTACAACCCTACAAATATTGTTTCTCACCTAGATAGCAGAGTCCTAGACTGAGAGAGTGGCTAGGGACTTTTTGTTCCCGGCTCAAAAGTCACCTTTCAGAACAGCTTTCTGAACTACTTACAGTAACCTTCCTGATCCTCATCTCCCCTGTAGCAAATTGTCTGGGGGCTTTTCCTTACAGTATTTGTTGTTTTCTGGTATTATCTCTTTCCTTTGTCATTTTTTGTCTGTATGCCACCTTCAAAATGGAGCAAGGAACTTGTCTGTCTTGTATACTGTGCTTGTCCATTGTCTGGAACAAGTCAATTCCTGATAGAGAGGATGCTCAAAATTATTTGTTGAGTGAACAGCACATATACTGGAAAACAAATATTCATCTGGGCTCTTGAGAGAAAACTTTCTGATGTGGTAGGGCACCTTGGTTCAGTACCCAGGGATCCTAGGAGAAGCCAGTGAGGAACAGACACACAGTCTTGAGCCTAGTAAATCTGAACAGTGAGGCTTGGTGCCTCCTGAGGACGAAACTCATTTCTTTACCCAAAAGAAAATAAAATTTTCATCAGGGTTTATATTTAATTACAGAGCTCTGAAAGCTAGATGTGTTTGTTTTAACTGGGGAAGATTAGATAGTGGAGAACTCTGAATATCAAGCCAAAATGGGCTGACACTGAGGGAAGAGAAAGTGAGTAATGCAGAGGCTGCACAGGATTGACAGAAGTATCAAAAACGAATTGTCAGTGCTTTTTGAATTATGGTAAAGAGAGTAGAGTTAGGGAGCCGGAGGGACTCTAGATATCTGGGGGAGGAAGAGGGAACTACTAAAAAGGGCAAAGGGAGGTGATATATGATCCAATTCAGTCAAATTTGGTTTAATTATCTGGCATCAGGTGCTGTCCCTGGTGATGGCAACTCAGAAGAATGAGACATAGGCGGGAATGTCTGCTCTTCGGGGGCTTACAGTGTCTAGCAGGGAAGACAGATGAATGATGACTTCTAATGCAGTGTTATTGTAGGTTTGATAGGAGATAGATACCTTTAGGAGTTGCTGGTCAGCCAGTCTATGCTTAGGATTTCACATGGTGGTCCTCAGCTTTACTTTTATAGAGACCTGATCTCAATCCACCAATAAGTGCCTAATCTCCTAAAAAAGTGACCCATACTAACCACACTCATAAGAGATTGGTACATAAGCCAAAATACCATTTAGTAATTTACAGTGAGGAAAGCTATGTGAATAGCCCAAGTTTTAATAAGAAGATTACTTGGTGAACATGTAGAAGAATAAAGGAAAGTAATTGAGTGATGTAAATGTCAAATGATATCAGGCTTTGGTTGCCTGATGCTGCTTCTCCATACCAGCACTGTAATTGGAATGAGAGCAAGCCAGTCACATCTGTTGGTCAGGATGTCATGACTCCCTTGTGCTCACTGAACGTGGCCAGATCTTGCTTGATGACCCACATTTTCTTTACACCTGCATTCTTACTGGCTTCTTTAGTTATGTTACCACCATTCAGTAGTAAATTATTCTATCTGCTTCTTTGGGAAATAATCTCTTACCATTGTACGTTGATAAATATCAGTTAAACCCTTAAGTCTTGAAGATACTTAGGTACAATCTATGGTTAATATGGAGATATATACAAGGATAATGGCAACATAGATAAGGAACCATTAGGACCAACAATTAGCTAACAGCTAACCTGTTAGCAAGGATGAGCAATGTGAATCATCATGCGCTGAATCTTCTAGGAATGTGAATTGGTAGAACCAGTTTGAAAATAGTTTAACATTACCCAGTGAAGTTGAGTATTACTATACACTTTCCCCAGCAATTCCCATTCCTAGGTTTCAGTAACTTGGAGAAACTCTTGCACATGTATACCAGGAAATAGGTAACGAGATTGTTTATAGCAGAAAAACAGGGGAAAAAGCAAGTTCAGTCAAGTGTTCAGTTATACAATGAAATACTATACAAAAATGAAAATGTAAGAAGTACAGCTCTAAGCATGGACTCAAAAAAAGTTGAGCAAGTCGCTAAAAGATATATGCTGTAGGAGTCATTTGTATAAAGTACAAAAAAAAAGAACAGACCTAAACCTGTTAAGGATGTGTACATGTAATGTAAAGCTATAGGGGAAAGCAAGAGAATGGTTAATTCCAAATGCAGTCCAGTAGCTGCTTCGTTGGGGGAAGGAGATGCAGCTGGAAAGGGGAACATGTGAGTCCTTCTAATGTTCTCTTTCTGAAGCTGGACACTGTGTTTGTGGGTATTTATTTTATTATTCTTTTTTAATTTTGATTTTATTATTCTTTCAGCCATATTATAAACATGCTTTGTGGGACAGAGTTTACTCTGAGATAAAGAGCAATGTGTTAGAGTAAGCTCTTCCGTCATTGCAAGGACTATTGTGTTCCAAACCTATAGAACCTGGGTGACACAACATTGCCTTCGCCTCTAACATTATCTCGTCCATTATAGTGCCGTAGTAGTAGGATGACTATTGAATTTATGGCCTATACTGGAACACTTTTGAAAGTAAAGGGAGCGGATACACAAAATAATTAGTTTTTTTTTTTTTTAATATTTATTGACTAAGAGATTGGCTTTATTATATACTGTAAACCTCAAAAATAAATTCTGTTGAATCACAGTAAAAACTTTTTTATAATGATTGTCTAAGCATTAAAAAACAGTATATGCTAAATAATTACTCTTGGTATGTGCTCATATGCTTTTATCAATTTCTTACCCTTATCTGTCTCAAATACCATGTCATTGGTATTTTTATGAAGGGACTATTTTTTCCAAATGTTCCTAATTTTTCTTTCTTTCTTTTTTTTTTTAAAGATTTTATTTATTTATTTATTTGTCAGAGAGAGAGAGAGAACGAGAGAGCGCACACACAAGCAGGCAGAGTGGCAGGCAGAGGCAGAGAGAGAAGCAGGATCCCTGCTGAGCAAGGAGCCTATGTGGGACTCAATCCCAGTACCCTGGGATCACAACCTTAGCCAAGGGCAGTGGCTTAACCGACTGAGCCACCCAGGCGTCCCCCTAATTTTTCTTTTTACCCCCCAAATTGCCTGCCAGTTTCTTTGAAACTGCATTTGATAGTTAATATATTTGAAAGTACTTATACCTTCTATTAAATCTTCTCTGTAGAGTGTATTATTTTTTTTTAAAGATTTTATTTATTTGTTTGACAGAGAGAGACCATGAGAGAGAGAGAGAGAGAGAGAGAACATAAGCAGTGGGAGTGGGAGAGAGAGAACTAGGCTTCCCTCAGAGCAGGGAGTCCAACGTGGGGCTCCATCCCAGGACCTTGGGATCATGATCAAAGGCAGATGCTTAATAACTGAGCCACTCAGATGCCCAGAGTGTATTTTTTTTAAAAATTTTATTTATTTGTTTGACAGGCAGATTACAAGTAGGCAGAGAGGCAGGCAGAGAGAGAGAGAGGAGGAAGCAGGCTCCCCGCTGAGCAGGGAGCCCAATGCAGGGCTTGATCCCAGGACCCTGGGACCATGACCCAAGCTGAAGGCAGAGGCTTTAACCCACAGTGCCACCCAGGTGCCCCAACAGAGTGTATTATTTTTAATTGAGAAAGATATACCCTGAAGATACCTCATAAGCTTAGTTTCTTAAGTTGGAAGTATCAAGTGGACATTTACCAAACTTAGTAATAACAACAATAATAATAATTTGATTAAAAACAAAAACAAAAAAACAAAAAAATCCAGGATAATTGCTAAACCAAATGAGATGCCTAGTAGAACAGATGGAAGCCAGACCTGTCTCGGGCAGTTACACAAAATGCCTGCAGTTTAACATCTGCATCAGTACAGTTCTGTTAATTTGCTTGTTATTGGACCCAGGTGGCTGCTAGTCAGGTCAGGAGCTGACCCCTACGGTGAACCTTCCTTTCTTCTTAGGGGATGAAAACATGTAAAAGGATCCATAAACTGTTACTGGTTTGAGGAGGAAAATATATTTGTTTAAATATTAGGTTGGGAAAACTTGGGAGAAAGGAGTAGTAAAAGAAATACATCTAGACTTCGAAGTACTGGGTATTTTATAGCCAAGAAAAATTGAGCCAAATTACAGTCTAAGGATTATTCCTTGTTCACATAGGAACTTTTTTTTTTTTTTTTTTAAGATTTTATTTATTTATTTGACAGAGAGAGAGCTCACAAGTAGGCAGAGAGACAGGCAGAGAGAGAGGAGGAAGCAGGCTCCCTGCCGAGCAGAGAACCCGATTCGGGGCTCGATCCCAGGACCCTGGGATCATGACCTGAGCCGAAGGCAGAGGCTTTAACCCACTGAGCCACCCAGGTGCCCCCCACATAGGAACATTTTATGAAACAAATGATCCACATTTACAGCTAGAACTTACAGAAATACTTTATTTTTACTTTGCACATTTTGTGGGATTTATTCAAACTATCTTTCATAGGAACAATTCTGCTGTACGTGGAAAAAGGCTGCTTGTTGAGCTTTACCTCATTTAGGAAAGATTCACACGGTGAAGAAATGCAAAGCTCCTTTCCTATAATGAGACCCTCATGACCACCCTTGCCAGTCAGTGGGTGACATACCCCAGCATGGTTTGGAGTTTTTTATAGAAACATTTTTAAAAAGCTGCATTTTTTCCGTTAAAAGCACCTTTCCAAAAAAAAATTTTAGAACAAAACCCATTTTTTATTTTGTTTCTTTTTTTTTTGTTTTTGTTTTTGTTTTCTAGTGGCAACTGGCCACTCCTTACTGGGGGAGTGTGTTAATATCCCCCCTTATTAATATTGAGTCAGAAGATAGTGTTCTGTACAATTTACAGTAAAACAAATGTGTCTTAAACATAATGTGCTTAAGCAGAGTACTCTGGTAGCAATAATTTGAAAGTCACTGATGGGAAAAATTTTATTTTGGCACACATGAGTTCTTTCCTCCTAAAACTTATGAGAAATTCTAAATTCTACCAAATGGATGTTTTATAGGTTTGAATTTTTATATTCCCTCCTCCTCCTATTTTTCCCAGTTGATTTTGTTTTTCAGCAACAAAAAATAAAAGGTAAGGATATTGAATGATCCATAGACAAGGGTAGTGTGTAATAGATGGCCAAAGAATATACAACAGCTGGAAATTACATTTCATTCAACCTAAAAATAGATCAAAGTAGTGGAGATGACTTAATATTTGAAATGTGTATGTTCTTTCTCTCTATAGTTTTAAGGAAAAGTGGAAATCACTCCTGACTATACTGCATAGCAAAATTTAGTGATTTCCTATACTGCAAATCATGGCACTACCATTCCGGAAGGACTTAGAAAAGTACAAGGATCTAGATGAAGATGAGCTCCTTGGGAATCTATCAGAAACAGAACTGAAACAACTGGAGACTGTTCTGGATGACCTTGACCCTGAGGTAGGTGGTAATGAGATAACTTCAGACCCTTTGAAACTAAATAACTTCCTTTGAGCAGTTATCTTTCTCATGACTTTTCTCTGGCACTCTCCGCCCCCCCCATTCTCTCTTTATCCAGATGAACTTTTTCCCTCTTCTCAGTTCCCCCACTTCTGCCCCCTCAGCTCCACTGACCTACCTGTTCTGAACTACTTTCACCAGCAACCTTATTCTCAAGTTTATGAAGTCGGTCCAGTAAGAAATTTTTTCTCTGGTGCTTAGGTGGTTCTGTTGGTTAAGAGTCTGCCTTCTCCTCAGGTCATGACCCCTGGGTCCTCAGATCAAGCCCCACATCAGCTCCCTGCTCAGTGGGGAATCTTCTCTCTCCTCCTGCTCTTGTGCTCTCGCTTGCTCTCTCTCTTTCTCCCTCTCAAATAATGTCTTAAAAAAAAAAAAAGAAAAAAAATTTTTCTCTCTGGGCAGGGAGGAACATTTTTGAAGCAGATGATTAGCTCTTTGATGTCTGCCAACCTCTGTGCCTCTTCAGAGCTTCTATACTATGATGACCCTGTGTAGTGTCTCTCCAAGGTTCTTTGTGACCTTAAATCTAACTGTACCTTTCTGAAACATGCTGACCAAAGTGAGTAAGTTTCTAGCCCTTAGTAGACTAGATCTAAGTACACAGCAATATTGCAGTCTATGTGGAGCAGATCTGAATATATGTATAAATGTTTTAATTTGCGGAGTGGATGTTATTCGTCTTATAAGTTACACGGGGCTAAGGTAGAGCCCCTTGACTTCTGAACTGTTATTCCCTGGTAGGTATGTGGGGAGGGGGGTAGTCATTGAAGGCAGAGGCCAAAGGTTATGGCTGCTTAACTTGAAGGTAAGGGTTATTTGCTAGGCTTCTTTTTACTACATGTTTCTTTATGTTGAGACATTGATTTTTAGTGCCTTTTAAGAACGAGGCAGAGGTTGTTTTATAAAATTGTTCTTGTTATTACAACACATTTCCTGCTGGCATGTGTTTGAATTTTTATTGAGAATTAACTCTTTTTCTCAGCATTACTTGAGCACTTTAATAATGTACCTATGCAGATCAAAACTCTTAACCGGTGAACTATCCTCTCCCGAGTGTAATAAATACTGCGTTCTGTGGAAAAAAACAAAACAAAACAAAAAAAACTCTTAACCATAATTGTTATCACAAGGAAAAGTTTGTGGTACTCCTGAGTCTAGGGGATAACTCAGGATAACAGTACTGTTTTGATCATGTCACAGCAATATCTTCTACAGGAAGTTCACGCTGTTAGACCTGTTGGAATCAAGTGATTGTACAACTGGCAGGAGCATTAAGTGCTCACCTAGCCCAGTGTTTCTTAACCTTGACACTATTGACATTTGGGGGCTTGAATTATTCTTTGTTATGGCGGTTATCCTGTGTGTTTAAGTTATCCTGTGTCCTGATCTGTACTCACTACATGCCAATAGCACAGTCCCCTGCTTAAAAATGGGCCTGGGACTTTGTTTTAATTAGCTGGGGTAAGATTACAGACATGGAGAAATAGTTTAATTCTTAGTTTCCAAGAGCAGGAAGCACACAGGGCTGCCTGGGAAAGCACCTGGATTGGTCAGGAATCAGAAGCAGCAAGTGGTCCAGAACATTTCTTATGGTTTCCAAGGGAAGGAATGGGTGGGACATGGTTGGCAAGTTTGAGCAAGTTTAGTATTGGATAATTTGAGTAATTTCAGTGGGCTTTGGGCCAGAGGAGTAGTCTCCAGTTGTCTAGTTACCTGATTCTGGATGATTCAGGGTGTGTCTGCAGGGGATATTGGCTTGTTGTGCGAGAGAGAGAGAGAGAAAGGATGTGGTTGGGGTTTGGGCTCTGGATTGGATAGTTTTCATATGGAAAGCACACTGCTGGGTAGGGGCAGGGAGAGTTGTTTGCTATCCCTAGGAATTAGCTAGCCTAGCCCAAGGAGGGATAATCTTTCTAACATTAGCAAGGCCCCCAGAGGCAAAGAATCATGAAATCCAAAAAATTAAAAAACACGATTAATACTTCCTCTCCTTACTTCTGAAAACCAAAAATGTTTCTGGACATTGGCAGTTGTCCCCTGTGGGAGCACCTTGGTTGAGAAACACTGGGTTAGCACTTGCCCTCTGTTTTACAGATGGAAAACAAAAGGTGGGTGACTTGCCTCAGTTTCTGCAGTTAGAGAAAGAACTGAGACCAGATCTCTCATTGCCTCATTGCTCCTGGCAAAGTCTAGTGATCCTTCTGTTCAGCTGCAGTGAGGCGCCTGTTAATGCGTGCTCTGTGCTATACATGTGAAAAAGCCCATGGTTTATATTTTCTTGTTTGCAAAACCGTGGCCTGCTTCTTATATGGGGAGGCTTGAGTTCTAACTTTTAGATGTATTTTTCCAGTTCCCCAACCCCAGTTGCAACTCCCCCAACCTCAGATACTATTAGTTGAAACTAGAAGAACAATGATGTTTATTGACAACATGCCACATGTTGGGTAAAATTCGGGGGAAGAGTGCCAGTGAAAGATGAGGTAAGAAAAGAGAACAAGGGTAGTAGCAGCTACTCCAGGCAGAGAAACCCCCCTGGAACTTACAAAGTCTCAGAAGATAAGGAAGAAAAGAGTGGACAGAGGTTGTATATGGTTCCTTGTTATGTTTTGGAGGGCCACTTTATTTTCCTTATGCTGCATTCAGTATATTTACTTGCCAACTTACTCCATTTTCTCAAAACACCCATCCTCTAAAGATAGCCAGATAGCCAGCTTAGGCAAAAAAAAAAAAAAAAAAAAAAAAAAAAAATTATATATTCCAAGGCTTGGAATATATAATTACAACAACATTCTATGAGGGAGAAACCTGTACTTTTTAGTGGCAATCATTTTAATGAGATCTTTACCTGTTTCTTGAGTGATTATGATCTATTAACTTGACTAAAGTATACTTCCAATAAAGCATGGTTGTTGGGTTTATAGCCTACAAAGTCAGTTACCTGTCATTTATTTTGTGTTCAGAAACTGTATTTAAGGAACCATGATTCCAGCTGACATATCACTTAAAACTTCTTCCATGTTTTGTGTGGGCTTGAGCATACCTGGGAATAGTGCAACTTCCTCACTACCACAGTGAATAGTGCAACTCCCTTACTACCACAGTGAAAGAGCAGTATGCATTATTGACTGGGATGGAGAGTAACTTTAATTAATTTGCCTTAATGAGCATTTTTCCTTAAAAGTATTCTCAGGGGCGCCGGGGTGGCTCAGTCAGATGAGCATCTGCCCTTGGCTCAGGTCATGATCTTGAGGTCCTGGGATGGAGCCCCACATCAGACTCCTTGCTCAGTGGGTAGTCTGCTTCTCAATCTCCCTCTCCCCCGTTTGTGCTCTCTCTTTCTTTATAAAAAATAATTCTTAAAATAAATAAATGAATAAAAGTATTCTCAAATCTTTATTCAGTAAATATTTGGGGGAGCAACTAATAGATTCTGGTACCTGCTAGGCTTAGGAATATAAGAGTAAGCAAAACAAATGGGTCTTTGCCCTCATGATGCAGGCTGGGAGGAATGGGAGGGGGTAGGCATTAATTGAATAATCATGCCATATTAATATAAGAGCATATAATGGTAGGTCAGGAAAAACTTCCTTTGGGGAAATGGAGCTGCAGTCTTAAAAACGAGTAGTAAGGGGCGCCTATGTGGCTCAATTAAGTGTCTGCCTTTGACTCATGTTATGATCCCCTGGTTCTGGGATCAAGCCCCAAGTCAGGCACCCTGCTCAGCGGGGAGTGTGCTTGTCTCTCTCATCAGACTCTCCCTCCTGCTGATGTTCTTGCTCTCTCTCAAATGAATAAATACAAAAATCTTTTTCAAAAATGAGTAGCAGAAAATGGTGGACAGAGCATTCTAGAGAAGGCTTCTGGTAGAAGGAAGTATGTCACAAACACAGGGGAGGAACAAGGGCTAGAGTGGCTAGAATGGGGAGGATATGTGAGGTGAGGCTAGAGAAACATCATGGAGTGTGAGAGTGAGGTATGAAGACTATCAGACAACTGATCTGGGGAGACCATTTAAGAAGCTAAGGTAATATTCCATGCCAGCTTGATCATAGCTTGAATCAAAATAATGGTGTTGGAGATAGAGGAAGGTAAACAGATGAATAAGCTTTTTAGGAAGTAAAAATGGGTAGAACTTGATGGTTCATTGGGAGTAGATTCTTCAAGTGTAGCTCTCTTTTTCGAAGTTGGTAGGTAGAAATCTTGTTTGTTTATTTATGTTCTCGTATACAATTTTGTGTTACAAAACGTTTTTAGTGTAGGGTTAGGAACAGACCTTCTTTGTGTTTCATATTTATAGGTGAACTTTCGGTGTAATGCCTACCATTAGAGGAGAACACAAAGGTGGATTTTATGACAATTACTATGGATCTCAGCAAATGGCCATAATTGAAGTGCTATATTTTCTAGTTATAAAATGTACATTCCCTATTATTATCTATGTAAGATCTCCCTTTATAATGAAAATTATAACATCCATGAGATTCAGCATTATTACCAACTTTGGGATGTGTTACAAAAGAAGATGGCCCTTTTGTATGACTTCTCAGGCTGCCTTCCATTTCCAAAGCAAAGGAATATCTAGGAATAGTGAGACAAAGCAATATTACCACTTTGCCTTTCACTGAGCAAAAGAATGGAGCTCATGTTTTCTAAACACCACTTTTTATTCCTGGACTTAGTAAAAATTCAGAAAATTTTCTTGTAAGAGACAACTTTAGTCTATCATCTACCCCCCTTCCCCACTCTGAGTCCCTCCATGCACTCAAAAAGACTGTACCCACAGGGAAACCCGGGGATGTAGCTCTTGATATGACTCCTGAGCTGTGCCTTAGTGCATGAGTAGCAATGACGGTGATTGCTGCAAATACATCCTAGTACTGATGTGTACATACATGCATGAAGAAGTTGAACCTTTCACATTGTGTTTGGACACAAACATGTGAACATTAATGTCCTGATAGCTTACTATACAGCATACATGGTTTTATACAAAAAAGTCTTTACTGTGAAATAGTAATCTATGAAGGAATACGATGTATAAATCATTTAAAATTCTTCTGTAATAGAATTATTTTCCATATATGCATATATGCTGAGCAGTTATTAGTCATTAAGAAAACTTTTTTTAAAATTACCATTTAGGACATTTAAAAAATAAAGGGTGTTTCCTTCTAGTAGAGTACTTCTGAAGAAAATGTGTATGTGCTTATTTTAATAACGTGATTGAATTCTACCTAATGAAGAAAAACTTTGTGTGAGACACTTTTACATTGCTACCCTAAAATCCTCTAACAAGGTGTTTAATATCTGTATCACATTCCAGTCTGTAATTCTTTCTTAAATGGGTACTCTGTGGAAGCATATAATATTGGCATTCTTGGTGGTCATAATGGCTGATTCGTTCTCTTTGGCAGAATGCCCTCCTGCCTGCAGGGTTCCGGCAGAAGAACCAGACGTCAAAGTCCGCCACAGGGCCATTTGATAGAGAACACCTCCTTTCATACCTGGAAAAGGAAGCATTGGAGCATAAGGACAGGGAAGACTATGTGCCCTACACTGGAGAAAAAAAAGGTAAACACAGAACTTTGAAGTCATTTTTTGGTAGCACTTGATTTTTCTTTTTATAGGTAGGTAAGTCTGGAGAAGTAATATTTGTAGAGATGCATCATTAGTAGCTTTAAAGATGGGACACTGTTGACTGTTGACTTAAAAACTTGTTAGGTAATTTGGCGCTTCATTTGCATTTTTCATCAACTTGGCCAGTAAGTTCCTTTTTAATTATTTGTGAGATTTTATAATACAGTGATTTTATATAGCACTCTAGTTCTCTACTGTAACAAATTTAAAAGTGTGCTGAGGTAAAATTTTAAATTCAGTAGTGTATTGCAGAATGCAAATGATGACAAAACACTTCTCTGTTCCAACTCCTCTCTCTAAGGAGACGTGCCTTCAAATAATTCAGGTCATATTTTCTTTTTCTTTTTTTTTTTTTTAAGATTTTATTAATTTATATGACAGTAGAGATCACAAGTAGGCCGAGAGGCAGGCAGAGACAGGAAGGGAATTAGGCTCCCTGCTAAGCAGAGAACCCGATGCAGGGCTGGATCCCAGGACCCTGAGATCAAGACCTGAGCTGAAGGCAGAGGCTTTAACTCACTGAGCCACCCAGGCACCCCAGGCCATATTTTCAAAGACCCTTTTTAAAGAATATCCTACAGACTTCCTTAGTAATTCATAGCTATAATTGTCATTGCTTCATAACCGTTACTTTCAGGGAAGTTTTCTAGTCCAGTTCCCTCCCACTGCAGAGTTGGACCTTGGGCAAACCAACTGGAGACCGAGTACAGATATATATCTTAAAGTTCTCCTATAACACAATGTAAAGTAGGTTAAGTTTCTCCACTTTCAATACAGATTGGCTTAAGAAGCCACAGTGTACTTGCACTCTCTTGTTGAGGGTGTGAAACATTAGGGAATGATGGCAGCAGTTGCAAGATCTGAAGATGAGCTCTTCCAGGGACTGTTTTTACATCTGAATCCTTAGTAGTCCAGACCAGAAAAAGGATAAGAGCATAGTGCTTTCTCCTGGTTAGGCTTTAGCGGTTAACTTAGGAAGGAAGCCCTTCTCAAAAATTAGTCTGTTACATGGCTACCCTTTAGTGGCAGGGGAGGCTGGAAAATTCATTTTAGCATTCTGGTCTCTGTAATAGCAAAAGGCTAGCAAGTGACCTTTGAGTAGGTAATTCATGAGGTCTGCATTAAGCCTTTTAAAAAATTATCTGTCATCCTCATTTCCTCTGCTCTTTCACTAGACCCCACTTCCCCCTTATCTATAATTCAATACACTACTTAGCTATTTGTATTAGAGTTCCCCAGAGAAATAGAAGCAGAACCAGAAGCCTGTGTTGAGGAGAGGATGAGATTTATTGTAAGGAATTGGCTTGTGTGATTATGGAGGCTTATTAAATCTGAAATCTGTAGGATAGGCCAGCAGGGTGGAGACCTAGGGAAGAGTTGCAGTTCAAGTCCAAAGGTAGTCTGCCAGCACAATTCCTTCTTCTCAGAGGAGATCAGTCTTTGTTCTGTTCAGGTCTTCAGCTGATTGGATGAGGCCCACCACATATGACTTTACTCAAAGTCCACTGATTTAAATGTCAGTCTCATCTACAATACACCTTCCCTGAAACACCCAGAATAATATTTGACCAATTATCTGGGCACTGTGCCGAACCACATTAGCTCATAAAGTTAACCATGTTATTACTGTTCAAGATGAGAGTGTTTTGTCCCTCAGATATTTAGGGCCAGAAAAAAGGATTAAGAACCAATTAATGCATAGTTTGAAGTATGGAGAATCACAGAGATGAGTAAAAGCATCAGTTCTTTGTGTTTTTTACAGAAACAACTATTGGATATATTTTCATCTGAACAGCCGTACCTACAATAACACAGTATTGATTACCTTTAACTATTATGTGTGTTTCAAGTAAACTCAAGGGGTATAGTTATGGAGATAGAAGTAGAGGAAAAGATGTGAGAAAAATATATGTCAGAAAAAAATGTGGAATTTGAGGACAAGAAGAGAAAATAAGAGATGTGAAAGAGCTGAGTTTGTCCTGAGCTGACCCAGGAAGCTTTCCATTATGCTCTTGTTTCATAATCTCCAGTTGCCTAGGGAAAGATCTTGGAGGATTAGAGGATGTAGGAAAGAAGGTAGAGAAGAGTTGTGGAAAACAAAAAAATATCAGAGGGGAGAAATGATAGAGGTGAGGAATATGAGTGACAAGTCAAAGAACACTATCTTCAACTGGAGTGTAGTAACTTTTGTTTCCTTTTTAACTTTTTAAAATTTTATCTTATTAGATTTTGGATAGGTATGAAATAAACAAATAGTTGGGTTAAAAAGCAGGTAATTTTGCATTCATAATCCGTGGGGGGTTTTTTGGTTTTTTTTGTTTGTTTTTTAGGATTTTTGAGAGAGAGAGAAAGTGCATGTGTTCTCATGCATGCACGTACTCATACATGTGAGGGGAGAGGGAGAATCTCAGGCAGACTTGCTGATGGCTCAGAATCTGAAGCAGAGCTCAATCTCATGACTCTTATATAATGCCCTGAGCCAAACTTAAGAGACACCTAACCAACTGAGCCACCCAGGTGCCCCTTAGTGTTTTCTTTTTATAATACATTGAGTATTTGGGGGGCATCTGGGTGGCTTATTCTTTTAGGGTCTGACTTCAGCTCGTGTCATGACCTCAGGGTCCTGGGATCAAGTCCTGTGTTGGGCTCTGTGTGCCATAAGGAGTCTGCTTGTCCCTCTCTCCCTACCCCACTCACGCTTGCTCACTCATCCTCTGTCTCAAATAAATACACAAGTATTTTTATTGTTTCTTCTAGCTGTGTATGTTTGTTAAATACTGTTTATGGGCAGCTATGATCAGTGGCTAAGACTGGCATTTTTAAAAATAATGAACTTTATTTTGAAGCATAACATTCTTAAAAGCAAATGCACAAATCAGAAGGATATAGCTCAGTGGATTATATAGTGAGCACCTGCATAGCCGTGTAGTCACTACCTGGCTTCTTCCTACTCACTTTTCCCTTCTGAGAAGTAATCATCATCTGAGCTTCTAATACAGTAAATTAGTTCTGCCTATTTTGAAAATTTCTGTAAAAGGAACCATACAGTCTGAGTATCTGCTTTGCCTACTATCAGCAGTCCCACTGATGGAAGCAAATGCCACCACCCTAGATGGGGTGGGTCAAGCCATAAAAGCCTTACAGTGCCTTAGACCCCAAGAGGCACAAACTTGTCTTCAGCAATTGGGAAACTTTGGTTGTAGAGCTCTACTTTGAACTACACCTCAAAGCCAGCTCTCGTGTTCTCAAATCCAGCCTCGACTCCAGCCTTCAGTCAGTTAGCTTTGCTTATCCTTTGTCACTAATATGTCTTCCTTTCTTTGGGTCTCATTCTCAAGCTCTTGATCACATTCCGGAAGATTCTGACAATAATTCACCCATAGCTTATTAGCATACCTCCCAGTTGAGCTAAATGTGAATCCCCTCTTTAGCTCTGAAAATCCCAAAGCTTGTTTTTTTGTTTTTTTGTTTTTTTGTTTTTTCAGTGACTCTCCTATGACTTTTTACCCTGAACACCTTCATTGAGCCCCAAATTTCTTAACTTACTACACAGGAGATAGACTTTCAGATCGAGGATGCATTTTAGGTGGTAGAGGTTCTCCTAGTTCTTTGTAAAAAAGTTGGTAAACCTGTTAAGAAACAAAAGCATGCACTTTTTTGGTGTACTTGGACTCGTTAGAACTTATAAGATGTGCCATTCATCTCTCAGGATGACATGTTGCAGAGTTGAGTGCCAGTGACAGGTGCCAGGGCATGTTTTAGCAAAGTCACTTAGCATCAGGTTTTATCAGTCACTCAGCACCAAAATCATATAGTGATCTCACATTGTAAATTATTGTCACATGGTTAACATTGTCAAAAAAATTATTACTCAGTTTTTTGTATTTTATTTTTTAAGTAGTCTCCACACCCAGCATGGAGTCCATTGTGGGGCTTGAACTCATGTGAGATTAAAACCTGAGCTGAGATCAAGAGTCTGATGCTTAACTCCCTGAGCCACCCAAGAGTCCCATCAGGTTTTTTTTTTTTTTAGGCCAAGAATAGGGAACCACTAAAATGATTATCCAGTCATTAAAGTTAACTACTTTTTCATACTCTGAGATTAATTAAATGATTAATTATACTTATTGTTCACCTAAAAGACACACCTTCTTTGTGGAGCTAAAATTACACAGGATTGGTGTGACAGAAGGGAATCTGTAAAACTGAAAATTGGACATTTTGGGATTTTTTTCTTTTGGCCATGAACAAAAACTATACTCACGCCAAATTTTGTCTTTCTAGACCACCTCAAGATGTTTTAAAAAGACATGACAGACTAAGAAGGACACTTGAGAGTTGGATTTATAGATAAACAAGTAATTGCATTTTGTGATCTGTGAAATGATTATGATTGTCTATTTTACAGAATTTAAAGTGTATGTCAACATCTGTGAAGGGGGAATTAATCCTCATGAAGTGAAGTTCAAGGCATTTTGTCTTAGGTGCATTTGGGGAACATTTTGTCCAACACTAGTAAATGTTCTGCTTTTAATACTGTAGTTTATTAGCAAAAAGAAGGTAAGGCATAGCTGACGAAAAATGTATTAAAGATTGCTTTTAAGTGCATCACGTATAGTAGAATTCACAGGATGCATCTGTCAAGTTCATCGAAGTCAAATAAGCTCTTGGTGGGCCTCATATGGTATCAAGAGTCTGGGCAAGTATTAAAGAAAAAGGTCTTTCTTAGGAGTCTACTGTTTTCAAAATGTTGAGAAATTAAGTATGTAAGAAAGTCAAAACAACATAATTCCAACATACATCCCTTGTATTTGAAAATAAAATATTAAAATATTTGGGAGCTTTTTACCCTTTTTCCTTGAAATTTTACAGAATATGTAACTGCAGTAGAGACCAAGACAAGGGTGAAGGAGAGCATTCATCCAAGTTCTTTCTTCCTCTTGAGAATGGTGAAAACGCACAGTGCTGACTTTAGCTGGTGATTGTTTCCCACCGTATTTTTATATATCTTGAATATTCTCTCTCTGAGAGAGAAGGCATAGATCCTTGCCATGAATTTGACACTTGGAGAAATAATTTGCCCTACTCTTTAATATTTTTTACTGCCTTTCATTTTGCTTTTCGTTGCCAGGAGTCTTCCTCTGCATTTCTGATATCACACTTCACCCTTAACCTAGCCTAAGTTTTCCCCTCCGAGCATCCCTTATTTCACTGAAAGACGGGAGCCAGGCTGCGTGCACTGGCTATCCACTATATCCACTACTGCATCTACTATACTCAGGTGCACCAGAGAGTTCCTTTTGAGCCACTGGCTCACCCACATGGGGCTCCTCCCTTCCTTGCCAAGCCTCTTGTTTTCCCTGTTGGCCCTCAGAGTAGAGTCATTTATGCCTTTTCCCACGCCCCCCTGCCCCTCCCTGTGAAGAAAATGCCCTTGGGTTTCTTTCCCATAAATCCTATAGGCCCTACCTTACCCTGCTTATTACTGAAGGCAAATTTAACCAGATTATTTTAAACTAAAAACTTCTCATACCCTTTCCAAGTTAATTATTCACAATTACATTGGCTTTCCGGAAAACTTAACTGTATTCACTCTTACACTAAAGGAAGCTTCCCCCACCTTGCTGAATACATGATTTCTTTTGAGAAAAGGCAGGCCTCATCCCTTAGTAAACCAGAAAGATCGTGATTATAACCTGCCTAAATCAGCAAGATTATGTAACTGCCAGTGGGCAGTTGGTTTTCACTAAATTCAAGATGTAGATGGGATCTTATTTTTCTGTTCATGTCTTATGAGTCTAAATGTACCTTATATGGACCTCCAAAAAGTGGTTTTCTCTGGCACTGAAGCTGGTGTTTGAAATGAGCTCTTTAAGTTAGCACTGTAGATGCTGGGGTCTCCTTTTCAGACCTCTCACTGTGTCTTTTCAACAATTCACTCACTAGCTCTTTGGGGTAAGGAGTTAACCAGATGGCCCATTCATCATTCATGTTAAGACCTCGTTTTATGGGAAAACTTTGCCTAGATAACCATATCCAGGGCCTGGATATTCCTTTCTAACATTTTTTATATGATTTACATTCTTTTCAATACTAGTATTAATTATTCTGGAATCATATATAGTGAGGCTCTCCTACTAGTTTCTGTTTAGGATTGGCAAATGCTCTTGTTGCATTGACCATTTGTCATTATAAAGTGATCTTCTTTGCCCCTGGTAAAATATTCTTTTTTTTTTTTTTTTTTTTTTTTTTGTAAAATATTCTTTACTCTGAAATCACACTGTCTAATATTAATATAGCCAATCTTTTAATTAGTGGTAGGATGTTATATCTTTTTTGTTGTCCCATCAGTTCTTCTCTTTTTCCTTTTTCTTTCGTATCTTCCATGTCTCTATTTAACTTTAGAACCCATGAAATAGAATAGCTTTTAATATCCTTACTTGCTAATTTTACATCTGCCATTGCTCAGTTATGATGGACTATTTTTTCTTCCTTACGGATCGAATTTTCCTGCTTACCATAGTGGTCATTTTTTTAATTTTATTGGATTCAGACATGAATTTTAACTTGTTGGGTGCTAGATATTTTGGTATCCCTGTAAATATCCTTGAGTTTCATTCTGGAACATGATTAAGTGACTTAGAAACAGTTTGATTTTTAGTGTCTTATTTTTACGATTTGTTGGGTGGGACTGGAGCAGTGATCATTCTAGGGCTAATTTTTGCTCCACTAGGCAAGACCCTTCTGAGTTCCCTCCCCAGGGCCCTGTGATTTATGAGGTTTTGCAGTCTGGCTGCTGGGAACAGGTCTTACTCCCAGCTCTGCATGAGCACAGGCACTATTACCTGGCATCTTCTCAGGTGTGTTTTCCTTGGCCCCAGGTAGTTTCCTCACACATGTGCCCAGTAGTACTCTGTTGAGGATGAAAAGGTAGCTCTCTGTAGAGCTCCAGAACTCCAGAGTTTCATCTCTGTAACTCTGTCCTCTCTGGTGTGCTGTTCTGCAGATGCCAGCTGATTTGGTCTTCTGTCAGCTCTGGCTCCTAGTTCAGAACATTTCCCAGGCCCTGCCTGGGTTCCCATTCCCTTGTGCTGTGGCTGGACACTTTTCTCTAGGCAGGAAGCTACGCGGTCAGAGGGCTCGCTTTGTTTCTCATCTCTCAGGGATCACTGTCCTAAGTTCCCTGATGATTATTAGTGTCTTGAAAACTTTCGTATGGTTTGTCCATTTTTGGGCTTCAGGCATATGGGTAAATCCTGTCTTTATTATTTCACTTTGGTCAGAAGTAGAAGTCTCCAGAATCATCTCTCCACAAAGTAAAGATCTCTTACTTTCCTTATAGTGTCTTCTAGCTCATTATCTAGTATGCACAAACTCACTAAACATTTGTTGAATAAATGAGCCTTTATTGGTGATCATATTACAGTATTAAGCAGCTATCATGTGTCATTGGCAAAAATGCCTTTTCAGGATTAAAGATCCTTTATTCTTTAGTTTGGTTGATTGGAGGTTGGTGTGCATCTGGTCAAAAGGCATATCCCAAAGCCCCTTGGACATCAGAGTGGCCTAATTACCTCGTTTCTGTTTTGGAACAGGTAGCTTACAAACAAGCAAACAGTAAAATTAGCTAGGGCCTTCCACCTCTGTAGAAATGAAATAAATAAGAGCCATCTCTGTTTCTTGTTACTATACCTTTTATATATATGCTCAGCAAGGCTGAAGCTATGACTAAGATAATTCTTAGCATTTGTGGTAGCTGTAACTTGGTATCATAGCAAAAGAGATGAGGACTAGTGAAGAAAAGTCTGGCAATAAAATTGTTAACATGATTAGCAATATCTCTTACTGATTTTGTGACAATAACAAGAATCTTGGCAAGGTTTTCCTTCCCTACTGCCCCCCTTGGCACAAACAGGAGTTTGGCTCAGTGCCATGCATTTCAATTGCTATTATATGAATTCTTATCTTGGTTTCTTTTATTTCCTTAGCTGTCATTGGTAGTTGCGTAAACATTACTGAACTATTTTAATATTCTTAGCAACCAGGAGTCATAGCCCTGTTTTTGTTTGTTTTGTTCCATTTGAGGCGGGCGGAGGGGGAACATGTCATATCATACTTGTCTGACAGATTTTTTTCTGATCTAGTGATTGTTTATTATTTTGCTTCAATATAAAGAATTATAGTTTCAGTTTTTTAAAAAATTCCAGTTTCGGACTTTGCTATGTTAAACAAGGAAATTAATGTCACTTAGATTGAGTGCTGTCTACTGAAGGACAAAAATGAGCAGTTATTTCCTCACACATTTATGTTATTTCAAATAAATGCACATATTTAAAGTTAGAAGTCAGGGCTTTTTGACCATAGTTTAAGGAGATGGAAGTTAAATTAGACTAGTCCAGGGTAACTCATCCTATTCTTTTCAGAACTCTAATTATACGGATTAGTAGTTATTAATTTGAGTAGGTAATTGTCGGAATCACCTAGGGAGCTTTTTTAAAAATAACCATGCCTAGCCTAGTTCCATTCTTGAGTTTAAGAACCACTAACAAAGATACCTGGGACTATATAGTTTTCAGTCTTCTTGGTTTGTTAGTTTGTTTTGGAAAACTCCATCTCTGTCTCTATCACACACACATATATGCAAGAAATCCCAAGAGAAATATAAGAATATTAAGAATAAGAATGTATAAATAAAGAATTAATGTGTATCTATTATGTTTGTTATATACCACTTCCTTTATATATGTTAAGTCATTTTACCAGAATGAGATGGAGATTTCTTTAAAGAAATAATCTGTTTTGAAAAAACACAAAAGAATCAAGATGATCATACTAAAGTATGATACTAATAAGCTTAATAGTTTTATGTAAAAGCAGTACCAAATTTGTGGTGCATTTCCATACTGTCTGCAAAAACACCCCCATACAAAACACCTCTGCATCTAACAGAAGCCTAACATTTCACTCATCCTGTGAGATAGTGAGGGCACAAATCAAACTAACCATTATAAAGGTCTGTTATATTTGTTGATGTCTCATAGTCATTAAGATTTTTAGCTTAAATCTAACTGATAAAAGACTTAATTAGGGCACACGTTTAGAAAGGCATTTTCTGTTATATGGGATCAGTCTAGCATTTTGCTAATGATATATTTCTCAGAAAACAGCTGGTTTTGGTTAAGAAGCCCAAACCTGCTGTCTCACTTAATATATCCTAGAACATTATCTTTTTTCTTTACATTTTAGGGGGCGAATATAAATTCACTTTGGAAGACAGAAAACCTATATTTGATATATCAGTGCCTTCGTGGTTTTTTGAAATCTTTATTAAGATGCAGTCCACACCATAACACTACCCGTTTGGAGTATACAATTTAATGGTTTTTAGTATATTGCAGAGTTGTGCAACTGTCACCACAGTCTTCAGGTTAGAACATCTTCATCACCCAAAAACAAATAATGTACCTACCCATTAGCAGTCAGTCTCACTCACTCACTGGCAGTCAATTTCTCACTCTATTTCTAGCCCTAGGAAACCACTGATCTACTTTCTGTCTCTTTAAATTTGCCTGTCTGGACATTTTGTATAAATAGAATCATGCAATCTGTATTTATGATGAGCTTTTTTCATTTAGCAAAATATTTGGGGGTTTCACCCCTGTTGTGGCATGTATCAGTGCTTTGTTTCTTTTTATGGCTGAATCATATGTCATTGTATGAATAAATGTCATCAGTTGATGGACATTTGGATTGTTTCACTTTTTAGCTATTATGGATAATGCTGTGAATATCTGTGTACAAGTTGTTGTGTAGACACATGTTTTCATTTCTCTTAGGTGTATGCTTAGGAATAGAATTACTGGGTCATATGTTAACTATGTTTAACAATTGAAGAGCTGCCAAACTGTTCCAAAGTGGCTGCACCATTTTATATTCCCATCAGCAATATATTACGGTTCCAGTTTCTCCACATCCTCGTCACTTGTCTGTCCTTCTGATTGTAGTCATGCTAGTAGGTGTGAAGTGATAATGTGTTGTGGTTTTGATTTGCATTTCTCCAATGACTAATGACATTGAACATTTTTTTTTCATGTGCTGTTAGACATCTGTGTATCTTCTTTGGAGAAATGTCTGTTCAAATCTTTTGCCCATTTTGAAATTAGGTTTTTAAAAATTATTTTGCTAGGTCCTTTGAGGACAGAGAAACAAAAGCAAAAATAAAGTATTGGGACTGCATCAAAATAAAAAGCTTCTGCACAAAAAGAACAACATAATTAAAAGGCAACCTACTGAATGGGAGAAGATATTTGCAAATGATCTATCTGATGAAGGGTTAGTATCCAAAGTATAGAAATAACTCACACATCTGCAGTCAGATGCTCTACCACTGAGCTATACCCCCTAACTCACACATCTGAACACCCCAAAACCAAACACTTACTTAGAAAATGGGCAGAAGACATGAACAGACATTTCTTCAAAGAAGACGTATAGATGGCCAACAAACACATGAAAACATGCTCAACATAACTCATCATCAGGGAAATGCAAATTAAAACTACAGTTTTATCACCTCATACCTGTCAGAATGGCTAAAATCAAAAACACAAGACTCAAGTGTTGGCAAGGATGTGGAGAAAAAGGAACCATCTTGCACTGTTGGTGGGAATGCAAACTGGTGTAGCATTATGAGTATAAGGGTTCCTCAAAAAGTTAAAAATGGAACTAACCTATGATCTAGCAATCACACTAGTTATTTACCCAAAGAATACAAAAACACAAATTCAAAGGAATATTTCCACACTTAAGTTTATAGCAGCATTATGTACAATAGCCCAAGTGTCAATCAGTAGATGAATGGATAAAGCAGATCTCTCTCTCTCACACACATACACACAAATATTACTCAGCCATAAAAAAGAATGATATTTTGCCATTTGCAATGACTTGGATGGAGTTACAGAGTATAATGCTAAGTGAAATAAGTCAGTCAAAGACAAATACAGTATGATATCACTCATATATGGAATTTAAGAAACAGAACAGTTGAACAAAGAGGTAAAAACAGACAAACCACGAAAAACATTTTTAACTATAGAGAACAAACTAATTAATGGTTACCAGAAGGGGGGTGGGTAGGGGCATGGGTAAAATAGGTGATGAGGATTAAGTAATGCATTTGTTATGATGAGCACTGAGTGATTAAAATAAAACCTTAGGGGCACCTGGGTGGCTCAGTGAGTTAAAGCCTCTGCCTTCGGCTCAGGTCATCATCCCAGGGTCCTGGGACGAGCCCCGTGTCGGGCTCTTTGCCTGGTGGGGAACCTGTTTCTTCCTCTCTCTCTGCCTGCCTCCCTGCCTACTTGTGATCTCTGTCTGTCAAAGAAATAAATAAAATCTTTAAAAAAATAAAATAAAATAAAACCTTAAAAAAATTCCTGATGTTTTACATCAGTCATTGACTTACTATTGATGAGCTTTCTTTTATGTTCTGGATACAAGTTCCTTATCAGGCACATGATTTTAAAAACATTTTTTTTTTAACCATTCTGTAACTTTTCTCTTCACACTGTCTGCAAAGAAGTCAGCTGAGATTTTGAAAGGGATTGTTTAGGTCTATAAATTAATTTGGAGGGTCTCCTTAGGTACTGTTAGTTTTCTATGATTAGATTTTGTATATGTGCATTAAAAGATCATTGTTACAGTGTTAGTGTTAAACTAACCATGAAGAAATATGAAGTAATTATTTTTATATTGTTAAAATATTGTACAGGCTGAATACGCCTACAACAAAAATGTCTATATACAGAGAATTTATTTTAAAGAGGAGTGCCGGGTGAGGTACCAGACTGTCTCAGAGCTGTATAAATTAACAGTAAAATTCTGTATCACAGGAACATTTCCGTAAGTCCTTTGAAATTTTGTTGTTTTGCTTTATTGTTTTTTATGATGAGATACGTTTTGTATTTGTAAGTATTAGCAAAAGTTTATGTATGGGAAAAATTAGATATTAATAATGCCTCTATGGAATGTAGATGAGGATAACAAAAATAAACATTTTAGATTTTTATGATGCTTTAGATTCCATTGGTCCCTAGAATAAGACATGGGCAGCTATTTGATAGCTTGTGTAGTTTTGTTTAGTAAGTGAATACCATAACCTAGTGGTTCTCAACCTTGACTGCTATGCATTAGAATCCCTAGAGAGCTTTTAAAAATCCAGCTGTCTCATACAGCTCACCAGACCAATTAAATCAAAATCGCTGGAGTGGGACTTAGACATCAGAATTTTTTAAAGTTCCCCAGGTGAATCCAGTGTGCAGCCAGTCTCTAAAACTCCTGCCATAGACTGTTGAAAATGCAGGTGAGACTGAGCTCAGGATAACGTAATTATCCTGAAATGACAAAGTCATGAATTCCAAGCCACTTTAATTATACTGTCAACTGGGCACCTAGGTGGCTCAAGTTGGTTGGGCATCTGTCTTCAGCTCAGGTCATGATCCCAGGGTCCTGGGATCAAGCCCTGCATCAGGCTCCCTGCTCAGTGGGGAGTCTGCTTCTCCTCTTCTCTCTGCTGCTCCCCCTGCTTGTGTTCTGTCAAATAAATAAAAACCTTTAAAAAAAAATTATACTGTCAGGGCGCCTGGGTGGCTCAGTGGGTTAAGCTGCTGCCTTCGGCTCAGGTCATGATCTCAGGGTCCTGGGATCGAGTCCCGCATCGGGCTCTCTGCTCAGCAGGGAGCCTGCTTCCTCCTCTCTCTCTTTGCCTACTTGTGATCTCTCTCTGTCAAATAAATAAATAAAATCTTTAAAAAAAAATTATACTGTCAAACCACTGAGAAAAGTACTATGGAGTTATCAGGATGTAATGATTTGGATTTGCCTTTGCCAACCAAGAATAAAAGATTATCTAATAATCATCAGAACTCCAAAATTTGGTACGAAGAAGATCAGTTATGGATACCATCATATATATAGCTATAAGAGGGGGAATGTTTCCTGCTAAAAAAGTTAAGTTTGAAAACTACCAGTTTATTGGAAGAAACACTGGATTCGGAGTTTGGGAACCTGTGTTCTAGTGTTCACTTTGCTGTGTAACTTAGAACCAGGGTATTTAAATTATGCTTTATAAAATTATGTAGTTGAACTGGAGGTGATCACCAAATTATTTATTCTACAAATTGGCTTGCCTGCTGTGCACTAGGCAAGGATGTAGAGATAAACAGAGAACAAAAACCATGTCCTTGTAAATTTTACAGAAGACAAATAAGCAGAATGTGTCTGTGTAGCTATAGCAAAATGTTCAGGGAATCAAGGAAGCACAGAGCTGTCCTGCATCCAGTTTAATATTGGACACACTCTGTGGTTGGCATTTTCAGTAACAATTCACAGATCCCTTCAGCCTTACTGGCAGAACCTGTCTCTGAAATAGAATGAAAATGCCACCCCTGCAGTTGGACATATGACCAGTTCTGGCCAGAGAAACCTGAGGAGAAGTCTGCACGGTTTTCCTTATAAAGATTTCCTTATAAAAATTATGTCCCTCCTTCTTGCCCTGACCTTGTCACATGAGGTCTTGATACTTAGTGTTGCAGAAATCATCTTGAGACTACTCGCCTTTATGCTGATTATAACCAAAGAGAAGAATGGAAAGATTCTGGGCCTTGATGGCAACACTGAGCCACTCAACCAACCCTACAACCACCTATGTGTGGACTTACTGAGATTATAAAAATACTTATTGTTTGAAGTCTTGCTGCTTTCAAAATGGTGTGTCAGTATTGGCATCATTTTGGAGATTAGTTAGATGCAGAAACTCAGATCCCATGTGAGACCTACTGATCAAAATTTGTACTTTAATAAGATCACCAGGTGAGTGAGGTGCACATGAAAGCCTGAGACACACCAGTTTAAACCACTTTTTTTTTTTTTTAAGATTTTATTTATTTATTTGACAGAGACAGAGAGAGCAAAAGACGGGGGAAGTGGCAGACAGAGGGAAAGGGAGGAGCAGGCTTCCCACTGAGCAGGGAGCCAAATGTGGGGCCCAATCCCAGGACTCTGGGATCATGACCTGAGCCGAAGGCAGATGTCCAACCGACTGAGCCACCTAGGCACCCTTAAACCACTTTTCATTGAGTATTATATTACCTGCAGTTAAAAACATCCTTACTAATACAAATATATTGTGGATTGACCAAATGCCATTTTTAAAATAATGCTTAACCAGAAAGACTTCTAACCCAAATGTAGAAAGTTACAAGAGACTATTGTTCTTATGTACTAACCCAGACAAGCAGTATAAGTACATCATTATCGTTTTTAAAAATCTATCAGAGAACTTGAGGACACAAACCTAAATGACTTTAGAAAGTGACAAGCCCTCCATTAGATCAGTGACGTACTTCTCTCTTGGCTGACTGAAATGTAGGGAGAAGCAGAAAACCATCATAGAAAGGAATCAGGAGAAGTCAGCCTAATTTTTAATAAACTTCTAATGATTATGTTTGGATTAGGTGATAGATTAGAAATCCAGAGAAGCACTGCTCCAGCAGTGCTATCCACTAGAACTTTCTGCCATAATGGAAATGTTCAGTGTCTGTACTAACCAGTGTGGTGGCTACATGCTAGCCAAATGTAGCTATCAGATACTTGAAATGTGCCTAGTATGACTGAGGAACTGAATTTCTAATTTTAATTAATTAAATTTAAATTTAAATAATCAGATGTGGCTAGTGGCTACTATATTGGACAGTGCAGCTTTAGAGATGCTAAGATTGCACTACCCCCACTTCTTTCCCTTAGGTCTTCATTTAGTACTAAGGATATTAGAAGAACAAAGGCAGTGAAGCAGAGCTGAGAGAAAATTCCTGAGGTATAGGTTTTCAGCTCAGAGAGGCAGGAGGGCTGGGAGAAAACCCTTCCAGGCCAACCCCAACCCTCAGGTGAGGGGGCCTGAGAGATCTGCCAAAGCCCAGAAATCAGGGGGTGGGACAGGAAAACAAGGGCAGCTCCCCATTCAGTCAGAAAGTTGGCAGCCGGGGCGCCTGCGTGGCTCAGTGGGTTAAAGCCTCTGCCTTCGGCTCAGGTCATGATCCCAGAGTCCTGGGATCGAGCCCCACATCGGGCTCTCTGCTCAGCGGGGAGCCTGCTTCCTCCTCTCTCTATGCCTGCCTCTCTGCCTACTTGTGATCTCTGTCTGTCAAATAAATAAATAAAATCTTTAAAAAAAAAAAAAGAAAAAAGAAAGTTGGCAGCCTGGGCTTCATATCAGTAGAAACTCCTCACAGTTCATGGTTCAAAAAAGGAGGGATGGAGCACAGATCTCCAGAACCCCATGGGGGTTGTAATCTGAGGGTTTCCTGGAGAGATAGTCCTGATCCTACATTCAGAATGTTTGAAGCCACTGAGGAACTGACTCAAACTAAAGTGACAAAGCCCAGATTCAGCTCAACTGTAGAGCATATTGATTCAGCCCTGACCTACAGGACATGCCTCTAAGAAGAAACATCATTTCCTGCAGTCTCTGCTATACTTCTATATAAAAATGCCTAGCATGCAGCCAAAGATCTTAAGATACATATTCCCCATACTCAAGAAAATAAGAGTCAATATAAGACTTAGGCATGACACGGATATTGGTGTTATCAGCTAGGAACTTCAAAATAACTATAACAAAAATGCCAAAGAATCTAGTGGACAAGGTACACAGCATGCATAAACAAAGGAGGAATTTCAGCAGAGATGTGGAAACTATTTTCTTAATAAGAAACAAATGGAAATGCTCACCATAAAAAACATAGTATCAAGAATTAAGGTCCTTTAGATGACTTAGTAGAAAATAGCTGAACAGTTTTGGCCAGATTGCTAGAAGCAGTCTGTTGTGGAAGGATTCCTTTTGGTTGCACGGGTTGAGGTATATTTTGAATAAGACAACACTCGCTATATATACTACTTATAAGCCCAGAGACATTCTTTTGATAGAGCACTGCATAGATTCATCACGCCACATAATCTTGTATATTTCCCTGGTAGTTTTCCTAATGGAAAACAAATTGGCACTTGTGTGAAGGTATGCATAGACCTTTCTAGATCATTTAGTGAGACTTTTCACTTGTCTTGGGAGAGAAACCGGAGGCATTCTTGGTAACCCAGTGCCCACCGTGTATGAGTATGTCATGTTTGGTCAGCTTGTGCTGCAATTGCATCATTACCATTTTCCATTTCCTTCATGTTTTCACTCTTGCATTGAACATGTGGTAATAAAATACTAGTTTTCACATAATAAAGATTTTAGTTTTCTAAAAACCTGTAAGTTTCTTAACAGGTAACCTTTTTAGCATCCATTGAGGCTTAGAAGAATAGTGACCTAAAGTTTCCAGGTACCCCTTAGGACATACAGGAGTTTCTTTGCAATTAGATCTTGAATTTCTGGGCTCATAAACTTGATTGTTCCCTTGACCAACAGTTTGTTGCTTAAGAGTAAGAAAGTGGATTCCATTTTTTTTTTTAATCTCTAAAAGTTTTATAGATTTCTCAATTTTATTCCTACATTCATCGTTTGATTCAGTATTTGTTGAGTAACTCATAATTACTCTCAAAAGAGCCTATTTTTATTTTCACAAATAGAACAGTTTCTCAGTTGATTTTTTTTTTCTCCTCCTTCATTCTGGATTGTACAGCCAGCCCTCGTATTGCCCTAGAAACTTAAAATACATATTGAAAATGAAACAACATTTTTTTTTAATGAATGCATTCATGTATGTTTTATTTATTTAAAAAACAATATTTGAGGTGGTTGACATTGAAAATCATAAGTACAATGAAGCTAAAACAGGAGTTTTTTACATTAATAAGGAAAATAATACCTATATAGCCAAGATAAAGAATGCTGTTTGAGCCAGACACTCTGCTTTTTTTTTTTAATGAGCATTATTTCATTTAGCTTCACAACAATTCCTAAGTGAAGCATCATTATGCCATTTTATAGGTAAAGATTTTCCCAAAGTGTTTTCAGACTCCTAATCTTAGAGCAGGATAGTAGATGAATTTTCTAACCCCCCCCTACTCCTCTACCCCCCCCCCCCCAAAAATCTGAAGATCGGGGGGCCTGGGTGGCTCAGTCATTAAGTGTCTGCCTTTGGCTCAGGTCATGATCCCAGGGTCCTGGGATCGATCCCCGCATCGGGCTCCCTGCTCTGTGGAAGGCCTGCTTCTCCCTCTCCCCAACCTTGAGTTCCCTTTCTTGCTGTCTCTCTCTCTGTGTCAAATAAATAAATAAATAAATCTTAAAAAAAAAAAAATCTGAAGATGAAACAACATTATTGTAGGTATTTATCTTGACTTTTTCCCTCAGCTTCACTTGTACATACTTTTCATAATTTTTGTTAAAAGAGTAAAATGGTAATGAGTAGTTAATAGAAATATCAGAATTAACAAACTGCTTTATTTTATAGGGAAAATATTTATCCCGAAACAGAAACCTATGCAGACTTTCACAGAAGAAAAAATATCTCTTGATCCGGAATTAGAAGAAGCTTTGACAAGTGCTTCTGATACAGAATTGTGTGACCTTGCAGGTATCTCCTAAAACTAATGGGTGAATGAGTGGGGAAGGGAGGGGAAGGCAGGGGAATGCCAACACTTGTATCATACTGATGCTTCCTTTGCCTAGTAAAGTGCTGTTGCATCAGTAGACCACATATTTGGCTTTGTCTTTTATTTTATAAATCTGGCAAAGACTTTCATTTTTTAAAATGCTCTCAATGGTGAAATTTTTATGTTAATGGAATATATTATTTGACATCTTTTCCCGTGTTACATTATTTGAAAGTCTTTATAAAAAATCTTCCACCAGTTGGTGCGCAGCTAGAAGCTGTCCCATCTGAGCATTGAAAAAGTCTCTCAAGGGTCAACTACTGTCCCATTTTACCGTTACAACCCCAAGATGAGGGGCATTTGGCTGGATCATTCAGAAGAGCATGCAACTCTTGATCTTAGAGTCGTGAGTTTGAGCCTCACCTTGGGTGTCAAGATTACTAAAAATAAACAAAATAAACTTTAGGGAAAAAACGGAAGACCCCAAGTTGAGTAACTGGAAAGCAGACAAACAGTCCTGAGCTATCCTTACCACTTTCCCTACTTTCTGAAGTATATCTGGAACACTCCAGACCTCCCTGTTGTTTTCATCATTGCTGGTTTCTTACCTGGACAGGTATCTCCCCGACCTGCCTCTGCATGCACCCATTTACCAAGGTAGAAAAATATAACATGTGGGGCGATATCTTAGCACCAAAGAACCCCAGAAGCTAACATGTTTGAAAGGAAGAGTGATGGTTCTTTGGGAAGGACCCAGGAAGGGGACAGTCAGTGTGCAGTGCCAGAGCAGGTGTCTGATTCCTTGGGATGCCGAGGACTATTAGAGTTGTAAATGGTGCTTTCCTCAGAGGGGAATGGGCCAGGGGCATACTGTAGCTTCTGCCACATGTGTGCAAAGGGGCATTAAAACCGAAAACCAGATTTCTCCTGTCATTTTTGAGGGATGCTGCTTTAATCTTAAAGATGAGAATTCAGCTATACTTTTAGTATTTTACTCTTAGCTAAAATATGAATGTAAATGAACATGAGATTAACAAATGTAAAAATGGTGAAGTTGAAAATCTGCCTTAGATTGCATTGTTCCTAGAACTCTTGTGAGATGGACAGCAAAAATAGATCATTTCAGTATTCTTTCTTAGCCACCAGATGGAGCTAAGTATAGAATTACATTTAGGGTTAGGCTGGCTTCAGTTGCGTGTCTGAATTCATAAATATGGGGAAATCTAAATCCAAATAAGGGGTGAAGTAATCGGGGTATTAATGAGAAAGAGGTTATGGGTGATTTTTTAATCACATTGTCTCCTTTTTTGGCTGCAAAATAAAATGTTCAGAAAATGTTAAAATCAGAAATTTTTGGTTGTAAAATCAATTATTTATGTTTGAAACTGATGGAAGTAAAAGTAACTCTTTTTTATATTTGTAGCTATTCTTGGGATGCACAACTTGATAACGAATGCCCAGTTATGTAATATAGTGGGAAGCAGTAATGGTGTCGACCAAGAACATTTTTCAAGTAAGTACTTAACAATCCATTGTGAATTCCAATCCTTTATTAAATGTATTTTGTTTTCTCCATGTATTAACTTCAATATATACATACCGAATGTTTTGTATATGTACCTGAAATTAGATTAGATAGTATTGATGTATTCCAATTAGATAGTATTGATGTAGAAAACCATTGAAAATAGAATATTAAATATTTTATTTTTAAAGATTTTATTTATTCATTTGAGACAGAGCACAGGCAGGGGGAGGGGAAGAAGAAGAAGCAGTCTCCCCACTGAGCTGGGAGCCCGATGTGGGGCTCGATCCCCAGACCTGGAGATCATGAGCCGAGCCAAAGGGAGATAGATGCTTAACTATCTGAGCCACCCAGGCACCCCTAAATATTTTATTCTTAATGTGTCAACAAATGTAATTGGAACTACTCTCACCTCACCAAGTAATACTAATAGTAAATACTATAAAAACTAATCAAACTTGGCTTTTGTTGACATTTTTTAATTTTCAGTGTTACTGATTTTCAAGAAATCTATAATGTTGACAAAAAAAAAACCTACATTATAAATCGTATTCAGGAGAAATCACAGAACGACTCAACCCCTAAACCTTTTAATTTAATACTAATACTAAATAGCCTAAGGCCAGGCTTTTTTTATTTATTTATTTATTTATTTATTTATTTATTTATTTATTTATTTATTTATTTTAAGATTTATTTATTTATTTATTTGACAGAGAGAGATTACAAGTAGGCAGAGAGGCAGGCAGAGAGGCAGGCAGAGAGAGAGAGGAGGAAGCAGGCTCCCCGCTGAGCAGAGAGCCCGATGTGGGACTCGATCCCAGGACCCTGAGATCATGACCTGAGCCAAAGGCAGCGGCTTAACCCACTGAGCCACCCAGGCGCCCAGGCCAGGCTTTTTTTAAAAAAATTCATTTATAGGGTGCTTTAAAAGGACCAAAATAATACATACTTTTGTAACACATTTGAACAATACCCAAGTAAATGAGGTAAGAAGTAAAAGTGTCTCTGTTCATTGCCATCGTGCCTTCTGCTCCCCCTACGCCCTAACCTGTTAACAATTTGGTATATGTCCTTCTAGACTTATACTGTGTTCATACAAACTTATATATATATGTATATACATATATATATATATGCATGTTCTATACATATATCTATACATACATGTTACACATAGCCTTTTGTTTTTTATAAAAATGGGATCATACTGGAGCTATTTCTAGTAAGTGAATTTTTCAGTAATATTACTTTTTTTTTTTTTTTTAAGATTTTATTTATTTATTTGACAGAGATCACAAGTAGGCAGAGAGGCAGGCAGAGAGAGAGGAGGAAACAGGCTCTCTGCTCTGCAGAGGGCTCGATCCCAGGACCCTGGGATCATGACCTGAGCCGAAGGCAGAGGCTTTAACCCACTGAGCCACCCAGGCACCCCAATAATATTACTTTTGACTGTTAAACAACACAAGTTTTAAATGTGTGGATCCACTTATATATGGATTCTTTTTGATAATTATAGTATAGAACTATAAATATATTTTCCTTGTGATTTTCTTTTTTATTAAGTGTAGTTGACATATAGTGTTATATTAGTTTCAGGTGTACAGCATACTGGTGGAACAATTCTGTACATTACTCAGTTCTCACCACAATAAATGTAGTCATCATCTGTAACCATACAATATTATAATGTTATTATAATATTGACTATATTCCCTATGCTCTACTTTTCATCTCTGTGCCTTATTTATTTTATAACTGGAAATTTGTGCCTCTTAATTCCCTTTATTTCGTCTGTCCCCACACTACTTTGCCCTCTGCTAACCATGACTTTGTTTTCTATATTTAAGAGCCTGGTTGTGTTTGTTTGTTGTTCTGTTATTTAGATTCCACGTATAAGTGAAATGATACGGTATTTGTCTTTCTTTGTCTGATTTATTTCACTTAGCATAATGTCCTCCATGTTCATCCATGTTTGCTACAAATGGAAAGATCTCATTCTTTTTTTATGGCTGAGTAATATTCCATAATATTACTTATACACACACACACACACACACACACACACACACACCATGTTTTCTTTATCCATTCTTTATCCATTCTTCTATGGATAGACACTTAGGTTGCTTCCATATCTTGGCAATTGTAAATAATGCCACATTAACACAGGGGTGCATGTATTCCTTTGAATTAGCGCTTTTGTATTCTTTGGGTAAATACTCAGTAGTGCAATTGCTAGATCATGTGGTAGTTCTATTTTTCACTTTCTGAGGAACCCCCTTACTATTTTCCACTGTGGCTGCCCCAGTTTGCATTCCCACCAACAGTGCAAGAGGAGGGTTCCTTTTTCTCCACATCCTTGTTAACACTTGTTTCTTGTGTTTTTTCTTTTAGCCATTCTGACAGGTGTGAGGTATAGTTTTGATTTGCATTTCCCTGATAATGAGTACTGATGAGCATGTTTTCATGTTATTTAACTTCCATGTATTTGTGGTCTTGCCAGATTTTTTTCTTGTGATTGACTCCTAGTTTCATAGCATTGTGGTCAGAAAAGATGCATGGTATGACTTCGATCTTTTTGGATTTCTTGAGGCTTGTTTTGTGGCCTAATATGGGATCTGTTCTGGAGAATGTTCTGTGTGCACTTGAAAAGAATGTGTATTCTGCTGTTTTAAGATGGAATGTTCCAAATATATCTGTTAAGTCTATCTGGTCCAGTGTGTCGTTCAAATTAATTGTTTCCTTGTGGATTTTCTGTTTAGATGATCTGTCCATTGATGTAAGTAGAGTGTAAAAGTCCCCTGCTATAATTGTATTGTTATTGATTAGTTCATGTTTGTTAATGACTTTTATGTATATGGGTGCAGAAATATTTACTCTTGTCATATCTTTTTGTTGGGCTGTTCCCTTTATGATTATTCAGTATCCTTCTTTGTCTCTTGTTAAGTCTTTGTTTAAAAAGTCTGTTTTGTCCAGTGTAAGTACTGCTACTCCCAAATTCTTTATGACATCTATTTGCATGATAAGTGTTTTTCCATCTTCTCACTTTCAGTCTACAGGTGTCTTTAAGTCTAAAATGGGTCTCTTCCAAGCAGCATATAGATGGACCTTGGTTTTTTACCCATTCTTTAACTGTCTTTTGATTGGAGCATTCAGTCCATTTGCATTCAAAGTAATTATTGGATAGATATGCATTTATTGCCATTTTATTACTTGTTTTGTGATTCTTTCTGAAGATTTATTCCTCTGATCATTTCTTGTCTCTCATAGTTTGCTGGTTTTCTTTAGTGATCTAATTGGATTTTTCTCTTTATTTTTTGTATACCATTAGGGGTTTTTGATTTGTGGTTATTATTAGGTATATAACATCTGCATAGAGTCTATATTAAGTTGATCGTTGTTTAAGTTTGAACCCATTCTTTACTCCCCTCCTCCCCACCTTTTAGGTATATAGTGTCATATTTTACATCCTTTTATTTTGTGTGTTCCTTGACTGATTTTTTTTTTTTACAGAAATAATTTCTTTGAACTGCTTTTTGTGTTTCCTACTTTCATATCTCATTTTTGGTCTTTCCTTTCCACTCAAAGAGTCCACTTTAATAGTTCTTGCAGGGCAAGTTTAATAGTAATGAACTATTAAATAATAGTATAAAACATATAATAGTATGTTTTTTGTTTGGGAAACTTTTTATCTCTCCTGTTCTGGGTGATAGTCTTTCTGGGATAGAATATTCTTGGCTGTAAGTTTTCCCCATTCAGCACTTTGAATATATTATGCCACTCTCCTCTGGCTTGAAGAGTTTCTGCTGAAAAATCCCAGTAGCCTTAGGTGGTTTCCTTTGTATTGTAACTGTCTTTTGTCTTGCTGTTTTTAATATATTTTCTTTATCACTATATTACTGTATTACTAATTAGTATATATCACTATATATTTTAATTATAATATGTCTTAGGGTGAACCTTCTCTGGTGATTTTGTTGGGGGCTCTCTTTGCCTCCTGGATCTGGGTTTCTGTTTCCTTCCCTGATGAAGGAAGTTTTCAGCTATTATTTCTTCAGATACATTCTCTGCCCCCTTTTCTCTCTTCTACTTCTGGGAACCCTATAATATGAAGGTTATGTTTAATGGAGTCACTGAGTTCCCTATTTTTGTTTTGCATAATTCTTTTTTCTCTCTTTTGTTCGACTTGATTACTTTCCATTGCTCTGTCATTTAGGTCATTAATTTGTTCCTCTGCTTCTTCCATCTTGCTGTTCATTCCATCGTGCATGTTTCTCATTTTGTTTTTTGAGCTCTTTATCTGTGGTATATTATTCCTCACCTCTATGACAGTGGTCTCACTGGTGTTCTCCACTCATTTCTCAAGTCCAGTGAGTATCCTTATGATCATTGCTTTAAATTTTCCATCAGGCATGTTGCTTTTACCTGTTTTGCTTGGATCTCCTGCTGTGGCCTTGTTTTGTTCTTTCATTTGGGACAGATTCCTTTGCTCATTTGGTCTAAGTCTCTGTGCCTGTTTCTCTGTGTTAGGAAAGTCAGCTGCATCTCCTGTTCTTCAGGGTAATGGCTTTATGAAGAGATCTTGTAGTGGAGTGCCTAGGTGGCTCAGTTGTTGGGCATCTGCCTTCGGCTCTGGTCGTGATCCTGAGGTCCTGGGATCAAGCCCGGTGTAGGACTCTCTACTCGGCGGGGAACCTGCTTCTCTCTCTCTCACTCCCCATGCTTGTATTCCTTCTCTTGCTGTCTGTCAAATAAATAAATCATTTAAAAAAAAAAAAAAAAGACTTGTAGTGCCCTGCCATGTGGTGTGTCCCCTGTTCCCCAGGGCTTGGTGCTTCTAGGATTGTCTCCAGTGTGTGCTGTGCGTGACCTGGTGTTCTGTGCTGGCCACTTTATCCTTATCTGGCCACTTTATCCTAGGCCAGTTGTCTACAGAGGTTCTCTTTGCCTGTTGTGGGCATTTGGTTCCTGCCTGAATGTGGCACTTTTAACTAGATGTGCTCTGATCTGCTTGTGAAATGAAACCTCTTACCACTACCACTGGAACTGAGGTCTTGCAAAACACGTGTATCAGGAGACTTGGTATTGGCAGGAATTTGGGCTGGTCTTCTGGGCGAGGGGTTCTGCTGTTCTGGGATTGAGGCAAGTGTGGCAGGGAAGGGCGGATCTGCCAGAGAGTGAAGGGGCAGGACTTGGTGTAAGAAAATTAGGTAGTGAGTGTTGGCCCTGTGCTTATGTTGAGAGGCAGAGGAGGGAAATTACACCTGCCAATTCCTTTGTTCCTTGAGAGGTTTCTCTGTGAATGCTGCTTCTCTGGGTCACACTCCAAGATGAGCAGCTAACCTCCCCACTGTGTGCTCTAGGCACCCTTCAGATTGCTGTTTCCATGCTGCATGTCTACAGACTGTTTGCTTGCTTTCCTTCCAAGAGCAGCCCCAGAGTTCTCTGAGGTCTCCCACAGCCAAGTACACTGACCTTTAAAACTCTAGGCTTTAAGCTTCACTGGTTGCAAGAACTCCTGAAATTCAGGGCCCTCCTAACTTCCAGGCCAATTGCTTTGGGGATTCATTTTTCCCATGCACTCCCCTTTGTGCTGGTCTATCTTTCACCCTTTGCAACTGTGGCTTCCTCCCCACTGCAGCGGCCATGATCTGTTTCTCTCCCAGACCAACTCTCTACGCTTCCTACCTTCTTTGATGTGGCCTCTTCTCTGCCTTTAGTTGTAGAATCTGTTCTGCCAGACTTTTCAGGTCAATTTCTGGAGTACTTAGGATGATTTGATAGTTACCTAGTTGTTATTTGTGGGACAAAATGAATCCAGGGTCCTTCTACTCTGCTACCATCTTCCCCTTGTGGTAACCTTTTACTTATTTCTCTGTCTCCTATGTTTCTCTAAACTATTATTTTCTAGTGTCTTACTCAGATTCAGGTACATTTTTTTGTTTTGGAGGGTTTGGAGGGGCAAGAGTGCTTCTTAGGGATTAAATCACATTAGGAAGCCTATCAAGTCTAGTCATTCCTCTTTGGGGAATATGCCAAAATTCATCAGTGTGTTGAAATGTTAGTAGCCTGATCCATCACTTAAAGTCCCCCATAAGCCTTTCTTAATGGTTTCAGCATCCCATTTACTGGATCCATTACTTCATTCAGAAGCAGTGCTCTTTAAATGCACATACTCTGTGGAATGAGGAAGAAATCTTTTGGTTTTGTAAAATTCAGAATTGAGATAGAACTCATTCAGGGTTTTTTTGTAGTGAGGAAGCTCTTCTCTAGCCCCCTTGATCTACAATCTTGAAGAGGATTACCTTGCTGAACTTAGGTCAGAGGGAGCCCACTCTGTCCTTTTAGCAGAACTCTGGGAGGAAGCTTATCCTTGTATAGAACCAAATTCTGCCTCCAGGTAGTCTATACCTGTTCTAACCTAGCCTTTCAGAACAACTTGAAATTTCTCTATTCTTCTACAAGATAAATCTGAAAAAAATGAGCATACTTTCTTTTAATATATACGTCCAGGCCAGATATATATATATCCAGTTCTTTCCACTTTCCTCAGGAAAAGTATTTTCAGACCATCATCTAAATTGATATCATGATGCTATGTGTGTATACATGTAATAAATTTGAAAAGAACAAGGTATTCTTAGAATTTGTTCAATATACTTTGACTTTTTTTTTAAGATTTTAATTATTTGAGAGAGACCATGGGAGAGAGAACCAAGAGCAGAGGGAGGGGTGGAGGGAGAGGGACCAGGGAGCCTGATGCCTGGCTCGATTCCAGGATCCTGGGATCATGACCTGAGCTGAAGGCAGATGCTTAACTGACTGAGCCACACAGGTGCCACAAGTATACTTCATCTTTTTTTTTTTTTTTAAGATTTTGTTTATTTGACAGACAGAGATCACAAGCAGGCAGAGAGAGAGAGAGAGAGAGGAGGAAGCAGGCTCCCTGCCGAGCAGAGAGCTCGATGTGGGGCTCGATCCCAGGACTCTGGGATCATGACCTGAGCCGAAGGTAGAGGCTCTAACCCACTGAGCCACCCAGGTGCCCCAGTGTACTTCATCTTAAGATGAGTTTTGCTCCTAAAAGCTAGAGGAGGGCAGAAGGGAAGAACTAAGCCAGGCAATGACCCTTTCTGTCAATCTTTCTGTCAGTTGCTCCTAACTTTTTTGGGTCATTTGCCATGAATCTGATGCTATAGGTTTTCTCCCCAGAAAACTTATCCTTTAAAATGTTTGCTTGTTACATGTGTTCATAGACCTTCACATACACATCAAAGTGTACTTACACCTCATTAGAGGATTCAAGGCTCCTGGGTTCTCTTTCAGCTTTGCTTAGTAGTATTTTCACCATGGATATGGATATGGTTTACATGGTGAAGGATTGGGGGATAGGAGTGAAGGAGGCAGTAATTTGGGGGATTTCTGTCTCAGTAACTCTTCTGTGAACCATTATCTGTCTGTCTCCCCCTTCCCTGTTCCTTCTCATTCTTCCCTTTCTCCCACACAGTACTCACCATAAGATAAAGAGGTCACATGCCCTTCATCACCTTACTCCTCTCACTGAGGCTGTGTTTCTTTAAGTCTGTGATTCGTACTGCCTTTATAGTAATTACTAGTTAAATCTCAGAGAAAATGACACGAGAGGATGGCATTTTATTTGAGTTCTTTAAATGTGTATTAACACATGAAGGATCTTTTAGAAATTGTGAGAGAAAATTTTCTGGTTAGTTGTATTGAATGTGCGTGTTCGTGTTGTGTTGTTTGCGTTAAGTTCATAAATGCATTCACTGTAATAATGTCAGCCAGTGAGACTCTTGTTCTTTTTGTTCCTACAGATGTGGTAAAAGGTGAAAAGATTCTTCCAGTATTTGATGAGCCACCAAATCCAACCAATGTTGAAGAGAGTTTAAAGAGAATTAAAGAAAATGATGTTCATCTTGTTGAAGTTAATTTGAATAATATAAAGGTATGTGTGCTAAGCAAACAATAAAGTTTTGACGTGCTTTAAGTAAGTTAGATTTAGGATGAGAGTTGGGCGATTTTGATAAAGTGTGATTTTATAGTTCTGCAAGGTAAAGTTTTTATTCCTAACAGTATACTTAGATTCCTTTATATTTTAGAAATTAAAGTACAATATTTTTCTCACTTGCTTTTTTAAAAGTATCATATAAAAAATGTAAACCCTACACACTGTCAACATAAATCTTTCTGGCTTCCAAAGTACTACCTACTTCTAAGAGCACTTAGTCATTCGGGGTTTGTTTTTTTAAAATCCAGTTTCTTGGGGGTATTCCTTGTATTGAACCAGATTATGCTATCTACTGAAATTCTGCCGATTCTGTATACAGTTTCATGAGTTTTGACCAATGCAGAAGTTGTACAGCCATTACCCTAGATGTGGAACATGTCAGTCCCTTTTATTGTCATTCTCTGCCCCCAGTTGTAGCCACTGACCACTCGTTTCTGTTTTCTTCCCCTTCATTTGCCTTCCCCAGAATGTCCTATGAGTGGAATCAAATAGTTTGAGCCTTTGAGTCTGGCTTCTTTCACTTAGCATAATGCATCTGGGATTCATCTGTGTGGTTGTGTATGTCAGTAGTTTGTTGAAGAGTATTCTGTTTTATGAATATGCTGCAATTTTTTTTATCATTCCCTACTTGGTAGACATATGGATTCCCTCTGGTTTAGAATGATTATAATAAAGCTGTTAAACACATCTGAACATGTGAACATATGTTTTCCTTTCTCTGGAGTAAACAGCAGTGGGCTTTCTGGGATCTTGAGTTTTTAAAAAAATGCAGTGCTTCCTTGGAGTAAAGAAGAAATGAGTTAGGAGGGCATAGGGATGATTAATTACCAAAGAGTAAATTCAGATTATCTCTTGAGTATTGTTCATTGTATAATAACTGCATTAAGACTCCCTCATTTAATTTTATCCTATTTTTAAGAATTCCTCATTTTAAATCTTGATTTGTCCGAATTAAGGGCTGAGAGAGCATCTGGGAATTATAAGAACCTAGGGAATAAGACCTCTGTGATCCTTTACCACGTGTGCCTTCCTGTGAGCTGAAGAAAGCAAGCCGTGAGAAAAGCTAACATTCCTAGTTGATCACTAATTTTAATTTTTAAAAACTTCAGTCCTCACATAACTAAATCAACAGATAATGATCTGGAAATAACCAGACTACAGGGAATTGTAGTGTTGGTAATAAAGGGAGAAATTAGTGCCTTCTAGAACTATATCTTTCCACATTTCAGGTAGTGTAGGGTTAATCTCTCTTATTATAGCTTAAACTAAGTGAAATCTCTCCCTTTGTAGAAAAGTGGACCCATTTTGAATACTCAGGTGTTGGCGTCTTATAATCCAAATAGTTAAGTGTAGAATAATGAAAGTTTCCTTAATCAAAATGCTAGAGAAATGATGATATATACTCTCCTCTAGGTCAGCAGCTTGTGCAAATGTACCATAATAGATCAAGTAACTATGAAGGAGGCTGTTTGACTTCCTTTGTAGAATAAATGTTTTGCTTATATAATATTTTTCTCCCCACCCCCTTGTATAATTTGAGTACATTTAATGAAAAAAAAGTAAGTACAAACACATTTGATTAATGAACTGAATTTCTTAAAAACTAAAATTTCATATTTCACATGATTTTCTTCCAAGAATATCCCAGTTCCAACTCTAAAAGATTTTGCAAAAGCTTTGGAAACCAACACACACGTGAAGCATTTCAGTCTTGCAGCCACGCGGAGCAATGACCCCGTCGCTGTTGTAAGTAAGCTGCTACTGATGGTAGTGAAATAGTGACTATGGTATGGTACAAAAGTGGCTCAACCGATCTTACGATGAAGATTTACTCTCTTTTCAGTTGATGTTTAGCTCACTGTTAGGCAAGACATCATTTACTCTTTTATGTTTATTTTTTCTTGCATTTCTTCCCTATAATTTTAAAAACCATAAGTGAAGTCATGCAATATATACTGTTTTGTAACTTAATTTTTTGCTAAACAACATACCTTAGAGATCTTTCATATCACTACGTAAAGTTCAACACCATTCTTTTAACATCTGCAGGGGATTCCATTTATGATCTACAGTGCTGGATTTTGTCAAATGCTTTTAAATGTGTGTATTGAGATGTTCATGTGGTTTTCATCCTTTATTAATATGGTATATTCATTGATAACTTTTGCCTGTTAAGTCAACCTTGCATTCCTGAGGTAAATCCCACTTGATCATGGTATGAACCTTTTATCTGCGCTTGGCTTTGAGGATGTCACTACCTTTGATTCTCCTCTTTCCTCACTGAATGTTTCTTCTCTGGTTCCTCCACATCTTCCCCACCTCTAAGCATCTGAGTGGCCGGGGGCTCAATCCAGGTCTTCTTTGTCCACTTTCTGGGTGATGTCACTCTGTTTCATTGCTGTGTGTTATCTGCGTATGCTTCAGACTCCCAGGATTGTTATCCCCAGTTCATACCTCTCTCCTGAACTATGTACTCATGTCCACCTCCTTAACCCCTTGCTTGGCTGTCTGACAGACATCCCGTATGGTCCCAGACTCCTGTCTTCCACCCATACCTGCCCCTCTACCATTTTTTCCTGTTTCACTAAATGACAACTTCATTTGTTCATTTGCTCAAGACAAAAGGAAATGGAGTTACCCTTGACTTCCCTTTCTCACAACCTTAAATGCATATCCAGGCTTGTCTTCCAAACATTCCAGAATCTAACCATTTCTCACCATTTTTTCAACTACCATGCTGGTTGGTCTAACTCAGCATCTTCTCTCATCTAGATTATTGTGATCACCTCCTCACTGAGCTGCCTGTGTCCATCTATCCCACCTCAAAGCCAGCCTTTTTTACATAGCATCAAAAGTGATTCATTTATTTGAGACAGAGTGAGAGAGCACGATCTGGGATGGGGCAGGGGAGGGTAGAGGGAGAGAAAAGCACACTGCCTGCCGAGCAGGGGGCCCGCTGTGGGGCTCAGTCCCCCAACCCTGGGATCATGACACAAGCCGAAGACAAGTGCTTAACCGACTAAGCCATCAGGATACCCCCAAAAGTGTTTTTTAAAAAACTTGTTTAGTTACCTCATTCTTTTTTTTTTTAAGATTTTATTTATTTGACAGAGATCACAAGGAGGCAGAGAGGCAGATAGAGAGAAGGGGAAGCAGGCTCCTCACAGAGCAGAGAGCCCGATGTGGGGCTCGATCCCAGGACCCCGGGATCATGACTCGAGCTGAAGGCAGAGGCTTAACCCAACAAGCCACCCAGGCGCCCCTAGTTACTTCATTCTTATACTCAGAACCCTTCAGCAGCTCCCCATTTGTCTAATAATAAAAATCACGATCCTTCAGTAGTCTTATAATCCTTTACTTGCCCCATTTTTTTTCTTTTTAATATTGAGAGAGAGAGGAAAGGACAAAAGGAGAGGGAAAGAGAGAATCTCAAGCAAGACTCCCCAGCTAAGCACAGAGCCTGACGCAGGGCTTGATCTTATGACCCCAAGATCAGACCCGAGCTGAAACCAAGAGTCAGGCTCCACTACTTGTGCTTTCTTTCATTCAACTATAGACATACAGCCTCTTGCTCTTGCTCAGACATGCAGTGCGTGCTTCTGAGGCAGGACCTTCCCCCTTGTTTCTCCTGCATGGTTTCACCTTTCATGTTTCACATGAAATACCGATGTGAAATGATATTTCACATCATTTTATGTCACCACTTTGAGCCATTGCTCCAGCATCACCTTCCTGGTGAGGCCTTTCCTGACCATGCCTGTCCCCAGCACTCTCCGTCTACCCTGTTTTCTTTCTCTGTAGCTCTGTTTACCATCTAAGGTTGTATTTTGGTTATTGTCCACTCCCTTCCCACTAAAATATAAATTCCATCAGGCAGAAACTTGTATGTTCTATTTCTAAATCTTCAGAGCAGTACTTATTTAAATAATCAGCCACCAGTAATATTTGAGGAGATGTATATACATTTCATTTGTATGTACAATTGTATGTATAATACAAATGGATAAGGGATTTGTTCCACATAGGTAGTTGTCACTAATGAAACGTATGCATGTAGAGATGCCTGTCCCAAGTTCTTTCCAGTATCTCTGCTCTCCTTTGCCATTTCTTTTAACTTGACTCTGTGTTCTGGTAACCTGTGAACATTTCTGACCTTCTGCCTTAGGCATCCCTTCCCATCTCAACCTCAAAAATCAGTCCATAATTTATCTTCAATTTTGCTGCACAATAAAGCAGCTGCAGTAGGACCCAAGTAAGAAAAGATGTTCCAAAGAGACCTTGATGAAGTTAGTCCTACACAGGAACTGAGAGAAAGTGTGAGAGAGACAGGACAAAGGAGGGAGTGAGGTATGAGTGAACATAACAGTGTGAAAAGCAGCAGAGAATATTACCCACAGAGGATTACATGTGACAAATCTAAATACCGTGACAGGGCATGTGTGAAAAATAGGTATGAGACCTATGAAGTTGTGTGTCAGCCTAAAACAGTCTAATGAGAAACATCAGAGCAGTTCTGTATTTGTTTACAGCAGGTAGAATATATGCTGGGTACTGTCAATTTCTATCTCTAAATATTTTCTTTATAATTTCTAGGCTTTTGCTGATATGCTGAGAGTGAACAAAAATTTGAAGAGCTTAAATATAGAGTCCAACTTTATTACAGGAGTTGGGATTCTAGCCCTAATTGATGCTCTAAGAGATAATGAAACCCTGGCAGAGCTCAAGATTGACAATCAGGTCAGTGTTCTACAGCAGTAACTGAGGAAGCCGTGGAGGGGTTGGGGACTCAGGAGGCAGGTGGAAGGGGGGCATTTGGGGAAGGTGGTGGTCTGAAAGGGGATGAGGACATTTGAAGCATCCAGAATATTAACATTCTGAGTATGGGTTTGAACATATTCATAGAGTTGTGCAGCCATCGCCACTAATTTCAGAACGTTTTCATCACCCTTACCGCCAGCCCTGGCAACCATTAACCCTTCTGTCTCTGCACATTTGCATACAAACGGAATGATACAATATGCAGTCTCTGTGTCTACCTTCTTTCACTTAGCGAAATATTCTGCAGGTTCATGCATGTTGTGATATGTGTCGGTAGGTACTCTTTTTGATGCCTGAATAATCTATTACATGTGGGTCGATTCTGCTTTTTAAATATTGGGAATAATGTTGATATGAACATTCATATACAAGTTTTTATATGAACATAGGTTTTCATTTCTCATGGGTACATACCTAGGAGTGGAATTGCAAAGTCAAGTGGTCAATAACTCTGTGTTTAACTTTCTGAGGAATGGCCGCGTTGTTTTCCACAGCAATTGCACCATTTCGCACTTGTACCAGCATGTGTGAGCTTCCCAATTTTCCCACATTCTGGCCAACACTATAATGGGTATGAAGTGGTATCTCCTTCTGGCAATCCAGTTTTTTTGGTGTCTGTATAAACATACACTGAGCTTCAAAATTTTGTTTCTCCTGTGTAAGTATGTTTAAGAATTGGGAAAATTTAAAGAGACCAGCAAAATCATCATTTATCTGAATGTCTTAGTCTTGACTTACCTTGAAAAGTATTTTGATCTAATTTATTAATACTATTCTTTAATTATTCCAGAGGCAGCAGTTGGGAACAGCTGTAGAATTGGAAATGGCCAAGATGCTTGAGGAAAATACAAATATCCTTAAATTTGGATATCAGTTTACACAGCAGGGACCCCGGACCAGGGCAGCTAATGCTATAACAAAAAACAATGACTTGGGTAAGACAGATGCGTTTCAAATCAAATTTCTGAATTGTGTCATTAAGCTAATGTATTAGAGGGACTTTTTTTTCCAGTAAGTTTCAACACGGAATTTTGGGCCTTTGATTTTAAAATCTGCACAGCCCTTTTTATATTGATTGAATTAGAGTTCAGTTTAAGCACAGTTGTAGTGATTACGGGGTTCGTGGGTGAAATTCTCCTGAAACGAACATTTCACAGCTTTAAGCTAACAGTTTTCTACTAGAAACATAAATGCATCCTGGAACAAAAATTTTGTTTTCAGTTACAAGTCACCTCTTGGAGCTATTAAAGATTTCAGCATTTCAGGAAAGTTTTTTGCCCTTTTTATCAAACAGGCCTACATAGAAATTCATTTTTACATATAAAATATGGCTTATAGTTTCGATCCAAGTTTTATAGCATGTGGCATATAAGTGTCTGCCGTCCTCACCGGCCTCCCGAATGTAGCCATTACTGGGCAGTTTGTCTTCTCGCTGTACACTCCTACTGAAAATACCGCTGAGGCTTGGGTTTCTGTTTGAAATAAGTTTTTCCAGCCAAGGCTGAATTAAAGAATATGATACTTATAATTTTGTTTCTACATGTTTCCAATAATTGGCTCTTCTTTTAAGTTTGATGTTTGTTATTGAAATATTTTTAAAAATATGTTTAGACAAGAATTAAAATAAGACTTCTTAAAGAGAGTAACACTTCAAAGTGATGCAGTTCTTTTATTAAACTTCAGCCATATTTGTGTTTGCATTCTTTAAAGGTTTCTAAAGTAAAGAAGTTACAGCTTCCTTTTCTCAACCCAAATTACTGTGAAGAGTGTTAGTTCAAACCCTGTCTATCCCTTGATGACTTCGTTTCTCACAGAAGATTTTAGTCTCTTGCATTTTAGAAATTTGGTGTGTTTTCTCAGTGTAACTTGCAAAGTCATGCTAATTACATGGAGAATCAACAGTATACCAAAAGATGAGAGAACACATGGAAAATACTTCCTGGGCTGCTTCATGTTGACACTGTGCTGCTGAGTGGGTGTCCACGGCCATGTGTAATTGAGGAGGTGGAGGCAGAGGCCACACTGAAGGTGTGGTCTGACGTGAAACCAAGTGAGAAAAAGCAAACAGCTTTGTGTGGGTAGCTCTGGAGACACCCCCCCACCTCATGCTCGCTCTTTCTGAGCCAAGCCAGAGTTTCAGACATGAGATGAGAATAGGAACTTTCCTGGAGTTAGGAAGTACATGGATAAAACCTCACATTTGGGATCACGGTAGTTATTTATAGGCTGAGGACAGCATGCAGTCTATAAAAATGGACTCTCATTGCTGGCCGCTGCCTCCAGAGTAAACTTGCAGAAGTACTTGCTTCTGGAAGCTAACACAGCAGATAAAAAGGCAGTGCTGGTAGTAGGCACTAAAATTAGATGGGAAGAAACAGTTTCTTCGGATTTTTTGGCAGGAGCATTTGAGAGCCATTATTGACCATTGGATGCTTGATTAAAATGAACTTAAAAAAACCCGTATTTTTTATTCTTCTAGAGATTGGATGTGAGGTTAGAATTTATTTGCAATTGATCATAAAGTATTGAGAACTGCTATTAGTGGAGTGGGTTTTAGAAAGAAATTGCCAAAGAATTATTAATAGGTGGGACACCTGGGTCGTTATCTGTCTCCGTTGAGTATCTGTCTTCGGCTCAGGTCATGATCCCAGGGTCCTGGGATCGAGCCCCGCAGCAGGGAGCCTGCTTCTCTCTCTGCCTGCCGCTCCCTCTGCTTGTGCTGACAAGTAAATAAAACCTTTTAAAAAATGAGTTCATAGGGCCAGATTTATGAGCCTCTCATCTAGCAGCTGAACTGAGAAACTGCTGGTAGCAAGTAGGCACTGAGTAAGGAAGAGTCCGACCTGGTTCTTGGCCCCGTCTTCTGCCGTGCGTGCTCCCAGCTCCCTCTGCTCGTTTCCCAGACCTATGTTTTGGTCTTGGCACACAAGTCAAGGCGCCAAGCATCAAGACCCTGTGCTAGTACTAGCAGTCTGGCATGTAGCTGCCAGACCTCAAAGATCAAAATTTGAAACATACACTCCCCAGGCATCTAGTTTTCTTCATTTTGCACGTGGGGCTATATCAGATCTTTTAGTGTTGATTCTGATGTCTTACCTCTCATAGTTTCCTGTTTGTTGAAATAAACCTACCTACTCCCATCTCTCCAGCTACGAAGTGTCCTCGCTGCGAGCAGCAGGCAGGGTCCACAGCACACGTGCAATTTTTATGTGAACTCTGAGTCTCCTATTACTGTCCTCACGCCAGCTAACCACATCATTTCCAACCTTTTTGGTCTGCTCCCTTCTGTCACAGACCTCCTTTACATGTGTTACTTATGACATGCATTTTAATATCTGAAATGCTCTGCCAATAATATGTAAACCCTGCTGCAATTCAGCATTCACTTGGAAAGAATCTACCCAAAAGGGTTAATTTGGTTTGTCTTTCAAGAAAGTATATCTGTATTTTTCAGAGATCTATATATATGAATCAGGTTTGTATTTGAGGACTTAAGTCCCTGATTTTTTTCCCTTAATATTTCAGTAAACATGCACGACTTGCTTTTTGTTAACATGGACTAAAATTAGAGTCAAGGTTGCATTCAGCTAAGTAGAATAACGCTCATGGGAGCTTGATACTTCAGTTCTCCCAGGTTTTGCTTTCTAGCCAGCACCCATCCAATGGCTGGACAAGCTTTTTTGCACATCATTTGAATGTCTGCTTGAAGACCCTATCCTACCATCACCGAGTATGGCCTACTAGTTTGGGGTCACCAGTCTGTGAAGTGGCCGAGGGCGCCTGAGACATAAGTACCTTTCTTTTGCTCCATCCACTAGACTAGTTCACTGATCACTTTGGTGGCCAGAGCTTATGTTCGCCAGATAGTATCTCACCACATTACTAGGGGCTGAGGCGTGCATCACTTTGTATTTTGTTGTTTTGTCAGAGCCTAGTTGATTTTGTAGGAGACACTAGAAGGAAAATTTGGAGAACAGTAGCAAGTCACTTACCTTTAAAATGATAAAAATATTTTTGTTCTTTCACAAACTAAGGAAATGGGTTGTCAGAAGAGCATGCAAGTCGTTTTTTTAATAAGTCATTGTCGTAACAGGTATCAGTTTTTTTTAAATAACAAATAAGACGGGCGCAGTGATGTGAAGGTGAACGTGGAGCAGTGCTGTAGACTTCCCTGCTCCCGTGGGAGCTCAGTGGAGCGGAGGACATGTGCTTCACATGCCCAAGCCCCTCAGTTCTCAACACATGGCAGTGATGAAGGATGTGAATTTTAATGGCTTGTGAACAACAAATGGATATTTCATTTCTGTACAGCTCTGACTAGATCGTACAGAAACTTGTTCCTTACAAGCAATTAACATTGTACAAAAGTAACTAGGATTTTTAACACACTTTCTTTCTTTCTCACAGTTCGCAAAAGACGAGTCGAAGGAGACCACCCCTAAGTCCACCAAGATCCAATCTTTGGGAGACTTGAAGAGGTCACTAGGAGCTTATGGTGGTGTCAGATGTAAGATTTTCCTGGGTAGAAGGGAAGAGACTGGAAATCTTTTTTTTTTTTTTTCTAAACTACATGTATCTTTTTTCTAGTTTATGTTGTTAACAGTTTCAAATTATAAAATCAATAGTAGGTGGTATTTTGTATTTTATAACATTTCTTCTTTTTGCTAAAATCAATTTTAATTTAGCTTAATTAAATGGATTGTGAGGAGTCATGAGTTAAAAAGTACAATTGTGAAAGAAGTTTAGGAAATCATTTATATAGAATACTATGAACGGTTTAAGGACCAATCTTTTTTAAATCATAAAGGGACCTAATAGAAGAATTGCCTTTGCACCTGTTAGGTACAAGACCCTCATCAGAGCTTTCTTTCCTTATCCCATCGCATGGAGCCCTTTCCCTGTTTTAGAATACATGAACTTGACAAGAGTGTGCTTTCTGTTTCTATCAAGAAAGCAAAATGCCGGAATTTTAAACCGAGGACTCAAAACCTGGTCCTCTGTTCAGGAGTACAAGCCCATCTCTGGGAGAGACAAAGGGGCCTCCTGCCTCTTGCAGGTCACCACGCTCGCCTGATGGGTGTAAGCCAGCAACATCTAGACTTATTTAAACACAGTCACCAGCTTGGCCGGGTTATGTACTTTGTTTAAAAGTAGAGTGTGTCTAAATTCATTATAGTTTTTTATTTTAATTGGGCATAATTAAATTTTTGTGTAATTTAAAATTTTGTGAAAGCTCATAGTTATCTAAATAGGCAAGCTGTTTTCTGCTCTGTAAAAGACATAGAATCAGCTCTTGGTTATTTAAGAAAAAAGAAGGCTGTTTAATTAAACACGTGAAATCAAAGATGATAAAGGTGATGGAATTTGCGTCTGAGGCGCATGCAAAAAGGTCACTGAAACCGATGATTACTCTAAGTAAGGGAGCATCTGGCCTGAGCAGGCATCAGCTGTCGCACTGCATTGTGAGAAATTGTGCATGCTCTGCAGGATTGCAGAGATGGTCATGACTCACCTCGTGACACTTGCTATGAGCCAGTAAGGGAAACTGTCCTTCATCAAGCTAATGTTTATTACCTTTCATCGTATACTGTTTTGTCCACATTGTGTAAAAGGAATCTCTCATGAGAAGAGTTTCTTCCTACTGCCCATGGTCACAGCGTTCAAATGATCACGTGAACAGTGTACTAGTGTACTCGTGTAGGCTGCCTCCTGCCCAGGCGGAGAGACAGGGGATTTGGACCTGGATTCCGGCTCTGTTTCAGGGCTGCCCCTGGAGCAGAAGATGGCAGAGCCATCCCAGCTACAAGAGACAAGGCAGGAAGAAATCGGGAGTATCCTGACCACCAGAATTCAGGCCTGGCTGGATCATTTACAGGGAATAAAGGGAAGAATCCCATTTAAGAGTGGGGATAGGTAGGTTGATTCTTTAAAGAACGGTTTTTGAAATTGAGTTACAAAATGTCACCCCTTTGACTTGGGCTGGACGGTTTACTTTAATGAGCCAGGCAGCATCTTGTGTACTCGCTGATAAGCCTTCTCGACGGGTGAATGCTTCCCTCGTAAGAATTGGTTGTCTTTATTTTTTTCTGAGTCAGTATCCAGTGTTTCAGAGGGGCCAAAGATTGACTTTGCACTATTCCCTTTAAGTTAGAAACCATTGATACTCTTTTTTGAAGTTAGCAAGTATTTCTGTCTCTTCATATACAGCTTTGGAGATGTACTTGATTCTAGAGACTGCTCACCTGCCACAGGGTGGGGAGCGAGCACGCAGCAAGGGTCCCCACTACGCTAACAGCAAGGCCTCCTTGCTTGCACTGTCCTTAAGTTGGTGAATTGAGAAGTATGCTACCCCTTCTACCACATGGTGTTTAAATATAGGTTGGTGGGGCCCTACCCAGTATGTATATTGTACTTATGGGTAATATCTTTTTCATTTATGACTTACCGAAGTATGAAGCAGTGTTTTGCTTGTACCATAACAGTTCGTTATAAGGTTAAAGAAAACATTTTTTCGTAATTATCGTTAAAGATGACCATTCATCCAATTGAATACAGAAAATCAAGAATTATAAGGGAGAAAACTGATGTTTACTTTGATCTTTAAGATTCTGGCACCTCTTGACCATTTAGTAACTTACAGTATTTCTACATAGCTTTAAAATGTTGTAATATGGGGCACCTGGGTGGCTCAGTGGGTTAAAGCCTCTGCCTTTGGCTCAGGTTATGATCCCAGGGTCCTGGGATCGAGCCCCACATCGGGCTCTCTGCTCAGCAGCGAGCCTGCTTCCCCCTCTCTTTGCCTACTTGTAATTTCTCTGTCAAATAAATAAATAAAATCTTCTTAAAAAATAAATAAATAAATAAATGTTGCAATAGATTAGGGTTCTGAATAGTCTTAATTTTTAAATCAAAGATTTTGTAAGGCCTTAAAACATTCTGTAGGCTAACCAATTTAAACATATCTGGTTATCAAATCAAAGAATACTCTTTGCACTTTTAAATTGCTTTTTAAAAATCTTTTAATTTCCCATTTTGTACAATTTTACATTCATATTTTTCTGAAGTTGATTTTGCAAGTATGTCTATATGAAATTGTATGTATTGAAAAAAGCAATATTAATACTGATATTAAAATGCATTTTGGTGCTATAAACTTGTAGCTTAAATCTAGTAGAAGTCTTAAGTATACATAAAATACATTTCATAAGGGTGCCTGTCATTTAGAAGACCAGATAAACATTCTGTTTAAAAAAAAATAGCGGATTATTAGAGAGTTCAAGGAGAATTATCTCATTAAATTGCCAATTCCTGTTATTTGAATGGAGTACCCCACACACTCATTTTGTGCAGTAGGTGCACTCTGGAAAAGTTAATGTAAATAGAACTTTGTAAATTGTTTTTTCTTTGACAGTATCTGATGTATTTTCACTGAAAAAGGGGATTCCATGGTATAATAAAAATTAGAAAAATGCTTTGATAAAATGTTAGTCATGTTCTGTTTTACATTTTATTTAATCCTTGCTGCCATTAAAGTAAGATGAGATTGATGAGGTGTCATGAAATCTGCTATTTGGGATTCTGTACTTGCAGGGCAACTCTCCCACGCCCTTACCTTTTGGTGTCAGGACGCACAGGCACCTCCCCGCAGACCGGAGGGTGATACGCTCTCCCGGCACCCCAGCAGCTGCCATCCTCTGCGAGTTCAGTCTTGTCCCTTCGCCCGTTCATCACAGTGCCCCTTCACTCTTTTAAAACCATGTTTTTCTAATATTACTGATATAATTAACATATAACTGTATTAGCTGAAGGTAGGTAACATGATGTGACATATGTCTATATCGCAAAATATCTACCCCAAGTTTAGTTAACATCTGTCCCCTCACACAGTTAAAAACAATGATTTTTCCTGCGGTGAGAACTTTTAGGATCTACTCTCTCAGCAACTTTCCAGATCTGTAATATGGCATTGTTAACTGGGGTCACCATGCTGTCCTCAGGGTTTAGGGTTTGCCACCAACGTGTCTCTGGTCTTAAAGTTCTTTAAACCTCAGCTTCCAAGTCTGTAAAGTGGGACTAACAACATCTGCCTCCTGGTTATTCTGAGGATTAGAACTAGTATGGCCAGCATGGTGCTTGGCAAAGCATTCGGCATCCAGTGACCCCTCCCATGGTGTGCCTGCTCTGACAAGACCACAGGGCCATGTGGTCAACAGAAAGTTTGTGCCATACCTATGGAAATAAACGACAATCCACAGATGGGCCGCAGACCCAGCTAAGCAGGACAGGAGGACATCCTGAAGAGGCGATACCTGACTTGAACTTCCAAAGCCCACCTTGGGATCCAGCAGGGAGGATGAGGTGGGGCAGAGCAGCCAAAATGCACAAAATGCACAAAAACCCAAGACCCAGAACAGTTAGGGAAAAATGGATTTTCTGAAGGCACAGACTTGCTTCTGAACATTTTTTATTCACAACTAGGATTATGCAAAAGCGATTCAATTCATCATTTCAACCAAAACAAGTCATGTCATGATTGCTTTAAAACAAACTGTTGGAAACAATATACAGTTGTCTGCTGAATAATGGGTTTAGGAGTGCCAACTCTGCACAGTCGAAAAGCCGAGAATAACTTTTACCTCCCCAGAAACTTAACTGCTAATCGTTTACTGCTGACCAGAAGCCTTACTGATAACACAGTTGATACATATTTTGCTTGTTAAATGTATTATATATTCTTATAATAAAACAAGCTAGAAAAAAGTTATGAAGAAAACCAAAAGGAAGAGAAAATTCATTACAGCACCGTACCATATTTATATTAAAAAAAAAAAAAAAAAAAGCTGTAAGTGGACCCGCGCAGTTCAAACCTGTATTCCTCAAAGGTCAGTACAATGTATACATGAGGGCACGTTTTATACTTTAGTCATTTTCTTCCTCTTCACCCCCCACTTTCCTCTTTCCGGAGGCCTCATCTCCTGAACAGATACAAAAGGGAAGATGTAAAATTCAATATCGAATGTTTCTAGGAATTCTGTCTACCATTGTTTGAGCTATCCTCAATAAAATACTAGCAAACTAAATCCAAAAATGTATTTTAAAAAATTAATTCACCAACTGACCAAGTGGAGGTTCAATATTTGCAACTCAGTTGGGGCTTCTGGGTGGCTCAGTCATTAAGCGTCTGCCTCTGGCTCAGGTCATGATCCCAGGGTCCTGGGATCAAGCCCCGCATTGGACTCCCTGCTCAGCTGGAAGCCTACTTCTCCCTCTGCCAATCTCTCATGAATAAAATCTTTTTAAAAAAATTAAAATTAAAAAATAAAGCAGTTCTGAGCTGATGGGGGAGCCAGCCCTTCACATTAGAAGTCCACCCCAAAGCAGCAACCTATGTCCATGACACGAGCCGACTGGGCCTCACAAATCAGGGCTTCTCCTGGGCAATGATCAGGGCAGGAGGGACACTTCCTCCTCACTCTACACTGGCTGACATTCCAATCATATTACTTGAAATATGTTCCCCTGCTTCCTCAGTATTTCACTTCTTCTATCTAAAATTCAGTATATTGGGGCACCTGGGTGGCTCAGTGGGTTAAAGCCTCTGCCTTCAGCTCAGGTCATGATCTCAGGGTCCTGGGATCGAGCCCCGCATCGGGCCCTTTGCTCAGCAGGGAGCCTGCTTCCTCCCCTCTCTCTCTGCCTGCCTCTCTGCCTACTTGTGATCTCTGTCAAATAAAATAAATATTTTAAATAAATAAATAAAAATAATAAAATTCAGTATATTAAAGCCTGTAGTTTTCTGTAGTTTTCTTCTTTTTGTTTTTTTGTTGTTGTGTTTTACAATTTTATTTATTTCAGAGATAGAAGAAAGCATGAGTGGGGAGAGGGAGAAGCCGGCTGCCCACCTGGCAGAAAGCCCAACAAGGGCCTCGATCCAAGGACCCTGGGATCATAACCTGAGCTGAAGGCGGACACTTAATGGAATGAGCCCCCAACATTCTTAAAATTTTGATGAGAAGGGATATATAACTTTCAGACATGCTTAAATGAGACTTCAATTTGAGAGTTTTTGTTCTGAGAGAGAGTCATCACTTTTAAACACCCAACAGCTTTTATGCACATATTAAAAACCACAAAGTTTAGGGCGCTTGGGTGGCTCAGTGGGTTAAAGCCATCAGGTCATGATCCCAGGGTCCTGGGATCGAGTCCCGCATCAAGCTCTCTGCTAAGCGGGGAGCCTGCTTCCCCCATCTCTGCCTGCCTCTCTGTCTACTTGTGATCTCTGTCAAATAAATAAATAAAATCTTTAAACAAAACAAAACAAAAAACTACAACATTTAAATACTGCATCAATTACACAAGAAGGCAAACTGCTCATTACATGTTTTCCTCCACAAAGACATAAATTATTTAATTGATTTTGTTTATTTTCCTAGCTAAGCTTTTCTGTGGGAAAATGGCCCTAAGAAAAACAGTAAAAATACAAGTCCTCTGTACTGTTATCCTCACTAAATCACAGCGGGGCAGGGAGTAAAAGCCCACCAGCCCCTGCAACCCTCAGAAGACATGTTACCTCCATGCCCAGCTCACCTTGGAGCTCCCGTTGGTAATGGTTTTTAATGGCTTCAGCGTCTTCCTCCTCCTCACAGGCACTGCTGGGGTCCTGGCAGTGGACACTCAGCCCCCGCTGGTTCTGCTTCTCCCACAGATGGATTGTCTCGTGAGTAGAAGCCCTCAATCGTTCTTCTTTCTGTAAAGAAGCAAACCTTTTTAACTGAAAAAATGAACTACCTTTCTGCCCACTTGAACTTAGATGTACTACATTTCTTGTCTTCAGAAAACAGTTCTCTCCATGCCACACCCGTTACCTCACACTGTGATCACTCAGTGCAGCTGATTTCCAAGGCGTGAAGGGAGCACAGGCTGAAGGGGCAGAAGGCCCCCTCATGCTAACCACCCAGTCAGATCTGGCACACACGTGGCCTCGGGAGCTGCAGTGTCCCCCCCTGCTGCCAGGCAGAGCCCAGAGAGCAGCAAGCAGCCTGAGGAACCTCAGCCACGCCCAGTGGACACCTGAGGGAGGCTGTGTCTGCTGACCCGAGACAGACACCCGGCGCGCACGGGCTCCACCGAACTACAGTGGTGAGCAGATGGTCCCGTCTGGGCCCTTCCCCGCCAGAGAGCTTCCCCACAGCTCCTGATGACAGGACGGGGAGGCGCTGGTAGGGGAGGATCCCTGAGCCCCAAAGCAGAACAGTCACACGCGTCCTCCGCCTGGCTGTCCACACACTGGTGTTCACAAGGCAGAGCTGGTGTTGAGAGAGTCAGGAACATCTTTTCGACCTTCCTAGCTATCTGGCTAACAAAGTTTTATGATAGCTGTCAAAGGTTACATTTTTTTTAATTATCAGATTTCCCCTGCAATCTCATAAACTGAACAGAGAACACGAGTGTCTGGCTTGCTGGATCTTACCAGTGGCCACTGACATGCCACACTTGGGTTGAAGCTGGCTCCCTGATAGGAGCAAGATAAGATGGTTGTGGCCACACAAAATTGTGAATTAATATTCTGGAAAGTACAGCTCTTAATACCCAAAAAATCCCAGGATAAAGCTTAACCGACGTACTTTAATCATCTCTGTGCGCTGGCATTCAGGGTCACGGCCAGCCATCGGTAAGAGTCTAATCCTCTGGGTCTTCGAGCATCTCTTCTCAAGCGGCAGGGTCATCTTCCTGTGTGTGGCACAGTCTGTAGAGTGAGGTCTGCTGGGAGACAAGAATGCCTCACTGTAGACTAAGAACAGTCAGAGGCGGTTCTATCAACGCACCAACAGCCACGGACAGTGACCACTACCCCTTCAGCGGAGGGGGAGGCCAGGCCACGGGTCCTGGCACTCTGAGCCTCCTCACTCTCTGCTTCCTCCCTCTGTCCCATCTCCAGCGAATGCCCATGGGGCAAAGTGCAAGTAGAGGAAGGAGGAGAGCAGGAGGTAAGGTCAAAGGCTTTTCCAAAGAAACAACCCCACCCCCCCACCCCCCCACACCCCGGACGACATTCAGAGAGAAAAGAAGGGACAGGAAATCTCAGTTAAGTAAGGGTGGTGCAGAGGCCAGAAGTGATTCAAGAATGAAACAGGCATCCCTCCATCTGAATATGATTAGAAGGAAGGTCAAAGCAAGGAGCCTCAGGACAGCACTGGACTGGGAGTCCCCAGTGCAGAAAGCAGTACATCATATCAGAAAGAAGAAAGGGAGATCCTTAGGAGAGCGTCCCTGAGACGGGAGGGAGATGGGACGTATGGAATGTGAAACACCGAGCACAATGGAAAAAAGCAAGCCATAGAATCCTTTGTCTCTTTCACCTCCATTAGAGAAAGCTCGGGAAGAGGCTGGATTTGAACAGCATTTATTACACCAGGTCTCTGCACCGCATGACATCGTATGTATTATTTGACTTAACTGACACTCATCCCTGTGAAGTCAATATTATCTTCATTTTATAGATAAGGAAACTAAAAATTAGAGTGAGGGGCACTTGGGTGGTTCAGTCAGTTAAGCTTCTACCGTAGGCTCAACTCATCGATCCCAGCATCCTGGGGTCGAGCCCCACATTGGGCTCCACGCTCAGTGAGAAGCTTGCTTCTCCCTCTTCCTCTGCCTGCCACTCCCCCTGCTTGTGCGCTCTCTCTCAAATACATAAATTTCTTTAAAAAAATTATAAAGTTGTGTGACCATTATTACAATCTGATTTATTTATTTATAAAGGTTTTATTTATTTATTTGAGAGAGAGAGGGAGAACACAAGTTGGGGTGGGAAGAACAGAAGGAGAGGAAGAAGGCTCCCTGCTGAGCAGGGAGTCCCACAAGGGACTCGATCCCAGAACATGGGCATCATGACCTGAGCCGAAGGCAGACACTTAACCGACTGAGCCACCCAGGCACCCCTACAATCTGATTTTAGAACATTTCCATGACCTCAAAAAGAAACCTTGTGCACACTGTTAGTCGGCTAAATGCCCCACTTGGAGGACAGCCGCATGAAAGACAACAGCACGGGGACTTTAGGGGAAGGCGTGTGCAGGAGCACAGCCAATAGCATCCAGTGAAAAGGCTAGATATGGAGCACCCGTCGGCTTGGGGTCGAGCCGCAGCCCCTGTGGTCATCTCGCCCTTTTCTCTACCGTGTGCACACATCAACAACAGGCTTATGCTTGGCTAGCCTCCCAGCTAAATTCCATGGAAGGCAAAGGACATGGGCCAGCCGAGCACTGAAGACCAGTCTCCTAGGCCTCCTATCAGGTGCACTGACCACCGTGAATTCATTCACTGGTCTTTTGGTTTATACGGGGGTCTTGGGTTGGTTTTGACAGCGTGGACTGACTCTCTGAGAAACAGCGACCTGTGGTAGAGGTGAACCAAACCACGCGCCTGGTGAGCTGCACCTTGAAATCATGTCTGTCAGAGCTGAGCCAGGCTTTCTGCATGACTCTCTGCCTTGCTGCTCGTTAACTACCAGTAACAACTGGTCAGCATGAACAGTTACCTAAAGGTGAGCTTGGATTTAAACACAGCTTGTCCCTGTAGACCAGTGTCTTCTCGAACGAACAGGTGGTTGTGGTTGCCCTGCATTGGGGCTTTGTAGACATCAAACACTTCACTGCCTAGATGCAGGGAGAGGCTGCAAACAAGAAACTGTTCAGTACTGGGGTGGACATTCGACAAAGCCCCCAGTTTCCATTCTCCCCTATAGGCTTTACTGAAAATGCTATGGAACCGTGTCCTGAATTCATGAGAGAAACAGAGGTGCTGTAAATAACATATTCCCTTTTAAAGCCAAAGGTGGTAAAATTCATCCTTCAACTTGAAATATAATCGTTTTGTCATTTTCCCAATCTGTACCACTTCGTAAGACAGAAACACTTTGGTCCCAAAATACCAGTGTGTACTGCCCAATAGTAGCTCCTGCAAGCGAGCTAGCATTAGGCTTTCCCCCCAGGAGGCTGCTACCATGAATCTGATCACACCCTGGGCCCACTTCTAAGGTGTCCTCTCCGAGGCCTAGCTTTATTTAATTCTTTAATGGAAGATGGCCCCAAAGTAAGGTCCTGCACAGAGAACCCCATTCTTCCCAGGCATTCCTCTGGGTCTTCCAGGGCCCTCCGGGCATCATGGGCTCACCTCCCATCTGACCACTTGACCACCCGAGCGTTGCTCTCCTTAATTTCATTTCCTTCCTCGTCCCGGCGTTTCCTCCATCTTATCGTATTTTCTACCTGGTTCAAAACACAAAAGCATTCGAAAACCAATGTAACAATTGCGTGTTCTTTTTCCCTCCAGTGACTTACAATCATGTGCCAAGAGTTGGTATGTAGTGCTAAAGGAAGCTCACAGGAGAACTAGTGCGTTAGGCAATGCTGAAACCCTCCCCCTACAAACACCGAGAGATACTGGTTAAACTATTTTGTTTAAATCTTTTGCAAGCTCATGGCAGTGGAAGCAGAATCCAAGTATAACGCAGGACGGAGGGATTACCACACACACCAGGAGCTCCAAAGAAGAGAGGGTGAGGCTTTGGGTCCACATGGGATAGACAGTTAAAATGGGGACCTGTGCCTATCACAAGTACACCTGAAGGGCTGTGAACCCGACGAAAGAGGGACTAGTAAGCCTAACCTAGTAAGACAGGGAAGTCCTGGGCATTAAATGAAAAAATAAAAGATAAAAGAATATAAAGTTAAGAAATCAACAATTTCAACTTGAGACTTCTACTTTGCCCTGTTTTTTAGTTCAAAGGTGTCCTACCCATATAGGAGGCAACTCCAAATCACCAAGGTAGCATAAAAATTGGTTCTGCCCCCACAGAAGCTCATCTCCACCCGAAGCAAGAAGACAAGAGCCCTGTGAGAACACCACAGTGTCCTGCCATCCCAGGTCTTCTTGAGAGGAACCGCCTGCAGACAAGGCCTCTCTTTGTGCGTAGTCGGAATCCCATAGAGAGCCTGAGAGAATGCTACTGAGAAAGCTGCAAGGACCTACCCACGATAAAATGCAGAGGCAGTTCATATACCTAAAAATATTTATCCTAAAGGAAGTAGCTAACAATTTTCAAGAATCTTTATCATTACTTCCATTGAAAAATTATAACTGGGAGGAAAAGGTTAGAAAAGTGAGAATTACAGGGATTTTTTTAAAAGGGTATGTAACTTCTCCCCTAAAAATATTCTCAAAAGACATTTCAGTCCTTGTTCTAAAGAGTAAACATAAAAGATCATTTCATAATCTCGTCTCAAATAATTATCTGTTTTACTTAACAAAAAACTTGGAAAGAAAAAAAAAAAAAGAATCAAGTATAGAATAGTACCTTTAATCTTAACCTGGTTCTATCTTCCTCGTCAAGCACTTTCTCACCTTCAAATTCATCTTCGTAATACTGAGGATCGAAAGGTCTAAAAACCATTTTTTACTCATATTAGCCATTTTTGTAATGAATATTATTAATGCTTATAAAATAATCATCTTTACAACATGCATCAATATGTTAAAAGTCACAGAGACAAACAACTTCATGTAATATTTTAAGAAAGTATGCAAATTAGTGTACTTTCTTGAAATCTGATTTTAAAATATCGGAAATAAAATCCAAGTGTGACTAACAATTCCAAGCTTTGTTTGAGGAAATAGGTCTTCTAAAATATAAATAAGACATGGTCTTATCTTTCTACTTTTTTTTTTTTTTAAAGAAAAGTATCCTGCTAATTACTCAAGAGCTTATACACATGAACCTTCACAAAAAATACCCATCAATACTATTTTGTTGTCCAGAATCATTGTCTCTTCTAGTCATAGTGGCTTTTGCACTGAACATTTATAATTTCTCTAGCAAACTTTCTCCATCTCATTTTCTGATTTTTCAGCTCTACACTAGTGAAAAACACCTTTGTCAGCTATCATGTCGGTTTATTTGTAAGTGACAAATATTAGAAGACTCATTCACATTAGAATTCTCACATTGAGGGACACCTGGGTGTCTGAGTCAGTTGGTCAGGCATCTGCTTTCAGCTCAGGTACTAATCCCAGAGTCCCAGGATTAAGCACCAAATCAGGCTCCCCACTCATCAGGGAGTCTGCTTCTCCCTCTGACCCTCCCCTCTCTGGTGCACCCTCTAATAAGTAAATAAAATCTTTAGGGACACCTGGGTGGCTCAGTCAGTTAAGCATCTGCTTTCGGCTCAGGTCATGCTCCCAGAGTCCTGGGATGGAGACCTTCGTCAAGGTCCCTGCTCAGCAGGAAGCCTGCTTCTCCCTCTGCCTGCTGCTCCCCCTGCTTGTGCTCACCCACTCTCTGACAAATAAATAAATAAAATCTTAATAAAATAAAACCTTTAAAAATAAAATAAAATATCACAGCAGTAACTCATCATTTTTTACCACAGCACATCCTAAATTTACTTTTCCAGAGGTATATGAGGAATCTCCCATCTTTATAATTACCCAACTTATGATAAGAAAAAACAATTACATCTCACATATTTTAAATTAATATCTTGAAAAAAAAAAAACTTTAATCAGTCCTCTTACTTGGGTTCTATGCTGAGAAATTTAGGTAGTTTAACAAAGTACAATTCATTTCCTAAATCAGAGTTGATACTGGGGATTTCTACTTCTATTCTGGTTTCAGAAATCCGCTCTTCCTCCTGTTGGTCTTGAGGCACTCCACGTTCATCCTAAGAGAGGAATCAGGATGTGAGAGCTTGAAGTGAAACTGAAAATGCTCTAGCTCTTCTAGAGTACTGGGAAATACAGATGTGACTGAAAATAAATTCAGATACCACTTCAGAAACAAAAGAGTTAGCAACCCCTCTAGGCCTCTCCCTAAAATTTCATCCTCTCCCCCAAAAATATCACCACGGGAAACAAGATCTTTTAGCCGGCATTACTAAAAAAATATCAATTTTGTCGACATATCTGGTTTGCATAAGACAGTAAATAACAGAACTGTGAAGATGTACAATCCCCCAGTATGAAGTAACTTTTTTAAATCAGAGAAGAAAGTTAAATAGCACACGCTTTCTGGCACAGATTTGTGTTAGGAAAAACTTATATCAGAGACACCTGGGTGGCTCATTTGGTTAAGCGTCTTCCTGAGGCTCAGGTCCTGATCCCAGGATCCTTGCTCAGCAGGGAGCCTGCTTCTCCTTCTGCTTGCCCCTCCCCCTGCTTGTTTTCTCTCTCTCTCCCTCTAGATCTCTGATAAATAAATAAAATCTTAAAAATCTTAAAAAAAAAAAAGAAACAAAGAAACAAAGATAGAAAAGAAAAGGAAAACTTAAATCAAGGAGCACCCTTGGTGGCTCAGTCGTTAAGGGTCTGCCTTCAGCTCAGGTCATGATCTCAGGGTCCTGGGATTGAGCCCCCATCAGGCTCCCTGCTCAGCAGGGAGTCTGCTTCTTCCTTTTCTCCCTGCTCATGCTCTCTCTCACTATCTCTACCTATCTCTCTCAAATAAATAAATAAAATCTTTAAAAATAAATAAATAAATGAAAAGAAAAACTTAAAGGTTATCAAATTACGAGTCTTCACAGTTTAGCCCCAAAGTTTGGCATCAACCTCATTCTGAGCAGTTCTTTCTATACCTGCAAATATCCACAATTCTCAACATAACTGAGAAAGTCACCCATTCCTCAGGTGTTTCAGACCACTACTCAATTATCAATATCCTCTCTCCATAGAAACCAGACATTTCAGCTTTTGAAGCTTTCTTTTTACTTCGAGCCATGGGACCTGTTGAGGTTAATGATTATACTCACAGCAGGCTGCCCTGGAATGGATTGTTCACTGTCCCCATCGCTCTCTGAAGAAATGTCATCTATGTCTCCAAACAGATCCATGGTCCTACTGTGACCTTCAATGCCAGGAGAAAAACACAAAGTATTAATTTCTCTGAGGTGCTTCATATGGTTTATAGCCCATCACTTCAACACTGCCCCAAGATTCAGAAACCAAATCTCCACAAAGCCAACCTTGAATTTGCTCCCTGAGCCTAGCCCCCAGAAGCCTGACAAGTATCTATGGAGAAGGAAGGTGGCCAGTTTGGTTGGTGGAAGGCAAAGCTGCTGTGATAGCCAGCTTTCAACACAGTTCCCAGTGGTTCCTGCCTCTGATAGTCCTGCCCTTGCAGTCTCCTCCAACATGTGTCACAGCTGGTCTATGTGACCAATAGAATACAACCTCACTTTTAAGGCGAGGCCAAGATATTGTGGCTTTTCCACCTCCTTTCTCTCTTCAGCTCACTGCTCTGGAGAAGGCAGCTGCCATGACATGAGGACACTCAAACTGCTAAGGAGAGGCTCATGGGGCAACTAACTGAGGCCGCCTGCAAAGAGCACGAGTGAGCCATCTTAGAAACAGATTGTTCTGTCCCAGGCAAGCCTGTAGATAAAGGATTCTCAGCCAACAGCTTGCCTGGAGCTTCATCAAAGACCATGAGCCACAGCTACCCTGCTAAACCAGTCATGACCCTCAGAAATTATGGAATATTAGATGTTGTTTTCATCTGGCCCTCCCAGGGTAGAAGCTGAGTAGCTGGAGAAGGTGAGGGGTGGTATGCAGGTCACACAAGATAGGTTTAATCCAACACTCTTATCTCCCTAAGCCTTTGGATTCCCTCCACATAATGCCAGGGAAGCTTCATTACAAGTAGGCCACCAGTAGGTTGCAGCTAGCCAGCTCTGGACCACGTCCTGCTGTATGTGTTAACACACCAGATCCTGAATATGTAAGTGCCCCAAACCAGTCCATTTGGCCCAAGCTATTGTTATAGTCTGTCCTTCATTTCACATTCCTAGAACATAGTTCCACAGTATTCCCTAGGCTTTTCCCTTTATCAGCCAAGCCTTGTAGTTCTTCTGGCATATAAGCATTTCTTCTTCAGCTAGGAGTTCGTGCTTTGTCAGGGTAGGATGAGATCCTAGTGATGGGCTGACTGGTAGCAAGTGGGGCAGACAGCATGCAGTTGGCTGAGTCTTGAGGAGAATGGAAACTGCCACAGCTAACATTATTACCATGTTTTCAAGCAAGGAAAGCCCAGGCTCCTCAGACACAGGGAAGCAAACTGCTTCTCAGAGGCACAGAGTGACTAGCAAATGGAGTTTTCCTGTTTCATCTGAGTCCAAAGAGACATCCCACCCTTAGCTTCTTTCTCTAGCAATGTCGTTTCACATGAGAGACTTCAAGAGGCTATGAATTCAACTAATGTTGCAATTCTGCAACCGCACAAGTGAATGTTTAATATTCAGCTACCTCAGCCCTCTGCCTCAGAGACAGGAGATTCGTTTAAGGCTGGGAGGAAAGCTCACTGGTTCTCTGGCCCTGACCTGAGCTGAATGTTTAAAGACCTAAGCTTGTAATATTCTTCCATAAGTGCTCCAGGGCATTCCGAAGTACCCACCCTCACCGCAGTCCGCAGTATCGTCACTACGCCTACCAGCCACTTGAGCCCTCAACCAGAGGGGTGATCGGATGCAGTGCCACCAACCATGCGTTACCAGCATCCCCTTTCATTGGCGAGGAGCTCGGACCTGCATTCAAACTCATCTACAAATCACATCTTTGAGGATTTCTCTCCTGGACTACCCAGTCAGGTCCAAGTTGGGAACAGAAAACACACCAGCAGTCTATACAGATAGAATTAAATTTTTTAAAAAAATTGTTTTTTACTTAGGTTTCCACCTCTAGAAATGAGGGAACGAAGGAAGAGGTGGACTTATTAAACATTAAAAAGTTTAATGTTTAACTCATACCTGAGGAAGAGAAGTGTCCAGCTGGCACTGATGCCTCGGGCGGGGCAGCGCGGGGAGATACAATGAAGCTGGCTCTCCAAGTGCTGGTAAAGCTGCAAACTGGATGAGCTGCTGTGGGAAGGTACTGCCTCTGCTGAGGTGAAGGTGTTTGTGGGCCCTCTTAGAAAAACTGCAAGTTGACAGGAAGCTTCCAGAAAGTTCCATAAATAAACAGGAAGGAGCAATCTCTTCTTTGTTATTCAGTCTTCCAGTCTCTCTCCAGCGCCCCCTAACAGGGGGCAGCTGGCAAAGATGAGATGTGCCTGCAGAATCTTGGCCCCAGCACCACCAAGCTTGGTAAAAAAAAAAAAAGGGTGGGTTTGGAGATGAAAAGACAAGAGCTTAATAACGAATACATGTTTCTACTAGTTAAAAAAACAAAAACAAAGTATATTGCCTTAAAAAGGACAGACAGAATGAAGGCTCTTAAAAGCCAGGCATAGTTTTAATAATTTGTTAAACCAAGAAACAGCAAGAGACTGAAGGTTTTGGTGTTAGGCAAGTGGCACACGAGGAAAAAAAAAAAAAAGTGGCACCTTGGTGATTTGGGACCTTCTTTTTGGATGTCATTTTTCTTTCTCCATAGTCAGGTTTCAGGTAAGCCTCCCACAACCAGCACTCCCAGACTGTACCAACAGCACTAGAAAGGAAGTTGGGTAGACTCTGTTCATTAGTCTATGTAGAAGAAAATCACAGAAAAGACAAATATGTGTGTGGTAAATTTAAAACATACCTGCACAGGCGCCTGGTTGGCTCAGTCAGTTTCATCAAGTCATGATCTCAGCAGGGTCATGAGATCAAGACCTGAGTCAGCCTCCACGTGGCTGCTTGAGTCTCTCTCCCTCAGCCCCTCCCCTAACTTGTGAGCACATGACCCCACCCCCCAAAATAAATAAACCCTTTAAAAAGATTTTAAAAAATAATACATACCTGAAAATTCTTTGCCATTCCAACCATCAAGAGGAGTCAAATTTCCTTCCCTTTGAATATAGGTACACATGAGTGACTCACTTTAATCAATAGGTGTTGGATTTGGATGTGATAGGTAATATAGCTTTTACCTGGCTCCCTCTCTTAGGATGCTCAGTTTTGGATCCCAGCCATTATGCTGTGAGAAAGTAGGGCCAGGACTGAGATGCAAAAGTGAGACACTTACCTTGAGTGAAAAATACAAGGGATGTCAAAATCTCAGTGACCTAGATGACCACACTGCAATACAATGTTTTTTATTTATTTTAAAAATACATTTGCTTAGATGCCTGGGTGGCTCAGTTGGTTAAGCAGCTGCCTTCGGCTCAGGTCATGATCCCAGCGTCCTGGGATCGAGTCCCACATCGGGCTCCTTGCTCCGCGGGGAGCCTGCTTCTCCCTCTGACTCTGCCTTCCACTCTGTCTGCCTGTGCTCGCGCTCTCTCTCTCTGACAAATAAATAAATAAATAAAAATACATTTGCTTATTTTAGAGAGCGTGAGTGTGCACACAAGCAGGGGGAGGGTCAGAAGAAGAGGGAGAGAATTCCAAGCCGGCTCTGGCTCCCTGCTGAGCATATGACCACAGGGCTCGATCTCACCACTCTGTGATCATGAGCTGAGCTGAAATCCAGAGTTGGCTGCTTAACTGACTGAGCCACTGAGGAGCCCCAATACAATGTTTTTTAAAGCCTTTTGTGAAAGACCCAGGAATACATTATCAAATTTTTAAGAAAAGCATGGATCCATCCAGCTCTGTACTTGCACAATTCTCCTCACTTGTTTTACCCTAATTTCAGCCATCAGGTCCTGTTTACATAAAATTCTGACATTTTAATCATTATGGATTTTTGCATTAGTTCCATTTTTTTAAACGTCATATATCATGGTATCATTTAACTTGATTACTATAATGGGCTGAATAGAGACCCTCCCACACAAGGTTCATATCTACCCAGAACTTCAGAATGTGACTTTACTTAGCAGTAGGGTCTTTCCAGATATAATTAAGAAGTCTGCTGGATAGGGTTGGTCCTAAACACACTGCTTGGTGTCCTTATATAAGGAGAGGAAGACCTGGAGACATACAGAGACACAGAGCAAACAAAGGGAAATAAGCCATGTAAAGGCCAAGGAAAGAACAGAGTTCTGCTGCCAAAAGCCAAGGACTGCCAGGAGGCCCCAGAAGCTCGAACACACAGCAAGGCAGGATTCTTCCCTAGAGCTTTCAGAGGGAGAGTGACCCTGCCAATACTTTGATTTAGGATTTCTAGGCTCCAGAACTGTAAGAGAATACATTTCTGTGGTTTTAAGCTATCCAGTTTGTGGTACAGAGTTATAGCAGCCCTAACAAACTGAAACAAGCACAAGAAGCTCTTTCTGGGCCCTTAAACTCAGAACTCCAGAGGAATGCCTCACTTGCCTCACCTGACCCTGACTAGGAGGCTTCTTTGTGGGGGGTAGGGGAGGGGGAGAGCAGCAGGAATTCACTAAAACTTAAGACTTCCTGTGAAGTTTAAACAAAATCAACTTGCTTTAGATAAAGTAGATTTCCTGAAAAGAGACTTGCTTTAAAAAAATTTTTATTACAATTAAAATTACACAAAAGCAAATCAATTCATTTCAATCAAAATAACTCATGTTTACATCATATTTAATAAACTGTACAAAAATACATAAAATGTTTTCACATTGTGCTTCAATCATCATCTTCTTCCTCTTCATCACTGATCACATACTTCTTATGCTTTTTACTTGCTTTATCATCATCTTCTGCTTTTCTCTTTCCAGAAGGTTCCCCTTCCTAAACAAATAAAATTTGTAAAAATCTGAAAATCAATAGAAAATATTTCCAGGAAGATTTATCAAAAGTACTCTGAGCTGAATGATCCTCTGAAAACACAAAATAAAGTAATTTTTAAAATAAGAACATTTACCAAATGAATAAAACCAGTGGTGAAGGTCATGGCCAGTTCCCAGTACTAGAAGCATTAAAAAATGACAACTATCCAGAGCTAATTACAAACTAACTACAAAACAACCCAACTTCAGGACCATAAGGAAGACCCAAGAAATTATAAGCAATCTCTTGGAAGGGAGGCCTTGTACATGAAGAATAGCATAGAGGGAAACTGGAAACTAGGGCTATCCTGGGAATAGTTGAGGCTCTCCAAAGAAGTCTGCCTGTTAGAACCACTGATCCTATTGAATATTTTTACTGTGATTGGGTGATTAAACTTTTCCTCTGCTTCCTCAGCATTTCACCTCTTTGTTATCTAAAATTCACTATTTTAGGGGCACACTCTGATGGCTCAGTAGGTTAAGAGTCTGCCTTCAGCACAGGTCATGATCCTGGGGTCCTGGGATAGACCCCACCTGGGGCTCCCTGCTCAGCAGAGTCTCCTCTCCCTCTGCCCCCCCCCACCTGCTCGTACACTCTAATAAAATCTTTAAAAAAATAAAATAAAATTCAGTATTTTAAAGACCATTAATTATTTAAAATAAAGATTTCCTATTTTGGATATACTAAAAATTCACATCATAAAAGTTTATAAAAATATTTAAAGAAGTTAAAGGCCTATTATACGAGTTCGCATTAGTTAAAATCATGTACCATGTTCTAATAGAAACAATTCAGGAAGTTATCTAAAAACAATTTTTACAGAAAGATTTCAAATATATCAACATCTAAATAATATCCAATAGTAACTAAAATGAACTGGTACAGAATATGACACTCCAGAACTGCCTTAACCGTCTTCCTCGTCAAAATTAAACAGGGTGAATAGTCAAAGGCTGAAGTTGGGGAAAGCCAGGCATCTCTGCTATAACCAGAGAAAGTTTCTGGATGCACAGGCTGGTGCATCTACTTCTTCTGATGGTCCCCATGGCTGGACTTCTGAGGAGCAGATACCATCCCACACTTGCTTCCTGCTTTATTATCCCAAACACATCCTCACAGACCTGAAGTGCCAAGGAGAATTCAAAGGGGAATGTGATGAACTCAAAAAGAGAGTCAGAAGTCCTCCTGCACTTCCTTTCCAGCTGGCAACAGTCAAGTTATCCAAACAGCAGTGCTGGAAGATGGATCTCACCCCAGGGTGTGACTAGTGCTCCTTCCTACCTCCTAGCCTGGAGCAAACCCAGATGCTTCCCTTCTCTCCCAACCCAACATCAGCACAGGCAAAGAGGACATTCAGTCCCACCATTTGTCTTTTCACTAATTTTCAGCCAGAAGTCTTAAACACTTTACATGCAAGCCCCCTGAGGCACTGTTCCCTACCTAAACCTCAGTTTATCCTTCAGCTCTAAAATTCTCTAAGGAGTTTAGTTTGAGTGAACTAAAGAACTGACATGGTACTTCTCACAGGTGGTAGAGCCTGAAACCGAGACACAGACTCTTAACTGCAGACAACAAACTGACGGTGACCAGAGGGGAGGGGGCAGGGGGTTGGGTGACACAGTGATGCGGATGAAGGAGGACGCTTGCTGTGATGAGAACCAGGCATTGTATCGAAGTGCTGCATCATTAAATTACTTGAAACTAATATTACAATGTATGTTAATAAACTGGAATTTAAAGAAAAAGTTGAAATAAAAAAGTATAAGGTGGTAGAGCCTGTTCTAAAGGATGTGGGACCGGGCCCAGTGGGCTGGAGATGGTCAGGGCCCTCCAAACAAATCCAGATGGCACCAATCCTAATCCACGATTGGGGCTAAGACGCTCCAGAATTCTGCTTGGGAAATCCTGCAAGGACTGATTTCCCCAGCAGCTACAGGCAAGCACAGTAAAGCACAGCAAAGGCAGGTAAGACTTAGTGAATGCCATCCTTCAGGGAACCTCATATTGTGCAAGTAAAAATGTGGGATTCTACTCTACTGAACTGAAGTGGAGTAAATCCCGGCGCCATGTATAAGTGCAACAAATGACAGAAATATTCCTGTTAGACTGAAGTATACTAACATAGCCAGGAATGCAAGTCTATATAGACACAGGAACAGCAGCCCAGTTTTGAAGGAATTGTCTTCCAACAATTTAAAACTAATTGTAAATAACTGTAAATGTTTTTAAAACTCACTGACTAATTTTTTCATACTAATAAGCCAGTTCCCAGAGTTTATTTAACACAAAACATACCTAAGAATATATATAAATACAAGTGTCTTCAAGTATGAGAGGCCAACACCAAGAATGTCCAAGGGTTCCAGGGAAATATATTCAGAATCTCAATCATGGGAAATCCTATCCTGGAGGGCAATCTGGGGCTATGCTGGATCCAAGTCACCCATGGTCCCATAAACAGAGAACAAGGACCTCGAACAGGTAAAGGCAGGGTTGCCACGGTGGGGAACGCAGGATCGGTGAGGGAGAACTGGGAGAGGAACCAGACCACTGGGCACCACCTTCTAAGTAATCCTCAGCAGGTCACCTCCTCCACCTAAGAAAGCTGAGGACTGGCCATGATCCCTTCCTTTCCATTGTCTTCATGTTTCTTTCTACTTGGGTCTTTCCTTTTTCCAGTTTCTCCTCTTCCCATTTTTCTACCTTTCAATTTATTTAGGTTTTCTAAAGTTGTTTATTGCTTACAAAAGTAAGAGAGGATAAAAAAGCTACTTTTTCCCTTTCTTGTAACTTAGACCCTGTTGGGGAAGGGAAACAAGCATTTCCTGCTCAGATACTACATGTCACTGTGCTACCCACTTTTGTACCTGTTATTTATTATCATCCAACAACTCTGCAGGCAGCAAGCATAAATGCCACTGAAGAGATGAGAGAACAGACATAGAAATGTGAGCTGTCTTGATCAAGACTATACAAGTGGCCAAGAGTCAATAATCCAGTTGACTATAATCCAGACTCATGCCCTCCCACCCCCCACCCCCCCATCACAGAAAGCTCTGCTGATAATGGTAGTTCTCTGGGAACTTAGACTCTGCAAGTTCCCCAGCATCTCACCCAGGCTCCTGCTGTCTGGATGGGGCTTAACGTATAAACAGCTAGGAGGCATCCACAAGAGGCATTTGTAAGTCAGGAGGTTATAGGTTTTCCCAGCCTAGAAGGCGGCTACATAATGGATCACATTTAAAATCTTATTTCCAGGGCGCCTGGGTGGCTCAGCTAAGCCTCTGCCTTCGGCTCAGGTCACAGTCCCAGGGTCCTGGGATCGAAGCCCGCATTGGACTCTCTGCTTACCAGGGAGCCTGCTTCCCTCTCCCCTTCTGCCCGTCTCTCTGCGTACTTATGACCTCTCTCTCTGTGTAAATAAAAATCTCTTTTCTGAGAATACTAGAGAGAAACAGAAGTTCCATGGCAAATCTCAATTTTCATTCACAGTTTCCGCTTGCCAAGAAATAAAATAGCATCTGCTTAGATGAGGCTTCCCGTTTGCCAACAGTGCCACACACTATAAACCCATCATTAAGATGCTTCCTATATAATTTAAAACAAATAGGTTGCAGAATAATAAGACAATTTCTGTCTAGTTATCTTCCACAGCACGCCACTTCAAACAAAGACTGGGAAATATTAAATATTGTGACTAACAAACAATAATGCAACATAGTACTCTGCTTCACGTAAGAGCCTCATAGAAGTTTATAGTTCACAGAAAACCAAAACAATCAAAATACATTAAGACCACATGTAATAGAAATGCAACATCTATATGCCCTTCAATATGACAAAACAATCCCTCCCTCCCACTGAAAATAATTAACAAGAACGGGAAAATATAAACAACTCAATGTGATGGCAAGAAAATAAGGCATAATTACAGGCCAAAATTCAAGTTCATGAAACCAAGAGAGAAGTAGAACACTAATGCAGGCTTTCTCCCTGAAGACCTTTACCAAACTGTGAACATCAGCTTTGGTTTTTATGCTCCGTGGGTGCTGAGTACAGAAGCAAACGCCAGTTGGAGCACTTTAATAGCAGACCCCAAAGGACTACACCTTTAGTATAAAGGCAAACCAGAAATAAGCCCAGGCCCACTTCTTTGAGGCAATGATCTGTGGATTTTTTTGGTAAAGGGCCAGATAATAAATGTCTTAGCCTTTGGTAAGACACACAGTTTCTGTTTTAACTATTCAACTCTGCCCTTGTAGCAAAAAACATTCATAGATAACACATAAATGAATAAACATGCCTGGTTTCTAACAAAACTTAATTTAAAAAAATGTTTGGCAGGTTAGTGAGCTGTCATTGGCCACGAACAAGTTTGTATGAGCCAAGCGTAACGTAGAGAGCTGCTGAATCAATACGTTCCATACTTGAAACTAATGGAACATGGTGTGTCAGCTGTATACTTCAATTTAAAACAAAAAGTTGGGGTGCTCAATTTTCTCATATACACAAGTTTGTGTGTAACTGAATTATTTGAAGAATGAACAGGATTTTGGAGAAAAAAAAAAAATAACCTAGAACCAAGTAATATGAGAAAGCTGCTTCCACAGAATGAGAGTTAAAGTCACTGGCTGGATCACAGGATATCTGTCATCATTACAAAACAGAAAAAATTAATCAGTTCTAGGAAAATTCATAACCTCAAGTCAGAATTCTCACTTCCAGGTAATCTAAAAAGACCTCATTCCAGATAATCTAAAAAGACCTCATTTAAAGTATACTTTAAAGTGATCCCAGGTAGCTGGGGTGCCTGGGTGGCTCATTTGGTTAAGTGTCTGACTCTTGAATTGGGCTCAAGTCATCATCTCTGGATTGTGGGATCAAGACCTGCCTTGAGCTCTGTGCTGGGTGTGGAGCCTGCCTTAGATTCTCTCACTTCCTCTGCACTCCCCACTCCCTCTCTTAAATACATACATACATACATACATAACATGAAGTGATCCTAGGTGGCTGATATTCAATGTACCTAGCAGAGGCAAATATAAATCTTCTTTATGGTAATGCATCAATCTAGACACCTCAAAAATCCCCTTTGACCTCAGCTAAGTAAATCAATCACTTAATCCCAGGACACCAAGAGAAATAAGTCATCAGGAAATAGAGCCAGTAAATGGGCAATAAAATCACACATGTAAAGATTTCAGACACTGGAATTATCAGACATAAAAGACTATATACACAGGTTTTTAAAGACCTAAAAAGGAAAAACTAGAAATATGAGTTAGGGGAGAGTTTTTAAAATGACCAATTTGAAAAAGAAACTACAACTAAGCATTTTGTAAATGGCCAATTTGAGAAAGAAACTAAACTTCTACAGATGAAAACTAAAAATAAAAATTCAATGAAAGAGATTAACAACACGAGACACAGGTGAAGACAGGGCCAGTGAACCAAAAGAGGGCTCTAAAGAAATACCACAGAATGCAGAGACAAGCACAAGAAAATATGAAAGACAGTTTGAGAGTTGTAGAGAACAGAGAAGGAACCACAGGCATTTAATCAGTTTCATAAAGAAATGACAGAAAAAATGGTACAGAGTATCTGAAAAATTGACAACCGAGAAATTTTCAGAACTAATGATGAATTCACATTCAGAAACAAATCCCAAACAGAAAAATAAAAGGAAATACCAAAGAGATGTCACAATACAATTCAAGAACACCAAAGGTAAAAAGAGATCTAAAAAGACTCAACTAAAAGAAGTCCTGGGGATGTAAGGAAGAGCATGGTGACTATAGTTAAAAATACATTATTGAATATTTGAAAGTTGCTAATAGCATAGGCCTAAAAAAGGACCTTAAAAGTTCCTACCACAAGAAAAAAAGTTTGTAACTATGTCTGATGAATGTTAACTAGATTTACTGTGGTGATCATTATGCGATATATACAATTATTAACACAATCATTATACTAGACATCTAAAACTAATGTTACATGTCAACTACACCTCAAAAAAAAGACTTAAAATTTCTCAACACCTGTATTCTTATCATTTGGAAAGGATACTATTAAAAACATAAATTAAAATATTTTAAAATTACTTTGAAATAATTTTTTATTATTTTGATAAAATTTAATACTACTCCAATACTATTTTATCTAAAGAAAAAAAAGATTTTTCTACCGTAAGAACTGTTTCTATAATTAAAAAATAAATATTGCAAATAAACAAAAACAAAAGAAAAAGAGAAGACATAAACCCCCTGATCTACCCCCACTGAATGATTTCTAGTTTCTAGTCAAGCCTTGGTAGCTCAGGACCCCGATGTTTCCCCACAAGCCTTTCCATCCCCCTAGGATGCCCACCGGGCCAGTGTGCCCTACAAGCTAACACTTTCTTCCATACCCAGTGAGAGGTCTCCTCTGAGCAGCCTTGCAACCTCTGCCTGAGCACAGGGGTCAGACCCTCCTCTGGCTGCTCCTGCTCCTGTCACTGCCTCTATTTCACTGACTTTCAGCAAAGCAGACAGACATCTGTCTGTGCCTCTGGGCGGGAGTGGACTCGAGGACACAGGGTAAACCCCTAGCATTGAATACATTTGTTTTTACCTCATCACTGGTCAGTTTCTTGGCTTTGAGTAATCTTTGGGCCTTATCTTCTTCTGATCCCTCATCACTGTCTGACGAATAGATTCTGGCTCGTTCCTCTGAAAGCAAAGGAATTATTTGTGAGTAACTTTCAAAGATGGTGATCTGTTCATTTCTGGATTTTTCTTCTGATGATTATCTTTAGTTCCTTCTGTACCTTTTCCCAGAAGAAACAAATCCCTAAAAATTTTCTGATTTAAAAATAAATGTAAGATTAGTATGCTGAAGTGAAGTACTTACCCTCTCAAAATACAAGAATGGTTCATCTGACCAGTTTTAAGTATGAAAAAGGCTGTGTGCAAGGTCACTAGAAACACAAACACCAGTAACTCTTCCAGAACAAGCTACTGACACCCAAGTCATTCTTTCATGGGGGATAACTGTTAATTCCAAAATAAGCTTTGAAGATAAAAAACAAGCGGTGGCTTCCCAGTCCTGTAAAGACCATTTGTTGCCAGATGGACATTTCCAAAGGAGATGGACATGAGTAACAGTCTACACGGATGTCCCAGCCCTGGTGAAACTTAGGATGGAATCAAGCACAGCTGACTTTAGACCAACCCATTGGCAAGTGAACGCGGAATCTTTCCTGGGACTTAATGAACGTTAATGAACCAGTCAGGCTTTTAATCTCTGGAGAACTGAATATTATCTCTCTCTCTACCTAAAAGCATCCTCAATTTTTTTGTTTTTATTCAGTTTTTATGTGGTTTATTTCCACAATTAATCTCTACTGTGGGAAATCAGCACTAACAAAAAAATTGTCTCTGTACTGTAGGGCCAAAATAAGTTAACAGGCAGGCAAGAAGGGTGTGATAGCTCCCGAGAACAAATGCAGTCACTGCAGGAAAAGGAGAAAAGAGTTTTATAAGATGGCACAGGGGAAATTCGAGTGTTCTTAAAATCTGTCACTCAGTAAGGACCAAACTAGGAGGCATGGTCCCCCGCGGTATTACCTTACGCTGTACAGTGGTTCCCAGAGCTCTATCAGGTTAATCTAGGGAGGACTGGAGTTTCATTTTACAGATGGGCAACATGATCTGCAGAGATATGAAGACCCTTGCCTGAAGCTGAGGACTGGTAAGAAGAGTCACAATGGTTTTAGGTTACGTTTATGTAGTACTCGTATGTGCCAGGCACCGGGCAAAGTACTTTACATGTATTATGTCACTTCATTCTCAAAATCACCTCACTTTTTAAGTACTATCATTATTAATAGGTTGTGTTTTTTTTTTCCTGAGGAACAGGAAGTAGGTATAATTTTCCATAAGTCATCCAACTGAAGAGCAGCAGAACTGAGAGCTGGCAGAGTCAGGTCAGGGACTAGGTCAAGCCTTCTACCCCAGCTTCCATCTGCAGGCTGCAGGGAAATCTCTGGATGCAGTGTTGTGGTTGAGACCAATGCCTCAGGAGTCCGATGACCCTGGTTCAAGAACTGTCCACTTACCAACTCAACACTTACCATCTTACCAATTTACCCTCTCAAAGTCTCTGTCCCCCCCAATAAGAACGAGACAGCAGTTCTTCCAGGCTCACCTCGAAGAATTCTACAGTATCTAGTTCAGTAGCCCTTGAAATACATCACTCATTAATACCGGTTTCTCAAAAATAAAAAATCCAGGGGTGCCTGGGTGGCTCAGTTGGTGAAGTGTCCAACTATTGATTTCGGTTCAGGTTGTGATCTCAGGGTTGTGAGATCAACCCCCATGTGAGGCTCTGTGCTGGGTGTGGAGCTTGCTTAGGATTCTTTCTCTCCTCCTGCCCCTCCCACCACCAGCTCTCTCTAAAAAAAGAAATCAATAAAATATCCAGTGATGGCATTCAGAGTAGGCCAAATGCAAAGATAAATTCCTGAACCCCAAATTTATGAAATTAAACTTCTGCACACTCACCTCGAATGCCCCCTTTATATCGGTTTTTAATGGCAGCCAAGCTGATGGACTCCTCGCCTTCCTCCTCCTCATCATAGCGATCAGGTTCTAGGTAACTAGCACTCAGCCCCCGCTGGTGCTGTTTCTCTCTCATTCGGCGCTGCTGAGATTCCCGACGAATAGAAGCCCTCAAACGTTCTTCTTCTTTCTGCAAAGAAGCAAATAATACACTGAACTTTAAAAAATGAGCTAATTTACTGCCCACTTAAACTACTTTTACTAGAAGGAACCTGTAAATGCCCAGCCCAGGATAATACCTATTTCTGCAGTCCTCCCCATGCCATACCCGTTACCTCACACTGTGATCACTCAGTGCAGTTGAGTTCCAAGGCGTGAAGGGAGCACAGGCTGAAGGGGCAGAAGGCCCCCTCATGCTAACCACCCAGTCAGATCTGGCACACACGTAGCCTCGGGAGCTGCAGTGTCCCCCCTGCTGCCAGGCAGAGCCCAGAGAGCAGGAAGCAGCCTGAGGAACCTCAGCCACGCCCAGTGGACACCTGAGGGAGGCTGTGTCTGCTGACCCAAGACAGACACCCGGCGCGCACGGGCTCCACCGAACTACAGTGGTGAGCAGATGGTCCCGTCTGGGCCCTTCCCCGCCAGAGAGCTTCCCCACAGCTCCTGATGACAGGATGGGGAGGTGCTGGTAGGGGAGGATCCCTGAGCCCCAAAGCAGAACAGTCACACACGTCCTCCGCCTGGCCATTCACAGTGTTTACAAGGTAGAGACAGAATATGAGAGGTCAGGGATATTACAGCATTTCTTTGAATTCCTCATTTAATTGCTATTACTGCACACAACATTGCTAGACATTCTATGCAGGGAACTTTTCATTAAAGTTGTACAGAGTATAAAAGAAAAATCACTGTTGGTACAACCGGGATTAACAACAACTAGCTCATTCCTTATGCATTTCCATGGAAACTGGGGAAGTGGGAAAGGACCTGGGGTATCTTTCAAGGTGGTCCAGAGGGCTCTTCCAATAATGCTGAGACCAGAGTCTGAAGGTTCCTGTAGCTACCTTGGCTTGAGGAGAAAAGGCTAGGAAATGGGGCAAAAAGTAACGCTCCAAAGCCAATGTGCCCCCACACTACTGGGTTAGGCACTGCTATGAACCTGGTTTAGTTAACCTGCCTCCATGAACAAAATATGAGAAGGAAGAGAAAACAGAGGCCCAGGGCCAGGCCATCAGCAGAATCTAAGAGCCAGAGTGTCTTTGCCTCACTGTGCTCTGGTGCACTCGGGAATGGAATCCCATGAAGCAGGCAGGGCAATGCGTGATATCTAGCAGGTATCAGAGAATGAAACTATTCAGCTGCATACAGCTTCTTATAGCAAGTGCTGCATGAAAGGCCAACGGAGTCATATACACGTACACCCTCATCACTGAGGGATGGTGCCCTGCACGGATGCGTGCCTCACCAGCAGCTGTGGCAACTCAGAAAGGCACAGCATTATAAACGGACCTTTGCCCGATTCTCCTTAGGTGTTCCCACTTAAACTTCTTGTCTGTATTTATTCTATTTTAGACTACATCACTAGCATTTCTACTACTTTATAACACAGACACAGCTCAGTGAATCACCTCTGAAATTCTACACCAATGTTCAGATCCCTTCAGACCCCAGTTTGTTCCTGAACCGTCAGGATCTGGTGAGTGAAACCCGAGCCCTCGCGTCTGTTTTGTGACCATCACCACATCACTCTTGCTTGGCAAATGCTTTGGGAATTGATCTGGCTCCCTGCCCACGCCAGTGTAAGGGGAAAAAAGGTGGCTAAGGGATGAGAAAAAAAGACTTGGGAAATGCTATTCTTAACATACAGCTATACCTCATTTTATTGCACTTTGCAGATACCGTGTTTTGTTTTTTTACAAATTGAAGGTTTGTGGCAATGCAGCACCAAGCAGGTCCATTCACATAATTTTTCCAGCAGCATCTGCTGTGTTTCTCTATATTTTGGTAATTCTTGCAATATTTCAAATTTTTTCATTATTCTCTTTGTTATGGTGATCTGTGATGAGTGGTCATGACTTGAAAAGCTCAGATGATGGTTAGCAAAAAAGCTTTAAACTAAGATATGTACTTTTTTTTAGACATAATGCTATTGCACACCATGTTATAAACATGTTTTATATGTACTGAGAAACAAAAAAATTCATTTGATTCTACTTTACTGCAATATTCACTTCACTGCAGAGGTCTGGAACCAAACCTGCAGTTTCTCTGAGGCATGACTGTACCAAAAATCTCAAGATAATGCACAGCAAACGAACCTTAATCATCTCTGTGCGCTGACATTCAGGATCACGACCAGCCATCGGTAAGATTCTAATCTTCTGTGTCTTTGAGCATCTATCCGCAAGTGACAGGGTCATCTTTCTGTGTGTGGCACTGTCTGTAGAGTGAGGTCTGCAAGAAATGAACAAAAATGTCTGTTTACCAGATTTATCTGTGAGTCAGTCACATTATCAACATCACCAAAACGAGAGACCAGACACCATTTCCTATTCTCCAGCAAAAAATAGGCAAGGACGCTCAACTGCATATACTAGGTGAGGGCCTGCAAACCTTCTTCATCCTGTGGCTAACTGGAACATTCTTATCTTATAAGTGATAAACAAAAGCTGGAGTAAAAGTCTTTACATGGCACGATCACCCTCCAGAATCAGTAAATACATAGTTGAAGGAGCATTTACTGAAAACTAAGTGCCAAGCAATGTGCTCCACGTTTTACAAATGAAATGACTTCACTGTCACAGCTACTCTATAATTATTCCATTTTATGTATGTAAATGAGCAGAGAGGATAAGAAAGTTGCACAGGGTCACACAAGGGGAAGTAAGATAGAAATATGGGTCTATCTGATTCCGAAAGCCTCTACTTCTGACCACTACAATCCTCAAAAAACTAAGTCATAACCAAGATCACTGAAGATAAACATTACCCAAGGAGGATGATTGGCTTCGAATCAAGAAAAAGAAAATAAAAACATCTCAGTGTAGTGCTTACCCATCTAAAGACACATCCCTGCAGAGCTACTGGTGCTGCAGCCTCAAGAACGGGATGACCCCAGCCTCCACACCCATCTCACTGCCTTTCCTCTGACTGCATGCATACTACCAACCTCCAGCTACCAGTTAGTCTTCCAGATCAATTTAACAACAACAACAAAAAAAGACATGCTGACCCCCAAGTATTCTAGGCCTCCTGGCAGTTATAGTCATCACTGGAATTAATAAATTAACACTGTGGTTTACAAAACAGTCTCTTCTAAAAGTTTTCTCATCATGACCTAGTTCCCTGTGAAACAGCAACTTTTAGTGCACTCTGAGCCTTCAGAGCTGAGAACCAGACACTAGTCCTTGGCGAACTATATGGACGGTCATGTCAAATCAGGAATCAAGTATTTTGGACAGTATCTATATTCACTGCTTTTACTGTAAAAACAGTAGTTTCTAATAGTTACCTGAATGTGAGTTTGGTTTTAAAAACGGCTTGTCCCTGTAGACCAGTACCTTGTCTTATAAAAAGATGGTTGTGATCTCCCTGTAGTGGAGCTTTGTAAACATCAAACACTTCGTTGCCTAAATGCAGAGACATGCTGAAAAGAAGGAACACTTCACACGTTAAAGTCATAAAGCTTTATTCTACCATTTCACTTTACTGAAATTGTGACTCAACTGCTACTTTCTCTCCTTTCACAGAGTTCAGAAGGAGAGGAAAAAAGGAGACATGATATATATGAGGAACCACCTACACAGAGTAACATACATTGTATGTTTCTGGTTTACGAACAAAGCATGCCGAGAAGGAAAGCATGCTCTAATGGGTACTCAGTCTCTACCACTTCCCCAGGGAAAGGTAGTTTTTCTAACTTGTTATCTTACAGTGAACAGCTGGCAATGGGCAGGATAGCTGGTATAACATTTCCAAACTATTATGCTGTGGCCGGAGAGGATGACCACATTTTTGGCCTATTTCTAATGTCTTTCACCAGCCTGTCCAACATTCAACTACCTATTTACTTCTCTCAGGTCTTCTGTGCAATGCCAGAGACCAAGCAGTGGAAACCCTTTAATAAGAGGTATCCCCCAAATAAGGTTTTCTTCTGAAGTTTCACCTCTCCTAGCCACATTCCAGGTATTTCAATGTTTTTCATGGCATTTTGAGCTTACCTCCCATCTGACCACTTGACGATCCGAGCGTTGCTTTCTTTGATTTCATTTCCTTCCTCATCCCGGCGTATCCTCCATCTTATTGTATTTTCTACCTGGTTCAAAACACAAATGCCTTAGAATGCTGTAGTTTAATGTATCTTTTTCCTCAAGAGACACATAATCATAGCATTTCTGTCACACACTTAGTGACAGAAAAACAGACAATACTGAAACCCTCTTGTCAGGGTTTCAGCTAGAGAGGCTGAATAAATTAGCAACAGGAAAAACAATTAGCTTAACTTCTGAGCTCCTAGTGCTAGAATCACAAAGGAAGCTGAGTGCCAGAGCATTTGAACTAATGTGAAATCCATAGCAGCCCTGGGATATGTAAAGAAAGAGCTCATAGTAAAAGCTATGAGGACAGGAATAAGACTTGAGGCCACAGGAATTAGCAATTTAGACTTGAGACTCCCTCTATAAAGAAGGTTTTTGGGGCGCCTGGGTGGCTCAGTGGGTTAAGCAGCGGCCTTAGGCTTAGGTCATGATCCCTGGGTCCTAGGTTCGAGTCCCACATCGGGTGTCCCCCACTCTGCAGGGATCCTGCTGCTTCTTCTCTCTCTGCCTGCCACTCCCCCTGCTTGTACTCTCTGTCAAATAAATAAGTAAATAAAATCTTTAAAAAGAAAGAAAGAAAGAAAGATCTCCTATAAAGCTAAAAACCAAATAAATGTAGGACCAAAAACCTTTGCCCAGGGAAATAGGGAAATTCCCCAAATATGGGGAAGGAAAAAAGCAGCACCCAAGATTAAAAACCTAGGTTTTTTTTTTTAAAAGGTTTAGACTCTAACTTTATCTTGATTGCATGTGGTAGAAATACCAGGCGGTTCTGAAAAACATTCAAGAGCTTCTAAAATGAAAACCTGAAATTAAAAACTCAGTGGGAATGGGGCACCTGGGTGGCTCAGTTAGTTAAGCATCTGACTCCTGATTTCAGCACAGGTCATGATCTCAGGGTCCTGAGATCAAGCCCTGTGTCAGGCTCCACACAGAGCAGCGTGTCTGACTGAGATTCTCTCTCCTTCTCTCCCTGCCCTTCCCCACACCCCCTTAAATCACACTCTCTCTAAAATAAATAAATAAATCTTTAAATGGTAAGCTAATCACTGACAAAGCAGGAAAGACTATCCAAGAGGAAAAGTCTCTTTAACAAATGGTGTCAGGAAAACTGGACAGTAATATGCAGAAGAATCAAACTGCACCACTTGCTTACACCAAATGCAAAAATAAATTCAAAATAGATAAAAGACCTAAATGTGAGACAAGAAACCACCAAAATCCTAGAAGAGAACATGGACAGAAACCTCTCTGATCTAGGCCACAGCACTTCTTATTAGACACGTCACCAAAGGCAAGGGAAACAAAAGCAAAAAATGAACTGATGGGACCTCATCAAGACAAAAAGCTTCTGCACAGCAAAGGAAACAATTAACAAAACTGAGAAGTAGCCTACGGAATAGGAGAAGCTAACTGCAAATGACATATCTGATACAGGGTCAGGATCCAAAATCTATTAAGGACTTACCAAACTCAACACTCAAAACACAAATAATCCAGTTAAGAAATGGACAGAGGACATGAATAGATACTTTTCTAAAAAAGACATCCAGCTGGCTAACCCATGAAAAGATGCTTAAAATCACTCATCATCAGGGAAATGCATATCAAAACCACAATGGGTATCACCTCGCACCTGCCAGAATGGCTAAAATAACACAGCAAACAACAGTTGTTAACGAGGATATGGAGGAAGGGGAACCCTCTCACACTGTTGGTAGGAATGCTAATCTGCAGCCATTCTGGAATACTTTTTAACTTTAAAAAGTTAAAAAACAGAACTACCCTATGATCCAGTTATTGCACTACTAAGTAAGATACAAGGGGTATTGAAAGGGTACACACACCCTGATAATTATAGTAGCATTATCAACAACAGCCAAACTGTGGAGAGAGCCCAAATGTCCACTGACTGGTGAATCGATTAAGAAGATGCATATAGGGACGCCTGGGTGGCTCAGTTGGTTGGACGACTGCCTTCGGCTTGGGTCATGGTCCCGGAGTCCCGGGATCGAGTCCCACATCGGGCTCCCAACTCCATGGGGAGTCTGCTTCGCTCTCTGACCTTCTCCTCGCTCATGCTCTCTCTCACTGTCTCCCTCTCAAATAAATAAATGAAATCTTTAAAAAAAAAAAAAAAAAAAAAAAAGAAGATGCATATAGAGTCTGGGCAAGATGGCAGAGGAGTAGCGAACCGAAATGACATCAGGTGGCAGTTCAGCTAGATAGTTCTCAAACCATTCTGAACACCTACAAACTCAACAGAAGATCAAAGAGAAGAGTAGCCAATTTTAGGAACAGAAAATCGACCACTTTCTGAAAGGCAGGACGTGCAGAGAAGTGAATCCAAGGCAATGGAAAGATAGATTGTTGGGGAGGGGCCGGCTCCCGGCAAGCAGTGGCACAGTGGAGCACAAAGTCAGAACTTTTAAAAGTCTACTCCACTGAGAGACATTGCTGCAGAGGCTAAGTGGGGGTGGAGCCCTCACAGGGACAGTGGGGCCTCAGGTCCCACAGGGCCACAGGATCAGGAGTGTCAGAGTGTGGCAGAGCTGCCAGGTATTGGAGTGGGGAAGCTGATTACAGACACAGAGCTGAGGAGTGAGCTCTCAGCTTGGGGTTACCTTGAACTGTGATCCTAGGCACAGTCGGACCACTGCTCTTTGAGCAGGGACCCCACAAGTGGCAGACCCAGGAAGATTCACCTTCCTCCTCTGGAAGCAGTAATCTGCTGGGTTTGGAGACTCCAAACGAGCCCATGTGTCAGAGACAGAAACGCTTGGTCACAGGCAGGGTGAGCCCAGAGCGTGGCCCGAGACCAGGGAGAGGGAGGGATTGATGGCTTTTTTCTGAGGGAGAACTGAGGAGCAGGCCCCAAGCTCTCGGCTATCAAGGCCAGAGATTGGGAGGCCGCCATTTTCATTCCCATCTTCCAGAGCTCTACAAAAAACGTTCAGGGAACAAAAGCTCCTGAGAGCAAACCAGAGCAGATTATGTAGCCTGGCTCCTGGCACTGCTAAAGTTGGTGCAATTCTGCCTCAGGCAAAAACATTTGAGAATCCCCTCAGGCAAAGACATTTGAGAATCCCGGAAAGAGAACCCTCTCCCAGAAGATCAGCAAGAACATCCAGCAAGACCACGCTCACCAATCAAGGAGAACAGCAGAATTCCAGAGGAGGGGAAAGCGAAGCATGGAATTCATGGCTTTCTCCCCATGATTCTTTAGTCTTGCAAAGTTAATTAAAAAAAAATTTTTTTTCTTATTCTAATTTTTTTAACCTTTCCTCTTTTGCCTTTTAACATTTTTTAACCAGCTTACCTTAACAATACCTTTCTTTAAAAAAAATCTTTTTAAACCCTACATTATTATAGTCATATTTTACCCTTCATTGTATTTAACCTTATTTTTTTGTATACATATAGGGGTTTTTTTTCTTCCTAAAAAATTTTGGGATAGAATATCTTCTAATAGATCAAAATATACCCTAAATCTAGCACAGGGCTTTGTTCTAGTCTCCAGCCTGAGCACATTCTTTCCCCCAACCTTTTTTTTTCTTCTTTTTCCAACCAACTTATCAATTCCTTTTTTAGAATATCTTTAAAAACTTTCATCTTTACAGTCATATTCCATCCCTTCCTCACGTTTACCCTTATTTTTGTGTATACATACACACACACATATAAGTTTTTCTTTCTTTAAAATTTTGGGAGGTAGTTCCTTCTAAGAGACCAAAATGCAAAATCAAGTGGGTGGAGCTGTTCTATTCACCAGTCTAATTTATATATATATATATATATATATAATTTTTTTTTTTTTTTCTCTTTTTAACCTCCTTTCTTCTCCCCCCCAGTTTGGGGTCTCCTCTGATTTGGTTAGCATACATTTTTCTGAGGTCTTTGCCACCCTTTTAGTATTTTATTCTCTCATTCATATATTCTTATCTGGATAAGATGACAAGGAGGAAAAACTCACCACAAAAAAAAGAACAAGAAGCTGTACTGACAGCTAGGGACCTAATCAATACAAACATTGATAATATGTCAGATCTAAAGTTCAGAATGACGATTCTCAAGGTGCTGGCTGGGCTTGAAAAAGGCATGGAGGATATTAGAGAAACCCTATCTGGACAAATAAAATCCCTTTCTGGAGAAATAAAAGAACTAAAATCTAACAAAGCTGAAATCAAAAAAGGAATTAATGAGGTGCAATCAAGAATGGAGGCTGTTACTGCTACGATAAATGAAGCTGAAGAGAGAATTAGTGATATAGAAGACCAAATGATGAGGAATAAAGTAAGCTGAGCAAAAGAGAGACAACAACTGGACGACAAGGGTAGAATTCGAGAGAGAAGTGATACCATAATACGAAACAATATTAGAATAATTAGGATTCCAAAAGAAAAAGAAAGAGAAAGGGGGGCAGAAGGTATATTGGAGCAAATTGTAATAGAGAATTTCCCTAATATGGCAAGGGGAACAAGCATCAAAACCTAGAAGACACAGAGAACCCACTCTCAAAATCAATAGAAATAGGTCCACACCCCATCATCTAATAGTAAAACTTACTAGTCTTAGTGACAAAGAGAAAATCCTGAAAGCAATCCAGGACAAGAAGTCTGTAACATACGATGGGAGAAATATTACATTGGCAGCAGACTTATCCACAGAAACCTGGCAGGCCAGAAAGAACTGGCATGATATAGTCAGAGCACTAAACGAGAAGAATATGCAGCCAAGAATACTATATCCAGCTAGGCTATCATTGAAAATAGAAGGATAGATAAAAAGCTTCCAGGACAAACAAAAATTAAAAGAATTTGCAAACGCGAAACCAGCCTTACAGGAAATATTGAAAGGGGCCCTCTAAGCAAAGGGAGAGCCTAAAAGTAGTAGACCAGAAAGGAAGAGAGACACTATACAGTAACAGTCACGTTACAGGCAATACAATGGCACTAAATTCACATCTCTCAATAGCTACTCTGAATGTAAATGGGGTAAATGCCCCAATCAAAAGACAGAGGGTATCAGAATGGATTTAAAAAAACAAAACGCATTAATATGCTGTCTGCAAGAAACTCATTTTAAACACAAAGACAGCTCCAGGTTTAAAGTGAGGGGGTGGAAAACAATTTACCATGCTAATGGACATCAAAAGAAAGCTGGGGTGGCGATCCTTGTATCAGATCAATTAGATTTTAAGCCAAAGACTATAATAAGAGATGAGGAAGGACACTATATCATGCTCAAAGGGTCTGTCCAACAAGAAGATCTAACAATTTTAAATATCGATGCCCCTAACATGGGAGCAGTAAACTGTATAAACCAATTAATAACAAAATCAAAGAAACACATCGAAAATAATAAAATAATAGTAGGGGACTCTGACACCCCCCTCACTGAAATGGACCGATCATCCAAGCAAAAGATCAACAAAGAAATAAAGGCCTTAAATGACACACTGGACCAGATGGACATCAGATATACTCAGAACATTCCATCCCAAAGCAACAGAAAACACATTCTTCTCCAGTGCACATGGAACCTTCTCCAGAACAGATCACATCCTGGCTCACAAATCAGATCTCAACCGATACCAAAAGATTAGGATCATTCCCTGCATATTTTCAGACCACAAGTCTCTGAAGCTAGAACTCAATCACAAGAAGAAATTTGGAAAGAACTCAAATACATGGAGGTTAAAGAGCATCCTACTCAAGAATGAATGGATCAACCAGGAAATTAAAGAAGAACTGAAAAAATTCATGGAAACAAATGATAATGAAAACACAACTGTTCAAAATCTGTGGGACACAGCAAAGGCAGTCCTGAGAGGAAAGTATATAGCCATACAAGCCTTTCTCAAGAAACAAGAAAGGTCTCAAGTACACAACCTAACCCTACACCTATAGGAGCTGGAGAAATAACAGCAAAGAAAGCCTAAAACCAGCAGAAGAGAAATAATAAAGATCAGAGCAGAAATCAATGAAATAGAAACTAAAAGAACAGTAGAACAAATCAACAAAACTAGGAGCTAGTTCTTTGAAAGAATTTGTAAGATTGGAAAACCCCTGGCCAGACTTATCAAAAAGAAAAGAGAAAGGACCCAAATAAATAAAATCATGAATGAGAGAGGGGAGATCAAAACCAACACCAAAGAAATACAAACAATTATAAGAACATATTATGAGCAACTATACACCAGCAAATTTGGCTATCTGGAAGAAATGGATGCGTTCCTAGAGACATATATACTACCAAAATTGAACTAGAAGAAATAGGAAACCTGAACAGACCCATAACCAGTAAGGAGATTGAAGCAGACATCAAAAATCTCCCAACAGACAAGAGCCCAGGGCCAGATGGCTTCCCAGGGGAAGTATACCAAACATTTTAAGAAGAATTAATACCTATTCTCCTGAAACTGTTCCAAAAACTAGAAATGGAAGAAAAACTTCCCAACTCACTTTATGAGGCCAGCATTACCTTGATCTCAAAACCAAACAAAGACCCCATCAAAAAGGAGAATTACATGCCAATATCCTTGATGAACAGAGATGTGAAAATTCTCACCAAAATACTAGCCAATAGGATCCAACAGTACATTAAAAGGATTATTCACCATGACAAGTGGGATTTATTCCTGGGCTGTAAGGTTGGTTCAACATCCGCAAATCAATCAATGTGATACAATACATTAACAAAAGAAAGAACAAGAACCATATGATACTCTTAGTAGATGCTGAAAAAACATTTGACAAAGTATGGCATCCTATCTTGATCAAAACTCTTCGAAATATAGGAACAGAAGGTACAATCCTCAATATCATCAAAGCCATCTATGAAAAACCCACAGTGAATATCATTCTCAATGGGGAAAAACTGAGAGCTTTTCCCCTAAGGTCAGGAACACAGGAGGGATGTCGACGATCACCACTGCTATTCAACACAGCACTAGAATTCCTAGCCCCACCAATCACACAACAAAAAAATTAAAGGCGTTCAAACTGACAAAGAAGTCAAACTCTCACTCTTTGCAGATGATATGATACTCTATGTGGAAAACCCAAAAGAGTCCACTCCAAAGCTGCTAGAACTTGTACAGGAATTCAGTGAAGTACCAGGATATAAAACCAATGCACAGAAATCAGCTACATGTCTATACACCAACAATAAGACAGAAGAAAGAGAAATTAAGGAGTTGATCCCATTTACAATTGCACCCAAAACCGTAAGATACCTAGGAATAAACCTAACCACAGAGGCAAAGAATCTGTACTCAGAAAACTATTAAGTACTCATGAAAGAAATTAAGGAAGACACAAAGAAATGGAAAAACGTTCCATCTCATGGGTTGGAAGAACAAATATTGTGAAAATGTCTATGCTACCTAATGCAATCTATACATTTAATGCAATCCCTATCAAAACACCAACAATTTCTTTCAAAGAAATGGAACAAATAATCCTAAACTTTATATGGAACCAGAAAAGACCTCGAATAGCCAGAGGAATGTTGAAAAAGAAAGCCAACGTTGGTGGGCACCACAATTCCAAACTTCAAGCTCTATTACAAAGCTACAATCATCAAGACAGTATGGTACTGGCACAAAAACAGACACATAGATCAATGGAACAGAATAGAGAGCCCAGAAATAGACCCTGAACTCTATGGCCAAATAATCTTCGACAAAGCAGGAAAGAATGTCCAATGGAAAAAAGTCTCTTCAACAAATGGTGTTGGGAAAATTGGACAGACACATGCAGAAAAATGAAACTGGGCCATTTCCTGACACCACACACAAATTAGACTCAAAATGGATGAAAGACCTCAATATGAGACAAGAATCCATCAAAAGCCTTGAAGAGAACACGGGCAGCAACCTCTTCGACCTCAGCTGCAGCAACATCTTTCTAGAAACATCACCAAAAGCAAGGGAAGCTAGGGCAAAAATGAACCATTGGGACTTCATCAAGATCAAGATCATCCTTTGCACAGCAAAGGAAACAGTTAACAAAACCAAAAGACAACTGACAACAGAATGGGAGAAGACATTCACAAATAACATATCAGATAAAGAGCTAGTATCCAAAATATATAAAGAACTTATCAAACTCAACACCCAAAGAACAAAATAATCCAAACAAGAAATGGGCAGGGGACACGAACAGACATTTCTGCAAAGAAGACATCCAAATTAACAACAGACACATGAAAAAAATGCTCAACATCACTCAGCATCAGAGAAATACAAATAAAAACCACAAGGAGATACCACCTCACACCAGTCAGAATGGCTAAAATTAGTAAGTCGGGCAATGACAGATATTGGAGAGGATGGAGAAAGGGTAACCCTCCTACACTGTTGGTGGGAATGCAAGCTGGTACAGCCACTCTGGAAAACAGCATGGAGATTCCTCAAAAAGTTGAAAATAGAGCTACCCTATGACCCAGTAATTACACTACTGGGTATTTACCCTAAAGATACAAATGTAGTGATCCAAAGGGGCACATGTACCAGAAAGTTTATAGCAGCAATGTCCACACAGCCAAACTATGGAAGAACCTAGATGTCCATCAACAGATGAACGGATAAAGAAGATATATAGATATAAATCTTCTCTATCCGTATATAGATAGATGTATATACATCTACGGATATACGGATATATAGATGTATATAGATAAATATACATCTATAGCTATATACATCTATATATATAGATATATAAAAATGTATATATATACACACACATCTTCTTTTATATATATATATATATTCTTTATACACACACACACACCTTCTTTATCCGTTCATATACAATGGAATACTATGCAGCCATCAAGAAAATGATATCTTGCCATTTGCAATGACGTGGATGGAACTAGAGGGTATTATGCTGAGCGAAATAAGTCAGTCAGAGAAAGACAATTAACATATGATCTCTCCAATATGAGGAATTTGAGAGGCAGAGTGGGGGCGTTGGGAGGTAGGAAAGGAAAAAATGAAACAAGATGGGATCAGGAGGGAAACAAACCATAAGAAACTCTTAATCTCACAAAACAGACTGAGTATTGCTGGACGGGAGAGGGGTATGCAGAGGCTGGTTGGGTTATGGACATTGGGGAGGGTATGTGCTATGGTGAGTGCTGTGAAGTATGTAACCCAGGTGATTCGCAGACCTGTACCCCTGGGGCAAATACTACATGTTAATAATAATTTTAAAAAGAAGATACAGTATAATACACACACACACACACACACACACACACACACTGGAGTATTATTCAGTAATCAAAAAGAATGCAATCTTGTCATTTGCAATGACATGGATGGAGCTGTAATGCTAAGTGAAGTCAGTCAGATAAACACAAATACCATATTATCTTACTCATATGTGGAATTTAAGAAAGAAAACAGATGACATATAGGAAGGGAGTAAAGAAAAAAGGAAAGAGGAAAACAAGCCATAAGTGACTCTTAACTACAGGGAACTGAGGGTTGATGAAGGAGGTAGGTAAGAGATGGGTTAGATGGGTGATAGGTATTAGAGAAATGGCACCTGTAATGAGCACTGGGTGCTATATGTAAGGAATGAATCACTGAAGTCTAGTCCAGAAACCAATACTGCAACAGGGTCTTACTGGTTCCCTTCCAGTTTTTCCCTTTCCTCTTTATTTCTCACTAAATAAACAACTATGGGGGCACCTGGCTGGCTCAGTTGGAAGAGCATTTGACTCCTGATCTCAAGGCTGTGAATTCCAGGGTCACACTGGGTGTAGAGATTACCAAAGAAAATAAATTAAGAAAAAAGAAAAAGAAGAAAAAGTAACAATGAAGCCAGCTGATAAAAGAAATCAATATTCATTAATTAACTGTGATACCATTATCTGAGATTATTTCAAAAGTCTGGGTAAAGTATGGTAGGGAATATAGAGGACACAAGATTGTCTAACCTGATAACCACTGAAGAGTGTGATGGGTACATGAGAGTTCATTATATGGTTCTCATTATATTCGTAATGTGTTAAAATTTTCCCTAATAAAAGGATAAAAACAATCTATACTATTCCTACCCCCCCTTTCACACCAAAAAATATGCACATATAAGCCATTAGTAACTGAGAAGCCAGTTTGAAAGATGCTATTATATAAAGTGATTCAAACTATAATGATGTTATGACAGGATACACTGCTAGGTCTTAACCCTATTGGGATGAAAGACACAGTGAAGTAGCTTTAAAGATGGAAGACCTCATAGAAATACATAAACAATACCTGGTTCCTTATTGTTTATTTATTTAAAATAAGTTTATTTATTAGTACTCTACACCCAGTGTGGGGCTCAAACCCACGACCTTGAGATCAAGCATCACACACAATTCCAACTGAGCCAGCCAGGCACCCTGGTTCCTTATTCTTCAAAGAATTAATTACACCGCCAACTGACTATCTAAGAACAGCTACCGTAGGGGCACCTGTGTGGCAGTTAGTTCAGCATCTGACTCCTGGTTTCTGCTCAAGATATGATCTCCTGGTTGTGAGATTGAGCCCCACACCAGGCTCTGCACGAGGTGCCAACTCCGCCTCAGATTCATTTTTCCCCTCCCACCCCCAACCACTCCCCACTCTCAAAAATGAATAAATAAAATCTTTTTTAAAAAGTAATGATCATCCTAGTCTTGGGAACATCGCTCAAAAAACAAAGGGTCCAAGGTTATTTTCCATCACATACCAAACCTTCTGTTACATATCGACCTTTTGTACTCTAAGCACCAAGGCTTTTTTTTTTTTTAAGATTTATTTATTTAATCTCGGAAGCTAAGCAGGGTCGGGCCTGGTTAGTACTTGGATGGGAGATTTATTTATTTATTTAAGGGGGATGGCAAGCACATGAGCAGGGGGAACGGCAGAAGGAGAAGGAGACAAGCAGACTCCCTGCTGAATAGGGAACCCAATGCAGAGCTCAATCTCAGGAATCTGAAATCATGACCTGAGCTGAAATCAAGAGTAGGATGTTTAGGGGCGCCTAGTTGGCTCAGTGGGTTAAGCCTCTGCCTTCAGCTCAGGTCATGATCTCAGGATCCTGGGACTGAGCCCCCCACCACACCGGGCTCTCTGTTCGGCGGGGAGCCTGCTTCCCCCTCTCTTTCTGCCTGCCTTTCTGCCTACTTGAGATTTCTCTGTCAAATAAGTAAATGAAATCGTTAAAAAAAAAAAGAAATAGAGTAGATGTTTAGCTGACTGAGCCACCCAGGTGCCCCTAAGCACCAAGGCTCTGGTGACAGAAATGAGAAATGAGAAACTCATTCCTCATCTTTGATGCCTATACTAGTCTGATATTATATGGCCTGAAAATAGATATACTGATGTTGTTGCACCCTAGCAGCAGGTAAGGCAAAAATGCAAAAAATCAATAAAGAGTAAATAAATACAGAACTACATTAATTTATATAAAGGATGAGAAATAATGAAAAGCAGTAGAATACTATCAGAGGCATTAAAACAGGCATGAAAAATTCACAGTGCTAAGCCTCTATCAATAGATACACACGCTTGAAGGAAAAATATTAACAGATGAGCAAATATGGGACGAGAAGAGGCAAGGTAAAGGACAGCAAAAAAAAATAATAGTCTAATAACTATGCCTACTAATTCTGTGTCCTGGAACAATTTATTGGGGTCTATTTCCATTTTCTCATTTGATTTATATTTCCATTAATAGGAACGAGTAGTGAAATTTCATTGAAAACTTTGAAGCCCACACATTTTGTATAGAAACCATATTATATAAGGTTCTTTAGATACCTGTAGATCTATCACACTTGAAAAGATGGAATTATTCTAAAAATTTGGCCCCTGAATTCTAAAAATGCCAGACTGCCACTTCTTAACATTCAAACACCATACACAATGTCCACTGAAAACTGAAATAATTACAGGAAATTTTTTGGATTTAAGGATAAAAAAAAAAGCATAGCTGCAAATATCATACCATGAGTTCAACTGCTTCTCATTCTCTGGTGCAACTCAGTTCTAAAGTATCTGCTTAACCTTTATCCTCCTTGATTAAAGGAAGATTAGAGGCCCTTTGTGGACAGACAGTCAGTATAAGGTATCAAAGAGAAACATTAATAGGAAGGTAGTATAATAAAAAAATCTCTAATAGCCAACAAGAGCAACTGGAAGGCACTAGTAATAGATTCTCCTTTTGTATATGATTTTTTTAATCCATAGATCAAAGAACCTGAAGGATTTCCTCTTGCAGGAAGTTGCTAGAACATAACCCACAGTACATATGGAGGTAGTCATTATAAACACCAAACCACAATGCTACTTACTCTGAAGGAAGAAGCTAATAATCTTTTTAAAGCATCAGAATAGTATAACAGTGAAAAAGATGATGGAAAAGTGCTATATATTTTACAGAGACCTATACAGAGAAAAAGCTATATATTGTCTTCCTAAAAACATTCTGAAAACACAATTCATTTGTTTATAAAACAAAAAACATAAAAAATCCTTTTTAATTTTTATTTTTTTAAATTTATTTGACAGACAGAGATCACAAGTAGGCAGAGAGGCAGGCAGAGAGAGAGAGGAAGGAAAGCAGTCTCCCCGCTGAGCAGAGAGCCCAATGCGGGGCTCGATCCCAGGACCTCGGGATCATGACCCGAGCCAAAAGCAGAGGCTTTAACCCACTGAGCCACCCAGGCGCCCCTAAAAAATCCTTTTTAGAAGTTCAAGTCTCAAGTGACTATCCCCAGGTTTTACTTTATAAAAGGAAAAACTAAATGAGTACAGCTTGGAAGAGTACCTTTAATTTTAACCTGGTTCGACCTTCTTCATCCAGCATTTCCTCATCTTCAAATTCATCTTCATAATATTGAGGGTCAAAAGGTCTACAAAATGTTTTTAAAATAAACTTACTAATCATATTTTTAAGGAATATTACAGCTATGTAACAGCTCTATTAATAGACACCATTACACTAAAAATCATAATGTAATTAAAAGTCATAATCTTACAAGATGGAATCGGGAGGGAGACAAGCCATCAGAGACTCTTAATCTCACAAAACAAACTGAAAGTTGCTGGGGCGTAGAGGGAGAGGGTGGTTGGGTTATGGACACTGGGGAGGGTATGTGCTATGGTGGGTGCTGTGAAATGTGTAAGCCTGATGATTCACAGACATGTACCCCTGGGGCAAATAATACATTATATGTTAATAAAAATAATTCTTAATTATTTTAATTAATTAATCATCAAATATGTTCATGTTCAACTTTAAGGAAGTATTCAAATCACTACACCTTCTTGAAAATTGGTGTTAACACATACTGCTTAAAAGGCAAGGGTAAATATTTGAAATATTCTTCACTCTTATGTAAGTCTTCCAAAGAACAGGCCTCCCATGCTCTAGCTTTCCACATCATTTTGCTTGGAGGAAAAAAGAAATTTAAAACTCACAGCAGCTTGCATGTGACTCAGTGAATAACAGCCATCAACACTAACTGTCCCAAACCATTAGGTTTTCTAGATCCACGATGGCAGCTACAGTGAGCAACTGCAGTTTCTCTAGCAAAGTCTGCCACTCTGGATTTCAGCTTTTTCGGGGTTGCACTGGTCAAAAACAACCAAAGGTTTGTGATGTCTGCTAATTCATAAGGAAGTATCAAACTGCCAAAAACAATTACAAGCATTAAAAGTCTCCTTTACCAACAGTCCATATATTTTCCATCACTGGGTACACTTGATTTTTTTCAGGGACACATGATGAGTTTTCCATTTCGTGATTAGCCACCTCGTGTAAAAGCAGAAAAACAGCAACAATCCACATATTTCTATCCAACACCTAGAAACACTTTTAACTGACCCTCTTACCTGGGCTCTACACTGAGAAAGTTGGGCAGCTTAACAAAATATAAGTCGTTTCCTAAATCAGTGTTTACTTTGGGTATTTCTACTTCTATTCTGGTCTCAGGAATTGGCTCCTCCTCCTGTTGATCCTGGGGCAATCCATTTTCATCCTAGTAAAAGAATCAATTTTAGAGCTCGAAAGAACCTTAGAAATGGTCTAATCTAGCTCAACCTCCACACTTTAATAACTTAGGTAGACAGGAAGCATATTGAGGCTTTGGAACTAAAGCAGCCCTCAATCTCTACCCTACCCACACAAGCCCCCACTAAAAACCACAAGGGAAACAAGATCGCTTTGGAAAGCAACAATATAAGATCTCTTTTGTGATAAATCTGTGTTCCAAATATTCATCAACCAAAGTCACTCTATCCATTAAAATCAGAGAAGATTTTCAACACAGCACACTTCTTGGCAAGAACAAGAAAAACACTTAAATCAATGATTCTCAAATCACAAATCCTTGCAGTCTTGTCTCTTCAAGTGTGGCACCAACCTCATACTGGGCCATTATTTCTTTTTTTCTTTCTTTCTTTTTATATCCAGTTTCTCCCAGTGGTAACATTTTGCAGACTATATAGTATAATATCACAAGCAGGAGACTGACCCTGATACAATCAGATACAAAACATTCCCATCACCACTAAGATTCATATCACCTTTTTCTAAAGCTACCTCCACTTTGTTCTTGCGCTCATTCCTTCTTAAGGTAACCATTTATCTCTCTCCATTGCTGTAATTCTGCCATTTCAAGAATAGTGTGTCAGGGGACGCCTGGGTGGCTCAGTTGGTTAAGCAGCTGCCTTCGGCTCAGGTCATGATCCCAGCGTCCTGGGATCGAGTCCCACATCGGGCTCCTTGCTCGGCAGGGAGCCTGCTTCTCCCTCTGCCTCTGCCTGCCATTCTGTCTGCCTGTGCTCGCTCTCTCCCCCACCCTCTCTCTGATAAATAAATAAAATCTTAAAAAAAAAAAAAAAAAAAAAAAAGAATAGTGTGTCAGTGGAATCACAATGCATGTAACCTTTTCAGGTTGGCTTTTTGTCACTCAGCATACCCTGGAATTTCATCCAAGCTCTTGTGTATACAAATACTTCAATCCTTTCCAATGCTGAACAGTACTCCACGGTAAAGAAGTACCAGGGCAATTTTCCTATTCCTCCTCATAAACAACAGTTCCTTACCTAAGGAAGTCATCTGTTCCTTGTATTTTCATACTGCAAATCAGTTAGCAACTTCCTCTCCTTGGCATAATAGCAACCTGAAATCTCTGAAACATTTACTTAGGCTTCAGTAAGGGCCCAGTTCACACTGGTAATTTTACTTACAACAGGCTGCCCTGGAGTAGGTGGTTTATCTTCTCCATCACTCCCTGATGATATATCATCTGCACCTCCAAACAGATCCATGGCTCCACTGCTATCTTTAATATTGAGCAAAAAGTTACAGTATTAGTATCTATAACCAAGGTTCTTCAAAGCTGTAACTTCCACACATTCCCAAGGTTTCTGGACCAGGCACCAGGAAAGCACTTCAGCACAACTCTGAACCTGGCTCTCAAAGATAGGACCAGAATGCCTATGGAAAGGAAAGGGGGTCAATTCAGTGGAAGGTAAAACTGCACAGATGTCTTTTCCCCTTCATTTAGTGCAACCGTATTCTTTATTCTCCTTTATTCCCCAGGAGCCCAAATGTCTTCTTACAGTCTAGATACTCACATTTGGGACACTCAATACACGCCTATTCTCTATATACTCCCTAAGTTTTAAAACTGCAGACCCCGGTCTACCATGAGAGGCAGAACTTCACCTAGGTTTGACAAAGCAACAATAATCTGTAATAAACCAATAAACCAAGATAGGTAGAAGAGGGGGTAAAAAGAAAGACAGGAGGGTGGTCAGAAAGTAGACTGCTTGCAACTGGGATTATATTAAAGCTATAATTATTGGCAATGACACAGTCTAGGATAAAACAGGAGAGTGAGCTATTAAGACAAGGGGGCGAATAGAAAACTAAAAGGCAAGAGGCAACCTATTAGAATGGCCCAAATCCAGAATACTGACAACACCAAATGCTAGCAAAAATGTAGAGCAACAGGAACTCTCAGTCACTGCTCAAAGGAATGCCAGATGTTATGGTTACTTGAGAAGACAGCGTGGCAGTTTCTTACAAAACTAAACAAACCCGGGGTACCTGGGTAGCTCAGTGGGTTAAGCCTCTGCCTTCAGCTCAGGTCATGGTCTCAGGGTCCTGGGATGGAGTCCCACATTGGGCTCTCTGCTCAGCAGGGAGCCTGCTACCACCCCCCCCCCTCTCTCTCTGCCTGCCTTTCTGCCTACTTGTGATCTCTCTCTCCCTGTCAAATAAATAAATAAAATCTTAAAAAAAAAAAAAAAAAACAAAAACTAAGCAAACCCTTCCCATATGCTCCAACAATCATGATCTTTGGTATTTACCCAAAAGAGCTGCAAACTTAGTCTACACTAAAAACCTACACACAGATGTTTATAGCAGTTTTATCCATATTTGCCAAAACTTGGAAGCAACCAAGATGTCCTACAGGAGATGAATGGATATACTGGTACATCCAGACAATGGAATATTATTCAGTGCTCTGAAGAAGTAAGTGGTCAAGCCAGGAAAATACATGGAGGAAATATATATTACTGAGTAAAAGAAGCCTATCTGAAAAGGCTACATTCTGTATGATTCCAGCTATATGACATTCTGGAAAAGGCAAACTGTAGAAACAGCAAAAAAATCAGTAGTTGTCAGAAGTTAGGGGAAGGGAAAGATGAACAGGGAGAACACAAAGGGTTTATAGGGTAGTGAAACTACTTCATATGATACCAGATGTGATACCATAATGATGGATACATGTGATTACACATATATTCAAACACACAGAATGTACAACACCAGAGTGAACCAGAGGGAACAGTAATATAAACGATGGGCTTTGGATGATAATGATGTATCAATGCAGGTTCACTAATTATTTTTTTTTAAGATTTTATTTATTTGACAGAGAGAACAAGCCACAAGTGGGGTAAAGGGCAAAGGCAAAAGCAGGCTCTCCACCAAGCGGGGAGCCAGATGCGGGGCTAGATCCCGGGACTCAGGGATCATGACCTGAGCCAAAGGTAGACGCTTAACCAACTGAGCCACCCAGGCACCCCTGGGTTCGCTAAGTGTAACAAAGGTACTACTCTGGTGGAGAATGCTGTTAATGAGGGAGACTACACACGTATAGAGGTGGGAGGTATATGGGAATCTCTGTATCTTCCCCCAATTTCACAGTGAACCTTAAACTGCTCTAAAAACAATAAAGCCAAAACAATTTTTAATAAATAAATAAATAAATAAATAAATAAATAAAGTGGCAAGGAAGGCCAGGGTACTCAAAGTTCATCTATATGATAAAGTCAAAATGAAAACCCCACCCACAGATACTCTCATGTACCCCCTGGTTGTTTTTGTTTTTTATATTTTTATTTTCTTATTTGTGAGAGAGAGAGCGAGTGAGCACATGTGCACAAGCAGGAGGAGACGCAGATAGAGGGAGAAGCAGTCTCCTCGCTGAGTAGGGAGCCAGATGCGGGGCTCAATCCCAGGATCCCGGAACCATGACCTGAGCCAAAGGCAGATGCTTAACTGACTGAGCCACCCAGGTGTCCCTTTTTTTTTCTTTCTTTCCTTTTTTTTTTTTTTAAAGATTTTATTTATTTATTTGGCAGACAGAGATCACAAGTAGTCAGAGAGACAGGCGGCGGGAGTTGGGGGGGGACGGGAAGCAGGCTCCCCGCTGAGCAGAAAGCCCGATGCAGGGCTCAATCCCAGGACTCTGAGATCATGACCTGAGTTGAAGGCAGAGGCTTAATCCACTGAGCCACCCAGGAGCCCCCGCCCCCCCTTTTAAGACTTATTTGAGAGCGGGCGTGCATGTGCATGGCAGGACAAGGGGAAACAGGGAGAATCTCAAGAGACTTCCCACTGAGCGTGGAGTGCCAGCAAGAGCTCAATCTCAGGACCCCAAAATCATTACCTGAGCCAAAATCAAGAGTCGGATGCTTAACCAGCTGAGCCACTCAGGTGCCCCTCATGTCCCTTCTTGATTCATTTTTTTCTCAGTTCTTATCACCATCTGACATACTATATATTTAATTTACTTCTTGTGTTCTCAGTCTCCCTCCCCTACCCTGACCCTACCAGAATGTGAGTTCTTCAAGGGAAAAGGTCCTTATTTGTTTTGATCATTGCTACATTCCCAGTGCCCAGAAGATTACCAATACACAGTAGAGTCTCAATAAATAACTGAGTAAAATGAAAGAAAGAATGTATCTAATTCTCATGACAACCCTCTATCATTTCGCTTTTATACATCAGAAAATTGACTCTCTGAGAAATAAAATTTAAAAAAAAAGAAAGAAAAGAAGAAAGAAATAAGAGAAAGGATGCCTGGGTGGCTTAATCAGTTAAGCTCCTGCCTTCGGCTCAGGTCATGATCCCAGGGTTCTGGGATCAAGTCCCACATCAGGCTCCTCTGTGGGAGCCTGCTTCCCCCTCTGACTGCTACTCCGCCTGCTTGTGTTCTCTCTCTGACAAATAAAATCTTAAAAAAAAAAAAAAATTGAAGCATAGTAAGTAATTCATTTGACCAAATTCATACAGCTAGGAAGTGGAGCCACAAAAATTCTAACTTAGATCATCTGATTCCAAAGTCCAGGTACATAATTACTAGTTGTCTTTAAGTATCCCAGAGCCTACTATTCTGCCAGCTCTCTCCTTTTATTTCTAGTTGACCCTCTAATTACTTGCTTTAGTTGTCATGTTACTTATAATAATTTATATAAACTACTCAACATTAATATCTAATTATCATTCAGTACAATGAAGGTTATGCATAATCAAACTATCAAAACTGTATTTGTAGAAACTTTTTTTTTTTTTTTTAATTTATTTGACAGACAAAGATCACAAGTAGGCAGAGAGGCAGGCAGAGAGAGAGAGGAAGGAAAGCAGGCTCCTCTGTGGAGCAGGGAGCCCGATGTGGGGCTCGATCCCAGGACCCTGGGATCATGACCTGAGCCGAAAGCAGAGGCTTTAACCCACTGAGCCACCCAGGCGCCCCTGTAGAAACTTTTATACTAACGTCTTTATTGTAGAACAATCTGCCATTTGAAACAGTCATACATAGGAATGAATAGGTCGATCTTTTACCCTTAAAACAAACCTACCTTACCTAACCATGCGTTTTGATGAATTCTTCATCTAACCTACAGCTTAAAGAATCAAGTTCTTCATGTATTATTAACCTATTAAGCATTTAGGAACAAGTTGTCCTGAAACTATCAGTATTCAAACTAAAGAATGGAAGTTACCACCTCAACCAGAGCCACAGCCTCCCAGTAATACATTCAACTACCTGTAAACGAAGCAGGGGAAAAAAAAAAAAAAAAAAGAGGGGCTCCTGGCTGGCTCTGTTCAGAGAGCAGGAAACTCTTTATCTCAGGGTCATGAGTTCAAGCCCCATGTTGTGCAAGGAGCTTACATTAAAAAAAAGAAAAAGGTGGCTCTTCTTCAACTGATTAAACATAAACAGTTTCTAATATCCATATAACTTCCCCGTGTACACTACCTATATCCACACTCTTCTCTGTGGGTCATGCCGTCTGAGGTAAATGCCCAGAGTTGGCAGTGCACGACAGTTAAATGCAGAAAGAAAAACAGACATTTATACATATGTACATAAAAGAAGTATCTGGAATACCTTTTGGTACCTCAGTGTCACTATCTGCTTCTGAATCAGAGGCAATTGCATTCTTGCGTTTCATTCGTAAAACTTCATCTTCACTATCACTGCCTCTTGCAGATTCTGTAAGAGTAGAATTAGAGGTTCTTCATAATCACAGTCATTTCTTAACTTTGAATTCTGTGTTTTAAAAGCACACTGGGGATAAACAAACTATTGTATTGCAGTTCAATGGAAAATTACTCAGTAACAAATAAGAAGGAACTACTGATACATGTAACAATTTGGATGAATCTCAAATGCATAATGCTAAGTGAAACAAGTCTAAATGAAAGAAAAAGGCTACATACTATATGATTTCATTTTTCTGATGACATTCTCAAGAAAACAAAACTGCAGTGATAAAACAGATCAGCAGTTGTCAGGGGACAGGGATGGAAAAAGAATGATTACAAAAGGGACAGGGTGAGGGGTTTTTTTTAGGGTGATTCTTTATTTAGAACTGATCTGTGGTAGTGGTTACACAAAACTACATATGCATTAACATTACTAGAACGCACATACACATACAGACTGCAGTTAATTAAAAATATAACTCATTAAAGGAAAATTGTTTTCTATAAGCAGAAAAATCTGGCAGAATGAGAAGAGTAGTATTGAAACTTATGACCAAATTTATAGGACTCATTACAAAAGAGGTAAAAACATTGCAATGAAGGAGACAAATATAGTTTACCCTTGAACAACATGGGGGGCAGGAGCACAGAACCCCCCAAATACACAAAGTCAAAAGTACACGTTTGACTCCCCAAAACAACTACTTATACCCTACTACTAACTGGACGTCTCCTTGATAATGTAAACAATAGATATTTTGTGTATTACACACTGTATTCTTACAATAAAGTAAGCTAGAAAAAAGAAAATATTAAGAAAATCATAAAAGTACATTTACAATAATGTACTGTAGTTAATGAAAAAATTCACATATAAGTGGACGCACAGTGTTCAGACCCATGTTGTTCAAGGGTCAACTGTATGACATTATCTCTGGATGGTACAACTGTTTATCTAATTGTAAACGTCAGGAAAATCACTGTCAATCCAGGTAAGAGCTAAGCAGAATGACCAGCTATAAGATTCTCTACCATAACCCTAGTCCAATGTTACTCTCCTAGTATTGGGGAAGTAATGCATGACCCTTAAGAATTCTGCTACCAGAAAAATTAACTCTACCCAGAACTAGTTATTGAATGCTTACTGCAGCCCAGTAGTCTAGATAGATTTATATCCATCTCTCAAAATTTTCTGGCCTCCTCTCCTAAATAATGCCAAAATGTGGTCCTGAATATTATCCTGTGAGGTATGTTTACAGGGTTAAAGACCTCCTCCCCCATATATAAGCTAAGATAGGATCAATATATAGTTATGATCAAATACCTATGGAAATGAAGCAATCCAAGAATTCCTTGAGGAAGAAGTCTCTTCTGATCAAGATGACTTTTACAATACAAACAAATAAGATCTCTAAATCCCTTTAATATTTTATATGAAGAACGTGTTAACGTGAGAAAACAGTGTAAGTGGACATTATAAAAGGGTGCCAAGAGGCCAAAGTCTGGCTACGTGTTTCCTGTAGTCTCTAAGGAATGAATATTCTGACCCAAACACATCTTTCTAGGAGGACGCATGTATTAAGCAACCATAGCACTGAGGTCAGCCAGCCATGTTTTCATTCTCCAAATGTTATACTGCCTAGGCAACCTCCTGATATTATCATTTGGTATCCAATGTCAATTTTCCCCAAGGGCAAGGATACAACAAGAGAAATAACTGATGCTCCTGAAACAAGTAATTTTGCAATTTGATCTTTATAAATTAGTTTGTTATGCATTTGATTAGTCTGAGTGAACTCTTTGGGGCCTAATTACCTCTGGATGATCAAATTTTGGATCTCGAAAAACTGAGCTGGAACATGGTATTTACACCTTAGTATAACTACCCTATGGAGATGTTTCAATGGCATTGTTTTTCCCCCCAGCGAAAGATACTCTCACCTGAGGCAAGCTTCTCAGCTACCCACCAGAATGGAACCAACTCTACTCATTATCTAGTTACTTAAGCACCATACATCTTTCTCCAAGGCTATCCTCCTTAAATTTTTTTCTTCCTGATCTATTATCAGATAACAAATGAAGGGGGATAAAAATAACAAATGCATTACAAAAAATTTTTAAAGCAAAATGTATACTTAGGAAAGACTGAAATGGAGGGACAGAAGAGAAAAACAGGGCACTAAAGGTGGGAATGTAGAAAGAATAAATGGGTCACTACTGCATCTGGGTGCTTCTACTAAACCATTCGGTTCTCCTAAAATGCATTACCTGATTTACGATCCTGTTCCTCGTCATCATCTGAATGCCTGTGTTCTTCATCTGAGGCCTGTGGCCTTTCATCATCAGAATTTTGCAGTTTCTCCTCATCAGACATCTGTGGCCGTTCTTCATCATCAGAATTCTGTTTCTCATCCTCATTATCAGAAACTGCTGGTTGTTCGTCCTCAGAATTAGCCTTCTCCTCCTCGGACAGTTGTCTCTCATCATCTGAAAGCTGAGGCCTATCCTCATCATCTGTATTCTGCATTTTCTCATCATCATCAGAATTCTGCAGTTTATCGTCATCAGATCCTTGTGCCCTCTCCTCATCATCAGAATTTTGCATCTTTTCATCATCTGACTGGTCGCTTTTGTCTTCTCTGTCCCATTTTTCATCATCTGAGTGTGCTTTTTCAGAACCTTCTGCTTCTGAGTGATGGCTCCCTCCATCTGACCTCTGACCTTCATCTTCATCATCATTATGGGCTTCGGATCCACTGTGCTGATCTACATCTGAGGGTTCATTGTCTTCGTGGTCAGAACGCTCAGAAGCTTCAGACCTATTGTCTGATCTTTCAGAGTGATTATCACTCCCACTGTGATGTGAAGCTCCCTCATCCTCACTGTCATCTCCAAACAGTTCCTTATTACTTGGTTTTCCTGATTCACCCCCTTCATCTTGATCGCTTTCACTTGCAGAGGCATTACTGCCAGAAGCAACATTCTCTTGATCAGAATCCGAGTCTGATCCAGAATCCGAATCTATGAAAGCATATAAACACATGGTGCTGTCAGTGAAAAAGGCAGAGGAAAGAACACCAAAAGTCAACCTCAACATGAAAGCAATGAAAATACATGTTAAAAACTGTCAGAATCAATTTCATCCCCACTCAGAAAACTAACTGAAAGTTGCAGCAACCGGAGGAATGCTTAACAAGAAAAAACAGCTGAATCTCAATAAAACTTCATGGTGTTTTAACTTACTCCCTTCCTCCACCCCAATCCCCAGCTCCCCAGCTCAATAATGCCTTAAAGACAGCCCAAATTTCTAGTACAAGAACTACTACTAGAGGAAACAGAGGCACCTCATTCACAAAGAATCATGGTTGTTAGTTTTGATCTGCCTGGTGGATCACTGAAGGACTGGCTCAAAGGATTGACTTCAGATCATTTAGAACTTACTCAAATGAGGCAATTACCTGGGAACATTTGTCTAAAACATTTACAGGTGAATGTATTAGTTGCCTATGCCTAGGACAATGGATAGCAGTTGGGATAAGTAATAAGCTTAAAGAGCTTGGGAGGAAAGGCTGGAGAAAAACACAATATGGAAAGTAAGGGCTTTTTTTTTTTTTTTAAGATTTTATTTATTTATCAGGGGGGGAGGGTGGAGAGAGAGCACAGGCAGACAGAATAGCAGGCAGAGGCAGAGGGAGAAGCAGGCTCCCTGCCAAGCAAGGAGCCCGACGTGGGACTCGATCCCAGGACGCTGGGATCATGACCTGAGCCGAAGGCAGCTGCTTAACCAACTGAGCCACCCAGGCGTCCCGAAGTAAGGACTTTTAAAAGCTCCCACATATTATTAGATATCTGGGAAGCCCACACACTTGCCCAGGACTGTGCATATGCTCAGGAAAGAACTGAGAGGGCAGTAAGATCTCATGTGTGGCTGACCTTCAGGCTCTGCACAAGCAAGAAATGAAGGCATAAACAGGTTTTAAACTGCCTGGTTGAGTCTCTGCAAAGAACGGGAGGTTTTGTTTTGTATTGGATTTGTTTGTTGGTTGGTTTTTGTTTTGGTTCTCGGCATTTAAGGAAATTTCTGTCCAATCACAAATTAATGGGACAGAGTTCAGTGGCCACACACAGCAGAGATCGTGGACCTTACTGAATTAGTTCAAAAGAATCACTACAACAAACATCAACAACAAATCCTGAGGAGGGGAGAGAATGAGGCTTCCTAAGTTGCCACATTAGAATATTCAAAATAGCCAGTTACTAAGAAAAAAGTAAAAGGAAATGTACAGAAACAAGGAAGTACAGCCCATATGTATGAAAAAAGGCTAGAAACTGTCCCTGAAGAAACCCAGAAAATGAAAATGATGTTTTACCAAATAGAGAATATCAATAAAAAGACAGATATCTAAAAAAAAAAAAAAAAAAAAAAGATATTATTTTAAAAGATCCAAACAGAAATCCTGGAGTTGAAAAATACAATAAATGAAGTGAAAATTTCACTAACAGAGCTAAACAGTAGATATAATTAGAGAGAAAAATCAGCAAACTTTAAAATAGGTCAATTAAGATCAAATGAGGAACAGATGAGAAAAAATTAAGAAAAATGAACAAAATCTAAAAGATTTGTGGGATACCATCAAATGTACCAACATATACATAAAGGGAGTCCCAGAAGAAGAAAAAGGGCAGAAAGATTATTTGAAGAAATAATGGCCAAGCACATCCCAAATGTGATGAAAGACATTCAAAAAACCTTAGTTAATGCCAAAGAGGATAAAGTTAAAGAGATCCACACATATATACCTCATTATCAAACTGTTAAAGACAAAGACCAAAAAAATTTTTTTAATTTAAAAAGAATGCTGAAAGCATCAAGAAAAGCAACTTGTCCCACACAAGGAATCCTGGATAACAATGACTTCTCATCAAAATCATGACCTATTCAAAGTGCCAAAAGAAACCCTGTAAACCAAGAATTCTATTCCCAGCAAAACTATATGTCAGAATGAAAGTGATATGACTGACATAAGAAATAGATAAATTGGACTTTTTCAAAGTGAAAACCTTCTATGCAACAAAAGACATCAAGAAAGTGAAAAAACAATTTAAAAAATGGGGGAAATATTTGCAAACCACATATCTGCTAAGTACGTAGTATCCAGAATATTTAAAAAATTTTTACAACTCAACAAAAGGCAACCCAATTAAAATAACAGACAAAAGAGGGTGCCCGGGTAGCTCAGTCGGTTGTGACTGCTTTCAGCTCCAATCATGATCTTGGAGTCCCAGGAGTGAGTCCCACATCAGTTTCCCTGCTCAGCAGGAAGTCTGCTTCTCCCTCTTACCCTCCCCCCTCTTGTGCTCACTCTCTCTCTCTCTCCCTCACCCAAATAAATAAATAAAATTAATGTTTAAAAAAAATAGTCAAAGGACTTGAAATGACATTTCTCCAAAGCTATATATACAAATAGCCAATGAGCGCATGAAAAGTTCCTCCACAACCTTAGCCATTAGGAAATGCAAATCGAAACCACAATGAGATACCACTTAATACCAACAGGGATCACTACATTAAAAAAAGAAAAAGTATGCATGTGCCTGGGTGACCCAGTGGGTTAGGAGTCCAACTCTTGATCTCAGCTCAGGTCTTTATCTCAGAGTGATGTTCAAGCCCGGTGTTGGGCTCCATGCTGGGCATAGAGCCTACTGAAAGAAAGAAAGAAAGAAAGAAAGAAAGAAAGAAAGAAAGAAAGAAAGAAAGAAAGAAAGAAAGAGGCTAACTGTTGGCGAAGATGTTTAAAAAAAAAAAAAAAGAAAAAGAAAAAAGAAACCCTCAAACTTTGCTGGTAGTAACATAAAATGATCCAGCTGCTATGGAAAATGGTTTAGTTACTTGCTCCTAAAAAAGTAAAAGAATTACCATAAGTCTCAGCAATTCCAACCCTGTATATATATTCAGGAAAACTGCAAACAGGCACTCAAATACTTGTACACAAAGGTTCACAGCATCACTATTCAAACAGTCAAAAGATAGAATCTGTAAATGTACTAAATATCACGAAATTGCTCACTTTAAAACAGCTACCTTTGGGGTGCCTGGGTGGCTCAGTGGATTAAAGCCTCTGCCTTCGGCTCAGGTCATGATCCCAGGGTCCTGGGATGGAGTCCCACATTGGGGAGGGAGCTAATGGGAGCCTGCTTCCTCCTCTCTCTGACTGCCCCTCTGCCTACTTGTAATCAAATCTTTTTTTTTTTTTTTAAAGTTATGTTATAGGAGTTTCACCTCAATAAAAACAAACTGGCAAAATTAACACATTCCCAGATAAACAAAACAGCTGGTTGCTAGCAGGCCTGCTTCCTAAAGGAAGCCTTTCTAGCTGAAATGAAAGGACAACAGACAGTAATTTGAATCCACATTCAGAAATAAAGAACAATAGTAAAGGTAACTAAATAGGTAATCCTAAGTCAACATCAATGTATTTCTGGTAACTCCTTTTTCGATTCGGTTTAAAACATAGTAACATAAAACAATAATTATAAAACCACATCACTGGGAAGACAATGTATAAAGATGTAATTTGTGACAATAACAACATAAGGACAAGAGAGAGTAAACAATGTAGAGAAAAAATGTTTCTGTATACTACTAAAATAAAGTTGGCATTAATCCAAAATAGATTATTATAAATTAAAATGTTAACTGTTAACATTTTAGTAACTGCTAAGAAAAGTAAAAACTATACAAAAAAAAAGAAAGAAAGAAACAGGAAGGAAATCAACAGTACCCTAAACGAGAATCAGTCTTTTTTTTTTTTTTTAAGATTTTATTTATTTATTTGACAGACAGAGATCACAAGTAGATGGAGAGGCAGGCAGAGAGAGAGAAAGAGGGAAGCAGGCTCCCTGCCGAGCAGAGAGCCCGATGCGGGACTCGATCCCAGGACCCTGAGATCATGACCTGAGCCGAAGGCAGCGGCTTAACCCACTGAGCCACCCAGGCACCCCAGAATCAGTCTTAAAAGACAACAATAATACAGGAACTGAGGAACAAAAAAGATATGACATATAGAAAATAGTAAAATGGGAGCACCTGGGTGGCTCAGTCAGTTAAGTGTCTGCCTTTGGCTCAGGTCATGATCCCGGGGTACTGGGATTCAGCCCTGTGTGGGGCTCCCTGCTCAGCAGATTCTATTTCTCCCTCTCCCTCTGCCCACTAATGTTCTCTCTCTCAAATAAGTAAATAAAATCTTAAGAAAAAAAAAAAAAAGAAAACAAAATAGCATTAGTCTTTATCAGTAATCATTTTAAATGAAAATGGATTAGCTTCTCCAATGAAAAGGCAGAAACTGGAGAATTTTAAAAGTGATCCATATATATGCTTTCTACAAGAATCTCACTTAAGAACCACATACCCAAATAGGCTGAAAGTGAAAAGATGGAAAAAGATATTTCATGTAAAAAACAACCAAAAGAGAGCTATAGAGATCATACTAATATGAAACAAAATAAAATTTTTTTTAAGGTTTTTTATTTGGGGCGCCTGGGTGGTTCAGTCGTTAAGCATCTGCTTTTAGCTCAGGTCTTGATCCCAGAGTCCTGGGATTGAGCCCCACTGGGCTCCCTGCTAGGCGGGAAGCCTGCTTCTCCCTCTCCCTGTTTGTGTTCCCTCTCTTGCTGTGTCTCTGTCAAATACACAAATAGAATCGTTAGTTGGAAACTTCAATACCCCACTTACAGTAAGAGCCAGAACTAGAAAGAAGATCAATGAGGAAATGGAGGAACCAAACAGACATACAGACATCAACAGAATACTTCTTCCCCACAATGCACATTGAACATTCTCTAGGATAGACCCGAACTTAGGACCCAAAATAAATCTTAATAAATTGAAGAAGGCTGTATCTTTTCTGACCACAATAGGATGAAATGGAATTCAGTACCAAAGGCAAATCTGGAAAATGAACAAATATATAGAAATTATACAATGCACTCAAACAACTAAGGGCTCAAAGAAGAAATAAAAATGAAATTTAAAATATTTCCAGATAATGAAAATACAGGATACCAAAAGGTAAGGGATATAGAAAAAACAGTGCTAAAAGGAAAATCTGTAGTTGTAAACACCCACATTAAAAAAGAAAAGGGGAGCCTGGCCAGCTTAGTCAATAGAGCATGCAACTCTTGATCTCGGGGTTTTGAGTTTAAGCCCCATGTTGGGTGTAGAGCTGAAAGAAAGAAAGATTGATTTTCAGACTGATAACCCAACCTTTCACTTTAAGGAACTAGATAAAACTAAACCCAAAGCAAGAAGGAGGGAAAAAAAAAAATAAAGATTAGAGTAGAAATAAATGAAATGGAGAAGAAAAAAAATAAAAGGATCAATGAAACAAAAAGTTTGTGCTTTGAAATAATAACAAAACTGACAAACCAAGAAAAAAAGACGACTCAAATTACTTATAGCTCACATTAGACAGCTGACATTACTGACATTAGTACCAACCCTACAGAAATAAGGATTAGAAGAAAATACTACAAACAATTTTATGCCAGCATATTAGATTATTTAAATGAAATGGATTAATCCCTAGACAAAAGACTACCAAAACTACCAAAACTGATTCAAGACAAAATACAAAATCTGAAATGACCTATAACAAGTAGGGGTTTGAATCAGTAATCAAAAAATTTCCAACAAACATGGGGCAGCTGGCTGGCTCAATTGGTAGAGCATGTGACTCTTGATTTCAAGGTCCTGAGTTCAGGCCCCATGTTGGGTATGGAGCCCACTTTAAAAAAAGAAAGAAAGGGGTGCCTGGGTGGCTCAGTGGGTTAAAGCCTCTGCCTTCGGCTCAGGTTAGGATCCCAGGGTCCTGGGATGGAGCCCGCATGGGGCTCTCTGCTCAGCAGGGGGCCTGCTTCCTCCTCTCTCTCTGCCTGCTTCTCTGTGATCTCCATCTGTCAACTAAATAAAATCTTAAAAAAAAAAAAAAGAAAGAAGAAAGAAAGAGAAAAAATCCAACAAAGAAATGCCCAGGACCAGGTGGTCACTGGTGAATCCTACCAAATGTTTAAAGAATTAATGCCTATCCTCAAAGTCTCCCAAAAACTTGAAGCAAAGCGAACACTTCCTAACTCATTCTAAAGATATCACACAAAAAGAAAACTACAGACCAATACCTCTTACGAATACAAATGCAAAAATACTAAACAAAATACTAAGAAACTGAACCCAGCAGCATATTAAAAGGATACACACCATGACCAAGTGGGAGTTATCCTAGGAATACAATGGCGGTCCAACATTAATATGACCATACTAACAGAGTAAAGGAAAGTGAGCATCTTAATTAATGCAGAAAAGGCCCTTGACAAAATCCAACACCTTTCATGATAAAAGTACTCAACAGACTAGGAACCGAAGTGAATTTCCTCAGCCTGATAAAGGGCATCTACAAAAACCCACAGCTAACATAGGTAATTGTGATAGCATGGATGCTTTCTCCCTAAGATCAGAAACAAAACTAGGATGTCCATTCTCACAATTTCTATTCAACACTGTACAAAAAGTTGTAGCTGGGGCAATTAGGCAAGAAAAAGAAAACCATCCAAATTAGAAAAAAAAAAAAAAAAAAAGTTAAAACACTCTCCGTTTATAGAAGCCATGATCTCCTATGTAGAAAATCCTACAGAATGCGCACGCGCGCGCGCGCACACACACACACACACCAATTACAGCTAATAGCAAGGTTGCAAGATACAAGAAAATCAGTTGTATTTCTATACACTAACAATGAAAAATCCAAAAATGAAATTAACAACTTCCCCTGCAATAGTATCCAAAAGGATAAAATACTTAGGAAGAAATTTAACTCAGGAGGTGCAAGATTTATACAATTAAAGCTACAAAACATTGTTGAAAGAAATTAAAGACAACGGGCACAATTATACATAAAAGAAACACGTTGGGCCTAGGTAGAGGTTCTACCCATTGCTATGCAAAAAGTTTGTCAGGTATAGATATTTTCCACAGCTGTCTTAGTGCAAGGACATAATGAAATAGGTTAGGCCTAACAGGAATTACCCTGTCACATCCATATTACCTTCAAGATCAAAGAGCAACCTTCAAGGACAAATTTAGAAGTAAATCCTATAGCATCCTATTATCTAATGATAACATGGAAAAAAGAAGCAACAGACTCACAAGAAAGTAAAATATAAAGCCCAGAGAAGCAACCATCTCCATACGTCACTTCCCCATACACTGAGTTTGCAATAGGAGAAAGTGCAGGGTACACTTACTAAACTATTGCTTCTACCCATCCAAGTACTTATCAAATAGTATTTAACATCCAGGTAAGCCGGTGGGGCAACGGGAGACAATCTTTTCATCATTCTATCCCCAAAACCTAGCAAAGTGCTGGAACATGATAGGGGGCTCAATGCATATTTATTGAATGAATGAACTTTATAACAGTGAGTCACTGGAGAGCTCACATAAAACTGTGCCTTGAAAGGCAAGTGGGATACAGACAAGTAAAAATAAGGGGGGTAGGGGATGAAAACATTAGCAAAGGTAATAGAACAAGAGTTAGTACACAGGACTCTATACTTCCGGACTCATCCTGATTAGAACCTCCCAGACGCGCGTCTCCATAGAGCCCTCACTTTACATTTCCACTAGTACTCCCTTCACTACACTCTTAAAAATAAATAAATAGATAGATAGATAGATAGATAGGAGTTAGAGAAAAAAGAGCAACCACAATAACGCATTTTGCTGAGGGGAAAAGTAGATACGTTACTCTGAGCCTGGAAGGTTGCAAGAATTCTGAACTTGGATCTTGGGGCCATTCTTACTTCAAATAACTCCCATACATATTTCAAACTCAAACTATCTACGGTCTTTATGCCAGAAATATTTCCATGCACCAATAATCATTTCATCAGCAAATCCTTTATCTCTCTAAATCAAACGCTGATTCCCCCATACGCTCTCCAATCTAATACCACAGACTCAGGGAATTCCAGTTTCTGCAGAGGCTCTCAGAAGACACGCCGTCTCCGGTGCGCAACGCCTCTGTACAGCCGGATCGCCGGATCCCGCCAGTCTTCCTCATCCCAGGCATTTCAAACTCCGCACCACGCCACACCCTGGCTTCAATCAGGTGGCTTTCCCGAACCCCTCAGTAAATCCATCCATCTCGTCCCGGTGTTCCCGAGCACCCAATGCCCATTCATTCACGAAGAGCCCTTACTTGCGAGACAGGACGGAGAAGGACCCCAAGATTCCGAGGCGGGCTGCGCAGGTTCGTCCGCGCCGCCACCCTTGCCCCGCGCCCCCCTCCGCCCCACACGCTCCCAGGCACCGCATGCTCCACGCACACCAAGATCCCCGAGGCTCACGCTGTTTGTCCCTCCATTCCCGCCAGCCCTGGGAGGCTGGTACCGCCGGGAGTGCAGGGGGCGCTGAGGAAGGAGTGGAGGAAGCGGCACCACTGGCCCGCAGTGCCCGAGGGTTCGCAGACCCGGAACTGGACCGCCGTCGGGCTGCCGCCGCAGAAGCCCCTACACGCACCCCTCCCCTGAAGCCCAACCGATCCCACCTTTACGCTCAGCATCGCTGTCGGCGTCGCTCCCAAAGAGGTCCTCCATATCCGCCATTGCCCCGCTCGTCTGCCGCTGCCTCGGCTGGGGGCGGCTCCGCGACTGTTTTTACGGCACGGAACCAACGAAACGCGACAGTGTCGCAAAGATTCGCTAAAAGGCTGCTTTCGTCCTGTGACCTGCTTTCCCCTGCAATTGGAACCTACCCTTGTTCACTGTTATTATACGTCCACACAGGGGACAAGTCCCGCCTTTTAGTCGATATCTGTTTCTGTTTGCAAGGACTCTCGCCGAGGGTGGGGCGTCCCCCGTCTGGGTGTCCGCGGAGTGGGTGGTGCTCGAGGCGCTGTGCCGAAGGGCCCTCAGACCGAGTTAAACCTGCCAGGATTCGGGCCTGAAGTCCTTTGTTTCATATGGACCATGTTGACCTCAAAATGTTGAGAGCGCCAAAGCGCGTTTCGTGTAGGTTCTACCCATTGCTATTTACCGTATTAGTCATTAAAAGCAATTAAAGTAAATATATTCAAATATTAAGTTTAAATTCAAAGTGTTTAAATAACTCACATAAATAGCATTTTAAAATATTCTTTCCGAAACCAAAAAATTAGCAGAGTGGAGTCGTTTTACAGTTTTTAAAATATCTTTAATGTCTGACTTCAAAGAAAACAGCTCAATTCTCATAGCTGCTTCTACGTTCAGTCTGCTGAGAAATGTTTTGGTTGAAGCTTTTGGATGAAGAAAATCTGACCTCAAAGAGATATGTACGTAATTAAGGAGAGGGAGGATCTCTCTGGCTTCTTGAAAGGGTTTTCCTCAGACCACTTTCTGAAAACCCGCAGCTATAAGAGCAGTGTATCTCAAAAAATTTTCCATCTTAACCCAGTACACAACTGATAAAATGAAATAAGTATTTCACAAAACAATACTTCCTTTACCGCTAAAATACAGTCTGAGATTTACTGTACTCTTTTCTTCTATTTCAGCTTTTGTTTTGTTTCGGTTCTAATGCCCGCAAGCGGTACACCCACTACATTGCTTTCATGATTTACTAGTGAATTGCAACCTGCAGCTAGAAAAACAAGTGTTCAGAGGGTTCCATTGTGTTTATTTTGCTGGCAAAAAGTTTTATTTTGGTAGGAAATGTGTCTATAATTGTACGTTATAAAATCAGACTGTAAGAGAATTTTCATAATAGGTTAGTGCTAGGTAAACCCTCTTTATAGAAGCTTAAAGAAATGAAGTGACTTGCACATGTTAAAGATTAGGTCTTTTTAAGAAAGCTTATATTTTGGTTTTTAAAAATGTACATCTTGTGTTAAATTATTATCTGATTAGTCTAATATAAGAGTTTTCGTGTTGGATAGGCAACAATGGATTTTTAGTTTGGAGATTATGAGGTAGGTTTTTGTTGCAAATAATGACCAGGGTCATTGGGCAAGGGTTCAGATGGGCAAGAAGTGGGACCTGATATGTTATCAATCCTAGAGCAGTTGTGTATAAAGTGGAAAATGTAAGACTGGGTAGATGGGAGCACTTCAAAACTTTCTGACTACTGAAAAGGTAAGTATTTGATTGTGATTCAATTTCATTTTCATTCAGAGTACGATCTTTGAAAAATGCACTTATTAAATCTCAACAAATTGAATTATAGTGAGGCCGACTGAATCACCATGCCTATATTCATGACTAACAGAATTTGTGTTTATTTCATATGACTACTGCAAAACAAATAACTTCTAGTACTTTAATTTTTTGTTGTTTTGTTATACTTTATTGTTGGAGGCAGCCCCCTGGCCAGAGCGGCCTCCGCCATTAAAAGATGGCGCCTGGCTAGTTGCCAGGTTAGGATTGCCTCGTGAGACTAAGCGGAACGCCCAAAGAGGAAGTAAACAGCATTGGTTGCTAGCGAAGTTGTTCATTTAGGTGCACAGCCTGATTCGCTCGCTCCTGTACCCTGCTCATTGATTGGTCATGTAAGCGTATATAAGTGTGTAGACTTGAGGAAATAGAAGAGAGAGAAGATGCATCGGAACCAGGGTTCTTGTCGTCCTTGCGGGCCAAGGGCGATACTTTATGCTGATTATTGTTCTTCTATTCATTGTCTTTCTTAGTACAGAATACAATATATTCAGTTAGATTTTAGCCAAATCAATCACAGTCATTGATACACTGCTTGCCTGAGGCTACACTCAGGTCACTTTCACTGATGTTTGGAGTATTAAAATAATCTTTCCACTTACTGCCAAAGACAGAGAAGTTCATCCTATTGGGCTTGTGTTTGATTTATTTAAATTTGGGTGTTAAGATTATCTCTTGATTTGCTTCCAGGGATAGAGAACTTCATCTATTTGATGTGTGATTAAATAAAAGAACTGCAGAGCAGCCTTACCTTGTTTCCAAATTTTTAAGAGGTTGTCTTTTTTTTCCCATTTTCTGCCTTTGTGTGGTGAAGATAGATCCTCAAAATTGTGACCTTTGAGACAATACAATACCCCCAAAGAACAGAGATTCAACCAGATTGATTACATAGCACAACACAATTATTGTATCATTACAAACATTTTTACAAGGTAGCAGTACCTTCAAAATTTATAAAATATATACTAACATCAAGTTGCAAAACAGTACAACATCTTAAAGAGTTAGAGGGAAAGCAACAGCTTGATTAAACAATGCATTAATTGAAATTTCACTCCATTTATGGTTAACTGCCATGCCACAGGAGGATCATGTGACTTATTTCTGAGTACTGTGGAAGGAGCTAGCCTTTAAAAGGAACAAGTTGATCTGAACTAGAGAGGAAGAGAGAAGTGCTAAGTTTCTGTCTATAGCAGTAAGTTAACAATGGGGCAGCTTCTTTCTTCCTCTCTCTCTTTCTTTCTTTCTAAGATTTTATTTATTTATTTGACACAAAAGGTAGGCAGAGAGAGAGGGAGGAAGCAGGCTCCAACCCCAGGAACCTGCGATCATGACCTGAGCTGAAGGCAGATGCTTAAGGAGTGAGCTGCTGAGGTGTCCCTGAGGCAGCTCATTTCTTGGAAGATGTGGAGTATTCACTCATAGACTGCCTTTATTCGATTCTTTACTGAATGGGGGCCCTGCAGTTGGTGCTATAGGAATGTAATAAAATATGAGCAAACATGGTTTCTCTCTCTCTCTATATAGAAACATGGTTTCTATATAGAGAGAGAGAGAAACCATGTTTGCTCATATTTTATATATATAATATTTATATATATTTATATATTTTTTAATTTATAAAAATAAATGATTTTGAGAGAAATGAAATATATAGGCTAAACATCTGGGGAATTTAAATTTTAGAAGTAAATTATAAAACATGTATAGTTTGGGGCACCTGGGTAGTGCAGCCCATTGAGTGCCAGACTCTTGATTTCTGCTCAAGTTGTGATCTCAGGGTCCTGAGATCCAGTCTTGTGTCTGTCTCCACGGTGTGTACACAGTCTGCTCGAGATTCTCTCTCCCTCTCCCTCTAGTCTCTCCCTCCCCTCTTTCCTCTCTCTGTCTCTCTCCCTCTCGAATAAATAAATCTTAAAAAGAAAAACAAAACTTGACATACAGGCGCTGAAGAATGGAAAGTCAGAAAACTACCAACATGAGTGGTGGTTAGTCAGGAAAGGTCTCTTGGTCTGAATGTCTGTGTCCCCTTAAAATTCATGTTGAAATCCTAATGACAAAGTGATGATATTAAGAGGATGCCAGGGAAGTTTGGGAGGTGGTTAGGTCATGAGGGTGGAGCCTTCATGAGTAGGATTAGTATTCTTATAAAAGAAGCCCCACAGAACTCCCTAGCTATTTCCAACATGTGAGGACACAGCAAGGAGGTCCTGGCCATGAATCAGAAAGAAAAGAAGCCTCTTCACCAGAACACAGTCATACTGGCACCTTGATCTTGGACCTTCCAACCTCCAGAACTATGAGAAAAAAATTTCTGTTAGTGTGAGCTGCCCAGTCTGTGGTATTTTGTTAAAGCAGTCGCAATTGACTCAGGTTGATTCAAGCTAGATTACCGAAGTAATGGGAAGGAACCCAGTTTTCAGAATATGAAATTGAGCAGAATGTAAAATTCAGCCAAGCAAAACTTCTGTTAGTTTAATCAAATCTATTCCCTCATATACATGACTTTCCAGAACACTGTAGATAAAGAGAATATTTATCAGCTGACATAGAAAGGATCTGGGATTAAAATGACATTGGACTTCTCAACAATGCTTCTGAAAGTTAGGAAACAAAATCCTGAAGGGAAATGATCCATTCTCAAATTCTATACCAGCCAACATATCATTAAATACAAGGCAAGAATAATGTGTGTGTATGAATTCTGTGTAAGCCAGCCTCTATGTAAGCAGTCTAACTGCCCTGAGGCTGCTGCCATGCTATGAAGAAGCCCAAACTAGACACACACAAGACCAAAAGGTGAGTCTCTCTCCTTTTTTTTTTTTTTAAGATTTTATTTATTTATTTATTTGACTGACAGAGATCACAAGTTGGCAGAAAGGCAGGCAGAGAGAGAAGGGGAAACAGGCTCCCTGCTGAGCAGAGAGATGGATTTGGGGCTGGATCTCAGAACCCTGAGATCATGACCTGAGCCGAAGGCAGAGGCTTTAACCCACTGAGCCACCCAGGCACCCCAGGAGAGTCTCTTAATAACAAAGAAATACCTTAAAGAGAGAGAGAGAGACCTAACCAGCCCTTAGCTGCTGTAGAATTGCTGTTGTTCCAGCTCCATCTGAATACAACTTCAGTGGGAGACCCCAGGACACCAATGCCCAGCTCAGCCTTTCTGAAATTCCTATCTCACACAATCTAGAATACAATTAGTGGGCGTTGTGGCAGAGTACCACTACGTTTTGAAGTAGTTTGTTATATAACAATAGCAACTGGAAGAGTTACTAAAACATTTTACAATCTATGAATTGTGACCCTCCAAAATGAAGAACTAAACAAGGAAGAGAAAGTTTTAGGGGAAAAGGAAACTCAATATTGGAAAGGGGCAAAAGTTAGGGCGCTTGGGGGGCTCAGTCAGTGGAGCAACCGATTCTTGATTTCAGGTCTTGATCTCAAAGTCATGAGTTCAAGCCCCATGTTGGGTGTAGAGCCTACTTTAGGAAGAAAGAAAGAAAGAAAGAAAGAAAGAAAGAAAGAAAGAAAGAAAGAAAGAAAGAAAGAAAGAGGAAAGAAAAAGGCAAAAAGAATCCCTATTATCCTAGAAGGCTGCTGGTCCTGAATGGAGCAAGAGGACAGAAGTCTCCAAGAGAGAACAGCCTGAGAAGAAAATGAAGCTAATAGAATACCTGCTAGATTCACCCATCAGTAGGGATTTAAGTGCCTTCTCTATGCCAGAAACTATTGTAGGCACTTGAGATACAACAGAGAACAAAATAGACAAGCATCTGTTCTCAGAACTTGCATTTTGGTGGAGGATGCGACACAATATAGGAATATACTAATAAATTTATGAATACATACACTTTCAGTTTTGTATATTTATATCTGATGTGTATGAATATTTTGAATGGATATTTTTCTGTAATTCATATATAAAAACTTGTACCTGACACATTAAAGCAAAGCAAACAGAAAACCAAGACAATCATTACCTCCAAGAAAAAGAAAATGAATGTACATAAAGAGAGCTATGTAGCTCAACTGGTAATAATTAAAACAGATAACACATAATACCTAAGACTTGTTCTAGGTATGGTTTTGAGTACTTTTTATATAGGTCCACGGTCTTTTATCTGAAACTCTTAGAGCCATATAGTGTCAAAATTCAGATACTTTCCCAGATTTTAGAAAGGGAATAGAGCACATTTATAACCTTTATTACTCAAAACATCCAATTATGTCTAAGGAATATACTAATTCAAAATTAAATTTCTATGGTAAAGTGTACAAAAATCCAAACTGAGAGGGATAAATAGAACTTTAAGCATCTTTTTTTTTTTTTAAGATTTTATTTATTTGGGCGCCTGGGTGGCTCAGTTGGTTAAGCAACTGCCTTCGGCTCAGGGCATGATCCCAGCATTCTGGGACTGAGTCCCACATCGGGCTCCTTTGCTCAGCAGGGAGCCTGCTTCTCCCTCTGCCTCTGCCTGCCATTCTGTCTGCCTGTGCTTGCTCTCTCTCCCTCTCTCTCTCTGATAAATAAATAAATAAATAAAAAAGATTTTATTTATTTATTTGACACAGAGAGAGATCACAAGTAGGCGGAAAGACCGGCAGAGAGAGAGGGAGAAGCAGGCTCCCTGCTGAGCAGAGAGCCTGCTCCAGGGCTCAATCTCAGGACCCTGAGATCATGACCTGAGCTGAAAGCAGAGGCTTAATCCACTGAGCCACCCAGGTGCCCCGAACTTTAAGCATCTTTAAGTCAGTTCCAGGAAGCATTTGCCATCAAATGTTACACACTTTCCATTTCTGAGCTTTTTAGTTTTCAGGATTGTGAATAAGGGTTTCTGGGCCAGAACTAAGCATTCAATCCTATTATATTCTTATTTTATACATAAGGAACCTGAAGGAAACACAGAGAACCCAAGCAGCTTTGCCCTTGGTTACATAGCTAATAAGACTAGCTTGGTCATAATTATGTAAATACTGAGTTTAATAGTACTATTGGACTTTTAAAATGTCACACACACTTAATTTTAGTGGAGACTATTTTTATGTTTTAATATGGAAAGATTCAAGACACATGAGTTCAGAGGACAAAACATTCTAAATAGTGTGTATATAAAGGTACCATCAAATTTTAAATGTGTGTGTGCAACATGTAAATGGATACAATGCCTCTAGAAGACTGCAACAGAAGCCGAAACATAGATGAGAAGCTAGGGGACTGGTGGAGAGAAGAGAAACCTCACTTTTCACTGTGTACTTTTCTTTTTTCTTTCTTTTTTTTTTTCCCCCAAGATTTTATTTATTTGACAGAGAGACGCCAAAAGAAAGAACACAAGCAGGGGGAGTGGGAGAGGAGAAGCAGGCTTCCCGTCTGCTGAGCAGGTCATGATCTCTGCCCTGTAAGGTTAAGTCTCAAGTTGGGCTCCCTGCTGGCTATAGAGCCTGCTTAAGATTCTCCCTTTCCCTCCCTCTCCATCCACACTCCCCCCACCCCCAGTCTCTCCCTCTCTTAAAAAAAAAAGTTATTGGAGTGTAAAACTAATTACCTCATGGAAGAGTTTTCAGACTACCAAGAAAAAGACAGAAATATACATCTCATAATAAAATAAAATAACCTGTTTTCCAAAATGGTAGCAGCCCCTTTCCCAAGTCTCTTTCCTCTCAGCATCGTTAATCTAACTCACTTTTGTAAGATTCGATCGTCAGCTCCAAAGCACTAGTCAATGACTGTTCCCTATGCAAATGAGAGTTTGGACAGCAAATACAAGCTTGTAACTTGTCCCAGTTTACTTCCTATGAAAATCTGCCTTACGTTGAGGGGAAAAAAGAAGAAAAATAATGAGTCAGGTAATGATTCGTTTCTTAGGACTGAAGCATAAGTTGCCCTTTCGAAACCTTTGCTCTTGAATCTCAGTTGATTTAGAGAGTGGCTTCCTTGAATAGGTAGGATTTAAGTTTCTCCCTGAAGCTTCAGGGTTACCAGGGAGCTATGTCCTTAAAAGACCTATGCAGCGAACACACGAGGTTGATGCACTCAACACTAGAAGAGCCAGAACACCGACTACCTACTGGGGGAAGGAATTAGAAGGAACAAAGAAAGGAGGACAGGGAAAAAAGAGGCGGGGCCCTGTGCTTGTGGGTGTTAGTAGAGGAAACCGAGTAAGTAAAGCCATATGTGGCAAGGATACCAAAGAAGCAAAATGAGAAGCACAAGGAAGGGGAAAAAAAAGAAGGAGAAATAGATTATAGAGACAAAGGGAAAGGAGGAACCATCCACAAGAGAAGAGAATGGGGTGAGGGAGGGGAGCATTCTTTTTAAAGAACAGAATAAAACAGGACAAAGGTAGGGAGAATATTGAAACAAAAGTGGGAAAGCACTCCCAACATTATAACGGAAGAGGCTGACAAAAAAAGGTAGGAGAGGTGCCAACCAGTATGTTTACAAATCAAAAGGAAACCAGTAAAACAGATTCGTTGCAAACCTAAAACAAAACGGAAAACGTGACTTTACAATAAAGCTAATCAATCTCTTCACTGGATTTCCTTATTCAATTGGTTCTTTTAGAGTCAGGTGAAAACACAGTACAAATGCGAAGATATCATCTCACTGTCGAATGGGAGATCCTGGCATGCAGGCTGTATCTGGGTCTCAACATACTTCCTGTAATCTGCAGACAGATTACTAAAGGAGATACACTGTCTTTCCCATTTGCAATTGCAATTATTTAAATCCCGTATTAAAACCCTTAGCAGTAATATGGCAAAAGGCCACAAGATGGTGATGGTATACCCTGGAGAGACCTTATTCTTCAGCAAAATGAGGCGCACGCGCACACACACCCACACGCTCTTATCGGCTTTTCCTTAATAAAAAATTGGTTAGTGGAGGGAGAGTGGCACGAAGAAGAGATCTGGGGGCGCCTGGGTGGCTCAGTGGGTTAAAGCCTCTGCCTTAGGCTCAGGTCATGATCTCGGGGTCCTGGGATGGAGCCCCGCATCGGGCTCTCTGCTCAGTAGGGAGCCTGCTTCCCTCTCTCTCTGCCTACTTGTGATCTCTGTCAAAAAAAAAAAAAAAAAAGATCTGTGAAACATTAACTTTAGATACTCATAAAAGCACTTCCTTTAACAACATTTAGAAGTACTTACCTATTTGGTTTCTCTGTTTTTCCTAATTAAAAAAAAAAAAAAAAAGCAGTACTCTTAACACTGGTAAACACCAAGAAAATTCTTTCTGTATCTGATTATTATGTATCTATTGATAAAGTGATACCTTTGAATAAAGTAACTATTACTTTTGGGGAAATTTCAGTTTTTTCTCTTGGGCTCCGTAAATTGAAATATTCCTGGAATCCAGTAAAGATTTTATTTCCTTGACTGAAGTTTATTTTCTTATTCATTAAGGAAATGACAAGCAGAGTTAATCCCATAAATGGGTGACATTTTATGTTGATGATGATTCCTGTTGATGTATGTGTCCCTTTAATTTTCCAACTTGCAAACACACATATGCCTACTTTTTATCTGCCATTTAACACAGAAACAAAATTTGGAAGGGGAAATAAGGTAGAATCCTGGGTCTAAAATGCTAAAGAAGAAACTAATGGGAAAATAGTGTAAAGCTATTTGAGAGCTATGAGACTTTATTTCCAAAAACAATAGTAGTCATAGTCGTTAGAAGTATTTTTTTTCTTTTCAGCAGGAAGTAGATTCTTAAAAGCCTTAAGTTCCAAATACTGACCTGAATCTGATAATATGTATCAAAATACCATAAACATATTCTTACCTTTGACTCTGTAATTCCATATCAAGATTTTATCTTGGGAAAATAAGAAATTTGCATGACAATGTTCAAGGGTATGTATTATAGCATTATTAGAATTTTTTTTAAGATTTTATTTTTTTATTTGACAGACAGAGATCACAAGCAGGCAGAGATGCAGGCGGGGAGGTGGTAGGCAGGCTCCCCACTGAGCAGAGAGCCCGATGTGGGACTTGATTCCAGGACCCTGGGATCATGACCTGAGCCGAAGGCAGAGGCTTTAACACTGGGCCACCCAGGTGACCCTGTATTATAGCATTATTTATAGAAATGAGAAATACTGGAAACACCATAGTAGGAAATGGATCAAGTAAATTATCAGACATCCATGAACTGAAATCCTTTAAATTATGCAATTATTTAAAATTATGTTTTTCAGGAGCGCTTGGGTGGCTCAGTGGGTTAAGCCTCTGCCTTCGGCTCAGGTCATGATCTCAGGGTCCTGGGATCGAGCCCTGCATCGGGCTCTCTGCTCAGCGGGGAGCCTGCTTTCCTCCTCTCTTTCTGCCTGCCGCTCTGCCTACTTGTGATCTCTGTCTGTCAAATAAACAAATAAAATCTTAAAAATAAAATAAAATAAAATAAAATTATGTTTTTCAGGGCATTGTCAGATACTGGTGAAAGTAGTATAAAAATAAGACAACCTTTTGAAAGGGCAATTTGGTATCATCTATTTAAATTGTAAATGGGTGTATATACTTTGAGTCAACATTTCCATGTTTAGATATTTATCCCGAGAAAATGACAGATATGCAAATATATATGAACAAAATGTTTACTGGAAGTTTGTTTATAATAGCCAAAAATGGTAACCGATCAAAACATCCATCTGTGGAGGATTATTTAAATGAATAATTATGCAGTCAGACAGTGAACTACTAAGTGGCAAGGATTAAATAAGTGAATGTATATTGAAGAGAGGAGCATTATATATTGTTGGATTGCCAAAACCAGTTAGAAAATGGGATTTTTTTTTTTTAACTGTATGGGGGTTCCTCAAAAAATTTAAAATAGAACTAGTATATGATTCAGCATTGCCAATTCTGGGTATATATCCAAAGGAAATGAAATTGCTATCTCTAAGACATTTACACCCCCATATTCATGGCAGCAGTATTTACAGTAGCCAAGACAGGGGGAAAAACCTGTGTCCATCAGCACATGAGTGGATAAAGAAAGTGTGGTAAATATACAATGGACTATTATTCAGCCATAAAAAAGAAGGGAATCCCATCATGGCCAACATGGATGAAACATAAGGACATTATGCAAAGTTGAAATAAATCAGACAGAGGAAAACAAATACTAAATGATCTCCCTTATATATTAAAGAAAGAGGAGGAGGAGGAGGACGGGAGAGGGAGGAGAAAGGGAAGAAGGAGGAAAGGGAGGAGGGAGAGGAGGAGGAGGAGGAGAAGGTGGAGAAGAAGAAGAAGAACTTATAGAAGCAGAGGAGACTGATGGCTGCCAGAGTCTGGGGAGGTGGGTAAGGGCAGGAGGAGAGGTCAAAAGGCACAAATTTCCATTTATAAGATGAATAAGTCCTTGGGATGTAATGTAAAGGATGGTGACTATAGTTAAAAATATTGAATTGTGGGATACCTGGGTGGCTTAATTGGTTAAATATCTCCCAGGGTCCTGGGATCAAGTTCCACATGAAGCTCCTTGCTCAGCAGGGAACCTATTTCTCCCTCTGCCTGCAGCTCTCTTGCTTGTGCTCTCTCTCTGACAAATAAATAAAATCTTTAACAAAAATATTGAATGTAGGGACATCTGATTGGCTCAGCTTTGAGTACACAAATCTTGATCTTAGGGTTGTGAGTTCAAACCTCACATTGGGTGTAAAGATTACTTAAAAGTAAAATAGTTTTTTAAAAGTCTTTATTTATTTATTTTTATTTTTTATTTTTTTAAGATTTTATTTATTTATTTGACAGAGAGAAATCACAAGTAGATGGAGAGGCAGACAGAGAGAGAGGGGGAAGCAGGCTCTCTGCTGAGCAGAGAGCCCGATGTGGTACTCGATCCCAGGACTCTGAGATCATGACCTGAGCCGAAGGCAGCAGCTTAATCCACTGAGCCACCCAGGCGCCCCTTATTTTTTATTTTTATTTTTATTTATTTATTTGACAGAGAGATCACAAGCAGCAGGCAGAGAGAGGGGGGGAAGAAGGCTCCTCGCTGAACAGAAAGCCTGATGCCGTGCTCAACCCCAGGACCCTGAGATCATGACCTGAGCCAAAGGCAGAGGCTTAACCCACTGAGCCACCCAGGCGCCCCAAGTCTTGATTTATTTGAGAGAGAGAGAGAGAGAGAGAGCATGAAAGGACAGAGAGACAAGTAGACTCCCCACTGAGAGCACAATTCCAAGACCCCAAGATCATGACCTGAGCTGAAGACAGATGCTTAACAAACTGAGCCACCCAGGTGCCCTAAAAATAAAATCTTTTTATTTTTTTTAAGATTTATTATTTACTTATTTGAGACAGAGAGAGAGAGAGCACACACACAGAGGGAGAGGGAAAACCACTGACCAAGGAGCCTAATGCAGAGTTCGATCCCAGGACTCTGGGATCATGACCAGAGCCAAAGACAGGCACTTAATCAACTGAGCCACCCAGGTGTTCCTAAAAATAAAATATTTTAAAAATACATTAAATTGTATGTTTGAAATTTTCTAAGAGAATAAATATTAAGTACTCACCACACACACACACACACACACACGCGCGCGCACACACAAATTGTAACATTTGAGGTGAGTTATGGGTTAACTAACCTTATTACGGTAATCATTTTGCAATATATACACATATCAATCATTTCATTGTATACTTTAAACTTATACAATGTTACATGTCAATTATAGCTCAATAAAAACTGGGAAAAGAGAAAATTGAATATATATTTTTTTGGCAAACAAATATTCAAATATGCACAAAATCTCTAGGAAGATATACATAGTGATATAATGGTAAAATTTCAACGTCCAGCTCTCCAGAACATAAAGCCTTGATAAGTGATATTTGCTAATTTCCATGGTGTAAATGCTCCTGCCATGGCTGACTTCAGGCTATCATTATGGAACACGGATCTGGGAAGAAGTGCACACGATTAGCTCAATGAGCCTGTATGAGCATGTTCCAGCATATCTCTATACCTCTGGGTGGTGACATTATGAGAAGGTGTTCAATATTCTATCTTGTATATGTCTGTGTTCATTTTCATTTTTTATAATGAAATCATACTGTTGTGTTCAGCAGCAACAACAAAATGCCATTTGGAAAAACAAAGATTTTCTTTTAAGATTTTATTTATTTATTTGACAGAGAGCACAAGCAGGGGGAATGGCAGGCGGAGGGAGAAGGAGAAGCAGGCTCCCCACTCAAGGAAGGAGCCTCATGTGAGGCTCCATCCCAGAACCCTGAGATCATGATCTGAGCCAAAGGCAGACACATGACTGACTGAGCCACCCAGCCAAGGCACTCCAAAACAAAGATTTTTAAAAGGATACTTAGGGGCACCTGGGTGGCTCAACTGGTGAAGTGTCAGACTCAGTCTCAGCTCAGGTCTTGGTCTCAAGGTTGTGAGTTCAAGCCCTGTGTTGGGCTTCATGCTTGGCATGGAGCCCACCTTAAAAAAAAAGAAATACTTTTTTTTTTAACTTTTCAGTATTTCCCATGTTTTCTACAAATGCTTTTATAAATGTGTAATGCTTTCGCAATCAAAAAACACATCACTGCATATAAAAATACTTAGCCCTGCTATGACTGCTTAGAAAGCAGTTTCTTCCCTTTAGGATTGCTATTACTACGATCAGAGCATATGACTAACTTCAAATGTGAGTAAGTGGAATCTTTCATGTTTTTCCTGTCTCTCAAAGGAAAAAGGAGGAATTAGTTTTTATTTATGTGGCCCAAGATATTGAAATATATATACATATTTCCTGACTTGTACTAGAAAAATTTCTGAATCCCTTTATTAGTTATTGCCACAGACCCTACCTTTATTTTTGCCCAGATTATTGTAACAACCTTTAGCTAACTCTTTCTTTCTCTCTTTGTTTTCATTTCTCTGCTCAGTACAGTCCATACTGTAATTAGGACAGATTATGGAGGCTACGTGTGTGTTGCCAAAAGACTAATCATCTTAAAATATGGTTTTCCTTTTTATTTTGCTGAAAAGTCTTTAATGGCAGCTTGCAAAAAAATATTTACAACATGATCCCATTGGGTAATGGTTATATAAACATATTACTATATATACAGAAAAGAATCTGGAAGAATATATACCAAGTTGTTAGCAAAGCTTTTCTCTGGGAGTAGTGCAATTATAGCGGAATTTTACATTCTAACTTTTATGCCTCTGAGATGTTTTAAGAGAAACCTGGATTACTTTTCTACCTTAAAAAGAAATAAAATGAGGAGGCAATTTGTTTCTGAATTCTCACTGCCCAGAGGATGAAATCTAAACTCCTCTCCTTTTGTCCAAGTGTCTAACATCAAAATCTACCTATACGGCAAAACCCCCCGATTCTACTCCATCTCCTCATTAAAGATTATGCACCTTTCTGAATTTCTACAGTATTTACTGACTTTGACATTTATCTTTGCATTTTATCACCCATCGGGTCATATATTTTACAAATTGTTTCTGATTTAATTTATAGGTGCTTAAGGATGGAGTTTATGTTTATTCTTTATTGCCTTCTTCCACACAAAGTCTATATACTAGCTTTCTGTGGCTGCTGTAACAAATTATCACTTGGCTTAAAACAACAGTAATTTATTCTTTCTTATTTCGGGAGGCCCGAAATTCATCAGTTCCACTGGGTTGAATAAAGATGTCAGCAAGGTTATTCTCCCTCCAGAGACTATAAGGATAGTCTGTTTCTTACCTCTTTCAGTTTCTAGTGGCTACCAACACTCCTTGGCTTGTGGGCTTGTCACTCAGTCATTGTCTCCACAGTCACATTATCTTCTCTTCTTTTGTGTGTCAAATTTCCCTGTCTTCCTATTCCAAGGATACATTTATTTGCACATAGTGTCCACCCAGATAATCCAGAATAATTTCTTCATCTCAAAATCTTCAAGCACACCTACAAAGTCCTTTTTTGCCGTACAAGGTAACATTTACAGAGTCCAGAGATTAGGGCAAAACAATCTTCCAAGGTACCATGACTCAGCCTACCACAGGTATCTGTCAGAAGGAGTTCTCTTAGTATACAGGAAAGCTCTTTGTGGACCTCAACCCTTTTTTCTTCACGGAATTCTTACCACTTTGCGGCATGATATAGAAAGAGGAGCTCAAAATTCTTCAAACTGCCAACTCTAAAACCTTGGTGCAATGTCTGTCAGACCACTGGGGATGAAAAGAGGTCTAAAATCAGTAGGCTCAAGCATGAAGAGAAAACACCAAAAGTCCGTATTTTTGGCTACTGAATACAGCAAGATCAGTAATGATAGCCTAGGGAAGCAAAGCACTTTAAGAGAATTTGGTGAAATTATTCATTGTGTATCCATATAATGTGTTATTATTATACACAAAATAATTCAAAAGAGTTACCTTTTATTATTATTATGTATTAATAATAATACATAACACAATTAATACATAATACATATGTATATAATATATAATACAATTAATTATAATAATTATGTATTATTATTTGTATTATGTTACCTTTACCTAATACAAAACCTTTTTTTTTGGATACATAAACTATTTTATTTAAATAAAATCACGGGCATACCCTTTTCTCTCTCTCACACACACTCTCTCTCTCACACACACACACACACACTCCCCCAGCACACGCACACATGCATGCCCACGTCCTCCCTCCCTTTCTTCCCTTCACCCATGGCCACCTCAAACCCAGTGGTTCTCATGGTGACCACCTTAGCACAGGGAGACACCATCCATATGAAAGCCCACTCCTCCCAGGTGACGGCAGCAGCACAAAGGCCTAGGTGCAAGCTGTTCTGCCCAGAGTCCAGCTCTCAGACCTCTTAGGGTGGCAAAGGAGGAAGGACCAGTTCTCCCAAGGCACCCAGATCTAGCATGGCTTCCCCACCTTCCCCACCATAGGGCCTGGAGCACCACCAAACACCCAGAGCTGCTCCCCATGGAGGGTCCCCGTGAGTCAAAGCAGGTAATTGCCCTTGCAATAAACAGTTAAATGGAGGGAAAAAATATGACAAACTAGCCTAGATTTTTGATAATGCCCTACTTTGGGACAGATTATGAGAATTCGGGCTAAGATCAACACAAAAGAAGCAGTTCGGTCTCCTCCTGTAGTTACATAATTCCTATGTGGAGTGAAGAATTGGGGCCATCTCTCTGCAGGTGAAAATATGATTTTATTCGCTATGCAAAGTAAGTGTATATGTTCTAAAGAAAATGTCAATATCTAATAACTTCAAAACTGGAGACTCATTCTCCTCTTTTTCCTTTCCGAGTCTCCTGAGCACTCCATCTACATCTGCTCACTCCATATCTTCAATAAACTCTGCTTTCACCTCCAAAAAAACTCAAAAACAAAACAAAACAAAAAAACTTCAAAACTTAGAATGCCATTTGGGCAGGATAAAAATTCAGGTGTCCATAGACCTATATGAATTTGCTTTGAGAGTAGATTTTATCTCTTGATACACTAATACAACCGAATGCATCATGTTGGAAAAATAAACATTTTCACTCTCTTGTCCTTTAGATGATAAAAGTAAACATCTTTCTCTTCTATAAAGTAGAAAATAAAGTAGGTCTCATGCCAGAAAGGACTACTAGGAACTTTAACTGTTTTGAAGACTGCACTATGCAAAGAAAAGATAATATAAAATATATAAACCTTTATTATGCTTCAATTAAACATATATAGAGCCTCTCCTAAATGCAAGTCCTCCATGGTCACCTAATCTATAAGTCACACAAAGATATGGAGTGTAGATATGGAGTAAAGATATGAAAATTAAAGATATGAAAAATTAATGGTACTGGTACCTAAGGAATTAATTTCTGGAGCTTTTTAAAAAAGATTTTATTTATTTATTTGAAAGAGCAAGAGAATGCATGAGAGGGGAGAAGTCAGAGGGAGAAGTAGACTCCCGTCCCCACGGAGCAAGAAGCCTGATGTGGGACTCAATCTCAGGACTCCAGAATCATGACCTGAGCCAAAGACAGTTGCTTAACCAACTGAGCCACCCAGGTGCCTCAATTTCTGTCTTCTAAGAAGGGTATTTAGAATATGTCAGGAAAGGCTATATATCACAGATGCACACAAAGTTCTGTGGGGGTCCTTAATTGGGGATATTGGCAAAGGCTTTGATGGGAGGTAGCATGTGAAATGTACCTTGCAGGACGTAGGGCTTTGACCTCTGGAGAGGCAGTGAGAGGATGGACCAGATAAAGGCACACAGATAGAACAGCTTGGGACATTTGAAGAGAGGTGAATAATCCATTCTTACTGGGATCTGGGGTACATGGAGCTTTAGGACATTCGAAGTACCTCCTATGAGAAAAATTCTAGCAGAAAGTTAAAGCAACTGAGGTTCCATTGAAAGATTAGCAGAGTGCTGTTAGGAAGAGGAGAAAAGGAAACAGGGAAAAGAAGTTGCAAGTATTGAAGCAAGATGTCCTTCACCCAGGTATGCTAGATATATCTGTGTATTGTGCTGAAAACCCCACTGAAAAGAATGATGAGAGAGAGGGAGTTTCAGTTATGTATTGGCCTGTGTGAACCATGTTTCAGGTAGAGGAGATGGTAACGGTCATAGATAAGGAATGACCTGACTAGGCAGCTCTCCCAGCAAATATAAATTTAACAGACATGATGACAGAAATAGATCTACCCAAAGACTAAAATGGAAGTGAATCTCAGAAAAATTACTTTATTAAAAATTAACTAAAAGATGAACTAATGTTGGGTTGCTTCTTCCTCCTTTTTTCCACTCTCTTCCTTCTTCCTGCACAAATCAGTCCAAAAGTCGTTATAGAGTCCCAAAGTCAGTATAGAGGTAGGGGTATGGAGCCATAGTGGTCAAGAGGTCATCAAGGAGGGTATCTGGGTAAGAAAGTGACCTAACTGGGATGAGGAGGGTGTCCCCATAAGGGGGGGGGATACTAGTATAATATCATGAGCAGAATGAGAATGGAGTCCCTGTAGTGAGGCAGCCTGGTGCCAGGTGTTAGAGGCCAAGGGCAGTAAGATATCTATCTACTTGAGACAGAGAAGGGAAGTAGGAGAGTGGAGGCCTAGTGTGGGTGCAGAGTCCCAGGTGGGTTAGGGGGACACCCATGCATGAAGGCCACCTGACACAGGTGTCAGAGTCAGATTAGGGAGATGAAGGTGACCATGTAGGCTTCCTCATCCTGGTGGTCCATCCTGGGGCACTAGAGCCCAAGCAAGGCATAGAAGGTATCTGAGTGGAGCAGCAGCCCAGTGCAGGGTGAGAAGCATGTCTGCACCAGGGGAAAGGAACAATCACAGGAGGCTGTTTATGTGCAGAAGGATTGATTAAATAAGTAGAAATAGTCAGGATAATGAGAGTCAGTTTTCTCACTGGTAGAGATGGTAGTTAAATATATGAAAAGGGAAAAAACGAGAATGAATTGGTGGGTATTGGATTGGAATTAGAGGTATCAGTGTGAATTCATGACTTTGAATATGTATACATACAGAAATATAGATGCAAATGTGTGTTTATGCAAACATACATAAACATAGATATAGATATACATACATATGTATTTATGTATGTACATACATATATTTCATGTAGTCCTTAGCTCTGTCCACTGAAAGGGCCTAAGAACAGTAACACCTCAATAGCAATGAGCACACCTAATGCTGAGATCTTGGTTTCTAAATGCCATTCTCCACCAAAGAACTTGGAGAAATGGCTTTGGAGAAATGGCTGATTCTAGGGCTGGGGCAGGGAATGTATAAAAGAAGCTTTGACTATCTTGTGCAGCAAGCAAGGAAGTGTAAAAAGAATGGTGGAGACATGTCAGAAGGATAAAGGACCAAATTTGAAGGGGCTCCCATTGGCCAAATATGGAACAGTTTGAGCATCAAAATAATGACAGCATAGGAATTCCATAGCCAATAGGGATATAAATAAAAGAATAAATAGGAAATTTGATGAAGAATGGGATGTTTACATAGCCTCAAAGTACTTCTCCACAAAATACATAATTATAAAGGGGGAAAAGAGTGGCTTTACAGTGGAAAATCCTGGCAGACACCACTTTATTTATTTTTATTTTTTAAAATATTTTATTTATTTGACAGACAGAGATCACAAATAGGCAGAGAGGCAGGCAGAGAGAAGCAGGGAAGCAGGCTCCCTGCTGAGCAGAGAGCACGATGCGGGACTGGATCCCAGGACCCTGAGATCATGACCTGAGCCAAAAGCAGAGGCTTAACCCACCGAGCCACCCTGGCAGACACCATTTTAATCACACCATCAGTGATGGAACAAATCAGTCATGTGCCACCTCTAGGGGGAAATGACAAGAAGAAGACACAACTCCTCTAAGAGCTCTGCTGTGAAGAAGCTAATCTTGGGGAAAAAACAAACAAACAAACAAAAAACAGACAAACCCAAATTGAGGGACATTCTACACAAGAAGTGGCCTGTAATCTTAAAGAGTGTCAAGGTCATGAAAATAAAGGAAAGACTATGGAACTCTTTAAGACTGAAGAGACAACTAAATACAATGTGTAATTTCTGGACAGGATCCTTTTCCTCTAAGAAGGACATAATTGGGGGGGTACTTGGGGGATGCAGTCAGTTAATTGCTCAACTTTTGGTTTCAGCTCTGGTCATGATCTCAGGGTCGTGAGATTGAGCCCCACATCAAGCTTCATGCTGAGCATGGAGTCTGCTTAAGTTTCTCTGTCAACCTCTCCCTCTACCCCTCCCCAAACCCCTTGCTTGAGTACATACTCTCTCGGGGGAAGTGGGGGAGGACTTTATTGGCACCACTAAAAATTTGTATGAGAGCTGAGGATTAGATAGTAACATATATCAATGTTAAATTCTGATTTTGATCATTCTACAGAGGTTATCTAGATGAAAGTGCTCTTGAGTAAGAAATGCACCCTGAGGTATTTGAGATGACAGGGCATTTTCACAGTTTAGACTGTGCAGGAAGAAGACTCTGAGTCAGAGTTTAGTGTCCAGGATGTTTATTAGGGAGTGCCTTTGGTATTGACACCTGTGGAAGGGAAGAGGTGGAAACAGGCTTGGACAGAAAGAATACCAAGCTTCGTGTAATGAAGGCCCAGCAGCCTCAATTAACCCCATGAGTGGCCCTGGCACCGAAATGGCTTTTCATTACCATCCCAAACCAGGCTACCAGGGCTGGGCTTTAAATTCAGGCCTTGATCAGGCATTGGACATGGGCCATTTCCTAAAGGGTGTGAGCTCTGATAAGGCAGCTCTCTGCAGCTGTAGGAACTGGTAACTGAGGCTGTCTTCTGTCCTCCAAGTAGCCCAGACAAGAAGTCTTGCAAAGGGAAATCTCAGAGGCTCATCGCCATGTTCCTACCCTCAGATTCACTCAGATCCATTTCTTCATTTTTGTTGAGAAGTAGCCTCTCCAGGTTTCAGATGAGTGTCTCCTCCTGGGAAAACTTAGAAGAGGAAGGTTTGTAGGAAGATCTACAGCCCTCTGCTGCAGCTGTTTTTGGGGTGTTACAGGATTTCTTTTTCTTTAGTGCCTGTGGTTCTTGGTCACACCGCTTTGAAAATTGAAGAGATAGTAGACCAAAGAGTGGTGGATGGCAAAGCAAAGATTATTGAGCCCTGGTACAAAGCTCCCCAAGAAGAAGGAAGGGCCCTGAGAGGGTTGCTGATTTGGCATTTAGATCTAAGGGTTTTTATGGGCTTGTTGATGGGCTATTTTAATCTGATTAATCCTCCATGCACCTGTCATCCAATCAGGTTTTCATCATCTATTTTTTCTGCGGGAAAGGGTGGAGGGTTCCTTCCAAGATGGTGTAAAATCCTCTTGAGGGTGGTTTCCTCTTAGGGTGGGACCCCTTGTACCTGCCTGCCTTTTTTCCATCTATCCTTCATCAATATTCTTCCCTCCCCTTATTGTATAACAGCAAACTGAACTCCTTCTAATGATCAGGGTAAATACCATGCCAAAAGATTGGTCTCCTACTTATAGCCCACTCGTTCCTGAATCCTAGGAGCCCAAAGTGCCCAGGCAGCAGATTTTGTTAGTAAATCAAAGCAACTCTTGCTGTACCATCTGGTAGAAATATTTGCCTTTTAAAAACCAGGCCCTCACCCTGTGGAGTCCAGGATAGCAGGAACAGGAAGCACAAATTCCCCCGAGGGTCCATTGGGACTGATGATAAGCAGGACCACTCCTACTTCCATATTTTGCCTCACAGACCCATCTGTTCTTCCTGTTGGATACATAGCATCGTATGAAGATCTTTTATTCAGTAGATTTAACATATCCTGAAAGATGGTTCTCAGAGAATTTCACCTGAGCTAATACTTCAGCAGTGCCTTCAGCAAGGCATTCCAATGCTCTATCAGGCCAGAAGCTTCAGAGTGCTACCATAAGTGATAACAGTGTCATAAGTTTACTCTCACACCTTTTTTTGCTGTAAGTTGGGTTCCTTGGTCTGATGCAATGTTATGGGAGGTCCCCTGATGGTGGCTCAAACATTGTGTAAGGCTAGGGCCATGCCTGAAGACCAGACGTCTAAACCCTTACCGGTAGTATATGTTCATCCCATCAGGATGAATTACTGGCTTTTTCAAGGTAGAAAGACCCCGAAGCAATCAACTTGCCACCAACTGCCTAGCGGTTTCCTTGAAGAATGGTGCTCTAAGGAGCTTGGCATCAATCTTTTGCTGTCAAGTAGGATATTTGGCAGTGGTAATGGCTAGATGAGTCCTGGTAAGTAATAACTCATGCTATTGAACCAGAGTAATCTCAATCTCTGTCACCGTGGCCACTTCATTCATGTATCCATTGTGGCAGCAATAGTGTGGTCAGTGACAGAAGCAGAATCAACTGGCTGAGTCATTTTATACTCAGGATTTATATCTGCCCATCCACCATTTTGATTTCTTCCTTGTATGCCATGTCTTTTTTAGTTCCTATATTATTGCCTTCTTTTGTGCTAAAAAGATATTTTCCAATTCCCTTGTCATTTCTCTTTTTCTCTCTGCTTATTTAGTACATATGTATCTATCTTTTGAGTTATTTTCTTAGTGGTTACTTGGGCATTATAATTAACATCTTAATTTATAATGACTTCATTCAGATTAATCCCAATTTAATTTCAGTAGTATACAAGAACTTTGCTCCCACATATTCCATTCCTTATACGCTCTTTGTTTTCCTTTGCTTGTACAGACTAAGGAGTATCCTTTTTTGCTGCACATCCATTTTTCAGCAAGTGACACCATGCTTTATTAACTACCTGCATAACTCTCTGTAGGTCGGGTACTCGGGGCCGTCACTTTGATCTTGCCACTCATTATCATAATTGTATCCACATGATTTCTGACAGTTGCATGGTGCCATCTGGCTCAATTATTTCTTGTTTGTGTTATGTCCATTGTTAATAAGGAGCTCAGGTTTACAACAGCTTCCCCTACTTATAAGTTCGGCTTTCAAAAGAAAGCCACTACTAGACTTCACAGTGATCGTGGTGCCATTTACCAACACATGCTTTTTGTTTTGGTAGACACTGTACTCCAGGTTCTCCAGCAAAGCAGTCATCTGGGAGTTTCTGATCTTACTTACTAATATATCCACACCAGCACTCCCATGTCCCTGAATCCTTTTTTCAAAAATTGAGGTAACATGAACATACACAAAATTTTCCATTTTGAAGCATAGAGCAGTGGTTTTTATTTTTTTAATTTTTATTTTTTAAAGATTTTATTTATTTACTTGACAGGGAGAGAGAGATAGTAAGAGAGAGCAGCAGGCAGAGGGAGAGGGAGGAGCAGGCTCCCCACTGAGTGAGGAGCCTGATGCGGGGCTCAATCCCAGGACCCTGGGATCACGACCTGAGCCAAAGGCAGATGCTTAACCCACTGAGCCACCCAGTCACCCCAAAAGTGGTTTTTAGTATGTTTACAAGTTTGTGTGGTCATTACGACAATCAATTTTATAATATTTCATCCCACCAAAACATGATTCTGTGCCAGTTAGCAGTCACTCCTCATTCCCCCCTACCGACAACCCATGGCAACCACTCATTCACAGTATGTCACTGTGGATTTGCCTCTTCTGGACATGTCTTTCGAATGGAATCATAAATGTGTCCTTTTACATCTGCTTTCTTCCACTGTGCATAATGTTTTCCAAAGTTTATCCATGTTGTAGCATGGATCAAAGTTTCATTCCTATTATAACTGAATAGTATCCCATAGTACAGATACAGCATATTTCATTTATCCATTCATCGGTGGAGGGACATTTGGGGTGTTTTCACTTTTTGGTTATTATAAATAATGTAGCTATGGATAATTGTATATAAGTTTTTGTGGGGATGTATGTTTCAGTTCTCTTCGGTATTACAAAGGAGTGGAATTCCTAGACCAATAGTAACTTTATGTCTAGCTATTTCAGCAGTTGTCACTGTTTTCTCAACTTGCTGCTTTGTTTTACATTTCTACCAGCAACCCATGTTGTCTCCAATTTCCCTACATCCTCACCAACAGTTGTTCTTTTCCATCTTTTTCTTATAATAGTCATTCTGTTGGTGCTAAGTGGCATCTCACTGTGGTTTATTTTTTAAGATTTTATTTGTTTATTTATGAGAAAGAGCACATGTGCATGAGAGAGAGAGAGAAAGAGAGAGAGAGAGAGCATGCATATGCAAGCAGGGGGAGGGGGAGAGGAAGAGGGAGAGAAAGAATATCAAGAAGACACCGCACCCAGCATAAAGCCTGACATGGGGCTCAATCCCAGGACCCTAAGATCATGACCTGAGCTGAAATCAAGAACAGACACTCAACTGACTGAGCCACCCAGGTGCCCCCTCACTGTGGTTTTGATTTGCACTTACATACTGACCACTGATGTTGAACATTTTTTCATGCATTTTTTTGTCCATTTGTGTACCTTCTTTGGAAAGATCTCTGTTGAAATTCTTTGCCTATTTGAGAATTGGGTTATTTCTCTTCTTTTTATTGAATAAAGATATAGAGATAGATAGATAGATAGATAGAGGATATTAGACCCTTATTAGATAAATGATTTGCAAATAATTTCTCCTATTCTGTGGGTTGTCTTTTCACTTTCTTTTTCTTTTAAGATTTTATTTATTTGTTTGACAGAGATCACAAGTAGGCAGAGAGGCAGGCTCTCAGAGAGGCAGAGAGACAGGGGGAGGCAGGCTCCCTGCTGAGCAGAGAGCCCAGTGCGGGGCTGGATCCCGGGACCCTGGGATCATGACCTGAGCTGAAGGCAGAGGCTTAAACCTCTGAGCCACCCAGGTGCCCCTGTCCTTTCACTTTCTTGATGGTATTCTTCTTCTTCTTTTTTAAAGATTTTATTTATTTATTTGTCAGAGAGAGACAATGGAGAGAGAGTACAAGCAGGGGAACAGCAGGCAGAAGGAGAAGCAGGCTTCCTGGTGGAAGCAAGGAGCCTGATGTGGAACTCGATCCCAGGACCCTGGGATCATGACCTGAGCAAAAGGGAACCGCTTAACCAACTGAGCCACAGGCAGCCATCCTGATGGTATCCTTCAAAGAACAAAGCCTTTTAATTTTGATGAAGTCCAAATTACCTATTTTTCTTTGGTAGGCTACGTTTTTGTTTTGTTTTTAAAGATTTATTTATTTGTCAGAGAGAGAGAAAGGAGAGAGAGGAAAAGCAGGGGGAGCGGCAGGCAGAGAGAGAAGCAGGCGCCCCGCCAAGCAAGGAGCCCGATGCAGGACTCGATCCCAGGACTTTGGGAATCATAACCTGAGCCGAAGGCAGATGCTTAACTGATCGAGCCACCCAGGCATCCCATACTTCTCTTAACATTTTAATCCTTTCTTCTACCACTTGCCAAGACATTTATGGTATTTTGGCTTTACTTAGGTTGGGTCATCACTTTTACCATGCTTCATAGAAGCCGTCTTACAGCAAGTTTGCACCATTTCCTGGGGGCTTTTTCAGGGTGTAAATTTTATACTTTGGGAAAGCACACACAAATTGTTACCTAATCTCAAGTTCTAACACCCCCCTTAATCAAGGACCTTCAAAATCTAGTCCCACATGTATTCTTCCACCTCCTGCAGGCCGTGCTAGTTAGATCTTTTTGCGCCTTTGGGGTCTGGTTTCTTTCCTGTCTTATCATGCCTAGCATGTCCCCAGCTGGGTTATACTGCCCCTTAACCTTAATTATAGATTTAGTGGATAGGAGGGTAGGTATGGGCAGATCCCCGGGGCTGACATGTTGTCTGGCCTAGAGACGTTGGCATTATCTCAAGCAAAGGGAATATGCATCTCTTAGTAGGGAAGGGTGGCTCACTTCTGCAGGCACAGAGGGTCAAGAGAAATCTGGGAATTCAACATTTGGCAGGGCATCAACTCAGATGTCCCTATTCCATGTATCAGGGTCTCATTCTTTCCCACCCACAGTGCTGTCTCTAGCATAGGACACCTAGTTCAGTCGGTAGTTTAACCTTAGGAGCTCGGCTACCTGATGATTTAGCTCAACCTGGTCTGCAGCTCCCTGCCGCTCTACTTGCCCGTGATGAAAACCTCTTGCTACGAAAGAGACTGTCTGGCACTCACACTTGGCTTTCAGCTGTCTGCTAGGCCTCTCTCAACTTTTTTATTTCTTTGCCTGGAGTTTCAGTGGAGCTAAACAATAACCGTTCAACTGTCTTACAGTTACTCTTTCCCCCACATAGTGCACCAGCGAATATACTCTCTTTTACTGCTGTACTATCCCAGTTCACCACTGGTGAAGGTCTTAACAGCTGGGCTACTACCTCCTGGTAGCGATCTGTACTCCACCTATCACCAGCTGCGAGGTCCTCCTACCAGCAGAGGGGTGAGTGATCCAGATCCAAAATTCTGTTTTATTGTCTGCTTTCTCAGACCTCTCCTGGCTCCAACGGCAGCAGTTTGGGTTTCCCAGCAAGCAGACTCTGAGGCAGACTTCAGTGTTCAGAATAATTATTAGGGAGAGTCTTGGGATCAGCATCTGTGGACGGGAGGGGAAGCAAACAGGACTGGGCAGAGGTAGAAGTTGATCTGAGCTGCAGGGGAATAGCGTCTGCTAACCCCACTGGGAGCTCTTGAGTGCAAGTGGCCCATCGAGGTTGTCTTACACGGGGATAGAATAGCTAGTCCTTTCTGTCCTTCCATGATCAGCCATTGAATTTGGGTCACCTGGGAAAAGGAACATCTCCCTGGGCTCTCTACCAATGAAGCCAACCCTGAAGGCAATGATAGCTGACAGCTGTGTGCTGACCACTGTCCCCACAGCTGGGCAATAAGTCCTTCCTTGAAGGGCATCTAGTCCGTGCATCTCAATGTCTGCCACAGATATGTCAGGTTATCTCAAATTGTTCAGGTGAAAAGAAAAAATGTTTATTATGCTATACATTATGCTCTATGCACAACTTTTCTGTAAGTTTAATTTTTTTAAAAAGCAAAAAAATACTTTCAAAATAAAAATATTTTTGTAAATATTTTTTAAAAATATTTTTTAAAAAATGAGCCTACCTCTATAAATTAAATATGACTAAAGAAATACCTAAAAAAGAACCCCCTATTGCTGATACAAAGAAAGGGAAATGACCAATTATACCTAAATTTTTAAAAATAACAAAAATTAAAAAATTAAAATAAAAAAGAACAAGCAAGGAGAATGATGTTGAAAGACAAACATTCATTTGTGTGAGTAAAACACAGATCACCAGAAAAGCTGGTGAGAAATAAGGCTGAAAGGCAAGTTGAGGCTTCATCCTTGCTGACACGACATACCTCAGACTAGGGCAAGAAAAGAAAATGCCTGTTTCATCACAGCTAGCCAGGCCTTTAATTTTACCTCACCTGTTTGGAATAGGTAAAGTCCTTTCCAGATTACTTTTAATAATTACTGTTTCCTATTTTCATCTTCCTTTTGTTCCCACCCTGTCCAAGACCATCATGGAACTTGGAATGTGAAAATGTGAGTCTTTGCTCAGCTTCCCCAGACTGGGATGGAAATTATTTTTAGGATGAATCTCTGAGTCACAGAGGGAGGAGGGAAAGAACCATTTTAATCTCTTCCTTTCCCCTCCTTCATAACCTGCTGTACAGCTAAATCATTTTAAAATTGTGTCTTTTTCCCCCTCTTCCTCAACAATCATTTGCCTTTTATTTTTCTTTTGGAAACAGTATCTATCAATCCTCATCAGAAGCTTCTAAAAATGGAAGACATTTGTCTTTGCTGAATGGACCAGAGGCCAAATTAAAGGGGATTTCCTTAAACCACTTTCATGTAAGTAAATTTATTTATTGTAATACTGAGTGTTGGGATCTGAGAGGTTGTGTACAGCTACTGCTCACCGCCTCTTCACTGTCCCCTCTGCTGCACCTCTGCTGGACTTTCCCTTCTGCCTGTCCTCACCTGAGAGTGGTAGAAGGCATTCTTGTTCTCTGTGGGGAGATGGCAGGAACAGATTGTGCTCTGGCCATCCACCTTCGCAGCAACAGGCATGAGCATGTCTCATGCTTCACTGTTTGACCACATTTCTTTGAGAAAGATATAACATGGCAACAGGGAACATGGCACTTTTTAAAAAATTTCTACCAAATTACCCAATAAACAATGGGAAAAAAAATCTTAGTCATCGAAGTTACCAAGAAAGTTCTATCTCAGATAAAGTAGGCACTTGAAGAATATCTGGGGAATGAATTGAATGAAAGAAAGAAAGAGCTGGCTTAACTTCAGGAAACCATGTTTTAATCTGTCAAGCTTCTGGGTAAAATATTAATAGCACCCCTTATTTATGTGGTCGTTCAGCATTTTCATGATCCTTGGAACGACCCTGCGAGGGAGGTGAGGCTGGTATTATTGATACCATTGAAAGAACAAGATTCTGGGGCACCTGGGTGGCTCAGTGGGTTAAGCCTCTGCCTTCGGTTCAGGTCATGATCTCAGGGTCCTGGGATCGAGCCCTGCATGAGGCTCTTTGCTCAGTGGGGAGCCTGCTTCCCACCGCCCCCTCTCTCTCTGCCTGTCTCTCTACCTACTTGTGATCTCTCTCTGTGTCAAATAAAAAAAAAAAAAAGAAAGAAAGAAAGAACAAGATTCAATGATAATAAGTGGTGACCTAGGGCCATGACTCAGGTCAGCTGTCTACTGTTGGTGTCGGGATACCAGACAGATTCTCCTGATTTTAGAATGGAGCCCTCAAGGGTTAGGGCTGGGGAACTTGTCTTATTTAAAATTTGCAAGGACTGCTTGGAAGCAGGCTCATATAAAAAAAAAGTCACGGGGCTGAGATGTCCTCAGGCTCTCTGGAGTAGTAAATACCAAGCAGATGGATCTAAACTGAGGAACAGATAAATTGCACAAACCTCTGTGAGTGGACAGAAGTATGGCAAATGAGTTTCATTCTGTACTAATTTTGGATAATGTATTTAGGATTGTTAGTCTGAAGTATACTCAAAAGAAGAGGAGTTTGGAGCTATGTTTTATTTCAAGAAAGAGAACCATGAGGGGCGCCTGGCTGGGTCAGTCTTGCAGATCTTGATCTCAGGCGCATGAGTTTGAGCCCACACTGGGCATGGAGCTTACTTAAAAAGAGAGAGAGAGAGAGAGAGAAGAAAGAGAACCACAAGTTATTGTTGACTGTTTCTTAAAGTCATATAAAATGCTAGGTCTTATTGCTAAGAATGTGGAAAATAAGACTGAAAGCATTATTTCATCTTGCATTTGACAAAATGATAATGAAGCTATACCTGGAACCGTGTACCAAATTCTGCCCCAAAACTTAAAAAAAGGTGGGGGGGAGTCTCGTAGATATATGAGTCAGAGTAAAGGACCACTAAAATAACCAAGTATGTTCCGAAGAACACAGTTGCTTTAAAAAAAATATTAAATAAGTGGAGGGTGCCTGGGTGGCTCAGTTGGTTAAGTGACTGCCTTTGGCTCAGGTCATGATCCCAGAGTCCCAGGATCAAGTCCTGCATCAGGCTTCTTGCTCAGTAGGGAGTCTGTTTCTCCCTCTGACCCTCTCCCCACTCTCCAGCTCGCTCTCTCTAATAAATGAATAAATAAATCTTAAATAAATAAATAAGTGGTGACTTGGACGAAATCCTTACCTTTCAGAAGTTTATGTCATAGAGAGCAACTACAGTATTCAAAAAACACTTCATTTCCAACAAACATTTATTGAGCGAACATATGATATTCAGGCCCTATGCTCAACACTAGAGTTTACAATGAATAAAACACAGACGTTCACCAGCATTGTCAGAGAATACCAGACTGGTTGGATCTTCAGGCCAGATGAGCACAGCTTTTCTTGTGTCTTAAGCAAACTGGCATCCAGTTTGCACACACTGTCTCAGGTTTGGTAGGTGCTTTTGGTTGCCAGAGACCAAGCTTGCCCTGGGGAAACTTGAGTCAAGTTGTTCGAGCTACAGATCTACAGGACTGGATTCTTCATACCACCATGAGGATGAAGTGAAGTTATTACTGGTATTAATTCATTAACTAATTAATTTATTAATTTATAGACAGCATGCCGTGCATGAGCAGGGGGAGGGGCAGAGGGAGAGAGAGAGAGAGAATCCAAAGCCGATACTGTCCCAAGCACAGAGCCTGACATGGGGCTTGATCCTAGGACCCTGAGATCCTGACCTGAGCTGAAATTAAGAGTCAGACGCTTAAACTGACTAATCCACTCAGGCGCCCCATGAAGTTATTACTTTTAATAACCTTCTCATAAATGTTTAGTTGTTTACTTAGGTCTTACAGACACCATCCTTCTCTGTGGTTAGCATTTCTGAGCTAGGAAGATACAGATGGGCCCTGTAAGATCAAGATATGTTCCAAAAGCTGACTTCTAACTTGGTTGTTTGCAAATGCATTTTCCCCAGAGAAACAAGGTGACAAACCGGGGTTAGATTCTCAGGCCCATTCTTAGGAGCCCATTAGCACATGTGCAACTCAAGGAGAGGATGAGAACTATGACCACAACATTGTTTCTATGAGGAAAATGTGGTGCAGCAGCGGAAGAAGGTCTTCCTTCCTCCTCCACTTCCTACCTCCATGAGTAATGAAGCCAGTGTGTTTACTACAGGAAGTGCAGCTCCCCGTGTGGGTGGCTGGGCGCTGTGGCAGCCTGAAATGCCTTATGCACCGGGCAGAGACAGTTTCTCACCTCTCCTGGCCGTCAGTGAGGGGTGTGGGAGAAGGTGCGCAGTCATTCCCCAACTCACCTTTTCCAGTATAGGGTTCTTGGGATTCTTTTGAGGGTTGCAAAGTCATAATTTCTGGGGATCCTTGTTCAAAAAGAAAAAAATGCGGCTAAAGGTACTGAAACAGAAAGATTTTTCCTTTCTTCTGGTCGCTCCCTCGATTTGCCCTGGTTTTTTAATTTAGATAGACAGTTTATTACAACTATTTAATATCACTCCAAGTAAGGAAATATTTTGTTATTAGCAAGAGTTTTATATTGTACAATGCCAGTTTGAAATACAAGAGCATTTAACTCCTATGTGAAATCATCAGAAATGACACAGTTTTTGTTTTGTAGTTCATACATGGATATATATTTTCTTCTTACTAGAGCAGTGGGAACACTGCAGAAAACTAACTTAACCATTATTATTTCACTTCTTGATACACACACATTCCACCACTTTGCCTTATTGAGGGGTAAGAAAGGACTGAAAGGAAATGAGAACTTTTTCAGCATAGGTGGTTCATAATACAGAGAAGAAACACAAGAAAGAAAGGGTACAATAGGGCTCCTTGGTCTTTTGTGTTTCTTAGAATACCATTGCCTTCTTTCTGCGTTCAGAGCAAGTTCTGGTTTCAGTGGAAAGCACGGCCTTTCAGAGCCATCAGCACCCCTACTTACTCATCTGTAGGCATAACACACCTTGCATTTATTCGCTTTGTTTTGCTGAATCCAGCACGTTGTGGGTCTACCAGAATTCTGTGCTCACGGGGCCCCAAGAATGCTATGTGTGAATGGGGCAGCAAGGAATGGTGCCCGTGCACATTGTGTCTTCTCTTGCTCACGTGTGTACCCCATTGTCTTATCAACTGCACTACGGAACCTGAGTTCAAAGATAAATTTGTTAGGAATTTCAAGGTGGCAGCAATAGGGTATTGAACCAAGGGTGGGGTCTTTCTGAATGTGGGGTTCTGTATAATGCCCTAGGTATGGGAAGGTGGGGGAGGGGGAAGAGGCCTGTGGCATCCTAGGTGGGGGCATTCACAAAGATAGAGCTACCCCAGGGTGGGCAGATGGATCTTAGGCCTCTTGAGGGCGTGGGCATTTTCCTTTCAGGACACCACACCTAGGGTATTGTTAGACACTGTGATGGCTTCAATTAAGCCCCCAGAGGCGGGTACTGACCTCTAGGGATGCTGACATTTTCAGGGAAGTGTACTTTAGTAATAACAACGACCAAGTGGCAAAATATTTGTCAAATAGGAGGTGAGGATTGTGGAAGGCATAACTACTAAAGCATACTATAAACTAGTTGATAACTTGAGTACTCAGAATGATCAATGTAAACAAACCTTCCACAAGTTTACTTAGAGTTATAGATAGTGATTCCGTTCTTCCCCAAGTGACAGATAGCTTATCTATTTCGGAGTGTAAAAGGGAAGGGAATGACCTTGTATAATGAAAGCTGCTTTGTCCCCACAGTTCAAAATATTTATCACTCCCCGTGGATCGGCTGAAGGACATCATGTCCATTCTTTCCTTTTATTTTATCGTGGTCATGTGGCAGAAGTCTGGGTTGTTCTCAAAATTACTCCAATAGGTATTTCCCAGTACATTTAAGTATTTAGTTACATCACCATTATTCAAGAAGTGCACAGATTTTTGTTTCATAAAGCAATCTTATTATTACACAGAAAGCCTGGCTCTGTCTAAAAAATTTAAGTAGCATACTGCAGCTTTTCTACAAAATCCCATTTATCATAGCCTAAGAGAATGATATCATGTTTATAAAGTGTTTACCTGAAACAGGCTACTTGGTGAGAACTTGATAAATGACACTATTACCATTCTCCTGAGGGGAAAGCTCTTTGTTGTTCTATCAAGTGAAATGCGGGATCTCTGATTTTCATTTATAGGCATCTCCCACGGCAAAAAAGCATTCCACTGATCTGCCTCTTAATGAAATTTATATACAGCTTCAATCGATTTTGACTGGAAACATCCTCTTCATATTTTTTTTAAATTTATATTTATTTCTTTAAGAGAGAGACTGTGCACGCCCATGCAGGTGGGGGAGGGGCAGAGGAAGAGAATCTTTAAGCATACCGCCTGCTGAGCATGAAGCCAGATGGGGGGCTTGATCTCATGACCCATGAGATCATGACCTGAGCAGAAACCAAGAGTTGGATGCTTAACCCACTGAGTAACCCAGGTATCTCTCCTTCATAATTTTTTTTTAAAGATTTATTTATTTTGGGGGCACCTGGGTGGCTCAGTGGGTTAAGCCGCTGCCTTCGGCTCGGGTCATGATCTTGGGGTCCCGGGATCGAGCCCCGCATTGGGCTCTCTGCTCAGCAGGGAGCCTGCTTCCTCCTCTCTCTCTCTCTGCCTGCCTCTCTGCCTACTTGTGATCTCTCTCTGTCAAATAAATAAATAAAATCTTTTAAATAAATAAATAAATAAATAAAGATTTATTTATTTTGGAAAAGAGAGAGAGAGAATGTGTGTGCTCACGTGGGCACAGGGGAAGAGGCAGAAGGAGAGAATCTCAAGTAGACTCCCTACTGAGTGTGAAGCCCGATGCAGGGCCTGATTCCGTGACCCACGACACCATGACCTGAGCTGAGACTAAGAGTTGGCCTCTAATCGAGCCACCCAGCTGTCCCAACTTCCAAAAATCTTAACTAGAGTCAATGCTCATTATTCACAGATTCTGTTTGCAAATTTGACTATTTATTTTAATTTATATGTCCCAAAGTGTATGAACTATAAACCAGATGTCAATCCGTTAAGAACACGAGAAAAGCAAAATCAGTAGTCAGCATTTTTTTGCTGTCATTTACCAACATGCACAGAGTGGTGAAAAATTTGTTACCCAATGTGTCTGTTCCCAATGAGGTTGAACGAGGCGGTACTCTGCCTTCTTGTTTCAACTCTCATGCTATAACCCACTGAGCCACCCAGGCGCCCCAACTCTCATGCTATAAACAAGTGTCTTTTCCATGGTCTATTTAGTGCCATGTTTTTTGCCTTTTCTTCTTCTTTGTTGGTGATATAGCTGTTTAAAATGACCTCTAAGCACAATATTGATGTCGTGGGTAGTGTCCCTAAGTGTAAGAAAGGTGTGATATGCCTTCCAGAGAAAATATGTTAGATAATCTTCACTTAGCATGAGTTATAGTACTTTAGATCACTTAGCAAAACAACAATATATATTAAATTGGGTATCTTTAAAGAGAAGCACACATAAAATTATATATTGACTGGTTGAGAAAAACATTGTGACCAGAGGCTTGCGGGAACCTAACCCTGTATTTTCTCTGGGAGCAATGGCTCTGCAGCCACTGATTCAGCGTTCTTGGTGACTTAATAGAACAAAGCTACCATGAACAAAGAGTCAACTGTACCTGGCAAAGAATTTCTTCAGTGGAAAGTTATTTAACTTACAAATCAAATTACAATGTGTTCTTTAGAAACCATATCTAAGAGAGCAATCATTTTAAATTAAGAGTATAAACATAGACACATAGAAGCTTTAAGTTAGCGAAGACTTTGGATGTTATCACCTCTCTGCAGGCCCCTCCTCCCCCCATTAATTCCTTTTACAGCATCCCTGACAGGTGGCCATTGTTTTCTGATTGAATGCTTCCAGTGATGTGGAGCTCATTTCACCAGGAAGTCCTGTCCACTGTGGCTCAGTTCCAATATTCAAAACTGTCCTTTCTTGTGCTAAGCCAAGATCTTCCTCTTGGAAACTACCTTCCTGATGGTTTAGATCTGAACTCTAGAGCAGCATGGAATAAATCTACTCTCTCCTCTGCAGGTTAAGTAGACCCAATTCCCTCATCTTTTCTTCAGAGGGCAAGATTTCCATACTTTTCCTGGATGTCTCTTCCAAATGAATCCTAATTTTTTTTTTTTTTTTGCATATGGTAGCTCTTTTTATGTGATATCTACATTTGAACACATAAGTTCAGAAATCCTGAGCTGAACAACACAGTCAACACTGTGACTTGAATGCTGTTTTGCTTTAACACAGTTTACATCATGTTAGTTTTTTGGTGGTTGCTCACACTGCATGAGTATCTGTAACTTACTCTCACAGTACCAGGTCAAGCTGAACCTCCCAAATCCTGGCCCTTTCCAAACGATTTTTTTTTTGAAGATTTCTATTTATTTATTTGAGAGAGATAGTGAGATAGAGCATGATGTGGGGGAGATGGTAGAGAGAGAGGGTGAAGCAGACTCCCCACTCAGCAGGGAGCCCAATGCCAAGGCTCAATCCCAGGATCCTGAGATCATGACCTGAGCTGACAGCAGATGCTTAACTGACTAAGCCACCCAGGTGTCCCTCAAATGATTTATATGAACGAAGATACTAAACTTTATATTTACTGTAATTAACATTAATGTCATCTTTAAGAAAAAAAAAACCGTGATTTTGAATAATTATTCTGTCATCTATCATTTCTGATCTCTTTGAATTCTTAAATTTGGTATCTTAACTCAGAACATTGACAAAAATATTACTCAGGACTAGCCAAAAGGGGGAAAAAAAGTCTGTTTTTTTTTTGAGAAGTCAAAACCTCAAGATTTGTGTCACTCCATTAGTCAGCACTGTTTGAATCAACCTCTCTCTGTGGTAATATAAACTCATATCTCTTCATCTCATCCAAAGGGTGTCTTGACTTTTTGAAATGCCCAACACTTGTTCAGTGACATAATAAACCTATCAAGAAAAGAAGTTGTATTTCTCTTTTCTTTTCTTTCTTTCTTTTTTTTTTTTTTTAAGATTTTATTTATTTGAAAGAGGCAGAGAGAGCATAAGCAAGGGGAGAAACAGAGGGAGAGGGAGGAGAAGCAGACTCCCTGCCCAACAGGGAGCCTGACTCAGGGCTCCATCCCAGGGCCCTGAGATCATGACCCAAGCCAAAGTCAGACATGGAACCGACTGAGCTACCCACAAGCCCCAGGAAGAGATATTTCTTTGTAATGATTTACTCAAAAACAATCAATGACTCCCATTAACTGTTACATTTTCCCTAACACAATGTGTTCAGTGATTTATATTGTAAAATTTCCAGGGACTGGCATCAAGCTTAGTGGTCTGGTTGTTTTTTTTTTTTTTTTTTTTGTAAGATTTTATTTATTTATTTGACAGACAGAGACCTCAAGTAGGCAGAGTCAGGCAGAGAGAAAGGAAGGGAAGCAATCTCCCTGCTGAGCAGAGAGCCTGATGTGGGGCTTCATGTGGGGCTTGATCCCAGGATGCTGGGATCATGACCTGAGTTGAAGGCAGAGGCTTTAACCCACTAAACCACCCAGGTGCCCCAGTGGTCTGTATTTTTAAAATCTGGTTTTCCCTCCATCTTATTCTGTCATCTATCATTTTCCCCTCCATCTTGCAAATAATGACATTAGCAGTTTATCTTAATAGGAAGAGAATAATCAAATTGGGAAAAATTAAACAAGTAACCTAATGTGGGAATTTAAACTCAAACAGGTAAAGTGGGAGCTCCTGGGTGACTCCAGACTCACCCCTCACTCATCTCAGCATTCACCAAGACTAGCTAATTCTGCCCTAAGAATATCACTTGTAGGGGCGCCTGGGTGGCTCAGTGGGTTAAGCCGCTGCCTTCGGCTCAGGTCATGATCTCAGGGTCCTGGGATCGAGTCCCACATTGGGCTCTCTGCTCAGCAGGGAGCCTGCTTCCTCCTCTCTCTCTGCCTGCCTCTCTGCCTACTTGTGATCTCTCCTGTCAAATAAATAAATAAAATCTTTAAAAAAAAAAAAAAAGAATATCACTTGTATTGTCATCACCTTTCTGTGCCTAGTAAAGACACAATCTCTCCCTTTCTTTTTTCTCATGCTTAAACCAGAGTTTGGATTGGGTTTTCCATCACTGTGACAGAATTCTGACTTACTCAGGAAAGAGCAGATCTTAGAGGACATCAGAGTATTGTTATCAGATTAAGGATGCAGGGCAGAAAAAACAATGGATTCTCCTACCCTCTCGCTGTCTCCAATTTCTTGTTCATCTAACCTACCCTTCCCATGTATGACAGAATCATTGGTCTAAAATACTAGTTGTATCCTCTCAATGTGTCTTCTACTTCCTTTAGCATAAATCCAAAAGTTTGGGCATAAAATCAAGGCCTTTTCAGTCTGGTGCTAACTTGTCTTCATTCCCTTGGGCCTGTCAGATTTCTTTCATTCCCAAAGTGTGCCCTGCACGTTCATGCCTTTGTACTTTTTTTTTTTTTTTTTTTAAATTGGCTTCACACCTAGTGTGAACCCCAGTGGGGGTCTTGGTCTCAGGGTCTTGAGTTTGGGGTTTGAACTCATGATCCTGAGATCAAGACCTAAGCGGAGATCAAGATCAGATGCTTAACTGACTGAGCCACCCAAGTTCCTGCCTTTGTATGTTCTGCTCTCTCATTCAGAAATCTTCCTGATCCTTCCTGATGGAATCACACCCAGCTCAGATATTTTCTCTTCCAGCTGAATCTTTCCTGATCTCATTAATTGTTCCTTCCAATAAGAGCAGGTAATTTGCATTTCTGCTCTGGAAGCCCTCGTGTCATGCTGATTTATGGTGTATTTACTTGATCCTCTCCTGCATTACTCCACTACAATAGTGGCTTTCAGACTCTTTTAACAGTAGCATAGTTTGTAGCAATAATGGGTGATAAATAGAAATACATTTTACATTGTTTATCCAATTGGCACATTTATATATATATCTTATTTCATCAAGTTTAAGAAATACTTCTATGTTAATATTTCTGAAATCACGATATAGCAGAGTATCATATTTTTATAAGAGATTTTATTTCTTTTTGTTGTTTTTCCTTTCAAACAATAGTACATAAAGTAATGGTGTGTCATAATTTATGATATTTCAGATTTGTTGAAATAGAGTACATAATGGAAACAAAAGTTTCACAAAATCATATTTACCCTGTGGGCAATGCTTTCTAGTTTTTTGCTCTCTTTCCTTAAGAAGAAAAATGCTGGTCATAATCCACCAAAATCATTTCACTACTTACTACTTGATCATAACCTGCAGTGTGAAAAATTAAGACTATTTACTGAGACACGATAGGATTAAGAACTCAGACGGACTGCAGTAACATGACTTTACATCTCCACTGTTTGCATAAACACGACTTGAATTCCAAGAAATTCTTGCCCAAGAAGATGAAGTTGCAAATAACTTAACTGCAGTTTCAGGAACTTCCTCACTATTTATCTAAACAAGAGACTACTGACTGACATAGCCTTCATCAGGATAAAGAGCCTGCTTCTCAACACAATTACTGTTGGGTTTATCAAACAACTGTTTGCTCTTCTAGCCTTGCTTCAAAACTCTCCCCTGCCTGTAATCATCTTAAATGATTATATCACAAATTTAGTCCAATCTCAATCGTGCTTTCATTGCAAGACTTGTCTTAAACCAGATGCCCTGAATCTTCTAACTATTCTACACTTTCCTCTTTGAGAGGCTACTAAGACATCAACATAGTGGTATCACTTGCTGTTGTAAGCAATAAACTTAGCTTTGTTTGATCAACAGTTTCTTTTGCTGGTCTTTGCGGGAAGTCAGGAGCTGACACTATATTACAGGCTCTCAAAAAAAACCACACAGTATTTATTTATTTTCCTCCTACCTCCCCCCCAGTGATGAAACACTGATGGATGAGGAAGGAAAGGTGTCTCAAAAGTCGGAGAGTATCCTATTGCAGGGGCAGTAGGGAACTTTAGTGGTCACAGGTAAGGAGCTCTTGCTGCAGAGAAGCTGCAACCACAAATCAGAAATTCTGCAGTTGCACCAGGCCTTCCCTTTCTCTTAGTTTTATCTATTTGCCATCTCCTCTTCACACCTGGTACTCAGAAGGCATTGCTTTAAATATAGAAAATAGAAATTCAAGTTCCATCCCAACCACTTAACTTCAAGGTACTACGTGATCTTTAAAGTGGTTATTTGCCTTAAGCTTGAAGCTTGAAGATGTATCTAATAATGGATAAGGGACTGCCAAACGTTTGGTTCTCATCAGAAATGATTATGTCATTGAAAAAATATGCTGACCCGCGTCTCTAATTTCATAAATACCTACATAAATTTCCCATAAACACTGGAAAGGCTCCTTGGACCCAGTAAGCCGTGGTAAATAAAACAAGTTTGGTCTCATCCAAGTGGTCCCAGGAAGGCACCGATCTACATTTCCCAAATTCTATGATTCAGGCCTAGGCACAGCTCAGCAACAAGCCAGGTGCTCTCCTCCTTCCTGTTTTTGCTTTCACAGTACCACCACCCCCCTTCCTCCGGTTATATTGGGCTCCTTCTGATCCAGCTGAAAGGTCACCGTGGCGACCTCACTTAGAAGCATTCCTCCTTCCTCTGTATTCTCAGGCAGAATTAATGACCGCCTAAGCACTGGGCCTCCAACAGCGCTTGCCTGGTACTTCGGCTGTTGCCTTCTAGCCAATCCATCTTCAGGCCCACCCTATAGTGTTCCGGGCCCATCCCTAGGCACATGGACGGAGGCTAGCTCCTCTCGGATCGCCCAGTAGCTTGCCAGTCGGAGGTGCGCGGTAAACCACCGCCCCCACTCCCCTCCAAGGAGTTTGGTCACTTTGAGCTGTAGTGCTCGGCTAAGGGCAGGGCTAGGAGGGCCTATCTGTCCACCTGCCAGCCAGCCCCCGTCCCAGCCCCCCGGAAGCGGCTGACTAGACCGCGTGCCTCTCCCACCGCCCCCGTAGCGCACCGAGCCCAGTCACCAGCGTTGGAAATTCCGGCGCGTGCAAGCGCTCGGGGCCGGGCGGGGGCGGGGGAACCCGTGGAGTGAGCCTGTGACGCGAGGGGGCGTGGCTCGCGAAAACCCCGCCCCCTCTTCCTCGCCCTCTCTCGCGGGTCGGGGTTACATGGCGGCGACTGCGGCAAAGCGAGAGCCTCGGAGACGCCGCTGCCGCCAGCACAGCCGGAGACCTGAGCCGACACTGGGGGCTGTCCGCGGGCCCCGCACTCCCTCGATGAGCCGGAGAAGTCCCGTGAGTGCGTGTGTGTGTGTGTACGTGTGCGGGGCGCGCTGGCGGGGCGGCGCGGAAGGGCGCCGCGGCGGGCCCGGCGGCGGCAGCGGAGCCGGCTCCCTCCTCCATTGTGTGTGACCCTCCGGCGGCCGCCGCTCAACAAAGGCGCTTTTGTTCCGTCTCCGGCCCGCCCGCCCGTCCGCCCGCCGGCCCGCCCGCTCGGGCCTGGCCGGCGCGTCCCGGCGCGGGCTGGCGGGCGGCGGGCCGGGGTCCCCGCGTGGGGCCGGCGGAGCGGCCGGCGCGCCCCTCCCACCCGGCACGCCCCTCGCCGGCCTCCCGGCCGGGCCGCGCCCGCCAGCCCCGGGGCCCCGCCGTTCGGCTGCGGCGCCGCCGCCCGCGCGCGGTTCCGCGGGTTCGAAGCCCGCCCCGGCGGGCGGGCGGCGGGCGAGGGGCGGCGGCCGGGAGGGGCGGCCCGGGGAGCGTGAGGTGGCGCGGAGTCTCGCCTTCCTGGCGCGCTGCCCTCGAAATGCTCCCGCGTCTCCTCCCCCATCCCACTCGGGTGACTCGGCCTCAGCTGACTCCGGCCGGGCAAAGTCCCCGGCGGACTCGGCGAACTGCGTAGCGCGCTCCGCTCGCCCGGCGGGTCTCGGAGCCCCGGAGTCCTCTGCCCAAGTTCTGAGTTCTGGCTGTAAACGAGGTACAGAAAACTTGTCCGGCTCGGAATTGCTCATTTCTCTGCTCCCCCGCTCCCCCACCCTGCTGCAGCCTTTCCCTGGCTCTTCGGGACGCGGAGCGCTGGTCTGTGAAAGTGCCTCAGTGGGAACTTGTTTTGTCCGTCACCGAAAAGGGCCTCTTGGCTTGGCGGTGCGTTTCTGCCTGCCTCGGTGAGGTGCGTGGAGGAGTAGAGGTCTCTTGGCCGCCTTTTGTTCCTCGGCTTCGTAGGACTCCACTGGTTCAGGTGTTACGTGGGAGCTCTGTGAAGCAGGATCTTTTTGATTCCTTTCCTGTTTTATTTTCTCTTTAGCTTGCTCATTGGCAAAGGTCCAGTGAAGTGGTGGGATTAGAAGCCTTACTGCATTTCACCAAAATTCCTGTTCTTTTCCTCAATGCTAAAAATGCTCTTAAAAGTCAGTATTAACTTTTTTTTTTTTTTTTTTTTTTTTTTTTTAACGATAGAAGATGATTTGTCAAGGGGAAAAAAAAAAAAATTAACGGGGGGACAAAATGGAGTGCAGACCTCTCCAGAGTAATTTTTGATTGCTGCTGCTTCTAGCCTTGCTAGTTTTTAAGGTTCTGCTTGGACATAGTCTCTCTCTTCAACCTTGGGAAACTGAGTTGGAAACCGTAATTTGACTAGAAGAATGTAGGGTCCAATCCAAACAGGGCCTGGCCCTGAAAAGCAACTACCTCTAGAGTTTATTATTAGAGATGTCAGATTTTAACGTTTGAAAAATAATCTTGAATTGGGTGGAAGAATCTCTAAGATCGCTAACGGGTAGTTGTTCAAACACGTTTATGAAGGGTTTGCTTGCTATGTGCCAGGGAGTGTAAAGTCCTTTCACATATATGTGTTACATCACTTAATAAGAATTGCCTGGTGAAACTTGTAAAATTGCTTATTGGTGTTCTAAATTCAGTAATTGCAGTCATCTAGGAAATATGCCAGATTTGAGCAGGATATGTTTTATTATTTAGATTTTACTGTTCAGGAAAAAAACAACTGGCAAACAGAATTGTTTATAAAAATACCCTTTATATATATTTTGGAGTTTGGTTACTTGGAAAGGAAGATTCAATGTTGTGTTTGACTATTTGTGATTGAGAAAGAATCTAAAGAAGATTGATTTGAAGACGGGTTAATTTTGTAAAAGAAACAGTACATGTTCTTATGACAAGTGTTAGTACTAAATGTGTTGCAGTGTTTTGCATAAGTTCATTTAAACATCGTGAGAATTCATAACTGACAAAATAGTGAGGTTTGCTGACTCAGGGTACATTGGTGAAGGGGATGGGGTCTGGTAGGAGGAAGCTCAGAAGTGCTGCAAGTTTTGAGTTGGGTGATGACTCATACTGCCCACGGACTGCTACGTGGCCCTTTTTTTTATACACTGTATTTTTTTAAATGATAGGGCTAAAATGTTTCTATCCACATTATAATTCTCTCTCAAAAAGAACCACAGTTTCTCTAAGAGTAATGGTTTCTTAAATTGCATTTTAAAAGGAGATCAGATATCCTACAGGTGGAATTTTATAACATTTGTTGAGAGGAAAAGGTGAAATTAATTGCTGGTCAGTTGTTAAAAGTTTGATACTAGCAATTTTCTCTTATTGAGAAAGATTTACAGATTATTTATAAAAGAATTTTATGGTGTGAGTAGAAATTAGGCTTATGTTCTCATTGGTAATGTAAAAGTTACCTTTATAATATCTAGAAACTAGTTTAAGTGTCGTAAAAGTGCAGAAGTATTAATCGGATATAGCTCTGAACATGAACATTTCATTCAGACAGAATTATACAATAGTGCTTTCTCCCAATCTGTATGGATTTTCTATGTGTATTTATGATATATATGAATTTTCTGTTTTAATAAAGACAACTTGAAGTAGGTATTGTTACAGGCACTTTTCCATCTTTTTTAAGATTTAAAAAATTTTTTATTTTTAAGTAATATCTACACACATCATGGGGCTTGAACCCACAACCCTGAGATGAAGAGTCATATGTTCCACCAACTGAGTCAGCCAGGCGACCCTCATCAGTCTTTTTTAAAGATAAGCAGAATGTACAGTTCCAAATTTAGGACCCACACTGAAATTTGGTAATAAGATATTTTGACTGATTTTTAAAAGCCACCTTTTAGCAGGTTGTCCTAAATTAAGGTTGGGAAGAAAAAAAGAGTGAGAATAGCAGTTTGTTTTAAAAGTGAGAAGAAAAAACTCATGTCTTAGGAGGACATACACTTAATACACTGTTTATCTTAATACACTGTTTATCTTCTCAAAGTGATTTATTTGAAGAGTTTCCTAAGTAGTAAAGTGTATTGTTAAAGTGAATTAAATCTTTGGAAAGATTTTGGAAGTGCCTGACATGATTTATATAGAAGAATTTTAATGACGTTTAATTTAAACTTTAAAATATATTTCTTATTAAAGGAAATATAAAAATATAAATATAAAAAAGTGTAGATTTTTAAAACATCCTATCACCTAGAAGTTGAACATGTGTTTTCAGGGTTGTTGTTGTTGTTTTTCAAGTTTTTATTTATTTATTCAAGAGCACAGAGGCAGGGGAAGCATTGAGGGGGAGAGAGAGGGAGAAGCAGATTCCCCACTGGGCAGAGAGCCTGCCAGGGGAATAGATCCCAGGACCCTGGAATCATGACCTGAGGCAAAGGCCGATGCTTAACCACCTAGAGCCACTCAGGAGCCCTCCAATTTTTTGGTTTTTTTTTAAGAATATAAGTAATTACCTATCATGCATAATTCAGAATTTATTAACAGACTGGATATTTCAGGCTGTCTCCTTTTTATGAGATACTGCTTTATGAAATGGTGAGCCACACCACTGCTGTCCATTTCATTGTTTGCATTGCCCGTTTGAGCCATGTTTGACTGTAGGGCCCCCGTTGAAATAGGAGGCTGTCCCAAGGGTAGTTCTTTGTGGCATTGTTGGCTGCCCTGTGTCAGCTCTTTCAGCCTGTTCTGTGGACTGTTAACATTACTTTGTTGCCTGTTGGTGGCTTGGGGATTTTGGTCACTTTTTTATTGCTCAGATCCTTGACTGAAACTTCACAAAAACAAAACAACAGTAATGTTATTGTAGTTAATGGCTTTTTCCAGGGAGTTGCTTTTCATGTAGAACTGATGTTTTTAAGGTAACAGTAGTACAGGCTGAGTCCTGCATTGTTTTTTTGTTTTGTTTTGTTTTTGTTTTTCTTCTTCCATGAGCTGTGTATTTAGAAAATACAGTGTGCCCCTCTGGTGATTCTTAGTGGTTTGTCTTTCATACACGTCAGCCTTTTAAATCCATTTCTGAAAAGTTGTACAGAGATTGAATATTTATATGGCAAATCACATTTTCCCATTGCTTTTCATTTAAATTTAGAATGTCTTTTCATGGAAAAAAATAATGGTAGCACAAATATTGTTTGTTAGAATCCTGGCATTTCAGGGAAGAACCTTCCTCTGCAAAAAGCGAAATCTCTGCATTTCATTCTGTACAAACTACATGTTAGTGTTTACAGGGAGTTCATGACCATTGTCTTTTTCCAGTTACTTGACAGCTGAGGAAACTGAGGCCCAGAGAGAACTAAAATCTTAGTACACAAAATGTGATTGCTGGACCAGCAGTATTAACATCACCTACAAATATGTTAGTGCAGAATTCTTGACCCCATCCCAAGACCTACTGAATTAGAATCTACATTTTCACAGGATTCTTAGGTGATTCAAATGCACATTCATTTCTAGAAGCACTATTAAATGATACACATACATCATTGCTCAGCTGGCTAGTGCTGATTTGGAAAACTCAGATCTTCTGAGTTATTCCTTTTATTGGCTCTCCTGAAAAAAGTCAAAAGAAAAATTGAAGATCTAATCACTGTTCAGTAGCACTTTCTATGATGATGGAAGACTATTCTTTGTTGTCCATTGAAGTAGCCAACTAGCCGCATGTGAGTGACTGTTGAGCACTTAACAATGGTGGCTAGTGCACCTGAGGAACTGAATTTTTAATTTTAATTATTTTTAAATAGCTGCAAGTAGCTAGTGGCTACCATATTGGACAGCTCAGATCTGGGTGATTTATGTTGACACTAAATTTAAAGTAATCTAAGCTGTAATTTAATAACTGATTAGGCTCAGTTTAATAATTTCCTCCTTCATTTACAAATTGGAGAGAGGGTCAGTTTCTAACTGCCTACTTTTTCAATATGTCCAGATAGGATTTTTTTTTGCCCAGATACGATTTTGTAGTTACTATAAAGCACTGCCAGTTTTCTGATTGATACTTTTGTAAAATAGATAAGTTGCAAGAATGTGTTTTCCTGTTTGTCTTAATAAGGGCATTTTCACTTAGATTTAAAAAAATTAAAAAATAGTTGTTAAATAAATGTTCCTTAATTAGCTTATAGATAGCATGGAGGGGACCGTTTTTACCTCTGGCCTACTACTTCCAGGCTCATTGGTACTTGTTAGCTGCCAGATTTATCTGCCGTTTTTTAATGTTATTTCTAGGTGAGGAAACATTGGTTCTTAACCTGCCACCTTAGGTAGTGGTAAGATTCTAACCCTAAAGTAAATCAGACTGGCCTGTGACTAAATCTTGACATTTACTATATATGTGATTTCGGTGAAGTTGCTTTACTTCTCAGAGCATCTGTACTCTTGTTTATAAAGTAAGACTGACTAGGCACGTTATGGTTTTGAGTAGCAAAATAATTTGTCACAGAAAATGCCTGGCACTGAATGTATACTCAGTAGATACAGATTACCTTCCCAAGCTCTCCTGCTTAGCTTTTCTAGCCTTCTGTAATTTATTCTTCTGCTTGAGATTTCAACCAGGCTTAAGTGATACTCTGATGTTAAATTTAATCAGTTCCCACTGGTTGCTCTAACTTCAGGCTTTGCTTCACTCATGTTGATCCCTTGTAGGTAGATTCTACCGCTTTTGCTTTGGATTCCTTCCCTTCACTTCTTAAGGACTCATCTCTTTCTTGCATCATGCATTTTCCCCGTTCTGTTGGGTTGTCTTTATTAGTATACAAATGTGCCCTGAACTATACTGTCCAGTCTGGTAGCTACTGGCTACATGTGGCTATTTATTTATTTATTCATTCATTTTGTAAGATTTTAAAAATTTATTTAAGAGAGAGAGAGAGGTCACAAATAGGCAGAGAGGCAGGCAGAGAGAGAGGGGAAAACAGGCTTCCCACTAAGCAGAGAGCCTGATGCAGGGCTCCATCCCAGGACCCTGAGATCATGACCCCTGAGCTGAAGGCAAAGGCTTAATCCACTGAGCCACCCAGGCGACCCTATTTATTTATTTATTTTTTTAAAGATTTTATTTATTTGAGAGTGAGTGAAAGAGAGCATGGTTGGGGGGAAGGAGGAAGGGTCAGAGGGAGAAGCAGACTCCCTGCTAAGCAGGGAACCCCTTGTGGGTTTGATCCTGGAACTCTGGGATCGTGACCTGAGCCTAAGGCAGATGGATGCTAAACTGACTGAGCCACCCAGGCACCCCATGTGTGGCTATTTAAGTAAAAATGTATGGGGCATCTGGTTGGCTCAGTCGTTAAGCATCTGCCTTCGGCTCAGGGCATGGTTCTCGGGTCCTGGGATCGAGCCCTGTGTCGGGCTCCCTGCTCAGTGGGAAGCCTGCTTCTCCCTTTCCCACTCCCCCAGCTCGTGTTCCCTCTCTCGTTGTGTCTCTGTCAAATAAATAAAAATAAATAAATAAAAATGTATTTAGAAAAAAATTAGTTTCTCAGCCCTGCTCACCAGATTTCATTTATTCCGTAATTGTCTACCATATTGAACAGTGTGGATATAGAAATCTGTTACAAACCCTCTCAGATTCCATTTTCTCTTTTAGCTATTGTCTAGTTTCTCATTTCTCTGATCATCCTTCAAGCAAATTTTCAAGAGTTGTCTTTGTGTGTTCTCTTCACTTTGCTCCTCAACCTGTTCCGGATTGACTTCTGTTAATCCATCTCACCACTTGAAATTGCTCTAATCAAGACTTTAATTTACCAAATCCATCTTACAGGATCTTGTGACAGCTTTCAATATAGTTGACCATTGTTTTCTGCATATTCACCTGCTTTTCTTAGCTTATGAAACTTATTCTTGTTTTTCTCCTACTTCACACTTTGGCATAAGTTTTTACAGGCTTCTGTCATCTTCTTGCCTCATGTATTAGCATATCCCAGAGTTTAGTTCCTGCCCTCCTCCACCTTTCTAAATTCTTTCCCCAAGTGGTCTCATTCAATTTATTAAGTACTATCTACCTGTGAATAATTCTCAGACTTACATTTAGACTTCTTGTCTGAACTTCAGACACATTATCCAATTGCGTGCTTGATGTTACCACTCATTTATTTAAGTAGACACTACATGAATAGGCTTAACGTATCCAAAATAGAATTCTTTTTCCCGTATCATTCTCCCAGTTTTCCCCATCTCAGTAATTGGCATGTAGGAGTTATTCTTAAATCCTCTTCCCCTTATCCCCCATATCTAATCTATCACCAAGTTCTCTTGGTGTCCTGGTCAGTAAAAAAAAAAATTCATCATTATTTGAAAGAAGATCTTGGGCTTTTTTTTTTTTTTTTTTTTTTTTTTTTTTTTTATTATTTTTTTTTAAAGATTTTTTTTTTATTTATTTATTTGACAGAGAGAAATCACAAGTAGATGGAGAGGCAGGCAGAGAGAGAGAGGGAAGCAGGCTCTCTGCTGAGCAGAGAGCCCGATGCGGGACTCGATCCCAGGACTCTGAGATCATGACCTGAGCCGAAGGCAGCGGCTTAACCCACTGAGCCACCCAGGCGCCCCGATCTTGGGCTTTTGAATCTGAGATTCAAATCATAGTTCTTTCATTGATGTGTAATGTTGAATGTATTATTTAAATTCTCTGAAGTAAAGTGCATAAAACCCATACAGTCTAGTTAGGATTTATTATAAGAGTATATGTCCAGTACACTGCTTTATGCATAATATATTCTTAATCAAGCTTGTTATTTTTGTTTTTTATATTCTTTGAAAATTCAGATATTAAAAATGCTGTTCTCATGTTCAGTGTCTTTATTATATAAACAAATCCTTTTTTTCCCATTAATTGCTTTTATAATAGTTGATAATGTGGGATAGATATGTGCCAAACTTACTTATGTCCTCCAGTTTGAACTTTGGGGCCATAGTCCATAATACAGTTTTTTACTGTCTTGAAAGTGTATACTTTTAAAGCAGGGAAGTACAGCCCCTCAAAGTTATTTCAGTTAAAATATGTATGTTTACCTTGATTAACATGGTTAATTTCCATTTCCTTTGGAACTATTCATGAATCTGTGATGGTACTTTATTGTTAACATACTGGTTTATATTATGATTGATGTGAAAGTACACAAAAACTACTTGCAGTTGGTGATTTATTTAGTTTTCTTTTTAACCTTCCTTTTACTCTCCATTGATGGGCATGTTATTAAGTAAACATAATGACCAAAAAGGAAGGTGTTTAAAGATGACCCATGAGCCTTTCAGTAGTTATCATAATTTTTAAAAAATAATCTAAACTATTTCACCAATACTATAAACCTTATGATAACATGATTCGGTTCACCCCCTTCCAACACTGAGCGCTTGTTGTTTTTTATTTCTACATGTGTTATAAACCTTGTAATACATTATTATTTTGCTTTAAATAATCAGTAGTCTCTTAAAGACATTTCAACCTGTAGACAGGGGGTGCCTGGGTGGCTCAGTTGGTTAAGCATCTGCCTTTGGCTCAGGTCATGATCCCAGGGTCCTGGGATTGAGTCCTGTGACAGGCCCCTGTTCAGCTGGGGGAGTCTGCTCCTTCTCCCTCTGCCTCTCCCCCCTGCTCGTGTGCATGTGCGCTCTCTCAAATAAATAAAATCTTTAAAAAAATAATAAACATGTAGGGGCGCCTGGGTGGTTCAGTTGGTTAAGCCTCTGCCTTCGGCTCGGGTCATGATCTCAGGGTCCTGGGATGGAGCCCTGCATTGGGCTCTCTGCTCAGCGGGGAGCCTGCTTCCCCCTCTCTCTGCCTGCCTCTCTGCCTGCTTGTGATCTCTGTCAAATAAATAAATAAAAATCTTAAAAAAAAATAATAAACATGTAGATAAATTTTCTGGGTTTTTTTTTTGTTTTTGTTTTTGTTTTTTTTAAAGACCTTTTATATTTTCTAATTATCCTTTCTGGAGCTCTTGTTCCTTTATGCAGGTTCCATTTGTTGTCATTTTCCTTCAGCATAAGAACTTTTAACATTTCTTTAGCAAAACTCTGAAGTGCTATAGGAAAGATGTTAGGGTTCAAAGCTGATGACCAAGAAATTCTTGAGACATCTTTGGTGCAAACAGGTGATTTTATTAAGGCACGGGGAAAGGACCCATGGGCAGAAAGAGCTGCACTGGGGTCATGAAGCGTGCCCTGTTATATAATTCAAGTTGGGAGGGGGTTAGGGATAGCGTAAGTCTCAAAGGAATTTGGAAGCAAGGTTTCCAGGACCTTTAAGGGGCTACCTATTGTTAGGAAAAGATCGTTTATTACTGTCTAATAAAACCTTAGTCATGAGACCCTTCGGATGTATATTGGGGGCCATATCCTTGGGTTGCGGGGTGGGGGGAGAGGTGATTGCTAAAATGTATCTTGGGGGTTTTAGAGATAAAGGAAGTTTCCAAAAGAATTTTTATATGTTAAAGTAGGCTTACTGGATCTGGTGGGTGGGGGTGTCGAACTAGGATTGCCTTTTGCCCTTGGCAAAGTGTTAATGTGGAGGCAGTTGAGTCCCTAGAGGAATGTCACTCTGCGTGCTTCAAGGACTTGTCAGTGGGCTATAGGTAGTAAGGAAATTTAATAATTCTTCCGCCTTTGTTTCCCACATTGTGAGGAAGACCAATTCTTTTCACTTTTGTCCCTTTGAAAATGTCTTTATTTCGTCTTCATTTTTGAATGAAGATCTTCATTTCATCTTCATTTCCCTAGGTACAAAATTCTAGGTTGATATTTCTCTTTTTGGCACTTGAAAAATGATGTTCTCTTGTCAGATTCTGGCTTTCATCGTTTCTAGTAATAAATCAGGTATCCCTCCTGTTGTACTTACTAGTATATAGTTAACTCTCTTTCACCTGGTTCCTTTTAACAGTTGCTCTCCCCACCCCCCCAACTCACCATTTTCAACAGTTTGGCTATGATAGACCTAGGTATGGGTTTCTTTTACTTATTCTGCCTGTAGTTCATTTGAGTTCTTTGGTCTGTGAGTTGGTATCTTTTGTCAGTTTTGGAAAATTGTTAAGTTTTGTTTTGTTACTTATTTATTTTTTAAAAAGATTTTGTCAAGAGAGAGTGCACACATGCCCAAGCGGGCGGAGCACCAGGCAGAGGAATAAGCAGGTTCCCCCCTAGGCAAGGAGCCTGATGTGTAGGACTCGATCCCAGGACCCTGTGATCAAGACCTGAGCCAGTGGTAGATGCTTAACTGACGGAGCCACCCATGCCACCTTGTTTTGTTTTTTTAAAGATTTATCTATTTTAGAGAGAGAGAGAGCAGGAGGGGCAGAGGGAGAGGGAGAGAGGATCTCAAGCAGACTCTGGAATGAGCAGAGACCCTAACATGGGGCTCAATCTCACAGCCCTGGATCATGACCTGAGCTGAAACCAAGAGTCGGACACTTAACCAACTGTGCTACCCAGACACCTCGGTTTTAGAAAACTTTTTATATGATCTTCTTATACTTCTATCCTGTCAGCTTTCTGAACCTGTTCAGCTTAGCTGCCAGCAGCTCTTTGGACTGCTTGGATATTTTCTTTGCTCTCCAATACCACCTCAGGTTTTCGTTTTCTTTTTCTTTTTCTTTTTCTTTTTCTTCTTGTTTTTCTTTTTCTTTTCTTTTCTTTTCTTTTCTTTTCTTTTCTTTTCTTTTCTTTTCTTTTCTTTCCTTCCTTTCTTCCTTCCTTCCTTCCTTCTTTCCTTCCTTCCTTCTCTAGACACAGAGAGATCACAAGTAGGCAGAACTGCAGGCAGAGAGTGAGGGGGAAGCAGGCTCCCCGCTGAGCAGACAGCCTGATGCAGGGATCGATTTCAGGACCCTGAAATCATGATCTGAGACGAAGGCAGAGGCTTAACCCTGAGCCACTCAGGCATCCCTCACCTCAGTTTTTCTTTACTTCATGTTTGTGCCCTGTTTATTTGCCTTAGGGATACTATCTGCCTTGTACTCAGAATGCATTGGAGGGGTTTATCTCGTGCTTTTTGACTTGTCCTCCACCTTCAGAGCAGCTGCCTTGGATGTGGTGGAGGCCTGTATATTTTATGAGATACTGTCCTAGCTTTCCTGCCTTGCCCTCAGACTTCAGCTCTCTGTGATGACCTGTGGGAAGGAATTGGCAGGTGGGACTTATAGCTGGGCCTCCTCTGAATTCTACTCTGTTAATTGCAACCACATTCAGCTATTAAAAGTTGGTTACAAATTTGGCTGGTTTCTTCTCAGTTCTGTTAGTGGAAATTTTCTTGCTTTGCCACTTTGCCAGCAATGAGAATAGCCATGGTCTCTTTTATGAAAGGCTTAATATTTTCTAGAATTTAGTTTATTTAGATTTCTTTGCATCTTTAGCTTTCCTGATGGGTTTTTCAAAAACTAGGGTATTGTAGCTTATCTATCTTATCATGTTATATGGTGTGAGTAATGGTGTTTTGTAATTTTTCTGCATTCTAATAAGAAGTGGAAATCCTGGGGCGCCTGGGTGGCTCAGTGGGTTAAGCCGCTGCCTTCGGCTCCGGTCGTGATCTCCGGGTCCTGGGATCGAGTCCCGCATCGGGCTCTCTGCTCAGCAGGGAGCCTGCTTCCCTCTCTCTCTCTGCCTGCCTCTCTGACTACTTGTGATTTCTCTCTGTCAAATAAAATCTTTAAAAAAAAAAAAAGAAGTGGAAATCCTGAACTTTTCATTAAAATGATAAAACTTTAGAGCTGGAAGAAGCCATAGAAGTCATGTAGTTTAGCTACATCATTTTCCTGATGAGGAACTGAGGCCTAGAAATGCTTTGATTATAAGCTACTTTAGCCATGGACCCTGGACTAGATGTTACATCTCCTTAACTCATTTTTTCCCCCTTTTAATATGGTTATAGTAAAACCAGAGAGGAATTTTTCAGTAGTATGAAACTTCAGTGTGAATCTGATAGGAAACTTACACTTTTTTTTTTTTTTTTAATCTTGTAAGCTTTGTTCAGCTTTGAAGAAAATGAGAAACAAAGGAAGAAGGATATTCCAGGAAAGTTATATGCTATTCTGATTCATTTTTTAAAAATTGGGTACTCACCAATAAAGCATGTGGTTCTCCCTTTGATGAGAGTCCAGAAATATTTTATATGGATGGCCTTGCATGTTGTGGCCTTCTTCATACCCTCACTAGGGTTAGCTGAAAAATGACAGCAGTTATATTTGGTGTGCAGTCTGGAAAGCTGTGGTGCTAAATGCCATAGAGCCTGCTAGGATGGACTGAAGAATAATCAGAATAATGTCAAGGTCTCACATATCTTCACAATACCTACTTGGTATCACATGGGCTAATGGGACTTTTTATAGAATCCTGCTTGTCTGCTAATATAAGACACTATTTTCAGTGGCATAATTCCTTCTTACTACCTCAACAGAATAAAAGAGGAGCTATAACAAAGTTGAAGTTTTCTTTTTTTTTTTCTTCAGTCTGAGTTATTTGAAATCCTTGCTTTCTTCACATATTGACAAATCTATGTGTTTACCGTACAGTGAAGCTCCTGGGGGGAATTCCTGGAAAGGAAAGTACCATATCTAGGAGTCATCACTGATGTTCCCCCAGTGGGTCAAAGTGTGAGCAGATTCTGAGGAAGTTGAGGCTAGAGCTTGTTCTCTGCAGAATGTTTTACTATCAAATAAAATCTGCTGTTTACATTAATTCAGTTAGTACAGTTTATAAAGTGCCTACTAAGCACCCAGGTACTATGCTCAGAAAGTATTAGTAAAGCAACTGAGTTTTAAATCTTTTATTTATTTTTTATTTTTTTTTATTTTTTATTTTTTATTTTATTTTTTTAAAGATTTTATTTATTTGTCAGAGAGAGTGAGCGAGAGCGAGCACAGGCAGACAGAGTGGAAGGCAGAGTCAGACGGAGAAGCAGGCTCCCTGCAGAGCAAGGAACCCGATATGGGACTCGATCCCAGGACGCTGGGATCATGACCTGAGCCGAAGGCAGCTGCTTAACCAACTGAGCCACCCAGGTGTCCCTTTTATTTATTTTTTAAAAAAGATTTATTTACTTAGAGTAGAGGGAGGGCTAGAGGGAGAGAAACTCAAGCTGCTGAGTGTGGATTCCAATGTGGGGCTTGATCCCATGATACCAAGATCACAGCCTGAGCTGAAATCAAGAGTCAGACACTCAGCTGACTGAGCCACCCAGGTGCCCCTCAAACCTTTTATTTTATTTTTTAAAAGATTTTATTAGAGAGAGGATAAGCAGGGAGAGCGGCAGGCAGAGGGAGAGGGAGAAGCAGGCTGCCTGCTAAGCAGGGAGCCTGATGCAGAACTCAATCCCAGGACCATGAGATCATGACCTGAGCCAAAGGCAGCCGATTAGCTGACTAAGCGACCGAGGCACCCCTCAAACCTTTTATTTTAAAATGGAGTTACAGGGGCGCCTGGGTGGCTCAGTGGGTTAAAGCCTCTGCCTTCGGCTCAGGTCATGATCCCAGGACCCTGGGATCAAGCCCCACATCGGGCTCTCTGCTCAGCGGGGAGCCTGCTTCCTCCTCTCTCTCTCTGCCTGCCTCTCTGCCTACTTGTGATCTCTGTCAAATAAGTAAATAAAATCTTTAAAATAAAATAAAATAGAGTTACATACAATAAAGTGAAGAAAGGGGAAAGTGGTAAGGTGATGCCCTGGGAAATGGTACCCTAGAAGAGTAGAGGCACCTGAAGAATAGAGATTAGACTAGACTAGGAAAGAATGGCCCAAGACAGGGAAGGAGAATAGTATTAGAAAAGAGAGGAGGAAGAAGTTAGTGGGACAGAGAGGAAGCAACTACAATGACCTAGGAGTTTGTGCTCCATGAGGTCAGGGTGATTTCTTTGTTGTTGTTTTTTTAACCTGTTTTGACCCCTGCTATACCTTTATGCCAAAAACAACATCTGGCATATGATAAGCATTCAGCAAGGTTTTGTAGAATAAAAATGGATGGATGGTAGAATTGAAGCTGTTTTAGTCAAAGCTGTTCAGAACATCTTGGTTCTCTGCTACTGAAACTATGTTGGGATTGCATTTTCCTACTCCCTTGAAGTAGGTGTGACCATGTGATCTGCCTTGGTCAGTAAAAGGTGAGCAGAAGTGAAGTGTGTTTTGGATGGAAGCTTTAGAGCAGCGAAATATTCCCTGTTCTTTGTTCTTTGCAGTGGACAGAGCTAGTAGTTACTTTGACAACTTGTATGACAGCTGTGTTGGGACTTGATGCATTAGCAAGACTTAAAACTTCTCTTGTAAGTCAGTAGATGTTGGGGGTTATTTGTTAAGTATACAATTTTCTAACCTATCCTGACTGCTACAGAAATTTTATATTTTCATCTGGTTGGAATCCTCATATGGCCAAAGATACTTGAAGAAGGAGGCTGCCCACATGTCTCCTGTTTATATATATGCACCAGTGTTTCCTTAACATGAGTTAGGAGAGGAGTCTTAGAAATGAGGGCTTAGGCAGGAGAAAGATAAGAGAGGGGATGAAGGGTTATTATAATTATTTTTAAATTTCTAGCCATAAATATATAGAGAGGATTGTGTTTGTTTAATGTTTAATATACAGCAGTTTGAATCACATATCCCCCAGTCTGGGCATACCACCGTAATAAGTGCTTGGGAACAAATGACCAGTGAAGTAAAAGACTTGTACGGGGCTTTCATAGATGATAGACTGAGAATTGGAAGGGTCTTTAAAGATTTTTTGACCTATTTATCTCATCTGTGGAGTTCTTTCTATTCTAATACAGACACCCTAGAAGAAATAGCAACTAGAGATGAGCATCAAAATGAACATAATGACTTTTTAAGATTTTATTTATTGGTCAGAATGAGAGAGAGCACAAGCAGGCAGAGTAGCCCACAGAGGCAAAGGGAGAAGTGGGTTCCCCACTGAGCAAGGAGCCCGATGCTCATCCTGGGATCACGACCAGAGTCGAAGGCAGCCGCTTAGCTGACTGAGCCACCCAGGCATCCCGCATACTGGCTTTTTAAACAGTCAAAGGCAAATGCAATGTTAACGTGTATTTAGGCAAAGCTTCAGACAATTTAAGAACAGAAGTTGGGAGTGGAAGAGTTTTTTGGGGAGTAGAAGAGTTTTTGGATACTTTGTTAGAAGCCAAGCAATCCTTTCTTTGACTTCCTAAGTTCTATTGCACACACTGGTTACTGGTAGCAGGCAAGGGCTTGTTAGACTTTGGTGTTTGAGTTGCAAGGTCCCTCCTCTTACTCCAAATGACTAAGATCATTCACTGACATTGTTTACACCATGAGCCTCCTTGAGGTTCAAATCCTGAGAAGGATCTCTGATAACTATAAGGGCTACCTTACATTCAGGAACAAGGGCATTGTCAAGAATGCATCTGAACACGCAGTTAAGCTGTAGCCTTGGCATCTGAACACGCAGTTAAGCTGTAGCCTTTGGCCTTCTCTGCCCTAGAAACTTAGTAACTTTGGTGAGAGCTTGAGATACAATCTTAGGGAAGGATGAATTTGCTATAACAACCCCTCTCTGTGCCAGGGTTAAGAGATAGTCCTATGTGAATTTAAGTAGAGCTCAACCTTGCCCTTCTCTCTAAAAGCAACTGGATTTTGGCTGAGTAGATGTGAGGCTGGCTGGATTCCATTTAACTCAAGTTACTCACTTGACCTGGGAGAAGAGCAAAATAGGCAAGAGCCATTGAGGAGGGGGAAGGTGGAGAGCTGTCATTGCATGTGATCAGGCCCTATGACACATGTCAACATTTAAGTGGCCGGGTGGAAGATGGAAGAGAAAACCAGGTAAGTAAGGTTTATGTTTAAGGTTCTCACCTCAAACTTGCTTTGCACATCCAGACTCCTTTTCTGATATGCAGGGAAGGAAAACCCAGTTTCTACAGAATGGAGAAACGGCGCAAAATTACTGTCTTCTTTCTTTTGCATTTTATAACTTCACTGAATATGCTTAGACTTGACTCAAAGTACCTGCATTTCTCTTGGCTTGGAGGTAGGCTCAGTGACAGAAAAGCAGGTGGTGATTAAGGAAGGAAAGGAGTGCTTGAGGAGACCAGTGTGGCTAATGCAGTTTCAGGGAACTGCCTTATAAACATAGGAAGCCGGTGCCCAGACTGTGCTACATAGAAAACTTTTACTTCCATTTTATGGTGGAAAGAAAGCCAAAGGGGAAAGCATAAAGCCAACTTTATTAGTTTTTTAAGATTTATTTATTGAGGGCTTTAAGATTTATTTGTTGACGTGGCTCAGTTAGTTAAGCAACTGCCGTCCGCTCAGGTCATGATCCCAGAGTCCTAGGATAAAGTCCTGTGTTGGGCTCCCCGCTTGACGGGGGTCTGCTTCTCCCTCTGACCTTCTCCCCTCTCATGCTTGCTCTCACTGTCTCTCTCTCAAATAAATAAATAAGATCTTTAAAAAAAAAAAATAAAAGTTTTCTTTATTGAGAGAAGATGCACTAGAAAAAGAGAGAGAGGGATGAAGGAGGGGCAGAGGGAGAGGGAAAGAGAATCCCAAGCAGACTCCCCGCTGTGCAGAATGTGTCTCAGGGCTGAATCCCAGGACCCTGAGATCATGACCTGTGCCAATATCAAGAGTTGGGCACTTAACCGACTGAGCCCCCGACACCCAAGCCAACTTTATTTTTATAAATCATTTCCTATAATTCATTTTTTCTACCCCGTTGTTAAAACCAAAACATTGGCCCAGCTAATTAAAATTAAAGTAAGGATCCCTCTGCAAGCAACACAGTTATCAGCACTGAGGTTTGGAGGCAGAGAAACTGGATGCTGGGAAGGGTTATTTTAAGTTACTGTCTCATCTTAGTTACTGTTTTCCTCCCTTGAAGTGTGTGGAAGTGCAAAAGGAATATGGAGCCCCAGATCTTTCTTTGAACTTGTTTTAATGAAGTTAAATGTCAAAGATAATAAAGAAAGTGGTGTAAATGGGACATTTCTAGGTTGCTGATTCTAATGGAGCATGCTTGACCAGTAATCTGCTGGAGGAGTTGAGTTGTATCTGCATACTTGAGTCTGGCCCAAGAATTCCATGATGGATGTGGGAAGTGGACGGTAGTTGGACACCTCACAATCTGGTATCAGGGTGATAAGGAGGATCTTCATGGTCACTAAGCCTTTTTATGGCTTCCAGAGGCATACATTCTGATCTCCCTAATTAGGTCAAATTTCCCAGTGTGCAGGCGCTCAGCATCCTGTACCATTCCTTAGTACCACTTGTCCCTTTTGCCTCCCCCCTTTTCCTCTTACTAGTTTATTATTGTTTATCCCCAGCCATACTGTAAACCCCATGAGGGCAGAGCACAAGTCTGTTTTTACTTACCATTATATCCCCAGTACCCTAGTGTACTAGTATCCCCTAGTGTATTAACAGGTATATAACATTGTTAGCAACTACTTGCTGAATGGAGCATGACTGAATTGGAAACATTCACTGGATCCACTTCATCATACACCAGTGTAACATTACCTTCAACTTACTGCTTAAGGTGGGCTTACTTTCCAAGCTCCTAGATGAAAACATGCTCCAGTAGCTTCTGGTCTAATAGTTATTGAAGGATTTTGAAGAATAGTGCAGAGCAGTGAGGCACACCATTGGGCAAGCACTGCTATTGGTCTGCTCCACCCCCCACCCCCAACTTTTTATTGGCATAATTCTGACCTAGAGTTAACAGTTGGGTGATTAATATTCCTTTCTTCCTTAGAATGGTCTTGTATTTCTGAAAAGTCTGTTCAAGTCTTTCAGTATAGTCATCACCTGAATCTATAATGAGGACTCTGCAGTTCTCAGCCTAGGGACAAGTTCCTGCCTTCCCCAAGGTGAATTTTTACCTACTCTACCCCTGTTGAGTGCTGACCAGTCACAGAGATTTCTGAAAAAGTATTGTCATCCTTGTAGTTTTTGGTCTGTGCTGCTTTTTTGGTTTCACTGTGATTTAAAGAGAGCAGATGTGGGTGGAAGTCTTGAGTAGAGCTCTCATTCTCTTACCTCTCTCCAGTAATCTGACTGCAGTTCCGTAATAGTGCTAATAGTCAAATAATAGTGGTCTCTTTTTTAGCAAAACTAAATTATTTGTGCTTGACTATGATTGCTCCACTAGTGAACTAGAAGCTTAAGAGAGTACTTAGAGATTTTAATGTTCTTATGTCAAGTCTGTAGAACTGACTTTAAAATGTACATTTATCAAAAACCTAAAAGTTGAGGTTTACGGGATTGGTCATGGAAGGGCAAGAACAGAGAAGAGAGAAAGTATGCATGCGCGTGCACGTTTGTATGAACAAACATCTGTTTCAGGTGGAGACTAGAAATGTAAGATCTCAGAAGTACTGGAGACTTTAAAAAAATACTGTTTTTAAAGGGACATTTGGTAGGGAACTGGAAACATCAAGGTATATGCAAATAGAAAAATTTGGGAAGGGGAGACAGTATTCATTAAAGTCCTTTAAAAGTCTGAAATATTTTTTAATTCAAAAGTTTATTTGCAAAATTTAACTTTTAAATGTTTTATACAGACTGACAAAGTAGAAAATTTTTAGGAGTCCTCTTGGTTTTTTTTCCTTGAGTTTTTTTTTTCCTTGAGAAGCAGACAAAAACTCGCAAACAGAAGAAACTGTTAGAGTAAAACAAAGAAAGCTATTATGCTGTTAATGTCCTTTACAATGTTAAGCAGATACAGGAAGTACTCATATTTATTAAAAGAACTCAGCAATAGTAAATATCAATTTTTATTAAATAAAGCTGTAGTGAGGCCAAGTGGGTGGCTCATTTGGTTAAGTGTCTTGAGTTTTGATTTCAGCTCTCGTCATGATCTCAGGGTCCTGAGATTTAGCTCCACGCCCGGTGTTAGGCGAGTCGGCTTGGGGTTCTCTCCTTCTGCCCCTCCCCACTCTCTCTCTTGTGGCGCCTGCATGTGTACTTTCTCTCTCTCATAAATCTTTTTAAAAAGCTGTTGCCTTAAGGATTTTGTATCTACTTAGTCTCTGAGTTATCAGTGTCATCTGTTTCTCTGTCACATAGTTGTAATGGATGTGGATTTCTTGAAGATTTGCTGAGATTGTGGCAAGTAGCTGTTACCTTGTATTTTTCAGATTCTTGTATTTCCGCATGTGAGTTATGTGGGAGTATGTAGCAGGAAGGAAGTAAAGGCAGATTCCTTGTTGTATAAAAGCTTCACCCTTGTGAAACAGCTGATAAGTTTGAGAGTCCTAGCAGTTAGTTCTCTTAAGCCTGAAGGTGATTGAAAGTTGTCACATAATTCAAGTTCAGAGTGGGCTGCTTTATTTCATGTCTTGGTACAGTTTCTCATTGCCTTTAAATGATTAGCCCTTTGAATAAATGAATATTGCACCTATCCCACTTCCAGTTTCTTCAGACCCAATCAGAATATAACACTATATATACACCTATACCAGTTTTTAGATAAAAAACCAGCAACAGGGGCGCCTGGGTGGCTCAGTGGGTTAAGCCGCTGCCTTCAGCTCCGGTCATGATCTCAGAGTCCTGGGATCGAGCCCCGCATCAGGCTCTCTGCTTGGCAGGGAGCCTGCTTCCTCCTGTCTTTTTGTCTGCTTGTGATCTCTGTCTGTCAAATAAATAAATAAAATCTTAAAAAAAAAAACAAAAAACAAAAAACAACCCAGCAACAAGAAGCCTCTGCATTTAAGGTTTAAGCTGTATTATTTGCTTATCGGCATGTACAGGTAAATGAGCTACTGTGTTGACTACCTAGTTATTTCTTAGACATGAGGCACATACTCACTCTCTGGCTTTCATGTGCTAGCCCCTCTGTCCATAGCAGTGGGAGTAACCACATCGCACCCCTGAGACCCGCCCACTTTAGAGCTTTGCTCCCAGTACCACCTTACTAGAGGCATTCCCTAACCACTCTCCTGGGCTCTTTCTCTTTTATTTTTTTACATCACTTATTGCCATCTGATTTCTGTGTTTTGCTTATTTGTCAGCCTGTCTTCTCACACTATGAGAGATTCTCATATACATACCTCTGAGCTCTATGAGATTCTAATAATTTGTCATACTTCCACAATTTTTTCTTTAAAGAAATAACACATTAGGGGCGCCTGGGTGGCTCAGTGGGTTAAGTCTCTGCCTTCAGCTCAGGTTATGGTCTTGGGATCCTGGGATTGAGCCCGTGCTGGGCTCTCTGCTTGGCGGAGAACCTGCTTACCCCCCTCCTCTCTCTGCCTGCATTTCTGCCTACTTGTGATCTCTGTCTGTCAAATAAATAAATAAAATATTTTTTAAAAACAAAACACATTCAAGGGGCGCCTGGGTGGCTCAGTTGGTTAGACAACTGCCTTTGGCTCAGGTCGTGATCCCAGAGTCTCAGGAGTCCTGCATTTGGCTCTTAGCTCCACGGGGAGTCTGCTTCTCCCTCTGACCTTCTCCTCTCTCATGCTCTCTCTCACTCTCTCTCAAATGGATAAATAAAATCTTTAAAAAAAAAAAAAAAGAAAGAAAGAAAGAACACATTAAAGATGTAGTTGGAGCATACTGTGTAATCCCACCCTTATGGTAATTGCTTCCCTCATTCCTCAAAGCAATGATTATCATGAATTTGGTACTTCACAGCCAAATATGTTTTTAATACTTTTGCCACATTTATATATGCACTCATAAAATAACATCATACATGCTTATAAACCTGAAGTAAGTGGTTTTAGCATGTGCATTTCTTTTTCCCTTTTTTTTTTTTTTTTTTTAAGCTTTTGTTTATTTGACAGGGAAAGACAGCGAGAGAGTGAACACAAGCTGGGGGAGTGGGAGAGAGAGAAGCAGGCTTTCCAGAGGAGCAGGGAACAGGGGGCCCAATGTAGGGCTTGATCCCAGGACCCTGGGGTCATGACCTGAGCCAAAAGCAGCCGCTTAATGACTGAGCCACCCAGGTGCCCCAGCATGTACATTTCTATCTGCAGTTTGCCTTTTAAATTTATTGTATGGTGATTTCAACCATCTCTGTTCATTTTTACTATTATGTAATAGTGCAGTCTATAAATAAAATTCATTTATCCTCAAATTGTTGAAAGTTTAGGCTGTTTTTTTAATATTTTGCTATTACAAAAAAAGTGGGCATTTGTATGTTCATTTACAAGTATTTCTCTAGGCAGTGTTTTTTGGAGGAAAAATAGCCAAGTCATAGGTAGGCTACTTATTTATGCATTTATTTATTCTAAATTGCTCTTTGCCATTCTTTTACTAACTTAAACTCACCAGAATTGTATGAAAGTTCTTGTTTTTCCACATTCCTCCTCAAACTTGATAGTAACAGACTCTTAAAAATCTTTTTTCTAATCTGAAATGTATCTTCTTGAGGTGGTTTGATTTTTCTGATTATCAATGAAGCTTCAGACACCTTTTCATTGGTTTTTTCACTGTTTGAGTTCACTCTATTATAAATTGAAGAGCATACGCTGTAGGTTTCTTATTTGTACTGATTTTTGTTCACTTTTTACTGGTGTAGTTAATAAGTGTAGTAGTAAAGATGTTCTTTAAGGAAGTAACACATTGCAGTCTTGTGTGTGTGTGTGTGTGTGTGTATACTTTTTTTTTTTTTTTAAGAGAAATGGTAGTAATGTAGTACTGCTCAAATTCTAAAGAGTTCTGTAAAAATGCTGTGAACCTTCCTTCCTTTGCTCTTTGGCCTTTAAGAAATAATACAACCCACTGACCATAAATATAAAGAATCTAATGTGGTGAGATCTAGAGTCTGAGCCCAGTACATGTGAATTGCTTACAGCATGGATAGCTATTTTTGATTGAGGGTCATCTTTCCATTTAGTAACTATAAATAAAAAAACTTCTCTACCGGTAAGTCATTTATAGCTAACTGCCCAATTTGTGTCATTTTACAAAGTTGGAGTATTTAGTATTTCTTGGTGGTGACTCTTTCCTTCTTTTTTCTCATCCTCCAGGTTTTATCAGAGTAAGATGGACGGTAGCTTTGATTGTGATTGTGGTGAGCTGGAGCCACCTGATCACTAACAAAAGACATCTGTTAACCAACAGCCGCCAGGGCTTCCTGTTGAAATACACAGCAACAAAGGAAGAAAAGAGCAAAACGGAAATAGTGCTTACCAGCACCTTAGAATGATGCTGCTCAGGACCAGTCCAACACTGAATGTATCTGCACTGTGAGGAGAATGTTCATAGAAGCCTGTTGTGTGCATATTTATTCACATTTTTGTTAAATGTTAAATCGTTTAGCACAGTAAATCTGAGTGCATAGTATGTCATTTCATTCCGTTTGAGTTTCTTGAGTGTTTTCTTTAAATGTCTGCAGAGTTGCTGCCCCTTTCTTGAACTATGAGTACTGCAATCTTTTTAATTCTCAGTATGAATAGAGCTTTTTGAGCTTTAAATCTAAGGGGAACTCAACGGGCCTGGTTGGCATATGCAATGAACATCAAGAAATCATCTTGTTGTGGAAGCAAAATTATTTTTCTTTTCCTTTTTTGAAAGATCTTTCCTTTTGATGTCAGTTTTCTTCCTTGTTTACACAAGTTCAACAATTCGAAAGGAAAAGGCTATAGTAAAGGTTTCAAAATGGCAGAGAAATTTGAAAGTCTCATGAACATTCATGGTTTTGATCTGGGCTCTAGGTATATGGACTTAAAACCATTGGGTTGTGGAGGCAATGGCTTGGTTTTTTCTGCTGTAGACAATGACTGTGACAAAAGAGTAGCCATCAAGAAAATTGTCCTTACTGATCCCCAGAGTGTCAAACATGCTCTACGTGAAATCAAAATTATTAGAAGACTTGACCATGATAACATTGTGAAAGTGTTTGAAATTCTTGGTCCTAGTGGAAGCCAGTTAACAGACGATGTAGGCTCTCTTACCGAACTGAACAGTGTCTACATTGTTCAGGAGTACATGGAGACAGACTTGGCTAATGTGCTGGAGCAGGGCCCTTTACTGGAAGAGCATGCCAGGCTTTTCATGTATCAGCTGCTACGTGGGCTCAAATATATTCACTCTGCAAACGTACTGCACAGAGATCTCAAACCAGCTAATCTTTTCATTAATACTGAAGACTTGGTGCTGAAGATAGGTGACTTTGGTCTTGCACGGATCATGGATCCTCATTATTCCCATAAGGTATGTGGAAAGCTAGGTGAGACAGACCTTTAAACTAATGGACATCATCAGGAAGGACTAAGTACTTGTATCTTCTTAGTATATTGTGACAGGTTTTTATCGTTAATTGTATTGAACTTTGTGTAGTATCTTTTTTTCTGATACAGATCTACTTTCATTCAGAATGTCCATATGTTTATAAAAAGAAGTTGGAGTGTGATCCTAATTACTTACAAATTCCTAAAAGTGTATGGTTATTTATTATAATTAAAACTGTCCCTTATTTAAAAGTGGAATATATTCTTACGTGTTTAGGGCAGAGTTGTGGTCCTGTCTGAAGGTAAGAGAAGTTTCTATTTCAACTTCTAGGTCTTTTGTCCCTTTGAGTCTCTACTATTCTTTTAGGCCTTGTTTAGGCAAATTTAATTTTGTTTAGTATCTAAATTTGCATAAAGATAAAATGGAAGTAAGAATAGCTAAAAATGGGGCGCCTGCATAGCTCAGTGGGTTAAGGCCTCTGCTCAGGTCATGATCCCAGGGTCCTGGGATTGAGCCCCGCATTGGGCTCTCTGCTCAGCGGGGAGCCTGCTTCCTCCTATCTCTCTGCCTACTTGTGATCTTTGTCAGATAAATAAATAAAATCTAAAAAAAAAAAAAAAAAAAAATAGCTAAAAGCATTCATAGTAACTGTACTTTAGGTAACAATTTGCCTTCTTAGAAGAAGTTAATATTTTCTGAGCTGAACTTTAGTCTCTTAGTTTTCAAATGAAATTGTCTATGGGACCCTAATGTTTAAAATATTAAAGTGGAGCTCCTTTGGTTATAAAGAACCTCTGGGAACTCCCTGCTAGCTTGGCTTCCCATAGCATACATCTAAACAAGCAAACCATCTCATTTACATATATCATCTCATATTAACATAATTTATTTTTTAAGAACTTGAATGTAGAAATTTAGTATTTAAAATGAAATGGACAACCACATCTTTTTTTTAAAGATTTTATTTATTTATATGACAGAGATCACAAGTAGGCAGAGAGAGAGGGAGAGGGGAAAGCAAGCTCCCTGCTAAGCAGGGAGTCCGATGCGGGGCTTGATCCCAGAACCCTGAGAGCAAGGCTTTAACCCGCTGAACCACCCAGGCGCCCCTCACCACATCTTTTAATGAAGAATGGTGGGTAGAACACTGAATTGAGAGTTAAACTATCTAAAATTGAGTGCCATTTCTACATCCAAATAAGCTATATGACCTTAAGCAGATTCCTTTATCTACCACCCCTCTAGATTGGAGTTCATATCTACCTTCATAATTTTTCAGGGTTGTTTTAAGGATGAAGTAAGGTCATATATGTATAACTATTTTGTTAAATGCTTTATAAATGTGAAGTAGTAAAACTGATTAGGAATGGGATACATAGTAGAGCCAGGTCCACTAGGTTGTCAGGAGGTTGGCAGTGGTTTATACTTTACCTGTCTTTACCTGTCCCTCATTGATTTAAAGCATCCCAGCTCTTTAAGTAACTTAAGACTTGAGTGAAAAATAGCTTTTCTTCTGAAACATGTTTGGAATTTGTGACATAGAATCAGCACTAAATTCTTATGGTATATTTTGGTCAGCCGACTTCATGTAAATATCCTCTTATAGATGATCAGTCCCGGGGGAATTGAACCTTCATTCAGCCTGAAAAGCACAAAATCCTTGAAAATAGACATAGAAATCAACAGTATTGTTTTAGGATTTCACAGTACTTTTTTCTTTTTTTAAAGATGAGGGATTCTTTAATGAATCAAGTGTTATGTACTGTTCTTCAGCTAAAGTAAAAAATAAAAGTATGTTTTTGTTTCTTTTCCAGGGTCATCTTTCTGAAGGATTGGTTACTAAATGGTACAGGTCTCCACGTCTTTTACTTTCTCCTAATAATTATACTAAAGCCATTGATATGTGGGCTGCGGGCTGCATCTTTGCTGAAATGCTGACTGGTAAAACCCTCTTTGCAGGTTAGAAATTTAAAAATATATTGGAAAAAAAATTACCTCAAAGGAATAATTTTGCATGTATCTGTGAAGCAAGATATATATGATTTAACACAATTTACTATAGTCTATGATACTGAAATGAAAAGATAAATGGTGTTTTTAATATTTAAAAAATTTTAAAAACTTACTAATATATTCACTGAATTGTTCACTCAACAAATTTAGTCAGAATTCTAGTGCTCTTTTATAATTATCTTATTTCTTAAACATAATTTTATATTTTGTGGATTCACAATGCTCATTGGTAATCTGTGTTAAATGATACCCGAGTTGTGTAATCCTGTCAGTATTTGTCATTCCTAGTGAAAATTTTTGGCTGTCATTGAAAATGTAATGATTCTTCATCCCCTGTCATCTGTGTTGCCTGAACTGCTGTATCCTGTTTTCTCACTGCTGTGATCTTATAGAAACAACCAAACAAATAATTTTTTGCTGAGTTTGGTGCTATGAGGGAGTCCCCAGAAATGTAAGAGAGAGGATTTAGTCAAGATGGGAAGGGATGAATAACCCATGAATGAAAAAACATCAGGTGTTATAAAACATAGTATGAGTTTGTATAAAATTATTTAGTATAGATTATAGGAGCTATAAACTTAGAGTGTTCATCATTGATGTCTGGAACATAAAGGCATAGAGAAGTCAAAAGATTTTCCACTACTTAGGAATAGTGAAGAAGAATTTTGGTGGGAGGAAGAGAGAAAAAAAATGGTATTATATAAATGAGGGTATGAGCCTGAATCAGTGAGAAAAGTTTGATGAAAAAAATCATGTATGTGCATAAATTAGTGAGAAAAGTTGGATGAAAGCAAGGTGTCAAATAATGAACATATTTAAGACTAGTTTAAAATAGGGCCAGAATACTTAGAAAGTAGAGGAATTTCCATTTGGAAAACTAGGAAATAGTAGGGTACTGAAGATTTTTTTAGTTAGAGAAGAGACGAAGAGACGAATTTAGGTCTTTTTCTCTCTTTTGACATTACTGTTTTTTAGAGTGGCCCTCCCATCACTTACATCAAAACACAGTGGCTTAAACTAAAAACACTGATTTTCTCGAAGTTGGTATGAGTCAGGAATTGGGAGGTGACTTAGCTAGGTGGGTCTAGTCAAGATGTTGGTTGGCTTTACTAGGGCAGAAAGACCCACTTTTAGATAGATTTTTTTTTTTTTAAGATTTTATTTATTTCTTTGAGAGAGCGAGCAAGCACAAGCAGGGGCAGAGGGAGAAGCGGGCTCCCCATCAAGCCAGGAGCCAGGTGTGGGGCTGGATCCCAGGACCTTGAGATCATGACCTGAGCCAAAGGCAGAGGCTTTAACCCACTGAGCCACCAAGGCGCCCCTGAATTCCACTTTTTGAAGGGAATAGGGCCAAAGAATTTGTGGACTTTTTTTTAAAGTAGGGTCCACACCCCACTTGGGACTTGAACTCAAGACCCTGAGATCAAGAGTCACATGCTCTACCAATTGAGTCAGTCAGGCACCACACATTTCTTTTATTTTTATTTGTTTAAGGAGGTTCCATGCCCAGTGCCTGACATGAGGCTTGAACTCATGATTCTGAGACATTTAATTTAAAAAAAAAAAAAGATATTTATTTATTTATTTATTTATTTATTTATTGAGATTTTATTTATTTATCAGAGAGAGGGCGGGGGAGAGAGCAAGCACAGGCAGACAGAATGGCAGGCAGAGGCAGAGGGAGAAGCAGGCTCCCTGCTGAGCAAGGAGCCTGATGTGGGACTCTATCCCAGGACGCTGGAATCATGACCTGAGCTGAAGGCAGCCGCTTAACCAACTGAGCCACCCAGGCGTCCCCATTTATTTATTTATTTATTTATTTGAAAGAAAGAAAGAGAATACAAGCAGGGGGAACAGGCAGAGGCAAAAGTAGCCTCCCCGTGGAGCAAGGAGCCCCATGCGGGACTTGATCCCAGGACCCTGGGTTCATGACTTGAGCCAAAGACAGACGCTTAACTGATTGAGCCACCCAGACATCCCTGGGTGGACATAATTTTAATGCTACCACAATAATGAATATTTTATCAAGAAAACTAATTGTTTAAAATTGTTAGGTCATGCTCTATGTTATTTGAAATGGGGTCAAAACTTAGTGCTGTTCTAATTATACATAGGTACTTAATGTATTTTTATTTACTTTCTTATTTTTTGTTTTATTTATTTATTATTATTTTTTAAAGATTTTATTTATTTCTTTGACAGAGACAGATCACAAGTAGGCAGAGAGGCCTCATCCCTGTGTGGGTGACAGCAGAGAGAGGGGGGGAAGCAGGCTCCCTGCCGAGCAGAGAGCCCGATGCGGGGCCCGATCCCAGGACCCTGAAATCATGACCCGAGCCAAAGGCAGAGGCCCTAACCCACTGAGCCAGCCACCCAGGCGCCCCCTTAATGTATTTTTTTTAAATGTATTTTTAAATGTTCGTTCAGCATATTTAGAATTATTCAAGTATAGCACTAAAAATAATTGGATTAAGAAACATCTAAATAACATAATTTTGATCTTAAACCCATGTAAACTTTTAACAGTTAATGGGAATTGTTTCGGAAATGATTTGAACGATCCAGTTTTAGTTTACTCTACTGCTTTCTTATAAAGGGAGATTTGTGAACCATTCAGTAAAAACAACATGATGGAGATCTGTTTATTAGTTGCAGGTTCCAAATGCACAGTGGAATAAAAGGCACGGACTAAGATGTCTAAATAGCATCTCAAATTTAACCTATCCAAAATTGAACTCCTGATATTTCTCCCTCGTATTTTCTTTTTCTGCTGTCTTCTTCATCTTAGTAAACCAGATCCCCTTTTTAGTTGCTGAGTCAAAAATCTTGGCTTCATCCTATACTTCTGTCAGTACAGATTCTATGGGCTCTTCCTTTGAAATATGAATAGAATCTAACTGCTTGTTATTATCTCTCTCACTACCCGCCTCCCCACAGTTCAGTCAACCATTATGTTTCTCCTGGTCTAGTGCAGGATTTAACTGCTTTTTCTGCTTTAATATTTGCTGTCTGTAGCCTGGTTACCACATGGCAGCCATAGGAGTTCTCTGAAAACATAAATCAGAACATGCCATTTTTCTGCTTGAAACTCTGTAGTGTCTCCCTATCAAATTCAGGATAAAGCAAACCCTTTGTGTTCTGGTACCACTTCATTTCTTTTACACACCCCTCCCCCTCCACCACTCTGTTTCAGCTACACTTAACTGCTGTTTCTTAAACACACCAAGCCCACTGTCCTCTGAGCCTTTGCACCTTTTCCCATCTTCCTGGAACTTTCTTCCTCCTTCTGAATGCATGGTGTGTTCCCCAACTTCCTCCATTTTTAGCTTCTCACTGAGGCCTTACTTGGTCATCCTGTATTAATTAGCAATCCTACTCATAAAGTGCCCTTTATCCTTCCTGCTTACTCAATTTTTCTTCATAGCGTTTGTCACCATTTGACATAAATGTTGACAGTTATTATCTGTCGTCTTCCACTGGATTATAAGCTCCACAAAGGCAGGGACTTGGTCTCTCTTGCTCACAGTTGTACTTTAAAGTGCCTTGCTCACCGTAGATACTGAAGAAAAATTTAGAGGTGCAATGAATTCTAGAAATCTGTGGAAAAGCAAACTGAATTTTTAGTCACTATTTAGCTTAATGTTCCCCCTGTTATTTCTTTAATACTGGTTCTGAAATGCTACCTGAGCCTGACCTGTAACTATAAAACTTCCTGTAGTGCGAATCTAGTCCAGCCCTCTATTTTACTGATGATGAAATGAAGTCATTACCATGCTAAGTATTCCCAGAGGTATAGCCAGTTAATTAGTGGTATAGCCAAGACTAGAATCCATGTCTCTTGAATCCCACTTCATTGCTTTTTTCACTACTTGGTGATACCTTAATATGAGGCTAAACTTAAAGGGTCAGTTTCCTAGGGAAACAAAGCAGCCAAAAGTAAGAATGTCCGTGAGCAGACACAGATGCACTTTTTGAGTAGATTGATATTCAGAGCAAAGAAATCTGCTGGTTAAGGATTCAGTTAGTCATTTTCCTCCCAGTGGTCATTACAGTATTTAAGTTAGTTTCCTATAGCTTTAGAATGTCTGTTGCCAAATAAGTAAACCTTGAGGAATGTGTTTGTTTATATTTGTTGTTTATTTAATCTCAGGTGCACATGAACTTGAACAGATGCAGCTGATTTTAGAATCTATTCCTGTTGTACATGAGGAAGATCGTCAGGAGCTTCTCAGCGTAATTCCAGTTTACATTAGAAATGACATGACTGAGCCACACAAACCTTTAACTCAGCTGCTTCCAGGAATTAGTCGAGAAGGTATTGTTACTCAAGAGTAACCATCATGTGATGGGGGTGGGGGTGGGTGTGCACGGGCACATGGACACAAGCAGGATCTGTGTATCCCAATTCATCTTTAGACACTATACCTTTCCCCTTTTTGTCTGGCTCTTAGTCAGGGCTTTGTAGGTTTGTTACTCTGATTTTTCAGGTTACATAAAGTGTATCCCTCTCCTGGTTCTAACTCCATCAGCTTTACAGCTTACACCTCTGATAACTATCTACCGTAGGCAAACATCTAGAGTTGCTGTCCCTCACTAAGCTAAAATGGAGTTTTATGAGGGTTATATGATAAGTGTGGCTATGAACATGAATGTGGTTTAGTTATGAAAAAGTAAATTGAGTTGGGGAAAGCAAAGACTTCAGGGCAAGGAAGAGATGGAGGAAAGAGCAAAAACTCTGTGTGAGCAAACACATTACGTAAGAGTTTGCAGATCATGTTGGGAACACTAGGTATTAAATGTGAGAGTTTATGCAAGCTTGGAAGGGATAGAAACTTGAAGAAAATCAAACCTTTGTTGACCACTAAAGCAAATAATTTTGTGTCTCAGAGTGATACGTCTTTAGGATTTGTTGTTGTAAATAATACATAAAAGTCTTTAACTGTTGTAGTAGTTACCTGCCATAAGATAAAAATTTTTTTAAGATTTTATTTATTTATTTGACAGAGGGCCAGAACACAAGCAGAGGGATCAGCAAGCAGAGGGAGAGGGAGAAGCAGGCTCCCCACTGAGCAGGGAGCCCAATGTGGGATTAGGACCTGAGCTGAAGGCAGCTACTTAACTAACTGAGCCACCCAGGCATCCCAGTTGTTCTTTTTTAAGATTTACTTTTAAGTAATCTCTTTACCCAGTGCAGGACTTGAACTCACAATGCTGAGATCAGGCTCTGCGTGCTCTACCAGCTGAGCCCGCCAGGCACCCAGGATAATGTGTTTTTTTTTTTTTTTAAAGATTTTATTTATTTATTTGACAGAGAGAAATCACAAGTAGATGGAGAGGCAGGCAGAGAGAGAGAGGGAAGCAGGCTCTCTGCTGAGCAGAGAGCCCGATGTGGGACTCGATCCCAGGACTCTGAGATCATGACCTGAGCCGAAGGCAGCGGCTTAACATCTTTTTTTTTTTTTTTTACACATATACAGCTGTATACACTCATTATTTAGGGGAGCATTTTCTAACTGAATTATGGTTAACAAAAAAATAACATCTTTAAAACACTTTAGCAAATTGCTATCATCACGAAAACAAGGCCAGTGATTTTATTTAAGATAGAAGCATGACAGCAGAATAGATGTTAAATATTGAAATAGAAGCAGATAAATTTGTGGTGTCTGAAAATTATTGATTAGAGATCTTAACAGTAGATCTAGGAAGTTCAGAATTTCCTAGACAGCTGAAGCTAATTCAAAGAAATGGACATGCCGATGCTCTGAAAAATTCAATTCTGAGAGCAGGAATCAGGAATTATTTCTACCTTTTCTCCTGGTTTCTTATATTCTGTGCCATTTTCTTGGTATTACCTTATAAGTTCTCACAGATGAATAATAGCATGGATTTCTTTGTAACTTTCATGTAAAGAGCTCTTCCTATGTCACGGGCACTATTCTCAGAATGGAGAAACATCTTTCTTAAAAGTTGATTGTGTCTTATAGCTTTAAGAAGGTCAGGATTGTATAGTTCTTTATGAATCAACAAGTTGGGAAGGTACAGTTTTCTAAGCATCTTAACATTTGTCTGTGTCAGGATTGTATAGTTCTTTATGAATCAACAAGTTGAGAAGTACAGTTTTCTAAGCATCTTAAGGTTTGTCAGAATCATATACCGCTTATTCATAACACCCACTCTGATCATTATATGTGGCTCAGGATATTGTGTATCAAAGTGTTTTAAAATTTCAAGTGTTTGGGAGCATCTGGGTGGCTTAGTGGGTTGTGTCCAACCGACTCTTGATCTTAGTTCAGGTCTTAATTTCAGGGTTGGTTGTGTGCGTGCGCACGCGCCCCCGCCCCGTTAGGCTCTGTGCTGGATGTGGAGCCTACTTAAAAATAACTGAATAGGGGCACCTGGGTGGATCAGTGGGTTAAGCCTCTGCCTTTGGCTCAGGTCATGATCCCAGGGTCCTGGGATTGAGCCCCGCATCGGGCTCCCTGCTTGGCGGGGAGCCTGCTTCCCCCCTTCTCTGCCTGCCTCTCTGCCTACTTGTGATCTCTGTCTGTCAAATTAAAAAAACAAAACAAAACTTTAAAAATAAAGGAGCAAGTGTTTTGAGAAATAGGCATTAGATGGCAAAATCATGACTTTTTTTGTTTTCTCAAATGTGCTTTAAACTCCTATAATAAATGCCTAAGTAAAAAGGAAACCAGCTGTATTTAATTTCAACAGGTTTTGTAGGCTTCCTTTTCAGTATTCTACATTCCTGTCTGGCCTTTAAGCCTATCTTCACAATCAGATTCCAGGGCTGGTTATCTTGCTCCTGACCTTGGAGCCCCTGTGATGACATCCTTGTTCGTAACTGAATAGTAGCCACATAGCATTTGACTATGCCTCAGAATCGTCTGTGGAAGCTTTCTAAAAATGCAGGCTATTCAAAAGGGGGGTGGGGAGCAGAGCATGTGTCTTATTTTACTTTATTTATTTATTTATTTATTTTTAGATTTATTTGAGAGAGAGCACATGCATGTGAGCAAGGGGGAGGGGTAGGGGAATGGGGGGGAACTCCTCCTCCCAGAGTTGAGGGAAGAGCCTGGCACATAGGGCTCCATCCCATGACCCTGAGATCATGACATGAGCCGAAACAAAAAAGAGTCAGATGCTCAAACAGAATGAGCTACCCAGGCGCCCCACCTGTGTATTTTTAAAACCCACTACAGGTTTGGCTCTGCTCGGCCAGGTTAAGGGATAGGAATAAACTTGATTGCCTTTGGGCGTCATTGTCGCTGTTGCTATGTCTTATTAAAAGAGGCAAGCTAGTAATGTAGGACATGCTGTTGCAGCATTTGCAGTGTAGCCAAATTTGAATCTTCATTTTCCCTGCCCTCATTAGGGTTGGGATCATGTCTTAGTGACCAACTTGACTATTTGGCTGATGGCTGGAATTATTCATAATACATTGACTGTATGTCTCTTATAATGGGTTAATTAACCATCAGGCAAAGATCATAAGTGGCAGAGCTAAGCTCACATACAAGTGCAATGCAGAGTTTTTTAAGTTCCTGAAACTAAAGATTTACTATGTAGTTACATTCTATACCAGTTTTTTCTTGATTAATATTGGAGTTTTACTCTTGGGCAGAGCATATACTCTGAGGCATTGGGGACTTAGTAAGAATAATATGTGTTCTTTTCTCACATGTTCATGATCTTCAGAGAGTTAAAAAAACAAGATTAAGTACATATGAATTAAAATATTAAGATGATTAGGAACCCTAGTGGTCTTTTGTCTTTAGATGAAATATCCTTTTTCATTTTCCTCTATACTTAGCTCTCATCCTCCCTTTTGCTGTAGTTTACCATGCATTTCTGTATCTTCACATGCTACAACACCATCATAGGCAATAGATTGATTTCCTTTAGAGCAGTGCTGTCCAATAGAACTTTCAGCAATTGTGGAAATAGTTTACATATGCATATGCTGCGTGCACTTGGGAGCTTAGCTTAGGGGCTAGTTTCTTTCTTACCTCTTCCTGCTGCCTACAGTTCCCAAATGCTAGATTTTAGAGTATATTCCTCTTGTGTAGTTGAATACATATTTCCTTTCCCTCTGAGAATGGTGATTGTGCTGGGTAAGCCCTTTATAACTGTGTGCTTTAGAGTCTCTCTTGCCTTGAGACACAAGGGCCCTGGGCTAATTAAGATGGGCTCTTTTGCAAGAGAACCAAGAATAGCTTGATGTATTGTGAAATGACTTCCTAGATTAGGGTAATATAAGTGGGGGGTGGTATAGGAAACAAAGTCCTCAGCCCCAGGCCACTGAAGGGTATGAGTAGCAGTGAGCTTTAGGTTTCTTTAGTCGTTATTGGAATGATTTGAGGATTGAATAAGATAATGTATATGAAAGCACTTCGTAAAATAAAAAGGCTATAAGAAATCAGCTGTTGTTTACATTAATAAGAAATTGGGAATTAAGAATAGTGTCCTTTCTAGAGTATAGCTTAATTTTAGAGAAAAGGATTATCTTTTCCTTTGAGACAGAGGTAAGGATAAGAAGAAATATGACAGGCCATTAGTGAAGAATTAGGTATTAGGAGAAATGTGAAGTAGGTTTAGATATGATAAAAATTGAGAGCATAAAGAGATGGTGTGGAACATTGCTGAGCAATAGCAAAGGCCAAATTGCAATCCTACGATATGAATTTTTCGTGAGCTGTGTGTGTGTGTGTGAGTGTGTGTGGTTTTTGCATTGAGCTTTCATCAGTGCTGTATGACTAGGCACAGGGAAAGTAGATGGGCAAAGCGATTCACAGGTAAGGATTGGTATACAAGTGTGTGGTTGTATAAGGGCAGCCTTCAGGCTGGTGACAGATAATGGTTTAGGATGGGTTAGGAGCTTATGAGCTAAGTTAGTGGGAGGAATTGGGTGTGTGGTAGGTAACTCTTGCAAAGCCCTAAAGTGATCAAATGCATTTGTGTGTGATGTTGGAGTGTGATTGTTGTGAAACAGAGATCAGCAAATTAGTACAACAGCTAGTCAGTGAGATAAGGGAAGGAAAGGGGAAAAGATTTTTTATGAAGCAGTAGACACTATGCTTTACATTTAATTTTATACTTTATATCTTTCTCTGTTTCCATTTTATACATGAAAAACTGAAGTTCAGTAAGTTTAAGCCCTGTCTAGCCCTTTACTGCTAGTAAGAAATTCATTTAAGCTGTGAGTTGCAGAGCTGAGATTATGACCTATAAAGTATTAGATTGAACCATATGAAATTGCTATTATTTTACCATTTTTGACTGACAAAAATAGAAGTCTTATATGGTTCAACTTAATGTATTCTTTCTTTTTTTTTTTTTTTTGATAGCTGACCATAGTATGAAATTGGGATACATTTCAAATATTTACTGTTATTGAGTGTCTTTTCTTTTTACTCTGTAAATCAGATAAATTAGTTTTATTTGTCTGATAAACTTAATTTACCTTTTAATTATATAAACCTTTTTTTTCCTTCATTGGTTAGTGGACCTCCAGTACAGTTAAGGTGTTTTATCCCTTTCTTTTGCAGCACTGGATTTCCTGGAACAAATTTTGACATTTAGCCCAATGGATCGGTTGACAGCAGAAGAAGCGCTTTCCCATCCTTACATGAGCATATATTCTTTTCCAATGGATGAGCCAATTTCAAGTCATCCTTTTCATATTGAAGATGAAGTTGATGATATTTTGCTTATGGATGAAACTCATAGTCATATTTATAACTGGGAAAGGTAAATTGATCCTGTTAGAAAAATATCATTTGTTGTATTTTCATAGTGCAGAGTACTGACTACTATATGATCGTGGCCCATTTATTTTCTTTTCAATAAACCATAATGAATTGAGTTTTATTTTTTGAATTATATAGGACAGGACGGTATAGCGGTTTTAAAAGCTTAGTAATGGTCTCTTTGGGTTTCTGCTAAAGTTATTAATATCTTTGAATAGCCTTTATATAATTTAAATATTTAATAGTTACTGGGTAAAATATACATAATGGGAAAATGTAAATTCTACTTTGAAACATTTTCAAAGCCATTAAGGCATGTTTAGTTGTTAACAAATAAAAGGTCCTTATTTAAACATGAGGGTTGAAGGTGGGAAATCTGAACCATTTTAAACTATTGCTTTTGTATTTACAAAAAAAATCACAATTGTTTTTTAAATGTTTGGTAACAAGACAACTGTATCCAAATAGATATATCCATAATGTCTCAAATTTTTATGTAAAATCTTTTGTATCTTAGAATAGAAATTATTTTGATTCATGGTATATGCTATTCAGATCTGTTTTCCTGATGATACAAAATTAATCTTGGGCTGCTTGAATGCAGGTTCAGTATAAAGAGACTCTTCTACATTGAATAGTATAAAATATCAAAATGGATAATATTACACATTTTAGTTAAAGATTTTTTTCCCTCAGCTTTCTTTTAGGATTTCTAAATTCCTAGGGAAGTTTAAATATAATTTTGCTTCTGAGTAGGATCATGGTATATATTAATGAATCAATACCATTATTTTTAAAGATTTTATTTATTTTAGAGAGAGGGAGCATGAGCTTGGGGAGTTTCAGAGAGGGAGGGAGATTTTTTCTCGAATCTTTCAAGCAGACTCTGAGCTGAGCATACAGCCCCATGTGGGGCTTGATCTCACAACTCCAAGATCATGACCTGAGCTGAAACCCAGGAGTCTGAAGCTCAATCCAATGAGCCACCCAGGGCACCTCATGAATCAATATTATTTAAACTCTTTGGGTGATTTCAATATTTAGCCAGGTGTCAGTCACTAATGACAATCTTAAAATTTTAAAATTTTATATATCTCTGTGTTTAAAAGAACAATATTTGGGCGTCTGGGTGGCTCAGTGGGTTAAGCTGCTGCCTTCGGCTCAGGTCATGATCTCAGGGTCCTGGGATCGAGTCCCGCATCGGTCTCTCTGCTCAGCAGGGAGCCTGCTTCCTCCTCTCTCTCTCTCTCTGCCTGCCTCTCTGCCTACTTGTGATGTCTCTCTGTCAAATAAATAAATAAATAAATAAATAAATAAATAAATAAAAGCTTTAAAAAAAAAAAGAACAATATTTAATAATTAAATAAGTAGTTAGTATTGATTTAGTTTGTTTAGTTATTGCATTTTGTCCCCCTCCTAAAATGTTGAGGTATTTGTATGTTTACACATCTGGCAACAACCTGTTGGTCTGCGTGAACGTTTCTACTGTCTATATGTAATTCTTTCATACGTACTCAGATGTTTTCCAGTCTCTTTTCTAGTCCCTTCTCCCCATCCCCCAAGTGTGTGTGTGTGTGTGTGTCTGTCTGTCTGTTTCAGTCTGCCTCTTTGTGGGGCATGGAACAGCCACCTTGCTGTGATGTGTCAATACGAACATACCACATTCAATAGTGCATGTACATGGAGAGGATTATTTTTCTATTTGATGAATCCCAGCAAGGCTTCCTCTGTTCTAGTCTGACTTGTTATGAAAATCTATAAGAGACCTGACTGAGATTAGAGATAGCTGTTTTGTGGAAAATGAAGTATTTTTTTCTGTATGAAACTGTTGGAATTGAACTGTAGACATGCCAGCCAGTCCAATGTTTATCCGCAATTCTTTGAAGGTCAATGAAAAATAGAGAAAAGATGGAACAAGTGTGAAATGATATTTGTCTTAAATTTAAGAATAGATGACTCAGCATTTTACTGTAATTACATGTTTCATTGGTAATTACCAAAATTGTCTCATATTACTATATGTAGTCACAATTTTACCTATCCATTAAAATTATGAGTTATACTCCTGTTGTCCCCATATAGACCTAGCAGGGTGCTTTCACGTGAAAGGCACTCAGTGAATTTGAAAATGAAATCCTATACCTAAAACTCACATTACTGCATTAATTTTTTTCAGGTACCATGATTGTCAATTTTCAGAGCATGATTGGCCTATACATAACAACTTTGATATTGATGAAGTTCAGCTTGACCCAAGAGCTCTGTCTGATGTCACTGATGAAGAAGAAGTACAGGTTGATCCTCGAAAATATTTGGATGGAGATCGTGAAAAGTATTTGGAGGATCCTGCTTTTGATACCAATTACTCTACTGATCCTTGTTGGCAGTACCCAGATCATCATGAAAACAAATATTGTGATCTGGAGTGTAGCCATACTTGTAACTACAAAACAAGGTCATCATCATATTTAGATAACTTAGTTTGGAGAGAGAGTGAAGTTAACCATTATTATGAACCCAAGCTTATTATAGATCTTTCCAATTGGAAAGAACAAAGCAAAGAAAAGTCTGATAAGAAGGGCAAGTCAAAATGTGAAAGGAATGGATTGGTTAAAGCCCAGATAGCTCTAGAGGAAGCATCACAGCAACTGGCTGAAAAAGAAAGGGAAAAGAATCAGGGATTTGACTTTGATTCCTTTATTGCAGGCACTATTCAACTTAGTTCACAACATGAGCCTACTGATGTTGTTGATAAATTAAATGACTTGAATAGCTCAGTGTCCCAACTAGAATTGAAAGGTTTGATATCAAAGTCAGTAAGCCGAGAAAAGCAGGAAAAAGGAATGGCAAATTTGGCTCAATTAGAAGCCTTGTACCAATCTTCTTGGGATAGCCAGTTTGTGGGTGGTGGGGAGGACTGTTTTCTCATTAATCAGTTTTGTTGTGAGGTAAGGAAGGATGAACAAATTGAGAAGGAAAACACTTACACCAGTTACTTGGACAAGTTCTTTAGCAGGAAGGAAGATACTGAGATGCTAGAAACTGAGCCAGTAGAGGATGGGAAGCTTGGGGAGAGAGGAAATGAGGAAGGATTTCTGAACAACAGTGGGGAGTTCCTCTTTAACAAGCAGCTTGAATCCATAGGCATCCCGCAGTTTCACAGTCCAGTTGGGTCCCCACTTAAGTCAATACAGGCCACCTTAACACCTTCTGCTATGAAATCTTCCCCTCAGATTCCTCATAAGACATATAGCAGCATTCTGAAACATCTGAACTAAAACACTCAGCAGACATTTCTCTTTGTATTCTTCATGAAATGTGTTGTCTTTTTTATTACTAGTGTTTCAGTCATTTTTTTACTTGAATCATATGGTGTCATTTAGAAAGGATTTTATTGGTTCTTGGTTTTTAAAATCCAGACTTTTTTTCTACATGTGAGATGGTTTTCATTTTAACTGGCATGTCGTTTGCACACAAAAAGTAAAGAATAGAGCAAAATAATGCAATGCAGGAGGCGACAAAAGAAATGCACTAAGACAAGTAAAAAACATTCTCTCATAGAACAATGATCTGTTTTACAGGAAACAAAAATCTTGCCTTGAAATTTACACAGTGAGACTGTACATAATTGCATGAAAATATCTATTTTTTTCCTAAAACATTTTTCATTCATGAGTATTTTCAAGTTTTTCATACTGTACACATTTCTTAAAACACATGATACCAGCAGCAACTGAAAATGAATGCCGAATTTGGTACACATGTGTTATCTACCTCAAGGTAACAAAAGTATGTGGCAAAACATAGACCACCCATAGTGCTTCACATATGCACTTCTATTTAGCCAGCGTTTATTGTAGTAAACTATTCATAATAAGATTCACGCACCGTTTATAAATGTTCTGGTATGCATTCTTTATAGTGAAGTGTTACTACATCACATCTTATTTATTTTAGCAAATCAGTATATTTTCTGTATTTAATTATAAAAAGTTAACTTAGTTTTTGAAATTTATTTGCAAACACACTTTTCCATTTGGCACTATGGTTTGTTGCCGACTTAGCTGATTATATAATGTCAGCTCATCCTAAGGCTGTCCACGTACTTAATTTACTTAAGTATTCATTTTAAGTAAAGCGCTCACTGTGTATAGGAATTTGTATTTTGGAGGTGCTTGATCTATCTACAAAGAAACATTAGGAATTACTTTATTATAAAATGCTCCTAGAAGTCTTAACTGTGTTTATTTTTAAAAAAAAAAAAATGTAATGTTAGACTTGTGTGCATGGAAGTAACTAAGGTACATCATTATTGTAGTTTAAAAGTTGTACATGATAAGACATATTTTGTTTTTACTGTATGTTTTTACTGAATGATCTGTTCCCCATCCCAAGGCAAGCATGAATAAAATTAGGTTAAATGTAGCATGTGCTTTGCGGTCTCTTAGAATTTGTTTCTTTTATCTTATTTTATTGGACACTGTCTGTATCTTTGCTTATCCTGTTCGAAGAGAAGGACAAATAAAACATGGCCAATGAGTATGGCTTCTGTTGAACTCTTTAGGTAATGCACATTACCTGCTAGAAAGAATAAAAACCACTAGCAAAAGCTCTACCTAGTTCTACTCTTTGGCATCTTTAAATTGGGGCTGTACTTTATTTTTTACACATTTTATTTATTAATTTACTTGAGAGAGCACGCAAAGCATGGGGGGAGGACTGAGGGAGAGAGATAGAAAATCTCAAGAGGACTCTACGCCGAGTACTGAGCCCAGTGCAGGGCTCGATCTCATGACCCTGAGATCATGACCTGAGCCGAAATCAAGAGTCAGATGCTTAACTGACTAAGCCACCAGGCGCCCCTCAATTGTAGCTATACTTTATGTTAGGCTAAGCAGCTTAGGAGAAAAAGGTTCTTGGCCTCCACACAGAAACCTCTTGTTGACTTACCCTCACACATTAACATGGAATAAGGCTTTATGTATTTCAAAGCTATCAGATGCATGTGTAAGCAGAGGAACCTCTTTTAAATGTGTTCGCTCTGCCATACATCATCCTTCCTTTGGTCAAGAACTCATCTGTTTACCTATCCAAATATGAAGCCTTTTTTCCTTTAACCTCACTTTTCTGTTTGTCTTCCATCCTTGTTTTTATACAAAGCCAGTTCTATTAATATCCTCACTTGTGCCTTCCCGGTGACCTATTCATTGATTTCATTTGGTTTCGCAGACCTTTAAAAAATACAAATATTTAAAAAAAAAACATATTTTCTGGATGAGTATCAGTTGCACATTGTGAATTTAAATATATATTCCAGTTACCTTAAAAGAGCAAACTCTTAGGGTGTCTGGGTGACTCAGCCCTTAAGCGTCTGCCTTCAGCTCAGGTCATGATCCCGGGGTCCTGGGATCGAGGCCCACATGGGGATCCCTGCTTGGTGGTGGAAGGCAAGCTTCTCCCTCTCCCACTCTCCTTGCTTGTGTTCCTCCCTCGCTGTGTCTCTCTCGGTCAAATTAATAAATAAAATTAAAAAAAAAACAGTGGACGCTTTCAGGTTTTCACCATTGGATGTGACATTAAACTGCATATTTTCATATATGGCTTTTATTACCTTGAAGTAATTTCCTTCTGTTCTTACTTCACTGAGTGTTTTTTGTTCATGAAAAGGTGTTGAATTTTGTGACTGCTTTTATGGCATCTGTTGAGGTGATCATGTGGTTTTTATCCTTAATGTGGTAGATTACATGGATTGATTTTCGAATGTTGAACCATTCTTGTATTCCAGGAGTCCCACTTGGTTCAGGTGTGTAATCCTTTTATTTATTTATCTATTTTTAAAATTTTATTTATTTATTTGACAGATCACAAGTAGGCAGAGAGACAGGCAGAGAGAGAGGAGGAAGCTGATGTGGGGCTTGATCCCAGGATGCTGGGATCATGACCTGAGCGGAAGGAAGAGACTTAACCCACTGAGCCACCCCAGTGCCCCTCTGGTGTGTAATCCTTTTAATGTGCTGTTGGATTTGGTTTGCTTGGTGTTTAGGGTTGTGGTTTTTTTTTTAAGGTTTTGTTTACTTATATGACAAATCACAAGCAGGCAGAGAGGCAGGCAGGGAGAAAGGGGGAAGCAGGCTCCCAGCTGAGCAGAGAGCCCAATGCCGGGCTTGATCTCAGGACTCAGATCATGACCTGATCATGAGCTGAAGGCAGAGGCTTAACCCACCGAGCCACCCAGGTGCCCCTTAAGGGTTTTTGTACCAATACTCCTAAGAGATCTAGTGATCCATAGTTTTCTTGTAACACCTTTGTCCAATTTTGGTATAAGAATAGTGCTGGCCTCATAGAATGACTTCGGAAGTACTCTCTCCTCAGTTGTTTAGAAGAGTTTGAAAAGAATTGTTAATTGTTTAACAGGTGGACTTAACTAGTGAAGCCATCTTGTCTGGGGTTTTTCTTTGGAGATTTTTTTATTATGATTCACTCTCCTTACTAGTTTCAGTTACTGTCCAGATTTTTAATTTCTTCACAATTTACTCTTGGTAGGTTGCGTGTTTCTAGAAATGTATCCATTTCTTCTAGGTTATCTAGTCTGTTGGCATATAATTGTTACTGCCACTTAGGATCCCTTTTTATTTCTGTATCACTTGTAATGTGTCCTCTTTTCACTTCTGATTTATGTTGTTTTTCTTGGTGTAACCAGTAGTTTGTTGATATGTTCTATTCTCTCTTTCATTTCTGCTCTAATTTTTATTATTTCTTTCCTCCTGGTAACTTTGGGTTTATTTTGTTCTTTTTCTAGTTCCTTGAGGTGATTGGAGGTCTTTTTTTTTTTTTTTTTTAAGTTGACCTATTTTTAGAGCAGTTTTAGGTTCACAGCAAAATTAAGCACAATGTACAAAGGTTTTTGATATGCCTACTCCCCACTGCACATGCACAGCTCCGGGCATTATCTACATCTCTTATCAGAGTGGTAACATATGTTATAATCGGTGAACTTAGACTGACACATCATTATCACCCAAAGTCCATAGTTCACATTAGGGTTTACTCTTGGTGTTGTACATACTGTACGTTTAGACAAGTATAATGACATGTATACACCCTTTTAGTATGCTACAGAGTGGTTTCACCGCCCTAAAAATTCTCTGTGCTCTGCTGACTCCTCCCTTAACCCCAGACAGCCGCCATTGATCGTTTATTCTCTCCATACTCTTGCCTTTTCCAGAATGTCATATGTTTGGGATCATAGACTATGCAGCCTTTTCCGCCTGGCTTTCACTTAGTCCTGTGCATCAGCTGGCTTGATTGTATCTCATAAGTCTCTTAGACTTTACTTCATTTTTGTTCATTCTTTTTTATGTACTTATGTGATAACTTTGTTTAGATTTTTTTTTTTTTTAAGATTTTATTTATTTGTCAGAGAGAGAGAGGGAGAGAGAGCAAGCACAGGTATACAGAATGGCAGGCAGAGACAGAGGGAGAAGCAGGCTCCCTGCCAAGCAAGGAGCCCGATGTGGGACTCGATCCCAGGACTCTGGGATCATGACCTGAGCCGAAGGCAGCTGCCCAACCAACTGAGCCACCCAGGCGTCCCTTATGTGATAACTTTGAATGAATGGCCTTTTGAGTTCATTGATTCTTCTGCTTGATCGAGTGTGAATTTTTCAGTTCAGTTTTTGTATTCTTCAGCTCCAGAATTGCCATTTTTTTTAAATATAAAGTTTTGAGATCTTTGTTTTCTCATTTTGCTCACAGATTGCTTTCCCGATTTTGTGAACTTATCTGTGTTTTCTTATAGCACATTAAGCTTATTATTTTGAATTTTTTGTCAGGTAATTCATAGATCTCCATTTCTTTTCGGCTACTTTATGGAGATTTATTTTGGTTTCTTTGATTGGGCCATGTTTCCCTGTTTATGTACCTTTTTTTTTTTAATGTGATTTTTGCATTTGAGAAAATAGCTGCCTCTCTGTCTCTATAGGCCGGCTTTGAACTGGGGAAGATCTTCATCAGTTAGCCCAGCTCAGTTTTTGGGGGCATCTCACTTTTTATGGGGATATGTCTTCTCTATACTTGGTGTGCATAGTCCAGCCCCCTCCTCACCCCAGGCTTGACAGGGTTTTTTGTTAGTTTTTTGTTATCAGGAGGTTATAGTGTCTTGCTCTGTCAGGGGTCTGAGGTATTGGTTCAACAACCCACAAGCTTTCTGGTGTTCTTAGCAGCCCCCAGGTATCCAAAGTAGTGCTTTGAGACAGGCCAGATTGAAGTCAGTCTCTTGGGGAGCCCCCCCAAAAACCTGGCACAGTGGATGAGTGTTCTGTGCTTCTCTTTCTCTTCCAAGGGAGAAGCTGTGAGGTGGGCTTTTCCTCCCAATCATGAGCTTCGCTGGCATGGGGTTAGGGACTGACGTCGTTGCAATAAAACCTCTTTTCTTACCCATTACAGTCCTATTCTTGGCTTTGAGATTGACTGGGCATCTGTGACTTCCTAACTGGCTTCTGGAGACCATACAAGGTCTTTTGGACCATATATTGTTAAGTCTGTGTTTCTGTGGGGTGTTCAGTTCTGGGGCTTCCTATTCTGCTTATGTCCAAAAACAATTTCCTTTTTTATTTTATTTTATTTTTTTCAAAGATTTTATTTATTTATTTGACAGAGAAAGATCACAAGTAGAGAGGCAGGCGGGGGTGGGGGGAAAGCAGGCTCCCCGCTGAGCAGAGAGAACCCGATGCGGGGCTCGATCCCAGGACCCCGAGACCATGACCTGAGCTGAAGGCAGAGGCTTTAACCCACTGAGCCACCCAGGTGCCCCACAATTTACTTTTTAAATGACTTATTCTGAATTAGAGGAATGTTCTAGCTTTTGTGCCACTTTCTGACTTTGGGGATGATCTGTATCATTAGGTTTGTCATGTTACTGAACTGGGGCATTACCACTTTTAGACCTATTTCTTAAGCTTTGATATTAGGCTTAATTTGGAGCCAGCAGACCCCCCGCACCCCAACTCCCACACTTTTTTGGTTGTTTTTTTATTTTTTATTTTATTTTATTTTTAAAAATATTTATTTATTTGAGAGAGAGACAGTGAGAGAGAGTATGAGCGAGGAGAAGGTCAGAGAGAAAAGCAGACTCCTTATGGAGGTGGGAGCCCAATGCGGGACTTGATCCCGGGACTCCAGGATCATAACCTGAGCTGAAAGCAGTTGCTTAACCAACTGAGCCACCCAGGCGCCCCTTTGGTTGTTTTTTAAATGCCATTTCAAATATATAGAAAAAGTATGGAATTTTAAAAAGCCATATATGCATCAGATAAACAGATATAGATATAATTGAATCCCTCTGTTTAACCCTCCCAGATCAGATTTCCTGCCTGTCAGAGGTAGACACTTTGCTGAAAATTTTTTTTAAGGTTTTTTTTTTTTTTTTTTTTTTTTAATTTATTTGTGAGAGGCCAAGCATGAGGGAGAAGCAACAGGAGAAGCAGACACCCCGCTGAGCGGGAGCCCAAAGTGGGAATCCATCCCAGAACCTTGGGATCATGACCCGAGCCGAAGGCAGAAGCTTAACGGACTGAGCCACCCAGGCACCCCTTATCTTTGTTGCATTTTATTCTCATGCAGTTTTATACTATTATTATACATGATTTTGTAAACATAGTATTTTGCATGTTTTAAAATTCCAGATGGCATGTTGTTTGTATCTTTCTTCAACTTATATTTTTCACGCAGCATGCCTCTGAAATGTAGCTCTGTTGATCCATGTAGCTCTAATTCCATTTTCATTGCTGTGTTGCAATGTTTTTATCCACTTCTTAATCACTTTTATTCACATTTCATTCAAAATGACATTTGTCCTCAAAATTTTGCTCCTGTAAACATGTTTGCAATGAGGATTTTTGTGAACCATGTTGAGGAGTGTCTAGGGTATAGATCCAGTTGCTGGGTCCCAGAGAATGCCTATCTTCGAGTCTATTAGATGCCACATTGCACTGCTGCCAGCGCTGTACGAAGCTGCCTATTCTTCCACACTCTCCCACAGAAGAACCCAAGTCTTTCCCATTCAATTCACCCTAGCAGGCCAGCTGCGTGTGGTTTACTTTAGCTGTAATAGTAATCGAACTTCCTAATTCCAAATAGCTGCATGACAGCCACCGTTGCACCTTAAGGATCCTTCAGTTATGGTAAGATAGTCTTGTTCCTTGTTTCCCGTTGCAGTTGTTGTAGTTGGGAACAGCTGGTTTAAACCTTAAAGGCTGAGCCAATTAAGTGATTGACACTGGGACCTATATCCAAGGAGTCAAAGCAGAGCATCAAGTAGTGTGTGTTTGTTGTTGTTTTTTAAAGATTTTATTTATTTATTTGACAGAGATCACAAGTAGGCAGAGAGAGGAGGGGAGGCAGGCTCCCTGCAGAGCAGAGAGCCTGATGCTGGGCTCGATCCCAGGACCTTGAGACCATGACCCGAGCCGAAGGCAGAGGCTTAAACCACTGAGCCACCCAGGTGCCCCTGTTTGTTTGTTTTTTTAATATTTTTTTCGTTTTTCCTCTTTGCATTTTTTTTTAAAGATTTAATGTATTCATTTTCGAGAGAGCGAGTGAAAGCATGAAAGGGGAGAAGGTCAGAGGGAGAAGCAGACTCCCCATGGAGCTGGGAGCCCGATGCCGGGACTCGATCCCAGGACTCTGGAATCATGACCTGAGCCAAAGGCAGTTGACCAATCAACTGAGCCATCCACTACCTCTTCAGGTAGTGTTTTCAAAATAAAATTCAAGGGGCACCTGGGTGGCTCAGTGGGTTAATGCCTCTGCCTTCAGCTCAGGTCATGATCTCAGGGTCCCGGGATTGAGCCCCGCATCGGGTTCTCTGCTCAGTGGGGAGCCTGCTTCCTCCTCTCTCTTTGCCTGCCTCTCTGCCTACTTGGATCTCCGTCTGTCAAATAAATAAAAATCTTTAAAAAAATAATAAAATAATAAAATAAAATTCAACATGGTATCACTCTTGCTTCCAGGTTAAAACAGTGCGGGTTCTGCACAGTATTGCTCCTTGTAAGAATTCTTGTTTTGTTTAAAAGTAGTTTTCTATCAGATGCTGGGCGGTGTACTCTAGATGCTGACTGGTTGTCCTGTCGTTTGAATTGCTTACCTCCTAACGTCAGCCTTTTCAGTTCCTGTTTACTGTTAAATTCCAAAGTAATAGAGGTTCCGCCCAAAATGAGTTTATCATGTATCTAAGTCAGTTCTGGTTTTACCCTCTGTCTGTTCCTAGTAAGACTGCTTATCATTCAAGTCTAATATCTTACATGAAAATCTAGAGAGAAGAAGGACAGACTGGGAGTTGGGAGGTCTGACTCCTGAATCCATTTCACCACTGACTCACTCTTTGTCACTTGGTGTCACCTATCTCTGTGGGCCAAAGCTTCTTATTAACTAATGCAGATTGCTGAACCTAACAATATCATCTACCTGGGATGACTTCTGAACAGGACACTGCCTTCTCAAATTCTAACTCAGTGTAATAGCCACAATGATGGCCTTGTATTGGTATATACTGCTTATAAGTCTTATTTCCATAATTGCTACATTGGGCTGGGCATGGTAATCTTCTTTTAAATAAGTCAAGTATGAAATTTTGTTTTCACTGCACCCTCACCATTGGTGGAGGGAAAGTATCAAAAGTATTCGAACACCAAGATTGTAGTTTACCTTTGATAGAGCAGGGTGAAATTCAAGCTCTTTCTCATACTACCTGGAGGGGTCTCTTTAAATAAGCCTGGGGAAGGGGCACCTGGGGGGCTCAATCAGTTAAGCATCTGCCTTTCACTCAGGTCATGATCTCAGGATCCTGGGACGGAGCCCTGCGTCCCTCTGCCTCTGCTTGTGCGCTCTCTCTCTCTCAAATAATAAAATCCTGGCAGGGGAAAAAAAGGACCAGGTGAGGAGAGGGACCTTTGTGAACTCTTCCAGTGGTTGGTACGTAATAAGTATCTTACAGAAGAGAGGGATGTTTGATTACCTACGCTGGAGCACTATCTCAGTTCCAGTGTAGAGGTCTAATGACCAAATTCCATTGGATTTGCATGTTTATCTTTGATGCCTTGGGATGAGGTGATGGTGTTTACAAATCTAGCTCCACGCAATACTCCCCCCTCCTTGGAACCAGCAGCATCTCCGGTGCCTAGCCTAGCTCTTGGTGCTGCTATGATAGGGTGGGGGCGGGGGCGGTGGTGTGCCAGATCGTGGGCTCCGGGTTCCAGCTCCTGTCCAAACCTGTTTCACCACACCCAGATTAAACCGCAAACTTGGATCCATATTTGTCTGTATACTTGGGCCCTGGGCTTACCACTCCCACACCAACCCAATGTGAACCCCTGAGATGACTTTCATGGCCAAGGGAGACATTGAACCTTGTGGTATTGCACAGTCTGTAAGCACACAGGCTTAAGAATCGGGTCCAAACTAGCTTAAATCTGTATTCTGTTTACCAGTCTTGTAGGGGCTATTCAATCTCTTAACTTTCCTCATTTGTAAAATAGGGCTAATGACACCTACTTTGTGCGGCTGATATAAGGATCAAACGAGATGCTGTACACAAAGCTTTTGAGCCTAATTCATGTTATTTTATAAATTATCACTACTCTCATCCTGTTTCAATTATTGCCATTGTCTCCCAAATTGGACTGAAACTCTGACCCTGACTTTGCTTTCAGTATCGCAGCCCCTTGTCTAAGTATCTTAACTCCTGGCCTTGACCTATGATGGCTTTCTGTGCCAGCCATCGGCGCTCATCAGCTCGATCCCACACCTGGCTCTAATCTTTGGTCCTTCTCCAGCTCATACCTAGCACAGGAAGCTCTCAGATCTGTAAAGACGTTGTTGCTTCCCCACCCACCACCCTGACCCCAAGCAAGCATCTTTTGGGAGCTAAAAGCCTGGGATTCACCTTGTACTCTCGCTCTGAAAACCCATACCCAGTCCCTCAGTGGATCCCATAGCAACATCCACCATCTGACCAATTCTTGCTGTGTCCACCACTGTCACGTGGTCTAACCCACCATCGCGTGTGTGCTGGACTATAGTAGCCTCTGAACGACCCCCCCGCCTCGCCCCAGGCCCTGCTCCGGTTGACTCTCAATACAACAGGCAGAGTGATTCTTTTACAACACGCTGAGCAGCATCACTCGTTTAGTTAAAATTGGAAGACATCCTCAGAGTAAATGTTCAAGTCTTTACTGAGGCCTGTAGGACATCTCTCCTCTTTACTGAGCTCACACGGCTCCAGCCAGCAGTGCGGTTCCCATCTCAGGACATTTACTCGCTCTTCCCTCTGCCTGAAAAGTTCTTTGGCCCAAAGGGCTGCATCACTTCCTCTTTCCCTTTCAAGAAGTCTGTATTTGAATGTCGCCGTATCACAGAGGCTGTGCCTGACCAGAGTATGTGTATATGAAGCACCATCCATCCATCACTCCTACACACCTACCCCCTTCACTCTTCTTTCTACCACATACACCGATGTCTTATTTCATATTGTCCCTCTCCCTCCACTTGGAACAGAAGCTCCCTGAGGTCAGGAGTTCACCCCCTTTGCTCACTGCTGTACCCTCAGCCCCCACCATCATGTTTGGCACATAGCAGGCACTCAGTTTTTGCCGGATGTGGGCATGATGGAAACTAATGGTAACTACTGTTTTGTTTACATTTCTTCTGGATTGATAGGGCTCAGGAACACTGAGGCTCTATGGATTTCTGGGGTTTGCCTCTTAGTTTTGAGTTAAGTTTAGTATTCCTGCTTCTCCAACTTTCTATAACCTGTGGGGGGAGGTCTACACATTTTGGATTCCTTAAATAAGGACTCTCCCAAACCAGCGAGCTCGAAGTTGCAGTCCCAAGAGCAGTTAGAAATTCTCACAAAATGTAGTCTGGTCCAGCAGGTTAATATCCTGGATTGTACTGTCAAATGTGGGTGCAGTTTAGGGTAATAACTATGTGGCTCCTGACTCAGCGGCTTTGCTGTTCTCTGTTGGAATGACTATACCTGTTCGGCTTGCACAATATGCTCATGACCTAGTTAAGACAGTGCAAGGTGATTTGTTTCTGCACTGCCTGCGTACTGTTCCTGTGAATCGGAACCCTGCTATATGAGCCACACCTACATTGTATGTTAGTTTAAGGATCTTTGGCAACAGACACCTCCTGCTAAGCATTTGAAAAAGAGGGAAATTTATCAGGATTCAAGGGTGCCTCTGGGAGCCCAAGAACTGGGCCTCAGGAAGAATCAGAGTCAGGCCACAGAGCTCCCGTAGCCCGAAGAGGGTCAGGCTGTTCCATACCTCTGCCTCGTTCTCAACCCACTGGGCTCCCTCAGCCAAAGATGACTGCTCCTAACTCCCAATTCAAATGAAACTGTTCTGGCTCTGTCGAGTTCTGCCTGGCTGTCCCTCCCTCAATTCTCTCCCCCAGTTCAGAGTTTCTCCGGAAGAACATCGTGTTGGCCTACCTCCCAGTCCAGTCAACCATGGGCAGGTGGTGGAGTGGCGTTGAGGAAACACCACCGCAGGAGTCAACCCCTACCGATGGAGAACAGGAGGCAGGGAGGGGAGCCATACTTAGCTGCCTGCCCCCAAATGTCCCCGCAACACCTGGGTAATAACCTCTCTCTTCTTAGGTTTCAGCCACCTCTCAGCCATTCTGAAGGGTGCCGCTTCTCCAACTGGACCCACTGGGTCCTCCAGGCATTACTGTCCCCAGCTTATGTCTTGTTGAGTTCGCAAAGACAATCTATATCTTCATCAATCACAATTCTTTGACTTGTCTACAGGGTTTATTTTCAGAGCACCCTCCCATAGTTTGTGTGAATTTCTTAACCACCCTATGAGGCCAAGTAGAGCAGATATTATTATCCCCATCTACAAGTTAAGGGTACATAAAGAGAGCTATGAAGTAACTTACCCCAGTTTGGGCAGTGGTCGCATCAGGACTAGAATGTTTTGCATATCATTCCCGTGTACCAAATTGCCTTCCAAGGGGCTGCTCCAATTTTCACTCACTGTGAAATTTCTCCATACGAATGCCTCTTTCCCTTCATTTTTGCCCAAGCTGCATATTTTAGGGGGGAGTTCCTCATTTTTGTAATGATTTTATTTTTATTTTTAAAGATGTATATGTAAGTAATCTCTACCCCCAACATGGGGCTTGAACTCCCAACCCCGTGATCAAGAGTTGCATGCTCCACTGCCAGAGTCAGCCAGGCGCCCCTTTCATAATGATTTTTTTTTCTTTTTTAAAAAATAATGATTTTAAAGACCATTCTCCAAATATATTATACATGTTTCAAAAGTTCTTCATGATTTATATTTAAAATTTATAGTCTCTTTTTCACTGAAGATTGTTTATTTCAATGTACTCCATCTGTAAATATTGTTCTTTATATATTCTGAGTTCTGTGTTGTACTTAGAATGGCCTTCCTCTCACCAAGATTATTCAGCCAGTCTTCTCTGTTTTCTTTTCAAGGCTTATTTTACATTTATTTATTTGATCTACCTCAGATTTATTTGTTCCACAGCTTTATTTATATAACATACAATTTACCCTTTTTAAAAAGCATAATGAAATGCTTTTTACTATATTCACAGGCTTGTGCAACCATCACCGCACTCTAATTCCAGAACATTCTCATTGCTTCTAAAGAACCCAGTCAGTCCCTGTTAGCAGTCACCCTCCGCCCCAATCTCCACCCCTTCTCTGTTCCCCGGCAAATACTAATCTATGCCTGTCACTCCAGATTTTGCCTATTCTGGACATTTCATATAATGGATTCATAAAATAGGGGGTCTTTTGTGAATCACTTCTTTCACTTAGCTTAATGTTTTATATTATGCTTCTTTTAGCAACATGTTTTAACTTGGTGTAGCATGTTGGGTACCTCATTTCCTCCTTTTGCTGAATAATAAGATAGATCACAATTTGTTTATCCATCGATCAGTTGGTAGACATTTGTTTTCCCTTGTGGCTATGAGGAATGATGCTAGACACTTTTTGTGTGGAAGTATGTTTTCAAGTCTCTTAGATACATACAGAGGAAGAGCCCTGCTGGATGACAGGGTTAGGTTACTCTCTGTTTAACTTTTTGAGGAATTGCTAAATTGTTTTTCATAGTGGCTACACCATTATACATTACCACCAACCATGTACCATGGATTCAATTTCTTCACATCCTTTTTTTTTTTTTTTTAAGATTTTATTTGTCAAAGAGAGAGTGAGCAAAGCAGGGGGAGCGGCAGGCAGAGGGAGAAACATCTTCTCACTGAGCAGGGAGCCCCATGCGGGATTCAATCCCAAGACCCTGGGACCATGACCTGAGCTGAAGGCAAATGCTTAATCTACTGAGCCACCCAGGCATCCCGATTTCTTCACATCCTTGCCAATACTTGGTATTTCCTGTTTTAAAAAATAATTATTAGGGGCGCCTGGGTGGCTCAGTGGGTTAAGCCGCTGCCTTCGGCTCAGGTCATGATTTCAGGGTCCTGGGATCGAGTCCCGCATCGGGCTCTCTGCTCAGCAGGGAGCCTGCTTCCTCCTCTCTCTCTCTGCCTGCCTCTCTGCCTACTTGTGATCTCTCTCTGTCAAATAAATAAATAATAAAATCTTTAAAAAAGTAATTATTATAAAAAGATAATTATTATAGCTTTCTGAGTGTAAAGTGGTACCTCCTTGTGACTTTGATTTCTGTTTCCCTAAGAATGTTGAGATAGTTTCATGTCTCTAATGGTTATTTGTACATCTTCACTGGACAAATGTCTACAGGGACCCTTTGCCTATTTTTAAGTTGTGTTTTTCTAAATGATTATTGAGCTGTAAGAGTTCTTTACATATTCTAGATACACCCTCCTTAAGATATATGATTTTCAAATATTTTCTCCCATTCTGTGGGTTGTCTTTTCACAGAATTACTTGGGAAATATTCATTCTTCTTCTATTTTTTGGAAGAGTTTGGGAAGGATTGGTATTAGTTCTTTGAATTTTTTTTTTTTTTAAAGATTATTTATTTATTTATTTGAAAGATCACAAGTAGGCAGAGAGGCAGGCAGAGAGAGAGAGAGAGAGAGAGAGAGAGGAGGAAGCAGGTTCCCCGCTCAGCAGAGAGCCTGACGCGGGGCTTGATCCCAGAACCCCGGGGTCATGACCTGAGCCGAAGGCAGAGGCTTTAACCCACTGAGCCACCCAGGTGCCCCAGTTCTTTGAATGTTTGGTAGAATTCATCAGTTAAGTCATTTGGGTCTGAGCTGGCAAGTTTTAAAATTAATTACTAATTATCAGATTTATTTTTGTGTGTGATGTTAAGGTAGCACTCTAACTTAATTTTTTCTAAATAGAAAGCCAAATGCTCTAACACCATTTCCAGAGTATTCTACCCATTTCTACTAATTGTTATGCCACAGAAACTTCTTTAGAACATTTTGGATCTTTTTTTTTTTTAAAGATTTTATTTATTTATTTGACAGAGATAGATCACAGTAGACAGAGAGGCAGGCAGAGAGAGAGGAGGAAGCAGGCTCCCCACTGAGCAGAGAGCCCGATGCGGGACTCGATCCCAGGACCCTGAGATCATGACCTGAGCCGAAGGCAGCGGCTTAACCCACTGAGCCACCCAGGCGCCCGAACATTTTGGATCTTGACTGCCACTTTACTCTTGATGAGGCACGAAACAAATTTTCTTTATCAGTGGCTGTAATGTCAGAGCCGTGAGACATTCTCTGTTCTGTTGGAATGTGAAGTTGGAAAACAGAAGGGACCAGGAATAGCTCATGACTTCCCTGCCTCCCCATGGATGTGTCAGTGTGGTTTGGAATGCACACAGGGCCCACCAACACCCTTAAGCCTTTGTCCCCAAGGCTGAGTGCACGCCCCTGGATGCCTGCCCGCCCACAACGCAGCAGAGATCCAAGCCAGAGAGGCTACCACTTAATCTGTTGGCCTTGCTCTTGTGGCCTCGATCCCTGGCTCCAGTGCCTTCCTAGACTTTGGAGTCCGCTTGCCCGTTGAGCTTACCCATCTTTCCTGCCTCTCCCCACATTCACATTCTTCTCAGACCCCCTACTTGGTCTTTAAACATGTGTTAGTGTCCACCACTCCCTCCACACTTGGGAATAGTAAGCCCTGTACTCGGCTTTCTTTCAGATTCTGAGCACTGACTGTTCTAATCAGCAGCCCTCTCCTCCAATACACACCTCTGCTGACCACCCCCCCACCCCGCCCCTCGCCACTCACTCCACAATCGCTCAGGACTCAGCAAGAACATGGTCACTGAGCTCCGACACCAGGAGCTACGACCCTCCCCTCTCTAATGATACTATTACAGAGGTGTCTGTGATGCCACAGGAATAAAATGGAGTGGTTGAGAGCAGGAGCTGAGAGTGAGAATGAAGCAAGCCAGGGTCTTGTGGAACCCCTCTCAGAGGCCAGAGAGGGGAGGAGCGGGCGGTGTGGGCGCTGGAACAAGTGACCAGAGAGCCAGACATGAAAATCAGGAGAACCTGGTGGCTGAGGACATGAGACTGCTCCAGGGTGGAGGGAGAAAGCAGCAGTACTGAATAACCACTGAGAGGTCCCCTGCAGGGCAGATTGAAAAGTATGCAGGGGGTTCAGCAACACAAAGGTCATCAGTGACTTTTGCACACTGTCAACATTCATGTAGCTCTGCTGTTTAAAGCCCCAAGGCTTCCGAGTGCCCTCCAGAGAAAGCAGCCTCCATTCCTGCACTTCCTCTGACCCCTTTCCCCCACTGACTCCAGGCTCCAGCTCCGCTGAGCTGCTTGCGTGGACACACTCTCTCTCACCCATAAGTCCTTCCTGACGAGCTCCACTACCATCTATGTCATCCAGGAAGTCTTCCCTGACCCGGTCCGGCTGGGTGTTTCTTTTGCTCCCTGTCCCATCCCGTGCTGGGATGAGTAGGCTACATTCCTTGGGCATTCTTGTCCACCTTTGTTCCTGTCTCCTGGTCTCCTGGCCAGGGCCTGCAGCTCTGTGTTTGGGGCACGCAGGGAAGCAAGCCTCTGCACCAGGAGTGGGGGTGCATCCAGCTAAGCCCAGCTAAGTAAACACCTGCGAGCCAAACTGGCCGGCAGCCAGAGGGTGACTGCGTCAGCGCCTTGAGCTACAGGCACTCTCTTTGCTCTTGGGTTTCATGTAGGTCAAGTTTGCTAAGGGACTGGGGCCAGGGGTACAACTGCTGATAACGGGGGGGGGGGGGGCGGGGGAGGGTGTCATTGGGTTGCAAAATCTCCAGCATCATCCAGGTCAGTGACTTTTCACCGTGCTGCCTGTGCCTCTGCCTTACTCACCCTCCCTACTCGCCCTGCCCTGCTCCGTGCACCTCTCTTTCCAGCATGGGAGAGCACCCCACTGATTCCCAGCTTCCGCATTAACTGATCTCAGCCCATCTTCTCCTGCCGGAGGGCCCTCCTTTTTCTCCCCCAGCGCTCACTCGGTGAAAAGGTGACCGGTTCGCTGTTAGAAGGTGGAGGAGGGTCAGTAAAGTCAGTTTCCTCCACTGAGAAGACCCTCGGAGACTGAGAGACAGTACAAGCCACTCCAAACCGTTGACACCTGGTTTGATTCAGGGTCACTGACGCACAGGATCCGCGACGCTCTGCAGCTCTTCTTCCCCAGCCAGACTCAGCCCCCAACCGACCTCAATCCCCAGCTTTTCCTGAGGGGCACGGTGCTGCGGTTACGGGGTAGTTATCCAAAGTGGCACCAGCTGTGGGCCAGTCCCCTCCACCAATTATCTCAAGTGGGGCCTTCTGTGCACCGCTTCCGGGCAGGGCAGAAGCAGCCTCCCCTCCTTCGGGCCGGGCAGGCGTTCGCCTCCCCGGGCTGGGAACACTGAGCATCCCCCCCCCCCCACTCCCCCAACCCCGTGGCCGTGGCCTGCGGGCGTGAACAAGATGGAGTCAGCGAGGTCAGCACTCGTGCATTCGGCTACGTAGCTCCCCGCGGCGAGGAGCGTGCTCTCGCGACCTGTACTTGCGGAGCCCTGGTCTTCCTCAGCAGTACCTACTCACTGATTTCAGGGAATATGGACTTTTTCATGATTACTGACCTAGGAGGCAGGCCTCAGAGGGCCAGAAGCTTCTGGGCCGCTCTGTGTCCGGCTCCCGGGCGTGGAGGGGGAAGCAGACAAGAAGCGCGCATTCCCCGCGGCGGCCTGGAAATCCGACCCCGACCTCCGGACTCCGCCCGCGCCTCCCTGGATAAAGCCCGCGCCCTCTCGCGGAAAGACGCTGTCCCGCGGAAAGGTCCGGCCCCTCCCCGCCTGGAAACCGCGCCTCGCCCCCTTCTGGAAACCCCTTCCTGGGGCAAGTGGGTAGATGAACTAAGCTTTTTATTTTTTATTTATTATTATTTTTAAAGATTTTATTTGCTTATTTGACAGACAGAGATCACAAGTAGGCAGAGTGGCAGAGAGAGAGAGAGAGGGAAGCAGGCTCCCCGCCGAGCAGAGAGCCCGATGCGGGGCTCGATCTCAGGACCCTGAGATCATGACCTGAGCCGAAGGCAGCGGCTTAACCCACTGAGCCACCCAGGCGCCCTGAACTAAGCTTTTTAAAACACCTAATGCCCTATATTGTTTTGTTCCTGATAATACGTACTTGTGTTAGCAAATACAGCAAACTCTGCAACCATAAGAATCACCATCCCATCTTCGGCCAAGACACTGTTGATATTTTGATGTGTTTTTGGTTTTGTTATCTTTAACGACTCTATTTATTTGAGAGACGTTGACAGAGATAGCAAGAGAGAACACAGCCAGGGAGGAGAGGGAGATGCAGACCCCTCCGCCGAGCAGGGAGCCGCAGGAGGGCCTCCGCCCCAGGACCCTGGGATACTGACCTGAGCGGAAGGCAGACACTTAATGACAGCCACCCAGTCTCTGCTCTTGTTGTTTAATATATGAGCTACGTAAAGAATCCACATAAGGATAGATACACGGGCGCCTGGGTTTAAGACTCAGTCTCTTGGTTTCTGCTCAGGTCATGATCCCAAGGTCCCGAGATCAGCCTTGCATGGGCTCCCTGCTCAGCAAAGAGTCTGCTTACATTTTCTTCTCTCTCTCTCTCTCTCTCTCTCTCTCTCTCTCTCTCTCTCTCTGTCCCTTCCCCCTACTTGTGCACTCCTCTCTAATAAAACAAATAAATAAATCTTTTTAAAAAACGATATATATATAGTATGGGTGTTAAATATTTAACAGGTCTCTTTTGCACATAGATGTACTCCTCTTGATACCGGTGTGTCTAAACCTTATGCCTTCAAGTCTTTGTGTCCCTCTTAGCCTGCTCTCCTTTTGTTTCCTTCAACCCATCACCTTTAACCTTTTTTGCAGTCTTCTTATCTCTTATATTTATTGTCTCTCCCTTACACCCTCACTGTAAGCTCCCGGAAGACAGGACCCTGTGAGTTTTGTTCAATGATGGATCCCAAATGCCTAGAGCAGTACCACACACATAGTAGGTACTTTATAAACCTTTGTGGAGGATGGTTCAGGATTCATCTTCTAATTTTTATTACTGAAAATCTGTTGTAAATGTATCTGATAAACAAAATTTATCATGTTTCATTCTATAGCTATATCAAGACTTATTTCATCAGTCCCCTGCTGTAAGTCATTAGGGTGATAAAGTTTTCCATCATGGTAAACAGTATTTTTTTTTAAAGATTTTATTTATTTATTTGACAGAGAGAAATCACAAGTAGATGGAGAGGCAGGCAGAGAGAGAGAGAGGGAAGCAGGCTCCCTGCTGAGCAGAGAGCCCGATGCGGGACTCGATCCCAGGACCCTGAGATCATGACCTGAGCCGAAGGCAGCGGCTTAACCCACTGAGCCACCCAGGCGCCCAGTAAACAGTATTTTTTAAAAAGATTTTTAAAATTTGACAGAGACACAGCAAGAGAGGGAACACAAACAGGGGGAGTGGGAGAGGGAGAAGCAAGCCTCCGGCTGAGCCCGGACTCCCCCCCAACCCCCGCCAAGTGGTGCTTGATCCCAGAACCCTGGGATCATGACCTGGGCCAAAGGCAGATGCTTAACTACTGAGCCACCCAGGTGCCCTGGTAAGTAATATTTTGATAGACCTCTTTGCACTCAAATCTCTTTTCATATTTCTTATTATTTTCTTAGACTACATTTTTAGAAGGTTAATTTCTGGGTTGTAAGGTGGTAATATTTAACATTTTCCCGATGGCAATACCAAGTTAATTTACACCGTGCTTGCACTATATGATAATATACATTCAGCCTCCCCAAAATCATGCTGGTGTTGGATATATCCTCTTCTCAGTCTTGGCTAACTTCCAAGCAAAAAAAATGTCTCATTTTACTTTGCATGTCTTTGATTTTTAGCGAAGTTATAAAGACTGTCACAGGTATTATCCATTTGGTTTGTTTTCTCCCCATGATACGTCAGTTTATGAATTTGCCCAGTTATGGGGGGGTTGTTTTCTTGCTGAACCACGTAAGAGCTTTGTATTTAATACTGATAATAATGCCTTTGTCTTTAGGTAGTACCCTTTGTTGTATTTGTCACTCACATTTTGCCCAGATTGTTGTTTCACTTTTTTAAAATTAACATATAAGGTATTATTTGTTTCACGGGTGCTGGTCTGTGATTCATCAGTCTTACACAAATCAAGCACTCACCATAGCACAGTGTCCTTCACCCAACCACCCCATCTCTCCAACCCCCTTCCCTTCAGCAATCCTCAGTTTGTTTCCTGAGACTAAGAGTCTCTTATGTTTCGTCTCCGTCTCTGGTTTCATCTTGTTTCATTTTTCCCTCCCTTCCCCTGTGATCCTCTATCTTGTTTCTCAAATTCCTCCTATCAGTGAGATCATATGAAAATTGTCTTTCTCTGATTGACTTATTTCACTCAGCATAATACTCTCTAGTTCCATCCACATTATTGTGTTGTTTCATTTTTAATTATGGCTTTAAGAAAACTTGAGGGGTTAAAAAGTCCTTTTTGGTGCTCAGGTCTATCAGCCTTTTTCTTTGGCATGTACTGAGCTGCTTTTGTGCTTCGAAAGTTTGTTCTAAATGTGGAGAAAGTTCTTTCATGGTTGCAGTTTTTTAATTCTAACATTGATTGCGGTATATGGTATAAGGTGGCTACCTCAGCCTATTCTCCCCCCCAAATGATTAAGATTCCAATAATATGCATTAAAGAATGACTTTCTGATAGATTTTAATTATTTATTTATAAAGTGCTTAAGTGTATTAAGATTTATTTGCTAGTGTGTTAGAGCATTAGTACTATACCCTAGTACTAATTGAGTATTGTAGCATTATACTTTTAAACTTTTTTTCAAATTTCTTATCTTTTATTTTTTTTAGATTTTATTTATTTATTTATTAGAGAGCACGAGCATGAGCAGGGAGAGGGGCAGAGGGAGAAGCAGACTCCTAGCCTAGCAGAGAGCCCAACATGGGGCTCATCCCAGGACCCCGAGATCATGACCTGAGGTGAAGGCAGACACCCAGCTGACTGAGCCACCCAGGCGCCCCTCTCCTCATCTTTCAAGAATATCTTTACCTACTCTCCATTTCCCAAAATTTTGATAAACGAAGGAGGTGATTCAATTTGATATTCTTTTACACATACTTCTGAACGTGTGGGCTTACTGATACTTCCCAGCTTCACTGCACTGTGCAAGTCACAGCTCAGTGACTTTATTGTCTCCTTTTTAGATTTTTTTAAAGATTATTTATTTATTTATTTGACAGAGAGAGAGAGAGATCACAAGTAGGCAGAGAGGCAGGCAGAGAGAGGAAAGGAGGAAGCAGGCTCCCTGCTGAGCAGAGAGCCCGATGCGGGACTCGATCCGAGGACCCTGAGATCCTAGGCGCCCTCCTTTTTAGATTAAAAATTTTATTTATTTGTTAGAGAGAGCAAACAAGTGAGCATAAGCAGAGGCAGAAGGAGAAGGAGGCTCCCCTCCAAGCAAGTAGCCTGATGTGGGACTCGATCCCAGAATGCTGGGATCATGACCTAAGCCAAATGCAGTGGCTTAACCGACTGAACCACCCAGACATCCCTATTGTCTCCTTTTTAAAGATGGGGAAGCAAAGGTGAAGTGATGTCAGGCTGTAGCTCCAGGAGAGTCCTCCTGAGCTACTGGAGACTGAAGGGTGGGTGGGCAGGTGGGAGAGTCCACCTTCCTAAGCCCCAGGTGTGCCTGTGGCTGTGGGAGGTGCTGTGAGCTTGGACACAGCCTCATGGATTCCCAGAGTCAAATCCTCAAGGGAGGTCAGTTCTCTTCATTTTCTCTTTTTTCACAGAGGTTTGGATAAAACTTCCAAACACATTTGCAAAACCTGAGAACAAATCAGAAAATTTCACATAAAAATATAAATTTCCAACTTTTTCTGAAAAGAAAATCAGAGAGTGGAGGTGTTCCCATCTGGCAAAAATCTAGGGGCTCAGCCCCTTTCAGATGATTTATGTGTTCCCTGGCTCATTTATGTGTTATTTCCTTGCCTGGCCTCGTAGGCCTCTGAGGGGACACTCCCAGAGTGTGTGCTAGGTGTGTCTGGTACCAGACATGAAAGTCACATACTGTATGATTTCATGTATAGGAAATACCTACCACAGGCAGTTTCAAGGAGAGAGAAAGTGGGTTAGTGGTTGTCTAGGGCTGGGGTTGGCAAGTTGGGGAAAATAAAGGGTGACTGCTAATGAATACGTGGTTTCTTCTTGGAGGAATGAAAATGTTCTAGGGTGCCTGGATGGCTCAGTCACCTAAGCATCTGCCTTCCGCTCAGTCATATCAGGGTCCTGGGATTGAGTTCTGCATTCTCCTTCTGCCTGGGACACCACACCCCGACTTGTGCTCTGTCTCTCTTTCTCTCTCTCTCTCTGTGTCGCTCTCTCAAATAAATAAAATCTTAAAAAAAAATTCTAAAATTGATTATAGTTGTACAACTCTCTGAATATGCTAAAAAAAATCATTGAGTTGTATATTTGTGAACTAAATCTCAATAAAGCTTTTATAGTAAAAACCAAATTTGAGGGGGAAAAAAAGCAAAGCAGAGAATTACATAATATACCACCCTTTTCTTAAGACAGGGGTTAAAACTATAGTAAAAAATCACAAAGGAAGGATAAACCATAAAGTAAAAATAAGTTGTTACCTGTGGGGAAAAAAAAAAGGGATGGGGCAAAGGGCCTGGGACAGAAGCTAGAATTCTCTGAACAGACTTTGTAGATTTGGCTTTGGAACCATGAAAATGGTAAGTATAGAACATTAAAAAAAAATTTAAAAAAAAATAAAAAAAATCCTTAATTAAAAGCAACATGAACTTTGTGTCAGTTATAGTTCTAGAAAGATCTCTTTCTAGAAGTGATTTTAAAATAGTTATTTGAGTACATCCCTAAGAACAAAAAGAACTTCAAGAATATCTTAAATTTTCCAGTAATCGTATTGTTAGTGATAGCATGGGTACTCTTATCTCAAGACTGCTGGATGTATATTGTGGGAAAGAGTAAAAGAGTGTGTTGAGAAGTGGGGTTTTTAGCATGAGAGAAAGGAGGTGGAAATGAAGATATAGTTAAATAATAACCTTACAGTCTTGTATTGGAATTGGAAGTATCAATATGAACCCATAATGTGTTTTATTTATCCATATTTATTAATCTGCACATTGATGAATCACCTTTATCATCTCTCTCTCTCTGATATTGTGATTTATAATAAGAAATATATATTTGGTCTTCATCCCCATTTCTGGCACAAAGCTCCTAAAGCCCTTGAGAAAAGTTGTCTTATATTATGTTAATGGAGTGACTTTTGGACCCCACCTATGGCTGGGGGCCAAGGGAACCAATCTTGTGACTAGGGGGTTGGAACTGTCAGTCCCAGCCCCTGACTTCCTGGAGAGAGGAGAAGGGCTGGGTGGTTGAGTCAATTGCCAGTGACCAGTGATTTAATCAGTTATGCCAGTGGAAGGAAGCCTCCATAAAACCCCCAAAGGATGGGGGCCAGAGAGCTTCTGGGTTGGTGAATGTGGAGAGGTGGGGGGAATGGTATATTCTGAGAGGCTGTGGAAGCTCCCTGCCCATTCCCCATACCTCATTTTTTGTATCTTTCCCATCTGGCGGTTCCTGAGTTACATCCTTTCACGATAAACTGGTGATTGAATAAGTAGAATGTTTCTCTGAGTTCTGTGAGATGCTGTAGCAAATTAGTTGAACCCACGGAGAGGGTAATTTGAACCTCTGACCTATAGCCTATTGGAACCATACAGGTTGGTCAGGAGGTGATAACCTGGGCTTGTGAATGGCATCGAAGTGTGTGTGTGTGTGTGTGTGTGTGTGTGTGTATGTGTATGGGGAAGGGAGACAATCTTATGGGACTGAGCCCTTAGTCTGACGCTATCTTCAGATAGGTGGCATCTGAATTGACTTGAATTGTGTGACACTCAGTTGGTGTTGGTAGGGAATTGCTTGGTGTGGGGAATAATCCCACACATTCGGTGACTGGAAGTGTCAGGAGTGAAGTGTTTCATGTGAGTAGTAAAGGAGACACACAGGAAACAAAGATATAATAAAGAACTGGATTTTCTCCACACAGCTGGAAAACTGAATCCTTGCGCTATCATCTGTCATCTGTCACCTATCTCTATCTTTGTATATTGTCCTAGTTCTGATCACCAAAAAGGCTTGTCTGTATAAAGGGCTAAAACAAATTATTTCTCCTTCTCCATGGAGTTTACTTTCTATAGCTGTTCTCCTGGGAATCTGATAAGAGTGGAATGTCAGCTGCGTTACTAGGCAGCATTGCTTGTGGTAAAAATGGTGCACTGTATCTGGACTGTGAGGACAGTGAATGAATTAGGAAGCCCTCATGCGAAGCTATGGTTTGGGAGAATCATGACTTGGAACTGGACATGTCTCTTGTCAGGGCACAGGAGTAAGCTAGTCCCATAGAATTGTTACTAGTGATATTGGCTCCTAACTGGGATAAGAGGTTTTTATTCATTGTTTCTCTGAAACTGAAGCTTAATTGGGCATCCTGCACTTGAGCTGGCAATCCCATGGTAGAAACAGGGGTGGGGGTGTTGGTTTGCAAACTGGCCCCTATCCCTGGAGGGCAAGGAGAGACTGAAGAAAGAGGTGGACCCCTCCATATCAGTAGGTGGCAAGTTTAATCAGCAGGGGAACTTACTTATGAGGCTGCTCTTGTGTGGCTAGCAGCAAGATGAACAGATCTCTGCCTGCCAGAACCTTCAAAGTCCTACAGAGGACTTAACTGGGTTCAGTTACATGCACAGCCCAGAGGGTCTCCACAATACCTTACTCTATCAAGGCTATGTCCTTGGAGTAGCTCCCACTGTGGGAGGGGTAGGCAGAAGTGTATATTCCAAGTACTGGGGGTGGGGTTGGAATAGGGGTTGGAGGTAGACTGATGGAGGGGGTGGGTGGTGGTGAGGAGCCTCTCATTTTCCCAGTCTAGCTCATGGGTCAACCATCAGTCGGCGCCCTCTCGATGACCACCTCCCATGGGGGCAGGGTGTGTAGGACCTAGAGAAATGCCCCCCACTGCCTGGCTGGTGTGCTGTGTTTCCTGTCCTTGGATCCTTATTCTAAGTGAAATCAATGCCAGATATGGCCTATTATAGTTATGTGAGTCCAAATGTTTAAAAGAGCCTGAAAAGAATGCCATAGTAGGCACTGTAACCTACAAATGGTGACCAGCTCAGGATCAGTCTCACCCTGAGAACCCAGACTGGACTCTCTACATAATATTTATTTAAAGGAAATGGCTGATTCCATTTGGGACACCAAAAGTACAGGATGAACCTGGCACCTCTTGTCATACTGAAGAACAGGACTACTTGAAGATGACTAAGTTCATGTTGAAGAACTCAGGAGCTTGTATGGAGAAGCTAGGATTTGCTTATGTGAAGAGACAGGGTATAAAGGAGGTGTTGGGTATGTGAGGATTCATTATGTCATTTCCTCTAAATTTGTATTTTTGGAATTGTCCATAATAGAAATCTAAAAATAATAAAATAAGAAGTGACTGTGCCAATTCCTTTTCTCCTCCAGGAATTGTAGAATCATAATTATCATTTAAAATGGCTGCACAGAGTTGAAGTAGTATAAATTATTTATACATCCATCTATCATTTTAAATATATTTTAAAAGACAAGTTGTTATTTAGGTTGGGAGTTTGAAAATTTTGAGTGTAAAAAGACCACATAAAAAATTGCAGAGACCTGACATACAATGAAGTTAAATGCATCAGTAACTGAAAAACTAGCTTTAACAAGTGAAGAACCAAGGTTGAGAGAGAATTTCAATTCTGTTTAACAGAATAAACCAGAGGAACCACACTGGCCGTTGTGGGATGCGTGTACCTGTGAACTCCCTATTCTTTTGTCTGGGAGCAGAGATGGGACAAACCAACCACCCTGGGTCCCCAGAAGACCCATTCTATGAGTCTAGAGGTAAGGCACCCTTCCCTGTCTCTGCATATACAGGGCTCTTAGGACAAGTCATCACTCCACCTTGCCACAAGGGGACGCTCTGAGACAATAGCCTAAGGTGAGTTAAGGGACACGGAGAAGGAGGCTCCTTCTTCATGGGAGGAGCCAGGGTTGCTGAGAGTTACTGTTCAAAAACCTCTTCTCAACTGTTCAGGGCCCAGGAGGAAGTTGTGCTGGGACGCGGACGAACAGTGTCTCTGAGCGCCCTCCTCAGGCAGTATGGATGCTGGCAAGCCCCATGCTGTGGCTCAGCCTGTCCCACGTCACCCAGGTGCCCTGAGCCCATGAGGAACCCCCACCCGCCCACAGTGCCACTTGCTGTCTTTTGAACACTTCCTGTCTCCTTGTAGAACAGGCCCTGGGCCACAGCAGAAGGGGCTCCGTGGTGGAAGGCCTTCTGGACGGTTGCCAGCCTTGAGGTCTACTTGCAGTTACTGGAAAGCAGCTTTAAAAATAGAAATAGCTGTGGTAAAAACTGTGGTCAGAGCCGTCAAACCACAGTAAGGCCAACTTCTCTCTCTTGAAAACTCATTTCTGAGAAGTGGTTCTGTTTCCAGCGGTGGGAAACTCCAGTTCCTAAAGGTGCAGAAGAAGCCTGTGGTGGATGATGGCCTCACTTTCTCTGACCCTGGCTGACTTGTCAGCAGGAAACCGATTTCATAGCCAAATTGGGCCCCTTCTGGATTGCAACTGCTGCCTAATACATATCTTTTAAATCAAATTTACTCTTGCTTCACCTCCTTGACTTTTTGGGTAAGAGAAACATACAATTACAGCCATGTTGGCAAGCATTTGCTTCTAGAAAACTTCAACGTCTCGTTTTTAGAATGAAAAGAGCTTGACTTTGTATGCCATTTTTCTCCCTGTTAAAACACTTGGATGGCCTACCTTGGGAGCACAGATTACAGAGTAATTATTATTTTGTTCAGCACATATAACAGGGAGGAAGCACAAATGGATAAGGCTGTATCTTATATTTATTTTATTTTTAAAAAAAGATTTTATCCATTTGAGAGAGAGAGAGAGAATGAGAGAGAGAGCATGAGAGGAGGAGAGGGTCAGAGGGAGAAGCAGACTGCCTGCTGAGCAGGGAGCCCGATGTGGGACTTGATCCCAGGACTCCAAGATCACGACCTGAGCCAAAGGCAGTCACCTAACCAACTTCGCCACCCAGGTGCTCAAGACTGTATTTTAGATAAAACAAAGTGTTCCTCTGCCAGGCCTTTGAGGTCTTTTCCCTCTCCTACTGTTTAACAGATGCCACCCCTATTGGGTGGCAAATACTGTGCCTCTCTAAGCCTATGAAGAGAAAATGTGGTCTTATGTGCTCCTTCCCATGACATTGATCACCTGTCATTCTCCTCAAACTCGTCTGGAATCGTTCTCTGCCTACTCTGAAGAAAAGCTCCTCTTGGTCCTCCTAACCTTTTTCTACAGATGTTCTGAAGACATGAAGAGAGACCTGGGTGTGTTCCTTTTTTTTTTTTTTTTTTTTTTAGTTCGGTGTCATGGAGAGGAGAACATTTTGTGTATGGCATCCATGGGCTCACATCTCTCATATATACATCTCTCATATTTTCTATAAAATTCAACCAGACAAATATTTATCAAGTGTCTACAGTCAGTAAGAATCTACCAGAAATAAGTTTGGCTGCAAGTGACAGAAAAAAAAAAAAAAAAACTAACCTATAGAGGCTTAAAAAGTGAGATTCATTTTTCTCATGTAACAAAAATTCAGGAGACATGCAGCTTCTGGAATTGGTTCAGTGGCTTATTTGAAGAATATTATGTATAACATCTGTGATTGTTTTGCCATTTCCTCACGAGTTCAGGATAACTATTATAGCTCCATATTCATCCATATGAATCTATATTCAAGGCAGGGAGAAGGATGAGGGGCCATGCAAGCACTGTCTGTGCCTTGACATTTGGTAAGACTTTTGCTAACATCGCATTGGCAGGACTATGTCCCATGGCCACTTTTAGCAGCAAGGCTAGCTGGAAAAGCAACTATTTAGCTTTTCCCATTCCAAATGTAAGTCCAGGAAAGAAGGAAGTTGGCAGTGGGCACTGGATTAGCCAAACTACAGTGTCTACAATGAGACCCTTCCAACTACATTTGGAAAAGTAAATGGCATCAGAGAAGTCCATCATCCAAACATTAGGAGTTCTGGAGGAGAAAACAGAAAATCAGAAAGGATAGCATCATCAATAAAATGCTTCAACAAAATCTCCCACAACCAAAGGACACCAGTTTCCAGGTTGAAAGGCTCACCTAAGTGCCTAGCACAATGGATGAATATCACATATCATCGTGAAATTTCAGATCTCTGGGGTCAGAGAGAAGATCCTGCTGGCTTCTGGAGAGAGAGGGAAAGCGAGCAAAAGAGAGAGGGAGAGCGAAGAAAAAAACAGTCACACACACACACACACACACACACACACACACACACACACACAAAGGATCAGGAATCCACACTGGAAGTTAAAAGAACATTGGAAGAATGCCTTTAACAGTGGAAGCTAGAAGAAAATGGAAAAATGCCTTTAAAACTGAGTGAAAATAATTTACAATCTAGAACTTCATGCCCAAAGTATTAATCAACCGTGAAGGTGAAATAAAGACATTTTCAAATATGCCAGGCTTCTAACTTGTTATTTCTCACACTCTTCCTCAGAAAGTTGCTGGAGGATGTGTTTCAGCAAAATGAGGGAGAAAACCAAGACAGAAAAAAAGGCAGGGATACAGAAACAGGAGACCCAAGAAGGGTGAAAAGTGAAAGGAATCCAGGATGATACTGAAGGGATATTGCAGGATGACAACTCTGTAGCAGGCACAGGGGGACGACCAGCCTGTGTTTGAGCAAGCCAGAGGCTCTGGAAGACAGTTCCTCAGAAGGCAGAAACTTATAAAATGCCTGATGTGAATACATGTCTCGAGAAGAGATTTAAATAATTGGAGGAGGATTTAAGAATGGATTGCTAAAAAGTTTATAGACCGCTAATAAAAAAAACTAACCAGGCAGGGCACTTGGGTGGCTCAGTTGGTTAAGCTCCTGCCTTCAGCTCAGGTCATGATCCCAGGGACCTGGGATCGAGCCCCACATTGGGCTCCCTGCTCTGTTTCTCCCTCTCCCTGTACCACTCCTACTGCTTGTGCACCTGTGCCTTCTCTCTCTCTCAAAGAGATAAATCTTAAAAAAACCCAAAAACCTAACAAGTTAAAAAAAAGACAATTATTAACAAAACAAATGTACAAGAAAGGAAAAATAATCATAGTTTGTTACATGGCTCAACTCGGACACACAAAATTATAATAATGTAAAAAATGAATATTGATTTAAACAAAATTATGATATAACTATATCAGGTTGGGTAGGGGAACAGGAATCCAAGAGTGGCAGGAGATGAGAGGGATGAAGGACTTATGTCTTCATCTGTCATGATATGAAGGCAACAGCTATATCCCGAACTGAAAACCAAGAAGTAGTAATCCAGGCATTCTATTTAAAGATACAGAGGCAAATACCAAAAGAATCAACTACAAGAGTTAAAAGAAGTTATATATGGGGCTGGGAAATGGAAGGAGGGAGAAGAAAGACTAGATCTTATTGAGCTATTGGACTCATTAAATCACCATGATGTCTAACTTCAAAACAAAAAAGTAAAAAGAGAAAAAAGAAGTTGATACTCATATAACTCAAGTGGACATTTTTTTAAAAGATTTTTATTTATTTATTTGACAGAGAGAGATCACAAGTAGACAGAGAGGCAGGCAGAGAGAGAGGAAGGCAGAGAGAGAGGAAGGGAAGCAGAGAGCCTGATTCGGGGCTCGATCCCAGGACCCCGAGATCATGACCTGAGCCGAAGGCAGAGGCTAAACCCACTGAGCCACCCAGGGGCCCCTCCCTAGGGCTTTTTAAAGCGCTGCAGGTGCTTCTAGGGTGTAGCAAGATTGACAACAACTGGTCTAGTGACCACCTGAGGAACATGTTTGAAAAACTTTTCCTGACATTTCCTTTCAAGGCAGCTTATATGATCCTTCGTCAGTGGCCCACCATCTACTGAAGAATCTGGCTCCACTTGCTGACGAAGGAGGTGATGTGGAAGATGTAAGTGGAGGCTGACATGCATACCCAGCACAGAAGCAGGAGTGGACTGGGCCAGCTAGGCTGCCTGGAGAAGTCAAGGTCAGTGTTGCCTCAGTCCTAGGGTCAGGAGACTGGTGGTCTCCACAGTTTCAATGCCAGATTAGGATTGCAGGGTGCAGATCACAGATTTATTTACTTTCTTATTTTTGCATTTTCAATTCCTCCTGAATATCAAATGCTGGAAGATTTCCTCTTTACCAGGTGGTTGGAGCAAAAGTTTGTGGCCCCTGAAAACACAAACACGAAGATCGAGCCTTCAAAACTATTTTTAGCAGATGGTAAGTGCACCTGATTACCCATTACAATCCACTCCCTGTGTTTGGGCCGCCAGACCATTTGTTTCATTAGTCTTGAAGGCAGGATGGCTTCATGATTCATCAGGTCTGTTTCCTATTTTTCATTTATTTGTAAGAGAAAAACAGAGAGAGGACACAAGTAGGGGGAGAGGCAGAGGGAAAGAATCTCAAGCAGATGCCCTGCTGAGTGGGGAGCCTGACTTGGGGCTCGATCTCACAACCCTGAGATCATGACCTGAGCCGAAACCAAGAGTTAGATGCTGAACCGACTGAGCCACCCAGGCGCCCCAGGTGTGCCTCCAATTTCTAAGAACACATTTTACGGACAAGCATTAGATCAGCATCAATGTCCTACTCAGCGTTTTCATAAATTGAATGCAGAAAACACTTGGAGCCAAGATGTGCCAAGATATCCGGGGCTGTATCAAGAAATCAAGGTCATTACCATTGTAATCCAAGTCAACAGCAATGGCCTCAGATCTCTGCTCTTAAGATGTAGTCTTGGCAGTTACGGGGTGCCCTTACCTGAGGCATAGGATGGAAACTTGCTTGTAAGCAAAATAGAGTTCCGTGTTCCTCCAGTATAAACTCCCCCTACTTTCCTCCAGGCCTTGTAGATCTCTCCTGGTATCAGACACGGAGATGTGATAGCAGGGTTGTAAGTGCTTTGTGTGGATTATCATCACCGAGGACTCTAGTCAGAACTAAGAGTCCGATATCAAGGTAGAAGGCGCACACTGGGATGGCACTGGGTTAAATGCCCACAGGACAAAAGGGACTCTGGAAAAGATGTGACGGAGGGCTGCTGGGAGGCCGCAGAAGAGGAAGGCAGCGCTGGTGCCAGACGGCCCTCCTTCTCGACCTCGCCTTTCTCTTTATTCAACCCTCCTATCCCACTCATGCCTGCTGCTTGCCCTCTCATCCTCTCCTGGGGAAAGAACATCGGACCAGGCGGGTTCTGGAGTGTTCCTGCATTCACACATACCTGCGGCCTGGTATGTACAGCTGTCTCAGCAAATGGCTCCCACCTGACAGCGGGGTCCACGGGGTCAGGGGGCTGGGAAGGGTTCTGCCTTGAAGTCAGAGCACTCTTAGGTGATGAGAACAGCTGTGTCCTCTCTGCCTGCTTTACAAAGCCTGAGGCCTCAACGGGATATTGAGCTCAGGGATGAGGGTAAAACATAGCTCTGTGATGTTGGTGTAGAGGGAGACACTGCCTGGTCCGGACGCCGGATCACCTTAGTAAGCCAGTGCTCAAACTCGGAAAGTTGCAGCTGGTAGGTCCCAAGGGCCTCCCTAAGTGTATGTCTAACCAGATGGGGACAGCAGGGCCTTGTTCTGGGTTTTTATAATCTGCGGTCACCAACATTTTCAATTCCTTTGAATTTCACAGGGTATCAGAAGACGTGTGGCTGGGGCGCCTGTGTGGCTCAGTGGGTTAAAGCCTCTGCTTTCGGCTCAGGTCATGATCCCAGGGTCCTGGGATCGAGCCCCACATCAGGCTCTCTGCTCAGCGGGGAGCTTGCTTCCTCCTCTCTCTCTGCCTGCCTCTCTGCCTACTTGTGATCTCTGTCAAATAAATAAATAAAATATTAAAAAAAAAAAAAGAAGACGTGTGGCTGAGAAACATGAACAGATACATGTCATTAGCCCCTTGTGCAGAACCGGAACAGCAGCTGAAAGACGGACAAATCAGGACCAAGGGCTCAGGGCACTAGCCGCTGAGTGTGGTGGGTTCCCAGGCGTGGCCATGGCTCTGCGTGGGGCAGAGGGACGATGACGGCAGCTGACCTCCGATCTTGTCTAGGAGAGGTGTCCTGCCCTCTGGCTTCAGGGATGGTACGTCAGGATGGGTGGGGTCTGAGGCAGGCAGGGGACACAGGTCATAGGTTCCATGGTAAAGGCGCAAAGTATATTTTCCTCAGATTCTCCTTGGTGAGTACTCTCCCTTTCCCTTTGAAACCCTGAGGTTTAAAAGCTGAAGCCGGAGCTCTTCTATGTTGCTGATGAGCATGTTAGTATGACTGCTGTGGAAAACAGTTGGGCAGTTCCTCAAAATATTAAACAGAACTACCACATAACCTGTAATTTCACTCCTAGACATATACCCAAGAGAACTGGGGACGCCTGGGTGGCTCAGTTGGTTGGACGACTGCCTTCGGCTCAGGTCATGATCCCGGAGTCCTGAGATCGAGTCCCGCATCAGGCTCCCAGCTCCATGGGGAGTCTGCTTCGCTCTCTGACCTTCTCTTCACTCATGCTCTCTCTCACTGTCTCTCTCTCAAATAAATAAATAAAATCTTTAAAAAAAAAAAAAAGAACTGAAGGTTTGTCCACACATTTTGTAAAAGAATGTTAAAAAAAATTCATGGCAGCATTACTGATAATATCCAAAAAGTGTAAACAATCTATGTCCATCAGCAGAAGAATGGATAAACAAAGTCGGGTGTAGCCACACAATGGAGTACTACTCAGCCATAAAAAGGAATATAGTATGGATACATGCTACAATGTGGTTAAATATTGAAAACATTATGTTAAATGAAATCAGACACAGAAAACCATTTGTTGTATGATTCAGTTTATATGAAATGTCCACGATAAGCAGATCTGTAGAGACAGAAAGTAGATGTTCTGGTTGCTAGGGGTTGGAGAGGGGGAATTGAAAGTGACCTCTTTTTGAGGAGATGGAAAGGTCTGGAATTTGGTAATGGTGCTGATTGATCACATTGTAAACTAAAAACCACTGGGTTGTACGTTTGACAATGGTTAAAATGGTGACTTTTATCTAAAACTGCATTGCAAAAAATAATGGAAGAACAGAAAAACCTTTAACTTTTTAAAAGATTGCCACCCCCCCCCCCCCCCCCCGCTGCCAGCAGAATTATTTAGTGATGTTTTTAACTTCTAAAACCTTGGGTCATAGGAAGATTTTTAAGTGGCTCATGATTCCTCCAAATCTGAGGTATTAACGTGTACTTCAAAGTTTTATTTTAGATTCCCCTTTGCTGTTGCTTCTTGGAAAGACTCTTTCTGCTGAGTTTGTTTGTTACTTCTTCCATTAAGGTAGTTTTCTAGGTTTGGTGATTCTTGGAAGTTAGCTAAGAGTGACTGATGAGGGTTTAGATCAGTACTTCTTAATTCTGGCTGATGATGGGAATCAGCTGGGAGTAGGCCAACTGCATCAGAATTGAGGGGAAGAGGGAGAGGCACCGAGCGTGGGTACACAGCCCCCCCCCCCCAGGTGATTCTGTGTGTTCCAGGAATTGAGAGCTTCTAATCTAGTGTAAGCCACATGTTAGTTCTAGCCAAGCCTGAGTCCATTTCCTGGTAGGCACTGTGTCTTACGTGAAAGTGGGGGCCCGGGCATTCTGCCCCAGGTGATTGTGGTGCCTGGGAAACACTCATCATAGGTGATTATCTGGGTCCAAGAATCTTGAATTTAGATTATTGTGTGGGTCCAGAATCCCTGGGACCAAGAAAGTCTAATTTAAATGATTAGGGCCCAGGAAAGTCTACCCTAGTTGCTTGTGTAGGCCCAGGTAACTCTTGTGATTAGGGAAACTCCTTGATTGTGGGCATCCAGAAAATTCTACCTTAGGTGACCATGGTCCAAATAAATGATACCTTGATTGACTTCAGATGCTCAGGAAACGCTCTTCAATGATTTCGGGGAGCAGGAAACTCTGACTTAGATCATTGTTAGCCTAGGAACTCTACTTCTAGTTATTGTAGACCCAAAAATCTCTACCTTGGGTTATAGAGGGGGTAAAAGTAATTTTACTATAGGTGTTTCCAGGGCTCTGGAAAGTCTACTTTACATGATGGTGCAGGGCAGGGAGGCTTTACCTTAGGGAATTGTCCAAGAAAATGTCACCATAACTTAGGTAGAGTTAGGAGACTCCTCTTAGGTGCTGGTGGTGGAGAGAGAAGGAATCTGTTAGGTGATTGTGGGAACCACAAGCATGTAACTTAGGTGATCTAGGAAACCCAGGAAACTCCACCTTAGTTGACTATAAAAGGCACAAGAAATTCTAACTTAGGTGAGTGGGTGGGGGAGGGCAGGAGGAATCTCTCAAATGACTTTGGAGTCCCAAGAAACACTCCTTTGTTGATATCCAGGGCCCCAAAAGCCATAGCTACACGATTGTAGGGGGCCAAGATTGTTACCTTGAGGTGACTTGGGGTGGGGGTGAGAACACTGTCCTAGGGGACTTGGAGAGCCAAAAAGCTCCAGATTACTTGATTGGTGTAAGTGGAACACAATCGTAGATGATTGTGGGCACCCAGGAAAGTTTCCCATAGGTCCCAGGTAACTGGATTATAGGTGATTATTGGGAGTGGAGGGAGGTTATGGGAGACAGGTGTTTGTTTATTAGGTGATTGTAGGGGTCAGGAAACTATACAAATGTGTGATTGTGCATGCCAAGAAAACCCTATTTAGTTGATTATGCTGTCCATGAAACTGTACATTAGGTAATTGGGTGCATTTAACTCTACCCTTTGGTGATAAGGGGCCAGGGTCGTTGTTCATCGGTGATTGTGGGTGCCAAGGTGACTTTGCTGACTGTGAGTATGAGAACACTCAAGTGTTCTCTGTATTAGGTTCTGCAGGGGGCCTAGGAATTCGAGCCTAGGCGATTGCTAGAGACAGATGATCCCAAACTGAGGTGATTGAGAAGACCTGTAAACACTAGTTTTGGTTATTGTAGGTGGCCCAGAAAATGTGGCTTCAGGGATTGTGGGAGCCCCAGGAAATTGAGGCTGAGGTGATGGCGGAGGACAAGGAACACTACCGAAGTTGATGTGGGGTACCAAGTAATTTACTTTAGGTGACTCTGGATGCCCAGGAAACTGAGTTATTTTGAAGTCAGGAAAATCTACTGTAGGTGATTACGTACCATTAATGGAGACTACGTAAATCTGGCATCCCAGGGATCTTCCACAGGTGGATGTAGGGAGGAGTCCAGGAAACTCTAGCTTTTGTGACTATGGGAGCTGGAACAATCCTCTTTAGGTTGAGTGTGAGGGCTAGGATAGTATACGTAAGATGATTGTGTGGGTCTGATATCAGGTACCCTAGATAACAGTAGGGTCCAGGAAACTTTACCATAGGGACAGGGGAAAAGGTTGGTCAGGAAATTCTTCCCTAGGTGATTGTGGGAGACAGGAATATGTGGCTGAGTCACTTCTGGGGTCAGCACATTCCAGATTAAGATGTCTATGGGGAAGCAGAAAAATCTACTTGAGATGATGCTGCGCTCCAGAAACTATGGGAGGTTGTCGTGGCTCAGACTCTAGCTAAGATGACTGAGGGTATCCAGGAAAGTCTGATTCGAGGGGTTGTCATGTCCCAAGGACTTCTATCACAGGTGGTAGTAAGAGCCAGGAAACTGTACCTTTGGTGATTGCAGGGACCCAGGATATACCTTAGGTGACTGGGGGGCCCTGGAAGTTCTACCTTATATGATTGTGGGTGATCGGGATAATGTACCTTTGTGACCAGGTGATCCCAAATATCTATCCAATGTGTTTGTAGAGTCCCAGGAGTGTCTACGTTGGGTGATTGAAGGTGCCAAGAAAACTCTTATTTTGGGAGCCAGGAATCCATACCTTAGTGATTGTGTGGGGCCTAGGCAATTCTCCCTTAGGTGTTATGGGGCCCCAAGAAACACTACCTTAGAAACCATAGATCTAGAAACTCTGTAGAAATAATTGTAGGGGCCCAGCCAAACTAAACCTTAGGTGATTGGATCCAAGCCAATGCTGCCAGATTGCTTGTGACAGCCCAGGAGACTGTAGCTTTAGGTGATTTTAATGGAGAGCCAGGACAAACTTAGCTTTGCGGCCCAGAAAATTCACGTTAGGCAATTGTAGGGGGTTCAGACCACTTCAGCTTTAGGATATTTCATGGGGAGTAGGGGGAGAAGGGTAGAAAACTAGAGATGATTGTAGGTGCCCAGAAAACTTGATATTAGGTCTTTGTGGGAGATAAGGAATAAACCTTGAATTTTTTGCAACATTCTCCCCATCTGCCCTGTCAATTCTACCTTTGGAAATATTGGAGGTCCTGGAATTTCTAGTTTAGGTGTTTGGGGGACCCAAGATGTATACCTTGGGCAATTTGGGGAGTCCAGGGCTGAGTCACTGCTGCGGGAACTCTCAGGGAATAGTGGGGGCCAGGATTTCTACCATATGGGATCGTGCTAGTCAGGAAGACATACCTTAGTTGGTTTTGTGTGTTGGGTCAGGAATGTATCCCTTAATGATTTGGGGTTATCAAGAAATTCTACTTTGGGTCATCTAGGGAACCCAGGAAACTCTTAGCTGATAATGGGGGGCCAGGAATCTCTCCTTTAGGTGACATTGGGGTCCCAGAAAATACCTCTCTAGGTGATCTTCCAGACCCAAGCAACTGACTGTTGGGTGGTGGCTGAGATTCTCACCCTTAGGTGATTTTTGGGGTCTGAAAACTCTTAGGAGGATTTTGGGGGCCCCACTCTGTTGGTTGGTATCAGCTGTCAAGGAAACACAATCTGATGGTTGTGGGCACCTAAAACCATCTTCCTTAGGTGATGGTGGAATCACCGAAAACTCAATCTTAGGTGGGGATGGGGGAGGTTGGGTTGGGGGCAAGTATCTCTATATTTCGTGATTGTTGGGGTCAGGAAAGTATGCTTTACATGATCATGGGTGTCCAAGAAACTCTTAGTTGATTGTGCTGCCCATGAAACTATGTTAGGTAATTGCAGAGAGGTTGGGCATCTATGAACTCTACCTTTTGGTGATGAGGGGTCAGGGTACTTTTCCATAGTGACTGTAGATGCCAAGGTCACTGACTTTAGTTAGACAGTGGGGGACTCAGGATTCTCTACTTACTTAGTTGTGCTCATGAATTTCTACATTAGGTGTCCTGGGAGCCCAAGAAACTACAGCTTAGATGATTTGGGGGAGTAGATGACTGCAACCTTAGGTGATTTAAACTCTGGCTTTAGTGACTGTGCGGGGGGGCCAGGAAAATACAGCTTCAGTGATTGCAAGGGGGCCCATAAAGTCTAGCTGAGGTGATTCAAGGCTGGGAACACCAGAGATTGATTTGGTGTTCCCGGGAACTTACCTTAGGTGATTCTGGATGCCCAGGAAACAGAGTTCCTTTGGAGCCAAGAAACTCTACCTCAGGTGATGATGGGTACCATTAATAGAGACCTTTCTGTGATTGTGTGGTTCCCGGAATCTTCCGTAGGTGAATGGGGGGCCCAGAACTAGCTTGAGTGTGGGGCACCAGAAGCTGTACCTTAGGTGATTGTGGGAGCCACAATAATCTACTCTAACTGAATCAGCTCATGTGAGGGGCCAGGCTAGTACATTTGAGATGACTGTCTGGGGCTAGTATCATGTGCCCTATAACACTGTGAGCCTGGAAACCTACCTCATCCCTCTGAACGAGACAGGGTACTAAGATTTATTTATTTATTATTTAGAGTCTACTTGAACTTCTACATTTGAAAATACTGAGGGATCGGGTCACCTGAGTGGCTCAGTGGGTTAAAACCTCTGCCTTTGGCTCAGGTCATGATCTCAGGGTCCTCGGATCGAGCCCCGCATCAGGCTCTCTGCTCTGCAGGAGGCCTGTTTCCCTTTGTCTCTTGCCACTTGCCTCTCTGCCTACTTGTGACTTCTGTCAAATGAATAAATAAAATCTTTAAAAAAAAATACTGAGGGACCTAGAAATTCTAGGGGACCATAGTCAGGAACTTGTACGTACGACAATTTGGGGAGACCAGAAAACTATTTCTTAGGGCCTTATGGGTTGCCAGGAATTCTGAGGGGATTGTGGTATTGTGGAAACTACACCTTAGTTCATCGTGTGTATGAGCCAGAATCCATTCCCCAGCGATTTGGGGCCCCAGGAAATTCTGCCTTGGGTAGTCTAGGGGGCCCAGGGTACTTTCTTGTTGTTGATTATGGAGGGCTCAAGAAACTGTACCTGAGAGAGTTCTGGGAGCCCAGGATACTCCAATACTAAATTAACTGAAGGTAAGTTTCCTAGTCCTACTAGATCACCCAAGGTGTAACATTCTAATTCCTCAAATCACAAGGGGATATACTCATGGCCTTCACCCACAATTCACTGTTTTCCTGGCCTCCACAATTTTCTAATTGAGTTTCCTGGCTTCCCCTAATTGCACAAGGTACATATTCCTCAGTATTTCTGAAGGCCGAATTTTTGTCAGCCTCCAAATCACGAAGGTTTACCCTGTGTACCTCAAAGAACTAAGGTTGAGTATTCTGGGCACCCAAGACTACCTAAGATCAAGTTTTCTGGCATCCCCACAATATCCCAAGTTATAGTTTCCTGTTCATGCCTGCCAAATAGCTAAGGTGATTTTGTCCCCACAATCAATGAAGTGGGGGTTGACTATGTCCTGGCTCTCTAGTCACCTACAGTGGACTGTTAGAAGCCCCCAGCATTCTTCTTAAGCAGGGTCTTGACTCCACAAAATCACCTAAAACTATAGCCTCCTGGGCCCCCACAATCATTTATACAGAATTTGTGGGCCTAGACTTGCTAGGGTAATGCTTCTTGGAACCCAGCATACCTAAGGGAGAACTGCTTAGGTTCCACAGAATCAGTCCCCTATTTCTGGCTTCCACAATGAATTAGTCTGGATGGTCCTTGGGACCTTTCATCACCTAGGGTAGAGTTTTCTGGGAGTCTACAAACACATCAGGTAGAATGCCACCCCACCCCCTGCCAGTTCACATAAGGTCTTTTCTTGGAACACCCCAACCATGTAAGATAAAGTTACTAGGGCCCAACAAACACGTAAGATAGTGTTACTGGTTCCTCAAAATCACCCAATTGCTTTCTGTGCCCCCATAACCCCCTAAGTTCAAGATCTTTATTCCAAATATTTACTAGAGAATTTCCTGGCCCTCCATAAACAAGATTTTTCCCCCCAGTAACTCACAGCAGTTTCACCGGCCCCCCACATTTACCGAAGCCAGTGCCTTGTGACTATACAAAACCACCTCCAGCTACAGTGTCCTTACCCCCACATTAATTCGTACAGCACTTGTTTGGAGGAAATTATCAAAACTGTCTCTTCAGGCCCGATAATTGCCTAAGATGCAGCTTCCTGGGCCCACAACAATTGCCTAACAAGGTATAGTCCCTTCCCCTCCCTGCCATTGCCTAATGTAATTCTGTCTCTTAGGTCCCTGACAATGGTTTAGGGTACAGTCTCCTGGGCCCTAACAGTTACTTACGCTAGTTTCCTGGGCCCCCATAAGCACCTACAATATGGAAACAACCTAAGTGTTACTTGATAGACAAACGGATAAAGTGGTTCTCTATATACAATGAAATATTACTCATCCATAATAATGACTGAGATTTTGTCATTTGTAACCACTTGGATAGACCTAGACAATATCGTATGTGGTGAAGTCAGTCTGACAGACATATTTCACCTATATGTGGAATCCAAAAAACAAAACAAACAAAAAACAAGATAAAGCTCATATTGCAAAGAAAAATCTTGCAGTTGCCAGAAGGCAAGGAGTTCAGAGGGATGGTGCTGGTGGAATACAGAGGGGATTAAGAGGTACAAACTTCCAATTATGTGTAAGTCATGGGGTGAAAATGACAGTATACAGAATATAGCCAATATCGTAGTCACTTTTTTTTTTTTTTAAAGATTTATTTATTTGACAGAGAGAAATCACAAGTAGACAGAGAGGCAGCCAGAGAGAGAGAGAGAGGGAAGCAGGCTCCCTGCTGAGCAGAGAGCCCGATGCGGGACTCGATCCCAAGACCCTGAGATCATGACCCGAGCCGAAGGCAGCGGCTTAATCCACTGAGCCACCCAGGCGCCCCTATCGTAGTCACTTTTGGTGGCAACTGGTAACTACACATATCTGGTAAGCATTATTTGGTAATGTATATTAAATGCTGAATCACTATGTTGCATGCCTACAACTATTACTGTATGTGAACTATAATTAAAGATGTTATTTGAGAGAGCAAGAGATTGAGAGAACAAATGCGGGGAGAGGCAGAGGGAGCAGACTCCAGAACAAAAGAGTCAGAAAAAGACCAAGTATGGGGTGGACTGGCTTGTGCATATACAGTGTAGTAAGGCCAGAGATTTGGCCCGATGCTGATGGCACAAACTCTTGGCCATTAAGCAGTCTGACCTGCTTTTGGAAACTGGGTCATTGTTACAATATTTAAAGCTGGGAAGCCTGATGCATTGACTGGCTGACTATTTTTTGAGAGAGACAGAGAATGAGAATGAATGAGCAAATGCACACACACAAGCAGAGGAAGCAGGAGGGAGAGGGAAAAGCAGCTGCCCTGCTGAGCAAGGAGCTCTAGGATCATGACCTGAGTTGAAGGGAGGTGCTTAACCCACTGACCCATGCAGGCACCCTCAACTGGATGGCTTTTTTTTTTTTTTTTTTAAGATTTTATTTATTTATTTGACAGAGGGAGAGATCACAAGTAGGCAGAGGCAGGTAGAGATGGGGGGGAAGCAGGCTCCCTGCTGAGCAGAGAGCCCGATGCAGGGCTCAATCCCAGGACCCTGGGATCATGACCTGAGCCGAAGGCAGAGGCCTTAACCCACGGAGCCACCCAGGTGCCCCTGGATGGCTTTTTAAAATTAACATATAATGTATTATTTGTTTCAGGGTACATTTATGTGATTCATCGGTCTTCCACAATTCACAACATTCACAATAGCACATACACTCCCCAATGTCCATCACCCAGCCACCTTATCCCCACCACTCCCAGTAGCCCTCAGTTTGTTTCCTGAGGTTAAGAGTTTCTTACGGTTTGTCTCCCTTTCTGATTTCTTCATTTTTTCCCTCTTCCCCCCAACCGTCCCTGCCTTGTTTCTCAAATTCCACATATCTGTGAGATGTAATTGTCTTTCTCTGACTTATTTCACTTAGCATTATACCTTCTAGTTCCATCCACACTGTTGCATTTTTTTTTTTTTAAGATTTTTATTTACTAGGGCGCCTGGGTGGCTCAGTGGGTTGGGCCGCTGCCTTTGGCTCAGGTCATGATCTCAGGGTCCTGGGATCGAGTCCCGCATCGGGCTCTCTGCTCAGCGGGGAGCCTGCTTCCTCCTCTCTCTCTCTCTCTGCCTGCCTCTCTGCCTACTTGTGATCTCTGTCAAATAAATTAAAAAAAAAAGATTTTTATTTACTTATTTGACAGAGATCACAAGTAGGCAGAGAATCAGGCAGAGAGAGAGGAGGAAGCAGGTTCCCCACCAAGCAGAGAACCCAACGTGGGACTCAATCCCAGGACCCCAGGATCATGACCTAAGCGGAAGGCAGAGGCTTTAACCCACTGAGCCACCCAGGCACCCACTGTTGCACTTTTCTGATGGCTGCGTAATATTCCATTGTGTGTGTATACACACACACATATATAATCATTATATATTAATGTTGACAGACATCTAAGGTCTTTCCATAGTTTGGCTATTATGGATATTGCTATAAACAGTGGGGTGCATGTGCCCCTTCAAATCACATTTGTATCTTTGGGGTAAATACCCAGTAGTGTGATTGCTGGGTCATAGATAGCTCTATTTTTAACATCTTGAGGAGCCTCCACACTGTCTTCCAGAGTGGCTGCACCAGCTTGCATTCCCACCAACAGTGTAGGAGGGTTTCCCTTTCTCTGCATCCTTGCCAACATCTGTCATTTCCTGACTGTAGCTGTTCTGACTGGTGTTTGAGGCGGGATCTCATTGTGGTTTTGATTTGCACCTCTGTTCTTATCAAGGTACCAGTCCTAGTGGATTAAAACCCCACCCTCATGATCTCATGTAACATTAGGGACTTAAGAGATGTAATACTTTCCAAATGTAGTCACACTGGGAGTTAGGACAGCTCTGTGTAAACGTGGGGGTGAGAGAACGCAGTCCTTAACTGTCAGTCCCACATTTACTTACTTACTACATCTCTTAAGTTGTAAGAGATCCAGGGGAGGGAGTCTTAGATCATAAATGTCTTATTCAAAAATTTTTATTTGACAGAGATCACAAGTAGGCAGAGAGGCAGGCAGAGAGAGAAGGAGGGGAAGCAGGCTCCCCGCTGAGTAGAGAGCCCCAAGCGGGGTTTGATCCTAGGACCTTGGGATCGTGACCTGAGCTGAAGGCAGAGGCTTTAACCCACTGAGCCACCCAGGTGCCCCTCAGATTTTTTTTTTTAAGATTTTATTTATTTGACAGCACAAGCAGGGGGATGGGTAGAAAGAGAGGGAGAAGCAGGATCCATGCAGGGAGCCTGCTGTGGGCCTCAACCCTAGGACCCTGGAATCATGACCCACGCTGAAGGCAGCTGCCCTTCTTCAAATTCTATTTGAAAAGCAAGAGAGAAATCTTGGTAGTTTGTCATTCAGCTCAAATACTAACTCTCAGGGAGACATACAGGCAGGCATGAGACCATTCAAGAACACAGCAGCCAGCTGAGGTGCCTGGATGGCTAAGCTGGTTGAACATCCAGGTCTTGATCTCACTCAGGGTTTTGAGTTTGAGCCCTGCACTGGGCTCCATGATGGGTGTTCTGGGTTAAAGATGAGTTGTTTTTTTTTTTTCTTCTTCTATCCCTCATTTCCCATCTGGCTATTTTTTCGGTCCTCAGATCTTTAAGGCTGCTGAAGGATGGAGGGCTCATCTTCTGTAACTTCATGTGCATGAGGTTGTAGAGCTATCCCTACCTACGGGACCAAAATTGTCCCTACGGAGGGCCACTGCTGCAGAGTCCAGATGGTGCGCGGGGGTGGACTTGTTCTGAGTACTAAGGATCATGTTCTGGCTCAGTGAAGGAGTCAGGAACTGCTTCCACGTATCTGGACAACAGGAGAGAACAAAGTGAAGAGAACACACTGGGATTATCATAACGAAAAGAAGAGGAGCAATGTGATGACCCTTTATCATGGGCTGTAGCCCACCTCCTGACCAGGAGTGTAACCAGTCACACAAAGAGCGCCAGTTTGATTACTCACATCAGTAAGTAACCCTGTTCTAGTTCTGTTAGTATCGAAAGAATTCTGCCTTAGTAATGTCATATATTCCTCCTTGTGCTGCTTTTAAGACCTCTAATGCCATTCTACTTTGTAGAACTGCTTTATGCATTTGGGTCATTTCAGTGTTTAATACTGTAATGCTATTTTGAGAATCATTTAAGGCCTTCAGTGTGCCCTGATCAAGGGCTTCAATGGGCCATATGCCATTTTCTAAGCCTGATGGAAGAAAAATAGAGGTCAGATGTCTAGACCCAATGGAACATGGGTCCTGTCAGTTCTGGGAGCCCATTCCCGGCTTGGCATATTGTCTGAAGGTAAGAGGAAGGCCTCTTATGGCCTGGAGAGTTCCATGTAATATTTTCCATAGGCCGCCAAGAAACACCTTCTTAGTAATGGAAATATCCGTGTGTGTGCTGGTACTGAGGTGACACATGGGCTATGCACTGCTACAAATAATGCTCATCTGTACCGTGTAATGGAGAAGACCACTAAGGGTGGCCTGCAGTGCTTGGTAGGGGCAGTAAACCACAAATCTAGTAGGAAGATTGGTTGTGTAGCTCAGCATAATGTGCCCATTGTTTAAAAAAAAAAAAAAAAGTTTAGGTATGGTATGCACATCTGCTAAAACTTTGGATACACAGGAAGAGTTGTCTGGGACATATGCATGTCATTTAGTCTCAGTATTAGCATTAATAACTTCCTCTTTGACTTGCAGTCAGGGTATCAATGGCCCTTCTCTCAAGAGACCAGTCCTCTCCCACTTACCCACAATTCCTCTACTTACAATGTGACATTGACAGAGGTACCTCCTGGAGCAAATGTGGGTGAAGGATAAAACCATCAAGAAGCCCTCTTTGCCTGGTCTAGCCTTTACAATATCCTAGGAATGAGGAATTGTGGGTAAGTGGGAGAGGACTGGTCTCTTGAGAGAAGGGCATCCCTAAGTGCATTCTCCAATCATGAAGCAAGGTGAGGCCATCCCTTATCTCCACTATTTTATACTTAGCCCCATGGAGTGGGGTAACGCTCTGATTTTTAGTATATGTGCTGCTGAAGCGAGCACAACGCTCTGATTTTTAAGGAGCAATTTTGTCATGCCAGCCACAGAGAAGTGCTCAAGGTGATACGAGAGTCCCACAACTGCTGGGGAGTCCATCCCCTCATCCCGCTGTCTCAATCATCATAGGCCCATGGGGTCCTTTTTATAATCCCCACAGAGTAACAATCAGGGAAACTGTTTACATGGGAGCTCTTAGAGCAATCTCTCTGAAGTTTACCTCCAGTTGTCTAGCTTAGGCAAACAACAACATTTAAAGTTGAAACTAGACTCGAACATCATAAGGATACCATACTGGAACAGTTTTTCTAAATTCACCCTTATTTCCAGAAATAGCCAAGTCAAAACTCATTAGTGTTAAAACAAGCCCAGTTTTAACTAACTTGGCCCAATTATTCACATAAGCTCATCAAGAACAGTGACTGATCATTATAGGTCCTTATAAAAAGTTCCAAGTAAAGCAGATTTTTTAAAAATATTTTATTTATTTATTTGAGAGAGAGTGAGAGAGAGCATGAGAGGGGAAGAGGTCAGAGGGAGAAGCAGACTCCCCATGGAGCTGGGAGCCCGATGCGGGACTTGATCCCTGAACTCCAGGATCGTGACCTGAGCCGAAGGCAGTCGCTTAACCAACTGAGCCACCCAGGAGCCCCAATAAAGCAGATTTTAAAGGAATCTCTAGATTGAACTCAAGGCCAGAGACAAGCCAAATTATCATCATCGGACCTGCCTGCAATTCCTGTTGATTTGAGTGAATTTCTCTTCTTCAGATGCCCAAAATATGCTGTGATTCTTGCACCCTCCAGGAAGACATTCCTTACTCACCTGGTAAGGTCGCTGGGAACTCTGCAAGCAAGGAATCAGGCCAACAGTTCCAAGAGGCTCCCTTGGTTCCATAAGGTCAATCTTAATTCCTTAAAGCGGTCTGGTCGTATCTGAGGTCATGCATTTCTCTCTCAAGCACGACATTCCAGTCAAAGCCTTTGTAATATAGCCAATCTTCCAAACAGTGTCCTGTTAGGAGAACAGGTTTTTATTTAACTTACACAAGTAACTATAATTGCCACAGAAGGAAGAATACTCAGTTTCAGGACTGTGGAGGGTTGAGGTAGGGAGAAAAATTAAATGTTTCAATTTGTTCACAAAGGATATTTTATCATTTTCCTCAATTCATTCAGTCCTATATTAGTTTTTGTTTGAATGTGGCTTTTCCATTATTTCTGGAAACTCTTACCTAGCTCAGTTTTGAATATACCAAAAACCATTATTTGTCAAAAGTTCCCTTTATGAATCTCTTTGAAGAAGAAACACATTTTGCAAGAGCATCAAATGAGGGGTGGCTGGCTCTTGATTTTGGCTCAGGTCCCTACAATTGAGCCCCACATCAGGCTCTGAGCTCAGTAGGGAATCTGCTTGAGGATTCTCTTTGCCCCTCCCCCTGCTCATGTGCTCTAGACTAAATCTTAAAACTATAAATGACAAACAAAAAAACAAAACCACCCCAAAAAACCAATCCTCAAATGGACATGGTTAAAGATCTGAAAGTTCATTATAATGCAACTGACAAGGAAATCTGGTTATTTCTGTGACATAACATACCAATCACTTAAGTAGTGGCCTTATACTAGGACATAGTAAAACAAGGAACTTCATATATTTTCTAGGCTCGTTATAGCATTTACCCATATAATATAACCTAATGCTCATCACTGTTGGTTTGACAGTGCTTTCCAAGTAACTGAAAATACCAAATAAACAAGCCTAATTAGTAAAAAAGACTTCATGTGCCATTTCAAATCTTGGAGTTTGTTGAACATCTCAGAAAGTTTTAAAGCACATACCCAAACAGGATTATAGATCATTATACATTTAATATTTATATCAAAAATACTGTTTTTATTTGAATTCCAGTTATTTAACATACAGGGTAAGTTTCAGCTATATAATCCAATGATCCACCACTGCCATCCAACCCGTGGTGCTCCTCACAAGCAGTACACTCACTTCTTCATCCCCATCACCTCACCCGCCTCCATTCTGATGACTATCAGTTTGTTCTCTTTGTTTCTCTGCCCCTAGTCCCTCCTTTGTTTTGCTCTGTAAATTCCACCTGAGCGAAACCATACGGTATTTGTCTTTCTCTGAGTGACTTATCTTGCTTAGCATTATACTCTCTAACTCCATCATGTCATTGCAAAGGCAAGATTTCAATCTTTTTTTATGGCTGGGTAATAATTCATTACACACACACACACACACACACACATCTTCTTTATCCATTAGTCAGTGGACACTTAGGCTGTTCCAATATTTTGGCCACTGTAGATAATGCTGCTGTAAATATCGGGGTATGTATCCCTTTGAGCTACTGGTTTTTGCTTTCTTTGGGTAAATATTTTTAGGGTATTTATTAGGGTATTTATTTTTAACTTTTTTTAATTTTAACTTTTATACTCTTAATTCTTTAAATTTTTTTATTTTTTATAAACATATAATATATTTTTATCCCTAAGGGTACAGGTCTGTGAATCGCCAGGTTTACACACTTCACAGCACTCACCAAAGCACATACCCTCCCGATAATTTTAACTTTTATACTCTTAACTTAGGGTATTTATTTTTAACTTTTTTGGGAACCTCCATATTGTTTTCCAGTGTATCAGCACCAGAAAAAAAATAGACTTTGTTAAAACAAAGATTATTTTAGAGGCAAGGAAGGACATTACTATAGTAACAAGTGGATATAACAAATATTAATATTTATGCACCCAATACTGGAGCACCTAAGAAGATAAAGCAAGGATTTACAGACCTAAAGAGAGAAACTGATGGTAATACAGCAGTAATTGGGGGGGGGGGGTCTTTAAAACTCCCATTTCCATCAATGGGATAGATGGAGGCAGAAAATCAATAAGGAAAATAGTCTTTGAAGGAAACATTAGACCAGATGGACAGAACATATATTCAGATCATCCCATCCCTAAACAGAATATACATCCTTTTCAAGTGCACATGGAATGTTCTCCAGACTAGAACATAAATCAGGCCACAAAACAAGCCTCAGTAAATTTAAGGAGATTTAACTCCTAGCATGTATCTTTTCTTTTTCTTTTTTAAAGATTTTATTTATTATTTATTTGACAGAGAGAGATCACAAGTAGATGGAGAGGCAGGCAGAGAGAGAGAGAGATAGAGGGCGCAGGCTCCCTGCTGAGCAGAGAGCCCTATGCGGGACTCGATCCCAGGACCCTGAGATCATGACCTGAGCCGAAGGCAGCGGCTTAACCCACTGAGCCACCTAGGCGCCCACATGTATCTTTTCTGATCATAATGGTATGAGACAAATCCCAGCAAAGAAGGACTAGAAAAAAAAAAAAAAGCATAGGGAGACAGTACAATCTACCCATTGTTCAAGGAAGCAAGCCAAGAAGAAAAAGAAAATACATGGAGGTAAATGAAAATGAAAAGAAAACAATAGTGCAAAATCTTTGGGATACAGAGAAAGCAGTTCTAAGAGGGATGTATATAGCGCTACAAGCCTAATTCCAAAGAAAAAAAAAGGCTCAAGTAAGGTTCCAGGGGAGTAGAGGAAAAGAAAGTATAACGATCAGAGCAGAAATAAAGAGACTAAAAAAAGAAAAAGTAGGGGAAAAAAGTCAGGCCCTCCTCCCCATGAAGACCAGTGCAAACTCTGCCAACACAACCCTTGACCTCGGCCCTCGGCACAGGGCACGTTTCACAAGCATACGACTGTGTACCTTGTTAAAATGCGCCTCTCCCCTGCTGGGAACCAGGCCCTGCACAGAGCAGGCAAAGCGAACCTTGCAGACAACCGGATCTGAGGAAGGTGATGCCCAGGACTCAACCGCAGAACAAGCACAGCACACCCAGGAGACACTGAAGTGCCAAGCCCCAGGGAACAGGGGACACGGCACTGCATTTCTGGCCCTATTCTTCAGAAGGCTGCTATCGCTAAGAGCGAGAGAAGTGGCTGGCTTTCCTCACACATACACAACATAAAGAGGAGACACAGAAATCTGTCCCAAATGAAAGAACAGGACCAAATCAAAGCAACAAATCTAAGTGAAACGAATATAAATAATATGCCTGATTGACTCAATCGAATGTGGTAACATCTGTATTATGGGGATGTTAGAGGAGAGAAGGGGACAGAAAATTTATTTGAGTAACAGCTGAAAACTTCCCTCATCTGGGAAAGGAAACAAATCTATGAGGCACAGAGAGCCCCCAACAAATTCACAGAAGGTGCACACCAGGACACACAGCAATTAATGTGGCAAAAATATAGTGATAAAAAAAATTTCAAAGCAGGAAAAAATCACATACAAGGGAAACTCCAAAAAGCTATCAGTACAGTTTTCAGTAGTCACTTGGCAGCTCAGAAGGGAGTGGCATGATATACTGAAAATGCTGACAGGAAAGAAGTCTGCAGCCAAGAATACTCTGTTCAGCAAGTACATCATTCAGAATAGAGGGGGAGAGAGAGTTTCACAGACAAAAATGAAAGGCATTCCTGACCACTAAACTAGCCCTGCAAGAAATACTAAAGGGAACTGTTTGGAAAGGCCAGACTGAAAGTGATAGTACAAAGGGAGGAAACACAAAAGCAGTAAAAATAAGTATTTCTGTAAAAGCCAGTCAAGGGATCCATGAAAGGATGCTAACTATGACACCATATGTGTAAAACATAGCAGGCAGAGGAGTATACAATATATTCATACTTAAGTAACTATCAACTTCATACAGATGCTATTACACAGAAGATGTTACGCAGAAGATGTGTGGAAACCTGATTGTAACCACACACACAGTAACACATACGCAAAGAATAACGAGAAGGGAACACAAGTTATCACTAAAGAAAGCCAACAAACCATGAAAGAGCAAAAGAGGAAAGGATTAGAGAAAAATCTACAGAAACAACCTCAAAACAAGTAACAAAATGGCAATAAATACACATCAATAATTACTTTGAGTGTAAACTGACTAAACGCTCCAATCAAAAGGCAGAGGGTGATAAGCGAATAAAAAACAAGACCCATCATAATGCTGCCTACAAGAGACTAATTTCAAACCTAAACACAACTGCATTTGGAAAATGAGGGGATGGAAAAGATTTATCATGTAAATGGATGTCAAAAGAGAGCTGGGGGCAAATGGGTGGTGTGTGCCCGGGTGGCTCAGTCAGTTGAGCAGCTGCCTTTGGCTCAGGTCATGATCCCAGGGTCCTGGGATCGAGCCCTGCATCGGGCTCCCTGCTCAGTGGGGAGCCTGCTTCTCCCTGTCCCTCTGCCTGCCACTCTGTCTACTTGTACTCTCTGTCAAATAAATACATGAAGGAAATAATATTAACACAATAATAGTAGGGGATGTTAACATCCCACATACACTGATGGACGGATCATCCAAACAGAAAATCAGTAAGGGAACACTAGCTTTGAATGATCTTCTGGACCAGCTGGATTTAACAGACATACTGAGATCACTGCATCCTAAAACAGAATGAATACACATTCTTTTCAACTGCACATGGAGCATTCTCCAGAATGGGACACAAGTCACAAAACAAGTCTGAATAAATTAAAAAAAAAAAACTGAAGTCATACCATGCATCTTTTCTGACCACAACATTACGAAACTAGAAATCAACCACAAGAAAAAAGCTGGAAAGACACAAATACATGTAAGTTAAGTAAGATGCTACTGAACAACGAATGGGTCAACCAAAAAAATAGAATTATATGGAAACAAGTGAAAACAAAACCACAATGCCCCAAAATCTCTGGGATGCAGCAAAAGTGGTTCTAAAAGGGAAGTATAGAACAATATAGGCCTGCCTCAAGGAGCAAGAAAAGTCTCCCACAACCTAAGTTTATACCTAAAAGGAGCTACAAAAAGAAGAAACAAAACCCAAACCAAACTCAAGGAAGGAAATAATAAAGTTAGAGCAGAAATAAATAATACATAATCTAAAAAAATAGATGAAACTAGGAACTGGTTCTTTGAAAAGACCAATAAAACTGGTAATCTTCTAGACAGATTCAAGAGCGAGAGACAGAGGCAGAGGACTCAAAATCACAAATGAAAGAAATAACAACCAACACAACAGAGTATCGTTGTGTTGTCCAGATGTTGCACAACTTTAACAGATTATTATGAAAACCTATATGCCAACAAATTGGACAACTGAGAAGAAATGGAGAGATTCCTAGAAACATAGAACTTAGCAAAACTAAAGCAGGAAGAGAAAATTTGAACAGACCAATTACCAACAATGAAAGTTAATCAGTAATATTTGAAAATTCCCCTAAACAGAAGTCCAGGACCAGAGAGCTTCACAGGTGGATTCTATCAAACATTTAAAAATTAATACCTATTCTTTACAAACTGTTCCAAGAACAGAGGAGGAAGGCAAACTTCCAAATTCATTCTACAAAGACAGTATCACCCAGACACCAAAACCAGATAAAGACACCACAAAAAAAAAAAAAAAAAAAAAAAAAGGAACCACAGGCCAACATCCCTCATGAACACAGATACAAAAAACCCCAACAAAGTATCAGCCAACTGAATCCAACTGTATACTAAAAAAATCATTCACCACAATGAAATGGGAATTATTCCTAGGGTGCAAGACTGGTTCAATATTGGCGAGTCAAATCAACAAGGATATTTCACACCAATAAGAATAAAAACCGTATGATCACTTCAATAGATACAGGAAAACCACTCCACCAAGTACAACATCCATCCATGATAAAACCCTCAACAAAGTAGGTTTAGAGGGAACACAATGAAGGCCATATATGAAAAACTCACAGCTAACGTCATATTCAATGGGAGAAAACAGAGCTTTTCTCCTAAGATGGGGAACAAGCAAAGGTGTCCAGTCTCACTATTTTTATTCAACACCGTACTGGAAGTCCTAGCCACAGCAATTAGACAACAAAGAAATAAAAGGCATCCAAACTGGTAAAGTAGTAATAAAACTATTTGCAGATGATACTGTATGTATAGAAAACCCTGAACACTCCAAAAATCCATTAAAACTGAAAAATGAATACAGTAAAGTCATAGACTACAAAAATCAATGTAGAGAAACCTGTTGTATTTCTACCCACTAATAATGAAGCAAAGAATGTGAAATTAAGGAAACAATCCCATTTACAATTGCACCAAAACCAGTAATATATCTAGGAATAAATTTAACCAAGGAGGTGAAAGACCTGTAGTCTGAAAACTGTTGAACACTGATGAAAAAATTAAAGACAATGCAAAGAAATGGAATGATATTCTGTGCTCATGGACTAGAAGAAGAAATATTGTTAAAATGTCTATACTACCCAAAGCAGTGTATAGATTTAATGCAATCCCTATCCAAATACCAACAGCATTTTTCACAGCACTAGAACAAACAATTCTAAAATTTGTACGGAAGCACAAAAGACCTCTCAAATACTCAAAGCAATCTTGAAAAAGAAAAAATTGGAGGTATCACAATTCTAGATTACAATGTGGTAGTAATTAAACCAGTACGGTATTGGCATAAGACAGACATGTGGATCAATGGAATAGAACAGAAAACCCCAAAATAAACCCATGGTTAAACAGTTAATTAATCTTCAACAAAGGAGGAATGAATATACAACAGAAAAGAAACAGTCTCTTCAACAAATGGTGTTGGAAAAACTGGACAGCTACATGTAAATGAATGCAGTGGGACCACTTTCTATCACTAGACACAAAAATAAAGTCAAAATGGTTTGAAGATGTAAATGTGAGACCCAAAACCGTAAAACTCCTAGAAGAGAGCACAGGCAATAACTGGTCAGACACTGGCCATAGCAACAGTTTTCTAGATATGTCGCCTGAGGCAAGGGACATAAAAGCAAAAATAAACTACTAGGACTATATCAAAATAAAAAGTTTCCCTAAAGCAAAGGAAACCGTCAATTAAAGGCAACCAACTCAATGGTAGATGTTGTTTGCAAATGACATCCAGTAACAGGTTAGTATCCAAAAATATATAAAGAACTAATAAAACTCAACACCCTCCCCAAACAAATAATTTTAAAATGGGCAGAAGATATGAACAGATATTTCTCCAGAGACACAGAGCTGGCCAACAGATATATGAAAAGATGCTCAACATCACTCATAAAGGAGTTGCAAATCAGAACTACAATGAGGTATTACCTCATACCTGTCAGAATGGCTTAAATAAAAAACACCATCAACAACAAGTATTGGCAAGGATGTGGAGAAAAATAAACTCTCTTGTACTGTTGATGGGAATACCAACCAGAGCAGCCACTGCAGAAAACAGAATGGAGGTTCCTCAAAAAATTAAAAATAGGGCGCCTGGGTGGCTCAGTGGGTTAAGCCACTGCCTTCAGCTCAGGTCATGATCTCAGGGTCCTGGGATCGAGTCCCGCATCGGGCTCTCTGCTCAGCAGGGAGCCTGCTTCCTCCTCTCTCTCTCTCTCTCTCTCTGCCTGCCTCTCTGCCTACTTGTGATCTCTCTCTGTCAAATAAATAAATAAAATCTTTAAAAAAAAATTAAAAATAGTATTACTGTATGATTCAGGAACTGCACAACTGGGTATTTAACCAAAAAACCCAAAAACACTAATTCAAAGGGATACATGCACCCCCATGTTTACTGCAGCATTATTTATAATAGCCAAACAATGGAAGCAGCCCAAGCATCCACTGATGATGAATGAATAAAGAAAATATATATGTAGAATGCATTATTATTCATCTATAAAAAGAATGGAATCTTGCCATTTGCAACAACATGGATGGAGCTAGAGAGAATAATGCTAAGGGTAGTAAGTCGGCCAGAGAAAGACAAATACTATATGATCTCATTCACATGTGGAATTAGCAAAGGAGCAAAAAGGGAAAAAGGGCAAAACAGACAAATCCTTAGCCAGATTCATCCACAAAAGAGAAAGGATCTAAATAAATAAAATCAGAAGAGAGAGAAGTAACAACTCACACCAGAGAAATACAAATGATTGTAAGAAAATATTGTGACAAATTATATGCCAACAAATTGGACAACCTAGAATAAAGGGATGTATTTCTAGAAAAATACAACCTTCCAAAAATGAACCAGGAAAAAACCAGACCACCTGAACAGACCAATTCCTAGTAGTGAAATTTAATTGGTAATCAAAAAAATCACCAAAAATAGTTGTTCAGAACCAGAGGGATTCACAGGTAAATTTTACTACTCATTTAAGGATGAATACACAATTATTTTCAAACTATTTGAAAAAGAGTAAGGAAAGCTTCCAAATTCATTTCATGACACCAGTATTACCCTAATACCAAAACCACAGGCATCACACACACACACACACACACACACACACACACACACACACACACACACACAATCTCTAGTCCAATATCCCTGAAGACTTTTGCATCTATGAGGATGAAAGATGGAAAAAAAACAATATAAGCCAACTGTATACAGTAATATAGTAAAAAGATCATTCACTGCAGATCATGTGGGATTTATTCCAGGGATGCAAAAATGGTTCACTATTTGCAAAAAACAATCAGTGTTATACACCACATCATCAAAACAAAGGATTAAGATCATACAATCATCTCAAATGCTGCAGAAAAAGTATTTGACTAGATTCAGTGTCAACTCATGATAAAAGTCTGAACAAAGTGGGGTTAGAGGCAACATACCTCAATATAATAAAGGCCATATATGAAAACCCACAGCTAACATAATACTTAGTGAAAAAACAGAGCTTTCTATGTAAGGTCAGAAACAAGACAAGGATGTCCATTCTCACCACCATTATTCACCACTGTACTGGAAAGTCCTAGCCACAGCAATTAGACAAGAGAGAAGGTACATCCATCTCTTGGTAAAGTAGTAAACTATCACTATTTGAAGACTGTATGATATGATACTCAGAAAATCCTGAAGATTCCATCAAAAAACTATGAGAAGTGATAAATGAAGTTAGTAGAGGGGCAGGATACAAAATTAATACCCAGAAATCAGCAGCATTTCTATACACTGATAACAAAGTAACAGAAAGACAAATTAAAAAATACCATCTGCACTTGTACCAGAAAGAATAAAATACCCTGGAATAAAATTAACTAAAGAGATGAAAGACCTGTGCTCTGAAAACTAAAACATGGGTCAAAGAAACTGAAAATGCACAAATGGAAATATATTCTGTGCCCATGTACTGGAAGAATATTGTTAAAATTTCCATTATATCCAAAAGAATCTAGAGATTCAGTGCAATCCCTATCAAAATACAGCATTTTTCACAAAATCAAACAAATAATGCTAAAGTCTGTATGGAATTAAAGAAAACCCCAAAGAGCCAAAGAAATTTTGAGAAAGAACAAAGATGGATGTATCCAAATCCCAGATTTTAAGATACACTACAAAGAGCAGTACTCAAAACAATATGGTACTCGCACGAAAACAGACACAGAGATCAATGGAACAGAATAGACAGCCCAGAAAGAAACCCAATATTATATGGTCAATTTATCCATGACAAAGGAGGCAAGAATATACACCAGGGAGAAAGACAACAAATGGTGCTGGGAAAACTGGATAGCTACATGCAAAGGAATGAACCTGTACCACTTTCTTACAACTTATATAAAAATAAACTCAAAATGGATTAAAGACCTAAATGAGACCTGAAACCATAAACATCCCAGATGAAAACACAGGTAGTATTTTCTCTGACACTGGCCACAGTAACATTTTTCTAGATAGGCTCTCCTAAGGCAAGGGAAACAAAAAATGAACTATTAGGACTACATCAAGTGCTTCCGCAGAGCAAAGTAAAACAATCAACAAAACCAAATGGCAACTTACTGAGTGGAAAAAAGTATTTGCAAATGATGTATCTAGTAAGGGGTAGTCTCCAAAATACATAAAGAACTTATACAACTCAATGCCAAAAAAATAATCCAATTACAAAATGGGCAGAGAACATGAACACTTTTCCAAAGATGTCATACGGGTAGCCAACAGGCACATGGAAAGATGCTCAACATCACTCATCAGGGAAACGCAAATCAAAACTATAATGAGAGATCACCTCATACCTGTTAGAATGGCTAAAATAAAAGACACAAACAATAACAAGTGTTGGCAAGAAATAAGAGATGGCACTTGTGCACTGTTGGTGGGAATCTAAAATGGAAGGCAATGGAGAAAACACTATTAAAGTTCTTCAAAAAGTTAAAAATACCGCATGAGGGGCACCTGGGTGGCTCAGTGGGTTAAAGCCTCGGCCTTTGGCTCAGGTCATGATCCCAGGGTCCTGGGATCAAGCCCCATATTGGGCTATCTGCTCAGTGGGGATCCTGCTCCCCACCCCACCCCACCCCCGCCTACTTGTGATCTGTCAAGTAAATAAATAAAATCTTTAAAAAAAACACCATATGATGCAGGAATTCCACTACTGGGTATTTACCCATAGTAAATGAAAACACTAACTGGGAAAATATATGCACCCCTATGTTCATTGCAGCATTATTTATAATACCCAAATTATGGAAGCAGCCCAAGAGTCCATCAACAGACAAATGGAGAAGGAAAATGTACTGTATGTATTTACATTTATATACATATGTGTGTATATATATTTAAATACAGGGAGCCTGGATGGCTCAGTTGGCTAAGCATCTGCCTTTGGCTCAGGTCATGATCCCAGGGTCCTGGGAAATCCCTGCTCAGCAGGGAGTCTACTTCTCCCTCTCCCTTTGGTACTCCCTGTTTGTGCTCTCTCTCTCTCTCAAATAAATAAATAAAGGCTTTAAACATACACCTACATGGATACTAGATTATGTATATATAAAAAGGATGACATCATTCCATTTGAGACAACATGGATGGACCTAGAGGTTATTGTAAGTGAAGTAAGTCAGACAAAGAAAGACCAATATCCCATGAAACCACTTGTATGTGAAATCTGAAGCAAAACAAAAATCCAAATTCACAGATACAGAGAACAGGTTGTTGCCAGAGAATGGGCACATGCTGGATGGGCGAGGGGTGTGTGTGGACAAAAATGGGTCACAGTAGTCAAAAGGTACAAACTTTATAAAGTCATGTGGATGTTATGCACAGCAGAGCCACTACAATTCAAATATAGGCATACCTTGGAGATAATGCATGTTTAGTTCCAGATGACCACAATATAACGAATATCACAATAAAGTGAATCAAATAAATTTGTTTTTCAGTGCAGACAGAAGTTATGTTTGCACTACAGCCTATTAAGTGTCCAATAGTATGAGATATAAAAACATTACATACCTTGATTAATATGGTATTGCGGGGCACCTGGGTGGCTCAGTGGATTAAAGCCTCTGCCTTCAGCTCAGGTTATGAGCCCAGAGTCCTGGGATTGAGCCCCGCGTCAGGCTCCCTGTTCCACAAAGAGTCTGCTTCTCCCACTCCCCCTGCTTGTGTTCCCTTGCTGTGTCTCTGCCAAATAAATAAGTAAAAATTAAAAAAAAAATACTGTATTGCTAAAAATAAATGCTAATCATCACTTGACCTTCCAATGAGTCTTAATGACTGATCACAGACCACCCTAATTAATACAGTAATAATGAAAAAGTTTGCAATATTTCCAGAGTTACCCAAATGTGACACAGAGACAAGAAGTGAGCAACTGCTGCTGAAAAATGGTGCAGAGAGAGTTGCTCAAGGCAGGGTTGCCACAAACCTTTAATTTTGTAAGAAATGCATCATCTATGAAGTACAATCAAGTTAAGCACAATAAAACGAATTGTGCCTGTACTGTATTACATATTTGAAAATTGTTAGGAGAGTAAATCTTCAAATTTAAAAAGTTATTATTATTTTTTTTTACCTCTGTATGGTGATGGACGTTGATGAAGCTGTGATGATCATTGTGCAATATATACAAATATAGAGTCATCCTGTACTCCTGCAAGTAATGTAATACCCTGTCAATTATGCTTCGATTTGAAAAAAAAACCCAATTAGGTCTGTTAAGTATTCTGAACACTTTATATGTTTGCCTTTGTGTTGATCATGAATTGGGGAGGGAAGCAACCGTCGAGAATTTGTGCTTCTTTTAATATAACTTACAGCCCATTTGATGCAGATGAGAGAGGGGAATAACCGTAGTAAGAAACAATGAAAGTACAGAGCAGCGGTCTGAGCAAAATGAAGCACCAAGAATGCTTAGACTCGGGGCGCCTGGGTGGCTCAGTGGGTTAAGCCGCTGCCTTCGGCTCAGGTCATGATTTCAGAGTCCTGGGATCGAGTCCCGCATCGGGCTCTCTGCTCAGCGGAGAGCCTGCTTCCCTCTCTCTCTCTCTGCCTGCCTCTCTGCCTACTTGTAATCTCTCTGTCAAATAAATAAATAAAATCTTTAAAAAAAAAAAAAAAAAGAATGCTTAGACTCAAGAGAGAAAGTGGTCTCTTGAAAAATCACCAGAGAGATAAAATTTAAGTTGGGTATTGAAACATTTTAACTAGCAGTGACAGGGGGTGTGTGAGAACGGTGGTTATTACTGGGGAAATGCCATGAACAAAAATTTGCTGAGCAAGGATGGCGTGAATCCAATGAACAGTGTGACAGACTGGCAGGAATATCAGGGGAAGTGAGGGAAAGCCCTCTAGGGGATTTAGACTGATTCCACTATCGGCCATGAGGACACCATAAAGATTCTTCAACAAGGACATATCTCTGAGAAGTACCTTACTAGTTACTTCAGGTAGCAGGGTTGCAGATGGATTTGGTATGTAAGGATGAAATGTGTTCAAGTGGAAGGCGGGTTTTAAGATTATAAGGGAATGTGAGGTTATAAGGTTATAAGGGAATGATGGCTTCTAGAGTAAGAATGGAAAACATTTGTATTAAGAGAAACAACAGACTTCTGGGAAAGATGGTGAACTAGGAGATCCTAAGCTCACCCTGCCCCACCATATACCTAGGTAACACTCACATCAGTGTAAATAGCCCAGAAAATGACCCAAAGACTGGCAGGACAGACCCTCCAGAGCTAACCAAAGAGGAAGAGGCCACATGGTAGGAAGGGTAGAGATGCAGCCTGGAACCAACTTGAGCCAGGAGACTGTGTGTGGGAAGGAGGACACACTGTAATCACAGAGAAGGGAAAGAAGCAGACCCCACACCTGGCACACCATACATGGGGGACCTACACTGGGAAGATGAATCCCCATACATTTGCCTTTGAAAGCCAGAGGGGCCTAAGAATCAGTGGGCTTAATTTCCAGAACTTAAAACATCAGTGGCTCAGCTCTGGGAGAGCAGGAGGGGTGATAGGAAACTGAGTCTCCACCCTTAAAGAGATAGCATAAGGAAGAACCCTGCTGAGATACTCCAAAAAATGGCAGTTAAAAAAAAAAAAAAACTGCCTAGAGTACATGGGAAGATTTATTTACTAATCTCAGAGAGTGCCCTGGAAGGGCAGGGATCTTTGGGCAACTTCTCCAAGAACGAAACAGCTGGTGGGCACTATTTAGCTCCCCTGCCCCTAAGCCTAGATACATGGACAGCTATAGGAACGAGAGCAGCACAAACTTCTCCACCTAGCTTGCTAACACGTGCCCCATTCCCCTGAAGTCTACAGCATACTCAAGTCTCCTAGTTCTCCAAAGTGGCTCCAGGTCCGTTCCCATAGATCTGCACAAACCTGGCTAACAGCAGGCCCAACTCCCACACTCTCCCGTGCTCCTGCACAAACCACCCTCTGCAAGAGTTCTCCAAAGCAATGTGACAAACATGGCATTGTGCAAGCAGTCCTGACTGCCCTGGAGAGAAGGGAAGATAATCACACTCACCAGCAATACCAGCAGTGGGCTGAGGGTAGTCATCTGGTCTGACTGCAGGCCCCTCCCAACATGGAAGGCCTCAAGGGACAACATAGTTTGGTAACTGCAGCTCTGGCAAACTTCTGGTCTGACTTAGCTCAAGCCGAAGATGGCTCCAGACTGGCCCATTAACAACACAGGGACCAAACCCTGCCCCAAAACTGGCAAAAGGAGCCACTGCAGATGACTGGACTTAAGGCGAACACAGCTCAACCACAATACCAGGGCACACAACAACACGCAGAAGAGACAGCCTTAAAGTGCCAGATTCTGGGACACAGCAGACATTACACTGCCCAGCACTATAGGACTACTTCTTCACGAAGTCACTACCCCCAAGAGCAGGAGACGTAGCTGACTTTCCTTACACACAGAAACAAACACAGAGCATTAGACAAAATGAGAAGACAAAGGAATGTGTCCCAAATGAAAGAACAGGTCAAAAATCATAGCAGGAGAACTAAACGAAAGGGAGATAAGCAATATGCCTGATAAAGGATTTAAAGTAATAGTTATAAAGATACTCACTGGACTTGAGAAAAGAGTGGAGGATTTCAGTAAGACTCTCCACAAGAGACAGAAAATATAAGAAAGAACCAGTCAGAGATCAAGAACTCAGTAACTGAAATGGAAAATATGCAAGAGAGAATAAAGAGCAAACCAGAGGAAACAGAACAAATCAGCTACCTGGAAGACAGAGCAATGAATGGAGAGCAATCCAGCTGAAAAGGAGAAAGAAAAAATAATAAAAAATGGGGATAGATCAGCAACATCACTGAGCACAGAAACATCTGCAATACAGGGATCCCAGAAGGGGAAGAGGGAGAGAAGGGGGTAGAAAATGTATGTGAACAATAGATGAAAACTTCCCAAATCTGAGGAAGCAAATAGAAATCCAGATCCAGGAGGTACAGAGTCCCTAGCAAAATCAACCCAAGGAGAGCCACCCCAAGACATGTAGTAATTCAAGTGGCAAAAAATGGTGCTCAACAGAGAATTTTAAGATGAGCAAGAGAAAAAGAAAACATGCTAACATGTGCCCCACCTCCAGCAGAAAACCTCTGTAGGCCAGAAGAAAGTGGCATGATCTATTTGAAGTGCTGAAAAGAAAAACCATGCAAGCAAGAATACTCTACCCAGGAAGGCTACCATCCAGAATCAATGAAGAGAGAAAAAGTTTCCCAAACAAAAGTTGAAGGCATCACCACCAAGTAAGTCCTGTAGGAAATGTTAAAGGGGACTCTTTGAGCCTAAAGGAAAGACAATAAGCAGGAGTAAGAAAAGTACAAGTGCAAAAGCAGTAAATTATGCCTATGTATAAAAAAATCAGTCAACGGATTCACAAAATCAAAGGATACATAGTATGACACCATATACCAAAATAGGGGGAGGAGAGTAAAAATTTCGTGCTTTTAGAGCTGGTTCAAACTTTAATGACCATCAACTTAATGTAGAGTGCTATATGCATACTATATTATATACAAACATAATGGTAACTGTTAAGTGAAAAACTGGTAATAGATATGCAAAAAAATAAACAGGAATCCCAGTTTATCACTAAAGAAATCCAGCCAATGAGGAGAGAAGAGAACAAGATTAGAGAAGAACTACAAAAATACCTATAAACAAGTAACAAAATGGCAGGAAGTACACATCTATCAGTAATTACTTGCAATGTAAATGGACTAAACTCTCAAAAGACACAGGGTGACAGAATGGATTAAAACAAAAGCAAGACCTGGGGCACCTGGGTGGCTCAGTCAGTTAAGCGTCTGCCTTCAGCTCAGGTCATGATCCCAGGTCAAGCCCCACATCAGGCTCCCTGCTCAGCGGGAAGCCTGCTTCTCTGTCTCCCGTTCCCCCTGATTGTGTTCCCCCTCTCTCTGTCAAATAAAAAAATAAAATCTTTAATTGAAAAAAAAAAAAGGCAAGACCTATGTTGCCTACAAAAGACTCATTTCAGACCTAAAGACACAGAACACAAGTAAAGGGATAGAGGTGCCTGGCTGGCTCAGTTGGAGGAGTACATGACTCTTGATCTCGGTGAGTTTGAGCCCCACGTTGGGTGCAGAGATTATCTAATAAATAAAACTTTTTAAAAATGTAAGGGTTCCTGGTGGCACAGTCGGTTGAGTGTTTTGACTCTTGGCGTTGGCTCAGGTCGTGATTTGGGGGTCTAAGATCAAGCCCAACTCAGGCTCTGCAATCAGCCCAGAGTCTGTTTAAGGTTCTCCTTCTCCTCCCTCCTTCCATCTGCCCTCCCCCAAACCCTGCTCTAAAAAAAAAAAAAAAAAAAAGGGTGAAGGGTTGGAAAATAATTTATTAACCAAACAGAAGTGAAAAGAAAGCTGGGGTCATAATAATTGTATCAAAAAAATAGACTTTGAAAGTAGCACAATAATAGTAGGGCACTTTAAGATCCCATTTACATAACTGGTTAGATCATCTAAACAGAAAAATAACAAGGAAATAGTTTTTAATGACTCAAGGACCAGATGGATCTAACATATATTCAGAACATTCCATCCTAAAACAGCTGAATACACATTCTTTTCAAGTGCGCATAAAACATTCACCAGGGTATATCACATGTTAGGCCACAAAACAAGTCTCAACAAATGCAAAAAAATGAAGTTTTATCATTCATCTTTTCTAAGCACAATGGTATTTAACTAGAAATTGGCTACAGGAAAAAGATCTAAAAAGAACACAAATATATGGAAGTCAGGCAACATGCTACTAAACAATGAATGGGTCAACCAAGAATTGAATAAAAAAAAACAACCACATGGAAACGAATGAAAATAAAAACAGTAACCCAAAATCTTTTGGTTACTCTAAGAGGGAAGTTTATAGTAATACAGGCCTCCTTCAAGAAGAAAAATCTCAAATCAACAACCTAATCGTAGAATAACCAGTAGAATAAAGATTAGAGCAGAAATAAATGAAACAGAAACTTAAAAAAAAAAAAAAAAGACCAATGAAATCAGGCACTGGTTTTCTGAAAAGATTAACAAAAAGCCAGACTCCTAAAGGGAGAGAGCAGGGAGGGAGAATGAGCGCACAGTCAAAATCAGAAATTAAAGAGGGCAGGTAACAATCAATACCACAGAATATAAAAGATTATAAGAGAATATTATGAGAAATTATGTGCCAACACATTGGACAAAGTAGAAAAAATGGACAAATTCCTAGAAACATATAAACTACCAAAATTGTGCCAAGAAGAAATGGAAAATTTAAGCAGACAGATTACTAGCAGTGAAACTGAATCACTAATCAAAGAACTTTTTAAGAAGTCCAGATCAGAGGGGTTCACAGGTGAATTCTAACAAACATTTAAAGAAGAATTTAATACCTATTCTTCTCAATCTATTCCAAAAGATAGAAGAGGCAGGAAAATTTTCAAATTCATTCTACAAGGCCAGCCATCACCCAGACACCAAAACCAGATAAAGACACTACAAAAGGTAAAAATATTATTCACCACAATCAAGTGGGATTTATTCCTAGGATTTAAAGGTGGTTCACTACCTGCAAATCAATCAATGGGGTACTTCACATCAACACAGATAAAAACCCTATGATCACTTCAAGAGATGCAGGAAAAGCATTTGAGCAAGTACAACACCCATCCATAATAAAACCCTCAACAAAGAAGGTTTAGAACATAGCGTAGTAAAGGTCATGTGTGAAAAACCCATAGCTAGTGAAAAACTGAGAGTTTTACCTCTAAGCTCAGGAACAAGACAAGGATGTCCACTCTCACCACTTTTTTAATTCAGCATTAACAGCTGAAAGTCCTAGCCACAGCAATCAGACAAGAAATAAAAGGCATCCAAATTAGTAAAGTAGTATGACTCTATTTGTAGATGACATGATACTATATGTAGAAAATCCTAAAGAATCCACAAAAAACTACTAGAACTGCTAAGTAATTCAGTAAAGTTGCAGGATACAAAATCCATATATAGAAATGTACTGCATTTCTACTTGGTAATAATGGAAGTAGCAGGAAGAAAATGTAAGACAATAGTCCATTTACAATTGCACCAAAAATACCTAGGAATAAACTTAAAAGGAGGTAAAAGGAACTATCCTCTGAAAATTATAAAACACTGAGGAAAGAAATTGAAGATAACACAAACACATGGAAAGATATCCCATGCTCATGGACTGGAAGAATAAATACTGTGAAAATGTCCATACTACCTAAAGAAATCTACAGATTTAATGTAATCCCTATCCAAATACCGATAGCATTTTTCACAAAAGTATCAGAAATAACTCTAAAATTTGTGCGGATCCATGAAGATAGGCAAAAGCAATCTTGAGAAAGACGAACAAAATTGGAGCTATCACAATCTCAGATTTCAAGATATACTATAAAGTTTAGTAATCAAACCAGTATGGTACTGGCACAAAAAACGGACACACAGACCAACAGAACAAAGAGCCCAGAAATAAACCCATGATTATATGGTCAATTAATTTATGACAAAGGAGGCAAGAATATGCAATGGGAAAAAGACAGGCTCTTCAATAAATGGTGTTGGGAAAACTGGACAGCTACATGTGAAGAATGAAACTGGACTTTCTTACACCCTAACAAAAATAAGCTCAAAATGGACTTAAGACTGAAGTATGAGACCTCAAAGCCTAAAGCCCTAGAAGAGAAAGGCCTGGATGGCTCAATTGGTTAAGTGTCCAACTCTTGGTTTTGGTTCAGGTCATGATCCTGGGGTCATTAGACTGAATCCTGTGTTGGGCAGCGTCCTTAACATGGGGAGTCTGCTTGGGATTCTCCCTCTCCCTCTGCACCTCCCCCCATGCACATGAACACTCTCTAAAATAAGTAAATCTTAAAAAAAAAAAAATCCCAAAGGAGAACACAGGCAGTAATTGCTCTGACCCTGGCTATACCAACTTTTTTAGATATTTCTCCTCAGGCAAAGGAAACAAAAGCTATTGGGACTACATTAAAATAAAAAGCTTCTGCACAGCAAAGCTAACAACAAAACAAAGACAACCTACAGAATGGGAGAAGATATTTGCAAACCAATAATGATTTAGTACTCCAAATATTGAAGAACATATGCAACTCAACACCAAAAAAAGCAAATAAGCCAATTTAAAAAATGGGCAGAAGACATGGACAGACATTCCTCCAAAGAAGACATCCAGATGGCCAAGAGGCATATGAAAAGATGCTCAGCATTCCTAATCACCAAGGAAATGCAAATGTAGACCACAATGAGGTATCACCTCACACCCGTCAGAATGGCTAAAATAAGAAACAAGAGGAATGCCTCAGTGATGCAGTTGGTTGAGTGTGACTCTTGGTTTCAGCTCAGGTTGTAATCTCCGAGTTGTGAGATCGATCCCCATGTTGGGGCTCCTGTGCTCAGCATGGAATCTGCTTAAGACTGTCCCTCTCTTTCTCCCTTTGCCCCTCCCCCCATTCCAGGCACAAGCAGATGCACACTCTGTTTCTCAAATAAATCTTTTTTTAAAAAAAAATTTTTATTTATTTATTTGACAGAGATCACAAGTAGGCAGAAAGGCAGGCAGAATAGAGAGGGGAAGCAGGCTCCCTGCTGAGCAGAGAGCCCAATGCGCGTTTGATCCCAGGACTCTGAGATCATGACCTGAGCCAAAGGCAGAGAGGCTTAACCCACTGAGCCACCCAGGCACTCCTCAAATAAATAAATCTTAACAAAAACAAAAACAAGAAACATCAGTGTTGGTGAGGATGTGGAGAAAAAGGAACCCTCTTTCACTGTTGGTGGGAATGCAAACTGGTTCAGCCACTGTAGAAGACAGTATGGATTTCCCCCCAAAAATTAAAAACAGAACTTCCATATGCTCTAATAATTCCACTATTGGATATTTTCCCAAAGAATACAAACACAATAAAGATACATGCACCCCTATGTCTATTTGCAAAACTCAAGATATGGAAGCCACCCAAGTGTTCCTCAATATATACCACATCTTCTTTATTCATTCATATTCATATATGCACATACATATACACAACAGACTATTACTCAGCCATAAAAAAGAATTAAAATATTCCATTTGCAATAACAGGGATGGGTCTAGAAAGTATAATACTAAGGATAATAAGTCAGTCAGAAAAACAAACACCACATGATTCCACTCATATGGAATTTAAGAAACACAACAAATGAACAAATAAAAAAAAAAGAGAGAGAGACAAAAAACTAGACTGTTAAATACAGAGAACAAACTGATGTTACCAGAAGGGAAGATGAGTGGGAGAAATGGGTGAAATAGGTGATGGCCTATATTAAGAATATACTCAACCAGGGCGCCTGGGTGGCTTAGTGGGTTAAAGCCTCTGCCTTCAGCTCAGGTCATGATCCCAGGATCCTGGGACTGAGCCCCGCATCGGGTTCTCTGCTCAGCTGGGAGTCTTCTTCCCCCTCTCTCTGTCTCTGCGTACTTGTGATCTCTGTCAAATAAATAAACAAAATCTTAAAAAAAAGAATACACTCAACCACGAGGAGCACTGAGTTATGTATACAACCGTTGAACCCCATGTGGTACTTCTGAAATTAACACTGGAGGTTAATTATTGCTGGAATTAATAAAATAATGATTAAGAAAAAAAAACCTAAAGAAACTCAAGAAAGAAAAAAAATACAAAGATTACATCCCAGAAGTAATAGCTGTCTGCGTTGGAAAAACCAGGTGGGAGGATGATGGGGGTGAACAGGGTCCTAAAAGACTTCAAATTTACAGGGAAGGTACAACTGGAATAAAACTGGGTTTGAAGCAAACAACATTTACCCTAAGTGCCCATCTAGATTCTAAAAATGCAGGGGAAACCTGAGAGAAGATACTAACCAATACACTACTCTTCCAAGTAGACAACAGATCAGGCAAAAATTCGAGGGACCCACTCTTGTACAGGCTGATGGGTAAGATTCTCACTTGGAAACGCACTTCAACCCAGCATCCCGAGTGCCTTGAACCGTCCCATTCATCAGTAGCACATCCTGCAATCATCATCCTCTTAGGAGTCCTGGCTAGTTTATGGAACAACCATCCACAAGCTAAAAACAAGGAGACTATGTCTTGGGCTTGTGGCTAGAGTCAAGAACACTCCCTCGGGGCGCCTGGGTGGCTCAGTGGATTGAGCCGCTGCCTTCAGCTCAGGTCATGATCTCAGTGTCCTCGGATCGAGCCCCGCATCGGGCTCTTTGCTCAGCGGGAGCCTGCTTCCTCCTCTCTCTCTGCCTGACTCTCCGCCTACTTGTGATCTTTCTCTCTGTCAAATAAATTAATAAAATCTTAAAAAAAAAAAAAAACACTCCCTCAAACAGGAACACCTCGTCACTTAGCACTGTCAGTGACGCTCACCTTTAGGATATTGTTTAGGATATTGTTTCTTACCACAGATGATTAACAGATGTATCTAGTCCTTGATTTACTCCAAGAAACTGACAGGCCCTAAGGTTAAATACAGTTTGAGCAATGATGCCACTCCAGCCTCCTAAAATGCTAGTGGGGGAAAAAAAAAGTGCTGGAAGAAAAGAAGGCCATCAGCTGAAATCAAGGAGTTTTCCAGTACATGGAAAGTATCTATCACACCCATTCACTACCTATACAACTGGCCAAGACAACAAAGTGAGAGGGGCGCCTAGGTGACTCAGTGGGTTAAGCCTCTACCTTCGGCTCAGGCCATGATCTCAAGGTCCTGGGATTGAGCCCCGCATCGGGCTCTCTGCTCAGGGGGGAGCCTGCTTCCAATTCTCTGCCTGTCTCTCTGCCTGCTTGTGATCTCCCTCTGTCAAATAAATAAATAAATAAGAAATCTTAAAAAAAAAAAAAAAGAAAAGAAAGTGAGGAAAAAGGAACATTAGTCAGAACTAGTGAGTGTTCAAGATAGTCAGAATTTATAATCTATTAGTCAGATACTATATATTAATATATATTAAATTTCTCCTCAGGATAGCCATAACCAAATAATAAATATAACAGGGAAAAACTGATCCTTTGACTCAGGGATGAAATTGAGTTGTACTGAAAACCTAAGTCAGTTTAAGCAGAAAAGGGAATGTATGGAGTCCCAAGTAGCTTTGGGCACAGTCACATTGTGAGACCCCAGCAATGTTTCTCAACATTATATCCTACCCCATATCTCTGACTTGCATCCTTCTGCGAGGTCTTCTCTTCCAGACAGACTCTCTCCATGAATTGGACACCCCAGCTGAGAAAGAGTCTCATCTGGTAATATCCACAGAAATCCTAAAATTGAGTCCTGCTAACTTACTTCACCGAGGAATGGACTCTGTTAGGTCAGGTCTGGGTCATTTTTCTCAACTTGGGGTAGGGTCAAATGGGGAGGAGTCAGTATCACCAGAACTACATGGTCTAACAACAAAGGAGGGGTAGTTCCCCCTAAGAAACCTATGGGTGTTGGGGGAAATGGGGAAGACAAAATATCCTCTCTAGATTCCATTCCCCATAGCAGTAGAACCCAAAGTGTTGGAATACACCTAAGAATATAGGATCTGTACAAAGGAAAGCATAAGACACCTAAAATACATTAAAGAATTCATGTTCTTAGACATGTTCTTTACAATATCATAAAGATACTACTTATTCCCAAATTGATCTATGACCAATCCCATTCTATTAAAAAATCCTAAAAAGCAACATCTTAATGGATTCTTTATAAGTTGTTTTTCAGAATTCACCTTAAACAATTCACAAAAATAGCCAAGGATTTATTTTTTCTTTTTAAAGAACAGCATTGGGGAGACTAGATTTAGACCACTAAATATTCAGGCATACATTTTTTTTTAAGATTTAAAGATTTAATTTATTTGACAGAGATCACAAGTAGGTGGAGAGGCAGGCAGAGAGAGAGGGGGAAGCAGGCTCCCTGCTGAGCAGAGATCCCAATGAGGGGCTCCATCCCAGGACCCTGAGGTCATGACCTGAGCCAAAGGCAGAGGTTTTAACCCACTGAGCCACCCAGGTGCCCCTATTAAGGCATATATATATTAATAATAATATATATGAGTAATTCAGACAGAGTGCTATTAGCAGAGGAAAAGGTAGGTCAACAAAATAGAGAATTGGTAGGGGAAAATGGACTATCTGCAATGCTGAAATATCTACCCCAACTCTGAGAAGAAGTGAATCCCACTTCATACTAAAAGAATTACGGACTGGATCAATGACCCAGAACACAGAAGATTTTCTTTATAATCGTGGGACAAGGAGGACTTCCCTCCAAAAGACCCAAACTCCAAAAGCCATAAAGGGGAAAATCTAGGATGATTTAATACTGGCAAGACTGTGAAGAGCTAAGCACTCCCTACCCTGGTATAAATTTGGATTGGTAGATTCGATTTTGAATAGTAATTTGGTAGCAGCCAAGTATTAATACTATTATCTGATTCAGAAACTCTTTCTAGGATTTTCTCCTACAGATATAGTCACGTATAACTATGGGAATAAAAAGACTATGAACCAAAAAAAAAAAAAAAAAAGAAAAGAAAAAAGAATCATGAGACTTTTTTCCTCAGTCCTTAGGAGAAGAAACATGCTAAAATACAGAGCAATGAAAGGTCCCATCAGCTTGATCCCAGGATGCCAAAACCAGGACCCCACCAGAAATCAAGAGTTGGATGCCTAATTGACTGAGCCACCCAGATGTCCCCTGACTAGTCTTCTGAGTCCTTTCTCTTCAGAAAATACAGTTCTGCCTTACTGCAGAAGTTGATGTAACCTTTCATTGTTGCTGGTGTAGAAGCTGCTCAGGATTCTCTCTCTCCCTCTCCTCTGACCCCAACCCCTCGCCCACTGTGCACACACTCTCCTGTCCTGTCCTCTCTTTCTCCCCCTTCCCCTCTACCTTTTCCTCCTGTTCCTCTCTCTCTCTCAAAAAAAAAAAAAAAAAAAAAAAGAGAGAGAGAAAGAAAGAAAGAAAAAGAAAAGATGACTCAGAAGAGCATGTCCAGTTTTTATAAAGGCCTGAAATGCCTGAAGGGATAGCATACTATTTTTTGAAACCAAGTATGAGTATTTTCATTAAAGGTTGCAAATGCAAAAATAACAAACAAACAAACAAACAAACAAACAAATATAAATAAATAAAGGGTGCAAATACTATTTCAATCAAGTGCCAAATGGAAGATCAAGCCCTGGAGTTCAAAGAGGAAACAACCTCCTGAATAAGGAACATCAAGGCAGTCTTCTACTTCAGCCACACCATTCAGGGCCGTGTCGGTGCCAGTGTGTCAGCCAGATTCCTGTTTACCGCATCATCAATCTGTACAATGTTCCAGTTTCAGTTGCTAGAATAAGTGCACTGACTGAAATCAAAAAGGCTGGACGACCTGTTCTTCCAAAATAACTGGAAATATTATTTTACTATTATTATTATTATTATTATTATTATTATTATTATTATTAATTTGGATATTAATGCCTATAGGTTTTATCCTTGGGCATGTCAGTTTGTTAGTTCTGTTACTACAAAAATGGGATTCAGGCCAGCAGTTTCAGCTAGTGTACCTGAACCACTTCTATTACATCTGCCTTAGAACACAGTGGAATTCCAGACCACTCAACGTTCCTGAATATTCAGTTAACCATAGGGCCAACTTTCCTTCCAGAACCCCGCCTCCTGCAAGAAGAGCTCCTGCTTCACTCAACAGTGAGTAGCACATGTGGCTTCATGAATGGAACACTCTGCTTCTTCAATCACCAATTTGTCAGAACCATGCACAACTGTTAATTTTTTCCCAGTGATCTTAAGCAATTTTCCAGAACCATTTAAACCGACCCCCTCAGCTTGTCACCAGTGAACTGGTTACCATAAGCAACTGGCCTGGTTCCGCTGTCCTACAGAGGACTTCAAGGTCTTCTCTTCCAATATTCCAAGCCACCATGATCTTCATTTTGTTCGGGAAATGTAATGCAAGATCTCTAAGAGCATGTCTTAAGAATAGACTTCTGTATGAGAACACTGTATCTGGTTTAAAAAAATCTGCCTCACTAAATTTAGAACACAGGCTCTCTTCTTCCTTAGCACTGGGCCCATCTGGGCATCGGAAACGACTATGTGATTATCCCTGTTTTAGGAGCAGATAAGGAAAACTGCGTATGCCCATCTTATTAGCCTTTTCAGCTCTGGTTAGGTCGTCTTTTGGGTGAGAACCAGCCCTTCTACCAACATGTAGTCATCATCTGTACCACCCAGTTTTGTTATACATAAGCTACATAGAGTTTATATATAAACTATACATATGTGGTAACTAAAGATACATATAAATATTTATTTAAACTAGAACAAAATAGGGGAGCTGGCTGACTCAGAACATGAGACTCTTGATCTTGGGGTCCTGAGTTTGGAGCCACGAACTTACATACATACATACTTGGGGTTCCTAGGTGCTCCGTTGAGCGTCTGACTCTTGGTTTCGGCTCCAGTCCTGAATTCAGGGTCGTGGGATTGAGCCCCAGGTTGAGCTCCATGCTGGGCAGGTAGTCTGCTTGAGATTCTCCCTCTGCCCCTTTCCACCTTGCTCTCACCCAATAAATCTTAAACAACAACAACAACAACAACAAACACTTAAAAAATAAAGTTGGGCAACCCTGTCGGAATCCCTCTCACTCCTGAGAGCTTTTTCTGTTATCTTCACTTAATAAACTTCTATTGCTTTACTCACTGTCTGCTGTCCACCGAGATTCACTCTGACTCCGTGAGACAAAAACCTCTCTCCCCCACATCATTTTAGTGCCGAGACCTGGGATCACTTCCACTAAGGGTGAGTAAAAAGCGGACTTTTTTCTTTCCTTTCCTGGGAGACGCCTCTTCCCTTAGCTGACCTTTTCTCATAAACAGCAAAACCCGCGCACCTGCGGCCAGTTAAAGGCAGAACTGTCTTAAGTCTCAGGTAATAGTCCTTGGGGAAAGGTTTGGTCAACCCTGCTTCCTCAAAGGAAGGGAATGAATGTTGGCCTAACCTTACCCAGTTCTGCTTTCTGTTCACTGGCTGGTCTTAAACGACTTTCTCCTGCCTCAGGGACTTTTTGCCTCAGGTCCTTCCAATCTCTGATAATCAGTAGGGCCTTCTGACCAGGGACTCAGTTCACGGTCGCCCTTAGACTCCTTAATGCCTTCTCTAAGTACCTGGGGATTTTATGGGTTCTATGGTCCTGCTGACTTCGTCATGTTGGGGAAGGATGTTGCCTATGGAGATATAAGTTTTATTTTGTTTTGTTTTTCATTTAAAAAGGTCTTTTCATGAGAACTTAGGTTCAGGAGGAAAATCTTTTCCTTATTTTTTGTTGCTTGATAAGGTGTTTTTCTCTTAGGTACAGTTTAAGTTTAATCACAGCCAGGGACCCAAACCCAAGTTACTGGCAAGCAGGATTAGAGCGCTCTCTATATATGACAAGTTAGAGGGAGCCCAATGTTTCCTGAGCATTTACTGGAACACCTTGGGTATTGAAGAGGAAATTACAGACCCCCCAGCCAATTCCTTATTGGTTGCATTAGTGGCTGGGACTTTAATGGGTCATATAGCTGAGGCTTTCTTATTCCAACAACAGGAATATGAAACTATGATGATTCTAAATCTTGGGGTCTGTACCCCTCAATAGGGTCATGCTTACAAATGGGACCTCAGGTATATGGACAGAAAAAAGCACCCAGGGGAAGGGAAGGGAACATAACTGACTCAAAGTAGAAACTGTTAACCTTGTAAAGCCTTTATGATTAGGGCAGATTTTTGGGGGTGGGGGGGGTCCAGAGGAAAAAAGGAGGATCAGGTGACGGATGGTTAAGAATGGCTACTCCTGCCAGCCTGATACCTCCTCAACCCAAGATGTTAGACCACTCTCTCAGCTTGGGTAGGAAACCATGGGACACCTGGGTTCCCAGGGGAGTGCTGGTATGTAGGGACGCCACATCACCTCTAACAGGTAGGAGAACTCTTACAGGGACCTCGAGATGGGAAACCATTCTCTGCGGGGACTCCTGGATTGGGTACTGCAAAACTGGGTAATTCCCAGGGTGCCTGGGTGGCTTAGTCATTAAGCATCTGCCTTTGGCTCAGGTCATGATCATGGGGTCCTGGGATTCAGTCCTGCATCAGGATATCTGGCCGGTGGGAAGTCTGCTTCTCCTCTCCCACTCGTCTCGCTTGTGTTCCCTGTCTGTCAAATAAACAAAATCTGAACAAAACAAAACAAAAAACTGGGTAATTCCCCTTGTAAAACTTTTCTAGTGTTTTCCATGGGTTAAACTCAGCAGTTTCTTCAAGGCAAGGTAAAACAAGGCATGACCTTCCGGTAAGACATGGTCTCTTCAGTTCCCAAGGACGCCCCCTTGTGGTTTCTTTTAACCCACTGCAAACAATCTGGGTTGCAAATGTGGGAAAGGACTGAGCTCTAACACACACTACATGGCCATAGGGGGATCAGATCTCCTACAGGGAACCAGGCAGATAGACTGAGGTACCCTAAATCCATCCAAGCTTTCAGGGCCCTGACAAAAAGACCTCTAGCAGAAGGCATTTAGCCAAACATGGTGGCTAGTAAACTCCCTCCTGACATATTGGGTAATTGTCTAAATATTCCTCCTCCAAATAAACCTAGATTGCTGGAGGAAACACAGGCCATCCCTAGCAAAGGGATGCGGATTCTCCCTCCCTCTCCCTCTCACTGTTCCTAATAGATGTGAGGGGCTTTTCCCTCATTCATTTCCTAGGTTAATGGCTCTAAGCGGAGCCAACCGTGGTTAGTCTCTCTCAGGACGACGAGTTTAAAGAATATTCCCCAAGCAGCTGAAACTCCTTTGTTTCAGGGAAATTTCCTGTCTTCTCTGGCCTGACATGGACTGCCTAAACCCTCCTATTGGTGGAAAAACTACTCATCTGTCCAAGTGGACGAGCTTTAGAACTGGGAACCCTTTTCTGGGTCTTCTGGCAGCACTTTGCGGGTCTTTCTGCCCCACCCCCTCCTGTTTCTGCACGTTGGGTACAGACACATACACTGCTCACTACAGATCTCCCCACCTGTGTCTCAGGGGATAACTGACAATGGGGAACAAATGGACTTTTAAGAGTGGGCCCACGGGTGCCTGGGTGGCTCAGTGGGTTAAAGCCTCGGTCTTCAGCTCAGGTCATGATCCCAGGGTCCTGGGATCAAGCCCCGCATTGAGTTCTCTGCTCAGCAAGGAGCCTGCCTCTGCCTACTTGTGATCTCTGTCAAAATAAATAAAATCTTAAAAAAAAAGAAAAAATAATAAGAAAAAAGCAGCTACATCTCCTTAAAAAAAAAAAAAGTGGACCTGGGTGGAACATAACTTGGTATTTAAACTAAATTTAAACTATAGGTCTTCAAAGTTATCACCATTAAATGTAAAGCTTGTATACTGTCAAGGTTTGCTGAAGGTCAAATAAGCTCATATTATCTCTGTTGCAATTTGTCAGCAAAAAGATGGCTGAAACGATGGTTAATTGTATGTCTCATCTCCAAGTTTTCACAGAAAATGTTAAAAGAGCTTTCAAAGTCTTTGGGATTAAATTCACTGGACATCTAGGTCTTTCCCAAATAGGAAAAGGTGCTCAATCATTGATTCCTGATGTAGCTTTGTGCTTCTGACTACTTATTGCAAAGAAACTAAGGATATTTTAAGCTGCTGGTAAACGTACTTTGTGTGCAACCAATTCATAACTTTGCCATTTCAGGAATTCTGGTGCGACAAATCACAATGGATTACTACTTAGTCTTCACTGGAAACTAAGATTTCTAAGAATGTAAAATTAGGCAACGCTGTAGAAAAAAAGATGTGTATGAAAGACAAAAAGAATGGAATACTTTTTTGTTGAAGGATAAAAAAACAATTTTGTCCTAGTAGAGACCGGTTGTTTGCAGAGAAATGGCGTGGGACAAAATCTCAATGCAAAAGAAAGTTGTTGGTTTGTGAAAGGAAATCTTTGAAAAGGAATTTTAGGTGTGGTCAGGATAGACTAAGATTACAATAAAGGGATTTTATAAGTACACTGGCAGAAGATTGTTAAAAAGACAAAAGTTTTCTTGAATTGCTCTTGATAAAATGTAAACAGCTATTTTCTCTTTGCCTGCCCCGAAAAACTAGTTTCTAGGTTTTGCCTTTATCAGGTCTTTGAGATGCTTAATCCTAATTAGCTAAGTGCTTTAAAACTTTCCAAGGTTTTAACAAACTTCTCCAAGACTTAAACCATGAACAAAGTCTTGTTGATTCATCAGGCTTGTTTGTCAAGTTATACTGGTATAAGGGTCATCACTCAATGTTCTGGCCGTTGTGAAGTGTTTATGTGACCCAGAAATAATTTGTCAGTTGTATCATACTGAACTCTCGTATCATTAACAATGTCCATTTCTGAGTTTTTGTCTTTTATAACTTTATTCTCTTGTGAAATGAGTTTATCTTCAATGGGGTTCATAAAAAGGACTTTTAGGACAAATACTGGTATTCACTATCTTTTTTTTAAATAAGTTTTTTAAAGATTTTATTTATTTAATTGACAGATCACATAGTAGGCAGAGAGACAGGCAGAGAGAGGGGGGAAGCAGGCTCCCTGCTGAACAGAGAGCCCGACTCGGGGCTCGATCCCAGGACCCTGAGATCAAGACCTGAGCCACCCAGGTGCCCGCCTAATACTTGTTTTATGTTCATCCTTTTGCATGTGCTGATGCGTGTACCGTTTGCAGCTCATTGGGACTCACTGGAGCCATACCACAAGCCCCTGGACCAGCCCCTGGGTAGAGTCTAACAGCCGCGGCCCGACGCCCCATTTTGGCAGGGAGCAGCCAGAGCTGTCATCATCCCACATCCCACTATTCTCTAAGGGCAGTTAGGGTTACTATTTCCAAGTGGGAGGAAAGAGGAAGGGCCAGGTGAGGCTAGGTAGGGAGAGACAGGGAGCCACGGGATCAGGCTAACAAATTCCAAAAATGTAGAGGCACGGGAAAACCAGAGATAAGGGAATAAAGTGACCACCCTGCCCTGCTCGTGGGGGGGGGGGTGTCTTTTACGATAAACTTGTGACCAACACAGAATAACCAGACCCCAAAAAGGAAGTAAGCCATCGAAGGTGTTATCACTAGTCCTTGCTCAATGGCGGTATCGGTAAAAACGTTAAAGAGATTTCAGGTCCCTGGTTCACTTTCCAGAAGAGACCAACCCTAAAGGCCTTTTTCGATTCCACTCAGGAGAGACATCATCAGTATTGGTCTTTCTCCATCTGACTTTCTTCACTTGGCATAGTGCCCTTGAGGTTTCTGAAGTACTTTGTTATTTTTAAGATCTACACCAACAGCCCCGGTGAGGTCCGTCACTTCCCTCACTCCATTTCCACTTACTGGATAAAGCAAACTTCAACACGAAGACTGAGTTCAATGAAATGGCTGTATTACTGAGCAGTTTCTCTGTCATTCAATACCATGGGTCAAGACAAGTTAAGACTTCAATACCCTTTTCCAAACCCTTCTGGAATGACTTGGAAATAATAGTTGGATGAACCCCTTTCTGAAAAAGCTTCACACACGAATCTAAGAGAACCAGCAACAACGATCACCAATGTGGTACCATCTCCTGCTTCTTTATCTGGACAGCTCCACCAGCATTCTGGCTATAGGACACAACGTCCGTGTTTGCTTCAGCATGGTGGTACCATCATTTGTAATGGTCACATCCTTCCCCATCTTCACTTATTTTTATCCTTTTGGTCCCAGGCTTGTTCTAATAGCATCAGCAACAGCTTGACCATGGAGAGATTGCTCAAGTAGCTTTGGGGTGGCTTGTTGTGGTTCTCAGGCAGCCTCGGGGGCACCCACTCAAAGAGCACCACTGCTTGGCTGTGGGAAGCCTGGAGGGTCTGGGTGGGCTCAGAAAGGAAAAACGGGTATGGATTCCAACTGGCTGAAGAGTAATGGCATACACCATTCACCACTGAGGTAGATTCGAACAGGTCACTCCAAAATATGAAACTGTGGCATATTATTTTGAGCTTAAGGCAACTGAGAAATAGCACATACAGGAAAGGCTCTTTGCCCTCCACTTTTCTGCCTAAAAGCAGGGCATGCATTTCCTATGATAAAGGGTTTTTTTTGGTTTTGTTTTGTTATGGGAATACATGTGGGGGTGGGGCACAGGAGGAGATCCGGAAAGAAATCTTACATGGACTCCACACTCAACACAGAAACCAATGTATGACTTCATCTCACAACCGGGGGAGGACAACCTGAGCCGAAACAAGAGTCAGGTGCTTAACTGACTCAGCCACCCAGGCACCTCCACTTTTTATTTTCAGAGGTGTAGTTCATTGATTCATCAGTTGCATGTAACACCCAGTGCTCATTCTATCAAAGTGTCCTCCTAATGTCCCCACTCACCTCCCCTCCAGCAGCGCCCATTTTGTTTCCTATAATTAAGAGTCTCTTATAGTTTGCCTCCCTCTCAAATTTTCATTTACTTTTCCTTCCCCCAGGGTCATCTGTTTTGCTTCTTGAATTCCACATTATAAGTCATGTATTTGTCTTTCCCTGACTTACTTCACTTAGCATAATACTCTCTAGTACCATCCACTTCATCGCAAATGTCAAGATTTCATGCTTTTTGATGGCCATGTAGTATTCCATCATGTATATATACCACATCTTTATTCATTCATCTGTCGATCGACATCTGGGCTCTCTCCATATTTTGGCTATTATGGATTTTGCTGCTATAAGCATTCCCCCTCCCTTTTTAAAGAGATTGTTTAAAAGTAATCTCCATCCCTAGCCTGGGGTTCGAACTCACAAGCCCAAGATTAAGAGTCACACTTTCCAGGGCGCCTGGGTGGCTCAGTGGGTTAAGCCGCTGCCTTCAGCTCGGGTCATGATTGCAGGGTCCTGGGATCGAGCCCTGCATTGGGCTCTCTGCTCAGCGGGGAGCCTGCTTCCTTCTCTCTCTCTCTGCCTGCCTCTCTGCCTGCTTGTGATCTCTGTCAAATAAATAAATAAATAAATAAATAAATAAATAAATAAAAAAGAGTCACACTTTCCACCAACTGAACCAGCCAGGTGCCTCAAGAAAGGTGCCCTCTTATTCCAGGAAGAAGAGCACAATTATCACTGGAGATGGAAATCAACTTCAAGAAGACCATACAAACAAACCGGACTAAAATAACCTTCACCTTCCATTAGATTTCCCCATCTATTTCCTAGTCCCTGTCCTCAGAATATACTACCCCTCTACTTTGTCTACTCCACAATTGATCACTTTTTGTTAAAATGGTCTATAAACCCTGAATCTACACATTCCTTTGAAGTTTCCACTCTTCTATAGTTTCCTGTAAAAACATCAAGATCCGTGTATTTTTTAGCTGTTAACCTGTCTGCTAAATTCCGAGGCCTCAGGTGGAGAGCCTTAGAGTATAAGGTTTTCCTCTCTATCATCTTGCCAGTGATGGGTTGACTGCAAAATGGAAGGTAGAAGTAAAGGACTTTTTATGAGCTTGTGTACTGATTGCTTAAAATCAAGAATAGTATATATCGTATTTAAACAAGTAAAAAAGGAAATTTTCATCAATTCAAGTTACTCCTAAGAACATTCTTATTAAATTCCAAGGAAAACCAACAAATTTTAAAAAAAGATACGTAAGTTTATTAAAAATTTGAAGATATTTAACAATTTAGTGAAGTCAAAAAAAAATAAGTTCTTTGTAAAATCTAGAAAGGTAGAATTAGGAATTAGATTTCAAAGGATTTAGAAAGAATTCCCTATAAAAGTTTTTAATGTTACATTCCTTGTCAAACTGGGACTTGGGAGGGCCTTCGGCATTCCATCCCTGACTGCCTGCCTTGAGAATTAAGTCCGCAGCAGCACAGGAAACTGGCTAGACGAGAGATGCACATTCACTCTGATCCAAGTGTAGCAAAAAGCACCATGTTTCTTACTTACTAGAATGTAGCTTCTACTGCAATTTCTTAGAGCCATGAACCTTTAGAATCCATCTTCCCCACTCAAAGAGCCATTTTCGCCTTTGTCTTAATACCTCGGAGTACTCGCCAAGAGTTAAAGCTCCTGCTGAACTATCACCATGGGACTCCTTAGATGAAGGCAGGTAAAAAACAGTCTCAGAGGATGGTTTACTCTGTTCTATTCTTTCACATCTCAAATTCAGGTGGCTGGTCACAGTTTTTAGGCAGGTAGAAATGCGTTAAAAATTTCAGAACTCACGGTAATCTTTTCCAGAAGTAGATTAAGATCACTGCCGTAAAGCATGACAGAAGAGCCTGGACCAGCAGTCTTTTCCAAGACAGCAGCGTGGGTGTGAAGAAGAGACAAAAGCCATCCTGCAAGGGGGAGGGATAGGCAGTGAGACTGGTGCAGAATCCCCCACAGCTGAACTTCATGAAATACACTAGTGCTTTGGTATTAAACAGCAAGGAAACTTTTGGATTTAAAGCATAGAGGCAACCTGTACTTCGGAAACTGAGTTTGGATTTGTAAGGAATCCAACAGGGCAAAGAAGAACATAGGAGACACAACTTTGTCACAGCAAGAATACTTATCTTTTGATTTGCACCCCCCCCCATTTTAAGAGGACACCAACCCCCTCACCCACCAAATAATCTGATTAAAAATGGGCAGAGGAGGGGTGCCTGGGTAGCTCAGTAGGTTAAGCATCTGCCTTCGGCTCAGGTCATGATCCCGGGGTTCTGGGATCGAGCCCCACATCAGGCTCTTTGCTTAGCAGGAAGACTGCTTCTTCCTCTCCCACTCCCCCCTGCTTGTGTTCCCTCTCTCACTGGGTCTCTCTGATAAATAAAAATCTTAAAAAAAAAAATGGCAGAGGACCTGAATGGACCTTTCTCTGAAGAAGACCTACAAATGGCTAAAGGACCCATGAAAAGATGCTCAGCATCACGCATCGTCAGGGAAATGCAAATCTAAACCACAGCGAGAGGTCATCTCACACCAGTCAATGTCTAGTATCAAAAATACAGAGAGTGTTGAAGATTTGGAGAAAAGGGAACTGTTTACGGGAATGTAAACTCATGCAGCCACTATAGTATGGAAAACAGTATGGCAGTTGCTTAAAAAAAATTCAAACAGGAATGGTGTATGACCCAATAATTCCATTTCTGGGTATTTATCTGAAGAAAACAAAAAGATATATGCACCCCTGTGCTCATTACAGTGGTATTTACAATAGCCCAACTATGGTACAACTCAAGCATCCATCGACAGGCTAATGGATAAATAAGATGTAGTATTTATACAATAGAGTATTAGCCATAAAGATGGAGCTCTCGCCACCTGAACCAACATGCGTGGACCCAGAAGACATTATGCTAAGTGAAGCAAGTCAGAAAGACACAAAACATGATTTATATGTGGAATCTAAAAAATGAAAGAACGAAACAAACATAATAGAAATGGGCTTATAAATACAAAAAACTGGAAGAGAGGTGGGTAGGAAGATAGGCCAAATAAAAAATAAAACCATGAAGCATTTTTATTACTTATTTACTATTTTTTAAAATTTTACTTATTTCAGAGATTGAGCACCAGCTGGGGTGGGGAGGGCATGGGGAGGAGGAAGAGGGGGAATACAAGGGGAGAGGGGCAGAGGGAGAAGCGGATTACTCCGTGCTAGGCAGGGAGCCTGAGGCAGGGGTCTATCCCAGGACACCAGGATCATGACCGGAGCTGAAGGCAGATGCTTAATCAACTGAGCCACTGAGAGGCCCCTCATTTCAATCACTATACTGTACACCCGAAATCATTAACACTGTAAGTTAATTATACCAAATTTTAAGTTAAGAAAATTTTTAAAATTTCAAAGGAAAAAAAAAAAAAACCTAAGAGGATCGTAGACTACTTTACCACATTCTTTCCTGAGCAAAGGGCAGGGCCGTTTGGGAAACTGGCAAATCGCTAGGTTGAAATTGATCATCGAAGACAGTAATACAAGAAGCTCCATTCAGGGGGCACCTGGGTGGCTCAGTGGGTTAAAGCCTCTGCCTTCCGCTTAGGTCATAATCCCAGGGTCCTGGGATTGAGCCCCATATCGGGCTCCCTGCTCAGGGGGGAGCCTGCTTCCTTTCCTCTCTCTCTACCGGCCTCTGCCTATTTCTGATATGTCAAATAAATAAAATGTAAAAACAAGGAAAGAGGCTCCATTCAGAAAAATGGAAAGGAAATGAATGAAGTCTGGAGAGTGGCTTTTTTAAATGCAGGGGAAGGGAAAGAGAGAGAAGAGTGCAGAGGGGAGAGAGAATCTTCAGCAGGCTCCGTGCCCTGCTGGAGCGACTCAATCTCACAACCCTGAGGTCAGGACCTAAGCCAAAAATCAAGTCTGACATTTCACCCACTGAGCCACCAAGGTGCCCTGAGATAGTAGCATTTAAGTGTAGCTGGGAGAGGTATGGCCATGTCTTCACTCAACTGGGGGAATCTGGGCCTCTTGATGCTAAAGGAATAGTCCTTAGTCAATGCTATTGAGTCAAAATGAAAATAAGAACTATGAGCTCCTTCCAATCAATTTCCTCTAATTACAGAGGGCCCTTCGGAGCCAAATGCCTTAAAAAGGGCTCAGGTCCTTTCTTAAGAGTGCCCAGGCCTGGATGATTGAAGAACAGCACACAGGCCAAGAAGAACACAGGAGTTAATGCTAACAGCTCAAACTGTTCATAGACGGTCAAGGTTCTGATTCCCATACTACCTCTCCTCCACAAATGGGGCCAATTTCCTCACAACAGGGGATGCCAACTACCAACAGGAACTAAATTTCCGGTCTTCCTTATTTTTTTTTTTAATTTTTATTTATTATTTAACAGAGAGACAGCAAGAGAGGGAACACAAGGAAGGGGAAGAGAGAGGGAGAAGCAGGCTTCCTGCTGAGTAGGGGGCCAACAGCGGGATTCAATCATCCCAGGATCCTGGGATCACCACTGGAGCCTAAGGCAGACACTTAACCATTGAGCCACCCAGGTGCCCCTCCACCCCTTAGTTCCTTTCTTAATAGCTGGTTCCAACATTTTGGCCAAATTCATTATGTAACTTGGGTCACTGCAGTCCTTGACTCAAGACCAGGAAGGAAGAGAGGAAAAGACCAGGAGTCTCGCTAAGAAACCAAGAGGCATGCTCTCCTCATACTGAAGGGTGGGTGGGCTTCCCTTGATCACTGACGGGGTTCAGGAGCTGCAGGGCAGAAATCAAGGACCTGCAGCTGAAAGCCCAGGCACCTGGTTATCACTCAGTGAGGGGCTGGGTGCAAAGGGCTGGAAGTTAAGGAACCCTGAGTCAACACCACCACTGGGTGCCTGCGCACACCACTTCTGGCCTCGGGCTCTTCTTAGCTAAGAAGTGTCGGGGCCTGGGCAGGGGAATGCCTTTTCACTTGTTACGGTTTTATGCTGGTGCTCTCCAAACGTTAACAGGCAGAGGAGAGTTCTCACCCACCTGGCCCAGGGTCACCCCACTGCTGACTTTACCAGTTTGGGGATCTCTCTGTGAGCTAAGCGTCCAGCCCTAACGTGGGCGTGGGCGCATCCGAAAACCCCTAAGACCCGCAAGGGTAAGGCCAAAGTGTGCCAAGCAGGTAATGCGCGGCTGCTTTAGAATGAGTTAATAGAGAGCGGTCTAGCGAGGGCGGTGTCTGCCAGTCTGACCACCAGGAGAGGAAGCCCGACTTAACACTGGAAATCCTCGTCTTGCTGAAAGGAACGCCTCATGCGGATGACCCCGCGAGCCTCCTCCCGCGGTCGGGCCATTGGAGCGCGCCCCCGGCTGCCTACCCGCCCCCGCGTCCCCCCGCGCTCACCCAGCCGCCGTGCGCCTCCAGCCAGGCGCGGTGCTGCCCTGTGAGCCGACCGCAGAGGAAGTCCACCAGGCGCCGGCAGTCCTGGCGAACGCTGGCCTCCCACTCCCCCAGCTCCAGCTCCAGTTCCGGGTCCGGCCCCAAGTTCGAGCAGGCCCCCGACGGCGGGCGCTCCAGCAGCGTTCCCGCGAAGGTCAAGAGCGCCACCACACGGCCCCAGCTTAGGGCTTGGGGGTGGGCGAGTATCTCCCGCTCCAACTGAGCCACCAGCTCGACGCGGTTGCCGCGGTAGCCGCGGTAATCCGACAAGAAGCGCTCGTGACGCTGCCGCACGCCGGCGGCCACCGAGCGCAGCACCGCGGCCTCGCGCGTAGACGGCGACCGCGCGGGGGTGCCGGGGCCGCGGGCGCAGTACTCCAGGTAGTCGGTCAGCAGCTGCGCCGTGCGCTCCCTCAAAGCGTCCGCCATGGCCCGACCTCTCCCCGCGCTGCCCGACCCGACCCGGTTTTCTAGGTCCCGCTGCGCCTCCGCCCAGGGAGGGGCCGCCACACCCCTCCCCGGTTCGGCCCGGTAGTTGTTTTTCTAGGTCGGGAGAGGAGCCTTTGATGGGAATCCCATCCGCACCTGTTCCAGCCCCCAAAGCCAGGCCCCGTGGTGTGCACGCGCTCACAGGGCGATAAGAGACTGAATGAGGCCTTTTGTGGGGGGTGGGGGTGGTGATTTTTGTTTAGCTCTGGGGCTGGGGAACCCAGAGGGGACAGTTTGGGAAGTTGAGCCAGACTTTTGCCTCCTCTTAAGAAGAGGTTGACAAAGGCTACCCACAGCCCTCCACGGACGACTCCATTGCGAGGATCATTATCTCCCGATTGGACGGAAGCCGCAGGTGTGTGTGCTGGAGATACCGGCCTGCGGATCTGGCATATGCGGCAGGAAACAGGATACACTGCTCAGGCTGCGGGAGTGCCAGTACTGGCCGTGTCCATTCATTCACTGGTATTTATTCAGAGCCTGTTAGCGCTGGAATGTAATGCAGAACAAGGTGTGTGGCCCCTGCTCTCAAGAACCCTACAGTCTGGTGCTGAAACAAAGAAACAGCCCCCCACAGCAGAGTTTCATTATCACTATAGCCGGAATGGCTGAGTACCCAGCTCCAGGATAGTGGCTGCTTCTGGTAGCTACCATTTCTATATTGCTTACAGTTCTCTTTACTTTTTACTGGCAAATTTCTCATTATTCCAAGGCTCTATTATAGTTAGCATCCCCCCCCTTTTTTAATAGATTTTATTTATTTACTTGACACAGAGAGAGAGAGAGAGAGAGATCACAAGTAGGGAGAGGGCAGGCAGAGAGAGAGGGGAAAGCAGGCTCCCCGGGGAGCAGAGAGCCCGATTCGGGGCTCGATCCCAGGACCCTGAGATCACGACCCGAGCTGAAGGCAGAGACTTAACCCACTGAGCCACCCTGGTGCCCCTATAGTTAGCATTTCTTATATTAACCTTTCTCTGTTCATGATACTGTATGGCTTCTTTCTCCTGATTGGTCCCAGACTGACACAAAATTGGTATTAGCAGTAAAAATTCTGTGGGTGCAGTGGTCTGGATTATGTTTCACCCTGGTCCCACTCAGGGTGAAAGAGGAGTTGGTGCCCCTTGTTTCACCTACAAGAAAGAAGAGGCAAGACATTTGGGAGGTCCTTTCGGATTTGGGAGGCAACATACACCATGTATGAGTGTGTGAATTTGACCCATCCTCAGGCTGGTGGATTGGGAGGAACAAGAGAAGATTCTATAGTACATTTAGGCTGTACTACAAGCTGCTCTACCACCTGGGTCTTATGCTCCACCAGATCCAATGATCTGTGTGTGACATGCCAAAGAGGGATCCTGTATGGACATTCCAGCAAATGCCAATAGGAGAATTACAGCACAGACCTCTAGGTTTTCAAAGCAAATCTGTGTTCTTCTCTGCACATAGCTATTCTCTTTTCAAAAAGCAGGTTCTGACTTGCTACTGGACCTTGGTAGAGTCCGGATGGCTAACCATGTGCTATCAGGTGACCATGTAGCTTAGAGTCCGGATGGCTAACCATGTGCTATCAGGTGACCATGTAGCTTGAGCTCTCATCGTGTGGATGTTGTCTGACCTACCTAGACATAAAGTTGGGCACACCCAGCAGCAATCTGTGCATCTCTCTGTATACAAGACTGAACTCAGGCAGTTCCATTAGGTACAAGTAAATTGCATGAGTAGGTGGCTCAGAATCCTGCAACACCAATTCTTACTGCTTTTCCTCCTCCCTCATCCCATGTCTATGGCCTCCAAGGGATTGCTTATGATCAGTTGACTGAGCGAGAAAAACTCAAGCCTGGATTACAGATGGGTCCACATGATGTGTGGTACCACATGCAAATGGACAGGAGGAGCAGCACCGCCCCCCCTCAGCGGGGACTGTGAAGACACTGGTAAAGGAAAATCTTCCCAGGGGGCAGGGATTCCAGCCAGGTATTTGACTGTCCACTATGTCTGGAGGGACAGATGGCCATAGTACCCATCTATACTGGTTCTTGGGCAGTTGCTGGATGGTCAGGGCCTTGAGAAGACGAGGCCTGGAAGATTGGTGCTAAGGAAATCTTGGAAAGAGTTATTGTCTAGATGCCTCTGAATGGGTACAGGCTGAAAATATTCATGTCCCATGTGAATATCAGGAGCAGACTCTTAATAATCAGACAGACAAACTTCTGTGCTCTGTGAATGTCAGAGAGCTTCTTTACCCAGCTAGCTTGGTGCTGATTCTGTGAGTCTGCAAGCAAAGAGGCCCCGGCAGCAAGGAGAGTGTATGGCAACAATGGGATTCTCCCTACAAAGGCTGAGCTGGCCATTGGTACTGGTGGGTACCAATGTGGGTCTGCCACATCAGGGGTTTGTGTATAGCGAGCCAAATGAATTTCCTCAGAAGGGATTATAAATCTCTGTGCATCAAGCTCCCATTTGAACTCTTTTTGACATCTTATGGGTTCCTTGTGGAGTCAAATGTTTTTCTATATGGTCATATTTTATTTGCCAGGGACTCATGATTTTACCTGATTAAATATAATATAATGCTATTATTTTAGCAACAAGCTCAGTTTTTTCTTAGATTTGGAGTAGTTTGGTTGTGGGTGGTGAATCCTCTGGCCTGGCCATTGGCTAACTCCTAATAATTATCAGGTGAACCAAACAGCAAGTGAACAAATGAGCCTCTACACAGAATTTCTGATCCACACCATGCAAGGAAGCAGTTTGTAGTCAGATTTGGTTAAAATCCTTGCTCTGCCACTAAGGAGCTGTGCAACCATGAGCAAATTATCCAGCTCTTCTAGCTTCAATTTCCCTAAAAAATGGAGGTAATAACTGCACCATCCAGCTGTTACAAGGATTATGGGACTTGGTGTATGCAAGGTGCTTTGCATAGTGCTTGGTACATAGGGCAAGTTCTTTACAGAGAAATTTTTTATTATAGGTATGAACTAACCAGGGTTACTATGTTCACTTGTCCCACTTTTAACCAAAATTAAAATGTAACATTTTGGTAAGCCTTACCTATCTGGTTTCTTGTTTTTGCTTTTTTTTTTTTTTTTTTTTAAGATTTTATTTATTTATTTGTCAGAGTGAGCACAGGCAGACAGAGTGGCACGCAGAGGCAGACGGAGAAGCAGGCTCCCGCTGAGCAAGGAGCCCAATGTGGGTGGGACTCAATCCCAGGACGCTGGAATCATGACCTGAGCTGAAGGCAGCAGCTTAACCGACTGAGCCACCCACGCGTCCCTGGTTTTGCTTTTTTAAATACTGAAAATACCTATGGAGTACCTACTATTTTTCCATATATCTGTAGATTTAGCAGCTTTATTGTGATAACTGTGCAGCCATCACCACTAATTCCATGACCTCAAAGGAAATCCTGTATCCATTGGCAGTCCCTCCCCATTCATCCCATCTGAGCCCCAAGCAACCACCAAATGACTTTCTGTCTCTGTGGATTTGCCTGTTCCAACTATTTCATGTGAACAGAATCACACACTGTGTAGTCCATTGCGTCTGGCTTTTTTCGCTCAGCACAATTTTTTCAAGATTCATCCACGCTGTGGCATGAACCAGGACTTCATTCTGCTTCCACTGCCAAATGATATCCCGTTGCCTGATATACCGCCCTTTGTTCTTCTGTTCATCGGTTGTTGAACATTTGAGATGTTCCACTTTGGGCTACTGTGCACATTTGTGTTCAAGTTTCTGTGTGGGCATGTTTTCATTTTTCTTGGGTTACAGACCGAGGGATGTGAAGCCACCTATTATCGGGGAGCACAGATAGGTTAACCTGTGCTTCGTGGTTCCTGGTTTACAATAAGGCCAAGTGTTTACCAGTGGTGTATAGGTTAGATAAGCTTAGGTTTGAAGATGGGCATTTTCTGTTGTCACAATCTTTGTGTAAATGCTCGTACCACACTCACCTTTAGCTCTTCAGAGTTATTCTTGAGCCACGAACAGAGCATCGCTCCTGATGTCATCCCCTCATGAGAGGGTCAGCATCCTTTCTACAGTGACACAAACACACTCCATTTTTTTTGTCACCAGAAATGGGGGTCAGCCCACGGTGGAGACGGACCAGTCCCGAAGGCCAGCCTAGCTCCAGCCACATCCCATCTAGAGAACAATGGGTTTATGGTATGTCGTGAAGAGTGGCCCGATTCTCTCCTATCACAGGTGAGACGGTGAGTGGTTTAGCCTCATGTTCTTGCAAAGGATCCAGAGAGACAAAAAGATTAACTGAGTGCCTTCCCCCACATTGCCTCCTCGGCGTTCCTGGCCCACCTCAGTCCTGCCCAGTCCAGATCTCTAGGAACTGTATATTTTTAGGACCTTTTAAAAAAAATTTAAAGATTCTACTTATTTATTTGATAGACAGAGATCACAAGTAGGCAGAGAGGCAGGCAGAGAGAGAGGAGGAAGCAGGCGCCCCTTGGAGCTGAGAGCCCGATGCAGGGCTTGATGCCAGGACCCTGGGATCATGACCTGAGCTGAAGGCAGAGGCTTTAACCCACTGAGCCACCCAGGTGCTCCTGTATTATTTTTTTAAAAAAAGACTTAAGAGAGAGAGAGAGAACAAGCTGGGGGAAGGGCAGAGAGAGAAGGGGAGACAAGCAAACTCCCCACTCAGCAGGAAGCCCGTTGCTGTGATGCTCAATCCCAGGACCCTAAGATTGCGAACAAGCATCAGATGCTTAACAAACTGAGCTACCCAGGTGCCCCCAGGACCTGTATTTTTAACCTGCTGTTGACCCGAGTTTTCTCAGCAGGCAAATTTGGGAGACGCAGATCTACAAATTCTTGCTCAGCCAGCTCTCCGGGGCTCAGAGGAAGCCAGCAGACAGCAATAGGGCCCCGACCCCAACCCTGGTTAATCTAACCTATCTGCTGGGCTTACCCCCAGGATCCCAACTGCCCTCCTTGGGAAAGCTTTTCAGCAGTCCGAAGACCCCAGTTGGTCTCTAGCCTCTCCCACTGCCTCTCTGTGTCCCCTTAGAACCTCCTCTGAGGGCCTCTCCTCCAGCTCTCCTCAGTGACCCTCATCCTTATCCCTCTTTTTTCCAAGCACCCCGTAAGGGTGTTCTCACTCAGTGGGGCTTGAGAAGAGCTCATTAGCCCATCTGCTGTTTCAAAGTCGAGTTCCAAACCTAAGACCTTTTCGGAAGAGGGGGGGCAAGATCAAAATTATTTTAAATATGTAATAATACTCACCCTTTATATGTGTGTCCTTTAAGACTCTCACTCTCTGGGGAGTTATCCAGAAGCTCCTGATATGTGGGGAAAGAATCACCAGTGGGATGTGTGCTTCTGTATTCTTGTGTTTTACTGTTTTCCTCAGCTTTAATTTCTAATATGATAAATATTGATAGATATAACCCACATAACCAAAAAGCTCAATAAGTTTTAGGAGTGTAGAGGGATCATTAAGACCAAACACTGGAGAACCAGGGGCCCAGATGAACCTCTAATTGGCGACAGCGACTAAGTGGCTAATTGGAGACATGCGTGGGGGCTGCTCAAGGAGGGGGAGGAAATGAGGGAGGGTTGAAGGGAAGAAAGAGCACAGGAAGGGGAACCAGGAGGATGGGAGGAGATGGGGGTAGGCATGGAACAACGAGAAGGAGCGAGAAGGGAGAAGGGGGACATAGGAAGGGGAGGGATGGTGGACAGATGGAGGAAGCAGGGAGCCAACCTTTGTTGAAAACAAGCCAAAGACTGAGGACGGTGTATGAATTGCAGTGCCGTCCCTCCACACACCAGCGAGCTGAGGCTGAGAGGGCTTCAGATATCACATAGGCTAGAACTGGTAGAGCTGGGTCGGAACCTAGGTGCACATCGTTTGGGCCCACGCTGTCCCCCTCTAACTTGCAGCAGAGTCCGGGTATCACCACTGCCCCCTGCTTGCTAGCTGGCCAAGCAGCCATGAGAGTCTGGGATCCAAACACCTTTATGACCTTTCGTCACCTTTAGGATGGAGGGAAGGTGCAGAGGAGGTCACAGGATGGAAGAGGGGAATGGGTATGGAGTGCCTGCCTCTGGCTCATTGCAGGGTAGGGCTGGCAGCCGGGCCCCACGTCTGTGATGCCGGCCGCCCACTCCAAAGCAGCTGCCTTGATTTTGGTTCACAGGTATTTCCCATAAATGGCCATCATTGCAGCCCTCCTTACCTGACCCCCGTTCCTGCCCACGCCTGGTCTTCCCTGGCTGCGCACACCTGAGAGCGCGTCTGTGTGGACCCTCCACCATAGCTGGTTTGGTAGGTTTGCCCCCAAGTCCTCCAAAAAAAAGAAAAACTGACTACAAAACTCCACTCAGTGTTATTTTCAATATGCAAAATAAAATTTATTACCTGGAGTTACCCTTGGAGTCTCCACATGGTGTGGCATGTTACAAACCAAGTGTTTCACGGATAAATACTAAACAACACCCACTGTGAAATCAAATGCTTCCAGGGGAGGTGGCTTACTGCCCATGGGGATAAGTGAGTGTTCTAGGAAATACTTCACAGGTTTTTTTTTTTTCCCCGTAGCTTTTTTTGATTGGAAAGTTATAGGACTGTTTTTGCACATACACTGAAGATGCTCTCTGCTTCTCCAAACATCTAACCTTGAATTTGCTTCCCTTTAGTCTTGATGGGTGACTTTTCTTCTGTCCTGTCTTCCTTCACTATTGGAAAGTCCAGATCAGAGTGCAGAGACACTAAAGGGTCTGTAGGGGAGAGGAAGACCAGGAGCAAACTCTGGGACCTCCTGGGAGTGGAGCTGGGGAATCCTGTGAGAGGCACCCTGGGACCTGATTCCTTCAGCAGCTGGCTGGAGTTGGGGAGATCCTGTGCCCATTTCCTCGAGCCCCTGCCCAGCCTGGAATCCACTGGGGGAGAGGAGAGGAATGGCTGAAAAATGGGCCCTTTGGACCAGCTTCCTCCTTCCCTCTGGGCTCTCTGGAGTTAAGCAGGGGCCTTGTACATTTCTCTCTCTATCCCAGGGCGCGCTGTGTAGTAAAACCCTCATTAAAACGTTTGCTTGGGCTGGATCTAATCACCATATTTACTTAAAAGAACTGATGGAAAAGCTAGCCTGTTTTTTTTTGTTGTTTTTTGTTTTTTGTTTTGAGGGACTTGCCCATTAGGATACCTGCACAAGTCGTTCTGAGGGTGGGCCAGGGAACACGTCCTGATGTTTGCAGGAGGCCAGCCAGGTCTAGGCCTGTCTGCTGACCAGGCCCTGCGGCAGCTCTGGACGGTCTCTCTGAGCTGCAGGGCCTGGAGCTGGGCCCACAGGGCCAGAACCACAACGAGGAGTGGGGGCAGGCTGGAGCAGGGCCCAGAGAGGAGACTGGATGATCCAGGACTTATGGGCACCCTAGGAGCCCAGAACACCCACAGGGCAGGCCTCAACCAGGGAAGACTTCCAGTGTGTGAGCTGACCTGCTATTTCTCCAAGGAATGCATGCTATCTTCATGAACAAGGAGTTTTCTAAAATGAAGAATAAGCCTCAATGCCTTAAAAATGAGGAAAAGAAGGGATCTTAAAACAAAAACACTTGATGTCTTCCAGGAGGAAATGCTGACTTTCAAATAAAGACAAGTAGTTTGTGTGTTATTTTTTTCTCCATAGAAGAGAAGCAAAGACATTATCACCTGGGACCTATCAACTAATTAATGTAATTATATTTTCAATGCAATAAATATGAATATGCTTCATATGGATATGATCTACGATGACACTTGTAGTATCCTGAGTGGATACTACTAATTCTAATACATCTAATACTATGAACAGGTTTTTAAATAGGTTTACTGTCTGTGTTCCCACACAGAAAGGTTTTGCTCTGAGGAGCCTTTATGTCACAAACAGCATTCAGCTTTTCACTCAAATGACAGGAAATATCCCGTCCAAGGGAGCCGTCACATCATCACAGAAGTCCTAAAGCAAACATCCCATCTACTCTATGTGCATCTCTCCTCTATTTGTGACAGTTCACACAGAAGGAAATGTTTGACCTGAAAAAGACAATGCGAGACTGAAAAAGAGACTTTTAAAATAAAAACATATTTTCAAAAGGGATTGTGTCTGATTATGTTCAGAATTTGAATTTTCTTTTATCACAGACCCCTCAACATGGTCTGCCTCGTGCGGTCCGTTAAGGTCAGCACTTCTAGAGGAAAGTTCCAGAAGGCACAGGGCACCCTGAGAGGAATCAGATTTTAGAGTGCTCTGAAAACAAATGTGGTTCAAGGAAGTACTAGGGGATTTATTAAATGCTGAATCCGTGTGGTAATAGAACGCGTGGAGACCATATAATTAGAATAACCTTAAAAATGGATACATTTTAAAAAGTGTTTAAAATGCAAAACACTGGACTTGAAGGTGTTCTAGTGCTGAAGGCCCACACCAGGATCTTTCCAGGGGTGGTCGTTTTAAAAGTAATATCGGTCCGGGCTCCTTTAAGCTACATCGCAATAACCCTCAGGTCCTCTAGAAGAAGATCTATTTCCATTTGGCGGTTTCAAATTCTACCCTCAGATGCCAATGTGTGCATTGTGAGGAGACGATTAGGCCCAGACCTGCAAAGCCACAAAGAGATAATTGTTAGTCCCTTTAGTTAAGGACCTGTGAAACTTGAGTTTAAAAAGATAAAATCAAGGTCAATCTCACACATACACCCCAAAATGAAGCACACACATTTCTTGGATGGTAACACCTTACTCCTGGCTACTCAAAGGTGCCTCTTCGGCCCTGCCTCTTCCCCTAGCTCTGCTCAGTCATCCACGGGATATCTGCGGGTGACACTTAGGCTGAGTACCAAAACCATCTGTACTCACAAACATCCTTGAGTCATTCACGTGACTTTACTAACTCAGGAAACTCTTGCCCTGGAAGAGGAGCTCACAGATAACTTTGTTGTTTATTTCAGGAACCTCACAGAAATCCTTGGTTTATCCCAAGATTAGACCACTCAACTACTCTCTTCAGAAAAGACACTCACTTCTCAGGCATACACAAAGCATCACAAATGATGGTTACTTTTCAAGACTGTCTTCAAAATCCTCTCCCTCCCCCAACTATGTGTCCAGCAATCTTTTTTTTTTTTTTTTTTAAGATTTTATTTATTTATTTGAGAGAGAGAGCATGAAAGGAGAGAGTTCAGCGGGAGAGGCAGACTCCCTGCTAAGCAAGCAGCCTGATGTGGGACTTGATCCTGGGACTCCAGGATCATGACCTGAGCCGAAGGCAGTCACTCAACCAACTGAGCCACCCAGGCGTCCCTGTGTCCAGCAATCTGAAAACTACTGTGCCACAAATTTGTCTAAGCCTAATTCAATCCCTCCAACTGGTTAAATCAGACCCCCTCTCCAAACCTCATAAACATCTCTCTCTGCTTTCCCCTTCTGAGATGCCACTGAGACTGTCAAGTTTGTGCTCTGTCCCCAGTGAGGTAAGAAATAGACTTAGCTTTGCTTTATGAACAGGCATTTTGGAGGCATTTCTGAGGAGCCAGCAGCCAACAAAGTCATAGAGCTCTTTGAGAATCTGATGAAAGCCATGAGGGCACTTTCTCCAGAAAAATGGATATAGGAAATGTGAGTGACCTATAATTTCAGGGGCTTCACGGATTCCCTAAAGCCCCTCTGTGGGTCTCACAAAAGTATGTCACCAGGGAATAGGAATGTCCCACCATTGGGAGTGAGATGGGCACCCTGTGGTTTGCCAAAAGCTAGAGTCAGCAGAATCCTACTTTCAGGATCAAAGGGGGCTGTTTGGATCACCTGGCCTCATGCTGATACACGGCTGTTTCAACCTATGCTCCAATACCTGCACTGATGGGGGACTCACAACCTCTCCGGGGCAACGAATCCCTTCTGTGGCCACAGACAGAGCTGAAATTAGAGCTCTGTCTAGCTGATGTCACCCAGGCTGACTCTAAGCCTCTGCTTTAAGGAAGGCCAATCACTCCTCTCACACAGAGTCAAATAACAGAATTTCTCTTACTCTTAGGGTATGATCCCATGATCCTGAGCAAAAAGCAGTCCCATCAGGGGAGACTCGGAGAGTACTAACGCGGTTTTCATGTCCGAACAGGATGGAGACTCGGGACCCCTTCAGAACATCCCAGACATTGATGGTATAATCATTGTATCCAGCGAACAGCAGGCGCCCTCAAAACAGGAGGATAGGATGGTTACTGAGCCAGTTCTTCCCATCCATTTCTCTTTTTGTGACGTTCACTCACACAATCGGCAGAGGCTTGCTCATTCATTCATTCAGCCCACTGTGATTTAGTGCCCCCTATGTGCCAGGCACTGTGCTTTACCCTGGGGCTTCAGAGAAGAGAGCCCAGTCGCTGCCCCTCGAGGAGGGTGCTGGGGGGCAGGCAGGCAGATACGTGAAGGGACACACGGTAGCCCATGGAAGAGGGACGGCAGTGGAAGTGCTTAGCTGTGTGAAATGCTATGAGATCACGGAGGAAGGAGGCTCCAGGAGGGCACTGCACAAATGTGATAGGAGTTGGCTCTTGGGGGCTGAGGAGGAGTTCGCCAGGCAGAGAAGGGAGGCAAGAGAGGCTGTAGGCAGCGGTAGCAGCATGCAGGCAGAAAAGCACAGATTTAGACTGGGGGGCTGGGTCTGGGGAAACTGGTCCTGTCAGAGCAGTCTTAACTTTTACTAGCAGCCTCCCCAGCAGTGAGGGCAGAGAGGCCATGAGCTTCCAGGCATTACGAAAGGGTCTCTTGCTCCCCTCCTCTGGAAAAAAGTCCCTTTTCAGGGATGAAGGGGAGGCCAGCAGGCTGAGGAGGAAAGCCTGGGAAGGGCCCCGGATGTGAAGCTGTGTGCATCACTGATGAACAGCAGTAGGCGGCTCAGCCTTCATTTCCCATAAAATGAAGGGGGTGGGGAGGCTGCTTCGGGTAGGGTGACGTGGGGCAAGGGATCATGGAGGAAAACCGGGGCAGACGCAGACTGCTTAATCTGCTGGCTCATGGGGAGTTCCGCTGAGGGAAAGCTTGATCAAGAGCTGGGTTTCGTTTAGGTCCCAGCATACGGTTTCTGAAAGAAACTGGGAGAGTTTCTGAAAGAAAATCTTACCACTGAGGGAGAAGTCCACACTGGATGCTCCAAATATGATACTGTCTTTGGAGTAGACGGCGACTTCCCTGTCTGCCCGGAGGTCGTAGAGGCGACACTGGGGTGACAAAGAAGACAAAGAAGCACTTATTTCTTCTTCTTTTTTAAAAACTTATTTATTTGACAGAGATCACAAGTAGGCAGAGAGGCAGGCGGAGAGAGAGGGGGAAGCAGGCTTCCTTTCCACTGAGCAGAAAGCCCGATGTGGGGCTGGATCCCAGGACCCTGAGATCATGACCGGAGCCGAAGGCAGAGGCTTAACTCACTGAGCCACCCAGGCGCCCCAAGCAGCACTTATTTTTGGCTCTGGGTTGGGGAAGAGAGGAGCACGGGGCTATTGGCAGGGGCTGCTGGCTTGTGAAGTTTGGGGGATGAGGGAAATACCTCGAGTTTTCTCCCCTAGTATTTTCTCCCTTCATCCCAAGTCTTAGTACTCTGCACGGATCAGTGGATATTCAAAGAAACAGCAAATACAGAAGATTTTGGGGGATACAAAAACAAAAATGAAACTCCTCTTTCTCTTCTGAGAAAGGATACACATTCATTGTAGAAACTACAGAAAAACTCAGAAATGCCCAAAGAAGGAAACAAAAATCACCCTAAATCCTAGTACTGACTAACATCTAGGCTATTTCCATCAGTTTTACTTCCATTTGATGTTTGTCTTTACATGGAGTGGATATTTCACAAAGACTTCTATTAACATCAGGTTATGAGCATTAAATAATCTTCAGAAACACATGACTACCATGGTTGTTGAATATTCCTTATGCAGATATATTAAATCTGTTTAGCCATACCCTCTTAAGAGTTTTGCTTGTGTCTCCTTTACAAATAAAATTTTGATGACTGTTCTTACATATCTCTGATGTTTTCTTCAGAATAGTTAAGGAACAGAATCCCTCAGAATAAAATTGTTTTAAGAAACAGTATGACTGAGGGCGCCTGGGTGGCTCAGTGGTTTAAAGCCTCTGCCTTCAGCTCAGGTCATGATCTCAGGGTCCTGGGATCGAGCCCCACATCGGGATCTCTGCCCAGTGGGAAACCTGCTTCCTCCTCTCTCTCTCTGCCTGCCTCTCTGCCTACTTTTGATCCCTGTCTGTCAAATAAATAAATAAAATCTTAAAAAAAAAAAAAAAAGAAAAGAAATAGTATGACCAGATCAAAGGGAGGTATATTTTGAAAGCTCTTGGATCATATGGCCAGACTGTTTTTCAGAAGGATGGAACCAAAAGGCCTAACTCTTTAACCACATCATGTCCACAATGTAGCATTTCACGTCTAATCCTTAAGCTTGCAGTTATTGGATTACAGGTGATCTGAAAATGTTTTCAGGTGTTTATTTGCCATTTTGGATTTCCTACTTTGTAAACAGTCTAGATTTTATCAAACTCTTTCAAAAAATTGGGGTGTGTATCTTAGTGATGATGCAGCCTCATTCATATCTAAAGGATTTCAATTTGGTCTGTCATATAGATGGCAAGAACTTTTCATAGATGTATGCTCTTATATTTTGTTATACGTTCTTTGGCAGATGGAAGTTTTACATTTTCATTTTTTAAAAAGATCTTATTAATTTGGTATTTATTTGTCTTCTCTCTAGCAAACCCTGAACCAACTACTTTCCCCAGGCTGCCTGGGGAGGTATAGGAAAAGGAACACATAGGGCATGGAAGAAATAATAAGTACTAAAATATTTACTTACAGCAGTATTTCTTAAAAGGAAAAAACACCCTGAATCTAAACTTTCAAAAATTAACTAGTTAAGTACATACTAGCCCATCTATAACATGGAATACTATTCAATTGCTAAGAAAATAAAATATAGATTGGCTACACTGGCATCGGAAAATGTTCATAGTCTATTGCTAAGTGAAAACAAATTATAAAGCATTTTGTTTTAAAATAAAAAAGAGAGGAATTCATCCAGCTGTGACTTTACTTGGGTTGGGAGATTAAGATATTTAATCTCCTACCCAAGTTTTCCTCAATGAATTCACTTTATTATGGTAATCAGAAAAACATTTATTTTGAAAAATAAAATTAAACCACTACATTTCTCTTTCAAATAGGAAAAGTTCTCATAATTTAGAAGCATACCGTAGCATCATCTGATCCTGAAGCAAAGGCATCTCCACTTGGGTAGTACCTGCAGAGAGATAGTTTGGATAGAAAGCACTTTATCTAGAGTGGTGATTCTCAATCTTGGATGCCCGTCAGAATCATCTGGAAATCACCGGGAAAGTAGTCCCATGCCGGGCTTGTGGAATCAGAGTTGGCATCTCCACTGTGACATAAGAACCACTCATTATAGAGGTCAGAAGGGGAGGCTGATCTGGTTGGCCCACTGGCCTCTAGTTTTCTTTCCTGTAAGTAGGGGACAGTGACAATGGCTTTGCAGAGTTTTGGTGAGGAGTGACTGAGATAATGTGTGTATTTGCACCAGGCACTGAACACAGAGCAGGCTGCCTGTAACAGTAGTTTCCACTGATCTGGGACTTGGCTCAGCTCTGGGATAAGAAGTGATTATCTGCATAGACACTGGGGTTGCAAAGACAAAGCCTCGTGCAGATCTCTTTATGGACCACTGCAAGTCTCCATGTGATACTTCTGGCAAAGGGCTTCCCCTTGCCCAGCCTCAATTTCCTTATTTGAAAAGCGAGGATGATAATGCATTTTCCCTGTTGTAAAGACTGAATAAGATAATATGGGCAAAGAACTTGGCATGGCCAGATGGAAAGCATTCAGCAAATTATACTTATTACTGTTATGTTCATTCTCTTCTCGGTTATCAGGCTTCAGAGGGAGAGAGGAGTCTACCCTGAGACCGAACGGATGTTGGAGAAAGAGGGATTGGGGTAAGGGCAACAGCACAGGTGAGAGAATGTGCATTTTAAGGAGTGAGTATAAAGAGGTTTAATTTATTTTTGTGGCTTTATATTCTATCCAGCATCTTACCAACTTCACTTAATATCTGTATTAATTTCCTTTGATTTTTCTAAGTAATTATTGCACATTTGTCAACAGCTACAGTCTTTTTCCTTTTTCACTATCCTACAATTGAGGGCAAGGACCTAGAAATTCTTACTAACATTTCTACTGCTAATGTAAATAAGCACTGCTACCTTATTCTTCCTTTTACGGGGAACGGGTCTATTGTCTTTCCCACTAAGTATAATGAAGATTCTTGGATGATTATATTTCAAATACTGTCTTAATAATGCCATTTTCCAAATTTACATGTCAAGTCCTTGCCTCTCTCGGGAACCAGTTCATAGATCCTGCTACCTACTCAATTTCTACTTGTGTATATAATAGGCATCTCAAATGTAACCATCCCAAAACAGAGCTCTGGAATGCATGTGCGACAACTGCCTCCTACCTCTAATTCCTCTAGCCTTCTCTGTCTTAGTAAATGGATCACTGCTTACTGCCCCTTATAAAAGCTTTGTGTTCCCAAGCTCAGGGTTCTTCTTCTGTAATGGAACCTCTCCATTTCACCCCGTGGAATTGGGGCTCAGGCAACCGGCACAAAAATGCTGATACTCTGGCTGCTGCCTTTGCTAGGAGTAATAAACTGTCCTTCATCTTGAACCCAAGAGTCTCATGTCTTCTACCAGCAGCTATGAAACTGTGGCAGTCTAACTTGATAGCTTGTAGCTAGGGTAGAATCTCAGAATCCTCACAATTCTGTACATTTCTGTCTCCACGCTGTCTTTAGTTCCAGCCACTATCACCTTTTTCTTGGACTCATGCAACTTTCTAATTGGCCATCATACTTCCATTCTTGCTTCCCCACAATCTGTTCTCCAAACAGCAGCCAGAGGGATCTCTCAAGGGCAAAACAGACGATGTCAACCACCCCTCAAACTGGTCTTTGGTTAGGTCCCTCCACATCTCATCTTAACCCAGCTCTCTGCAAGCCTGGCTCTTTCAAACATTGTTTTCTCAGAGAGGACTTCCCAGACTATCCTAAGCAATAACCCACCCCATCCCATCCACCTGTTTTACTTTGCACATAGCACCATCTTAAATCAAACTGTACATTTATTTGTTTGTGCTTTGTCTTATCTCCTGCAAGAAAGTAGAGACCTTGTCTATCTTGTTCACAAAGTTCCTGAAACAATGTCTAGCATATACATCTCAATAAATATTTGCTGAATAAATGAATGAGAAATACTGACTCTGCTTAGGGAGGATAATAACACTTACTCTAAGTGCCACTGAATTAAGTATCTCCAAGAGATCTGCAGCGCTGTTCAGGGTTACCACAAATCAGCCTTTCTTGCTGGGGGGACCTCCCTCAGCCAAGTGAGATGAGCCTGGAGGTGGTTCCTGGGCTGAGCATTATTACCCCATGCCAGGGACTGCCCGCAGAACAAGGAAGTTACTTGAACATTCTACTCACTGACCGGACACTGTTGATGTCAGATTCGTGTGTTTCAAAGGCCTGCACGCACTGGCCGGAGCGCATGTCCCACACCATGGCTTTCTTGTCACATCCCTACAAATGCAAAGTTACCCAGAGTTATGGTCACTGCAAGGCCTGTCTGCAGTCGGGCATGAGCTCTCGTTACGTAACAGAGCCCTTTACCTCCCATGGGTAAATGGCTCACAACATGCTTTTCTGAGACTAGCATCACCTAAGGCTGCTTTCTTCAACCAATAAGCCCTGAGAATGTGAGATTGTCTTGAGGTGTGGGGAGCAAGAAAAGGCCCCTGGCTGTCCCCTTCAGCGTGTTTTCTTCTTTTGCACCTTTCCAAGTGTGGGTGCAAACCCTCCAGAGCCTCCTTGCTCCCCCCTGGGCATTTCTCTTTGTTCTGTCCTTCCCTTCCTCCTTCCTCTTCATTTCTGCCTCCCTAAGCCCAGGGGGGAAGGGCAGGCACACACTGGGTGCACAGTGGGGCCACCCCGCGTCTCAGGTGTACAGGACAGCCGGAGGCAGAGGGAGTGCCCCAGGAGCTGCTGGGTCATCTATGCCTCTGCTGCGCGGGCTGGCTGGGGGTCATGACCTTGCCAGCAGCAAGATGCGGGTCTCCAGCAGGTCGCTGTCCTGGGCTTTCATCTCACCATCTGTAAACCCTCTCTCTGGGTTGCTGACGTGACCCAGGGGATCCTAAACATGAGGTTTTCACATTATACTGTCCTGGCTCCAGGAGCATTTGACACATTCTTGCTGAGCAAGGCTGTTATTGAACTTGGGTAGGACAATGTGAACTTTTAAATAGAAGACGTAAAGGCGTTAAAACTGGTGTTCGAGTTGCTGGTTTCAACCTCAGAGAGAAGAGAGGGATGAAGCACCACAACTAGTACCTCAGAAGCCCCGCAGTGGGGGTTCAGCGCTCCAATCATCTTTAATGAGAATGCAGACAAAGCAGGCGGGAGCGTCTTCTCTTCTTCTGAGGACACTAAGTCAAACAGAGTTTAGTGCTCTGAAGGAGACAGTATAATCTACAGTGCTATCAACTATTTGAAAGGGCAGTGGAGTTGAGGAGGCACAGATACAGCTATTCGAAGGCCCAGAAATGAAACATACACAGGTGGGGCCAAATACCCAAGAAGAAACTGGGGTTCCTGCTGGTTACAGGCCACACAGTCCCTGCCTAATGCCCAGCACCAAGACGCCGGCAGCTCGGAGCTTTGCATCCTCCAGCTGCAAAGGACACGTGATGGTGTGTCCAGGGCCTCCTCTCCCCCCTCTCCTGACTAAAGTGAGACAGGACTCGAGCCAAATCAGCCGGCTCAGTTCCCCACTCTTATTCCTGGCTGTCCACAGAAACACTCGCCCCTGACATCTGTCTGACCCGCTGTTGGCTCCTCCACCTAATATATTCCACAGCATATCCTGGGGCCGTGGAGTACTGGTCTGCATCATGCCCAATTTATAGATGAGGAAATGGAGTCAGAGAGCAAAGCCGTGACCACAGCATCCTAGTCTAGTGCTCCTGTGTGCCACCATGGGCTTGTGTCTGACCCTGAGCCTTCAGATGCTCTGTTCCCTGTGCGCAGGGGTGGGAGGGTGCTGGTGATGCGCAGGGCTGGGGCAGGAGAGTGTCTCACGAGCCCCAAGCCCTGATCACACCACAATGCTGCCTCACCTCAGCAGCCATCTGACCAGCTTGGTACCCTTATGGCTCATCTCCAATGTTCTCAGCTGCTAACTCTGCTGTGTATTTGAGGAATAACATTTTCAGGGCACCTGAGTGGCTCAGTTCGTTGAGCGACTGCCTTTGGCTCCCGTCATGATCCTGGAGTCCCTGGGTTGAGTCCTGCATAGAAGAAGGGTCTTCTCTTCTCTCTGACACTCCCCTTTCTCCTGCTCTCTCTCTCTCTCAAATAAATAAATAAAATCTAAAAAAGCCCTAAACGTGTTCAAATGCAGCAGATATGCACCTCAAGTCACAGCATTCACATGAGGAGAACATTCCAGATCCCTCTGCAGACTGAATGTCAGCAGAAGAACAGGAGACCCTCACGGCCCCTCCCCATAACCGCCCACCACTTGCTGCCCTTGCTGTGGGAGCAGGGGATGTGACAGAGAGCTGAGGACAACTCCTCCCAGAGAAATGTCTGGTCAACTCCCTAGAAATGACAAGAATTGCCACCATCACCCTCCCAAGGAGAGGAAGGACCCTGAGGGATTTTGCTTGGGCCTTTACCCCAGACACGAAGGTGTTGCCCGTTTCTGAGGGGGCCAGGTCCAAGCAGAGCACGTCAGCCCCGTGTCCGTGGAAACTCTGCAGCAGCTGCCCGCTCTCCACGTCCCACAGTGCACACGTCCCATCGCCGCTCGCTGTCAGGATCTGTCCCCAGAGAAGGGCGGGAAAAACACTGGCATCAGGATCTGTGCTGGGGGAAAGTCACTCAGATGCTGAAAGCTGACTGAGGAGAAGGAGGCTCTTGGAACACACACACGGATACATGCCTTGCTATACCTGGATTCAAGCACAGACGTATTTCTCCCGTCCTATGAAAACAAAGTCCCTTTGCAACATGCTCACTGTCCTCGAGATGTGTGTTTATGTGTCTGTCTCCAGGGGCACAAAGTCGAGCAGAGCCTCCGTGCCATATCCACAGAGCTCTGTGATGGCCCGGGGTCATGGAGGGAGTGCTCCGCGAACGTCTGGGGGAACAGAACTGGCGCAGCCCTCATGAGCAGGCCAGACATCTCAAGAGCTTCTCAGATCTTAACATGCTCCCCAGCCATGGGGCTGCCGGCTAATATCGCACCTGGGCTGGGGCCTGGAACCATCCCCCCCCCCCCGCCCTGCTCACCCCCCAGCCCTCACAAACCCTCACCTGGTAGCAGTGAGGAGCACTGCACCCCACCAGGCAGCATTTTGTGAGATACGTGCCCCTGTGGCTGCTTCTCCCCAGAGCAGGGCCTAGATGGTCCTAGGCCCCCCCCAAGAGGGCCACACGCATGCCCTCACAGACTCAACAAGCCTCTGCTGGGTGCTGACGACATTCAGCTGCCCTGCTAGTAGGCATTAATTAGGGTTTGCACAAAGACTGTGTCTTGGTCCCGGTTCTCCACTCTCCTGGAGCACAGTTGAACAGAACTGGCATTACTAAGACCTAACACCAACCAAATTCCCTGCCCCTGTGTTGAACAATTCCGAGCCCAGGCACACTCTCCTGGTGTTCTGTGAGGCAATACTGAGAACACATGAAAACAATCTAGCGGCTTGCTTCAGGACACACCTGCTCCTGCAAGATAAGACTGTGAACCAACAAAACAACTTATTTACCCAGACAAACAGCTTGCTCATCCAGACTCACTTTAAAGAACTTCATCTTGTGGGGCTCCCTGATCCAAAGCTAGTAATGTTGTAGCCAGTTTCCTGCCTCAAGATACCCACCTTAAAAATCACTCAGCCTGGACCCCCAAACCCTCCAAGTACCCTTCCTTGATTTCTTCATTTTGAGATGCTATGGGATTCTGGCAAGTTGGGGTTCTCCTTTGCTGCAGGTCTAAGAAGGTTTTGCTGGAGGAATGCCTGGGTGGCTCAGTGGGTTAAAGCCTCTGCCTTCAGCTCGGGTCCTGGTCTCAGGGTCCTGAGATTGAGCCCCATGTTAGGCTCTCTGCTCAGTGGGGAGCCTGCTTCCTTCTCTCTCTCTGCCTGCCTCTCTGCCTACTTGTGATCTCTCTCTCAAATAAATAAATAAAATATTTTGAAAAAATAAAGGTTTTGCTGGACAGCAAGTTTTTTCCAAGGATCTCAGCAGACAAGACTGTGATGACTCACGATCAAGTGAGAAGCGCTGAGATCCGGGTGGGCCCATGGGAGGGACCGCAGACCCACCCCAGCAACATCTGAGCGGCTCTCCAAGGATGAGTGAGTGCTGGCTGGGTGAAGGCCCACCTCAGTGGGAAAGGAGAAGTGTGAGGACTTTAGCCTGTAGGCCAGACTGAGGGGGGGGGATGGGAGGGGGTAAGCTTCCAAGGGAGATAAGATCAAGGGCAGATTTTAGGAAAACGTGTCTAAGGTCTGTGCAGCCACCCCTCAAGCTGCTTCTGTAAACTGACAAGTACAAAGGCCACACAGACAGTGAGAGGAACGCTGTGATGCCTGGGGGAAAGCATGGTGAGTGGAGTTAGGGTCACAGTAGGTGGTGGGTGGGTATCTGTGTGTGTGTGTGTGTGCCCACGCGCACCCACGGCTTGGGCTTAGGCTGAGCACAGCGCCCTGTGTCTGGGGGAAAGGCAGTGGAGATGCAGGTCTCACAGCCTCTGGGACCCAGCTGACCATACTGCAGAGCCCAGGCGGCCCGTCCCGAGCAGCCATGGGCTGGGGGAATCCACAAGGGCTAAAAAGCTCTAGACGCACAGCCTCCTGATGCCCCAGCTTCCTGCTGCTCCCAGGGTCTGGATGAGGTGATAAGACCGCACAGGAAGGGGCTCTTGTGGCATCACGGCAAATACCGTGGGGCCCTCTGTGGGTGGAGATTACCAAGGAAAGGAAATGAGCGAGTGCTGGGCTTAGGGACTGCAAGCCTTCAGTGCACCCATGGACCGTCCTGTACCTCCAAATTCCTCCTGCTGCTGGTTTTCTCTTCTCTTCCCTCCTGTTCTTGCCCCTTCTCTTTTACACGCTGGGCCTAGCACTTATAAAGAATCTCCTTTTCTCTGCAGGAGGGAAACCACATTATACCCAGGGGACTCTACTCCCACCCTGGCCTGGTGCCTAGCTGGCTGCAGCATGTCGGAGTGTGTTTCTTCCCAGACAGTCTGGGGAGGCCCAGACTCTCCTTGCAGCTAGGAGAAGCGGCTTTGGAGCTCCTCCCTGGAGCCAGAGCTGCTTGAGCTCCAGAGAGCTTAGGGCTCTCCGGCACAGTCCAAGGCCCTCCTCAGAGCTCCCACTCATGGGCAACTCTCAAATGTGGGGACTCTCTGAGGCTGCAAAGCTCCTGCCGCTGTTTGTGGGGGTCTCCACGCTTGGTTTCCTTCAGGTGGCCCGGTTCACCCAACAAGATGACCTAGGCTGGTAGAAGTTAGTTTATGGACACACAAGACTTGGACTGGGTCTTAATTTCTGTACTTATATTTTATAACATGCTGTAATTCCCTTCAATCTCTCCAAGCCCACACCTATTCCTGTCCTAACACTTACAAAGGGCCAGTAATCTCCCATCTTTTTTGGGACACCCAAACAATCTGCTTTAAATGATGACCTCAGTCTAGCTCTTTAATTTGCATATTTTGGGGGCACCTGGGTGGCTCAGTGGGTTAAAGCCTCTGCCTTCTGCTCAGGTCATGATCCCAGGGTCCTGGGATCGAGCCCTGCATTGGGCTCTCCGCTCAGCGTGGAGCCTGCTTCCTCCCTCTCTCCCTGCCTCTCTGCCTACTTGTGATCTCTGTCTGTCAAATGAATTAAAAAAAAAAAATCTTAAAAAAAAATTGCAGATTTTCCATGCCATATTCTTCAACCAAAGAGATGAATATTTTTAAAAAGTTACAAATAAATTCTTCATAGTAAAAAATATTTTAAAAATACGTTTAATATTTTTGTGATCTTCACTACAATATAAGTAAAAATTGAATTTAAAAACCAAACACTCAATCTAGATAAATGCACAAAACAGAACCTCTTACTCGTGGTCAGTCATTTATTCTGGAATGTAGGGATTTTGTAGGTTTAACACCAGTCTTCTGCCAGCCTCTTGACTTTTTTTTTCCATCCTTGATCACCAGAATGGAAGGAAGCTCAAGGTTCATTAAGGTATCCCAACCAGGCCATGCATCAGAATCACCTAGGAAGCTGTGAGATACTATTAACAATAATAAAGTAATAAAACCTAACATTTATTGATATTTACCAGGGGCTGTACTATTTTACACAAATCATCTCACTGAATCCTCAGAAAACCTTATGAGAGAGGAGTTTACTACCATTCTCTCCTGAAGGTGAGAAAAAGAAAACAGAATAAAACTTTGTTTGGGACTGACCAGCTAGGATACAGTGAAGCTGAGATTTGATCCCAGCGGTCTGACGCCAAGCCAAGACCTTTGCCCTGCTCTGTTTCCCAGGACACATCCCCGCGGAAGTGGCCGGAAGGACCTTCTCTACCCGGGGCTGGCGGCTTATTTGGAGGAAAGCACTTTCTCCTTCACAGGTGCCCCTTTGATTTCCACCTCCAGCACCTGCGGCAACACAGAGGGGGTGGGCAGGGAGGGGGTGGTGATGGGACCTCACCAGAGGGACTTCAGATGTCTGAAGACTCACTGTTCTTGCATCCCTCTGAGCCTTCCTTCATCCAGACTAAATGTCCTGTTACTTTGTTCTCAGCCCCAAAGAGGGCGGGTTCTGGCACCACAGCCAGGCCGGGCCACAGCGCCCCCTACTGAACAGGTCTGGGAGAATCCTGGTGGCCAACGACGGGTGCAAACACTGCGTGTTTCCAAGTCCCAACACCCCTCCACTCAGCAATTAAACAGTTACCCAGTCCTCTGGTCTCCCTGTTGCCAGCCTCACCTCCCCTTCCGACCCTAGTGAGATGAAAACACAGTGGGCCACGGAAGGCTTTCATCTTACTCAGAAGCTCTCCTGCTTAAAAGAAACCCAAATCTGACCTAGCGTCTGCAATGGCTGAGGCCAGACTCAAGGGCCCTGCGATTCGGCCCTGCCCACCTCTCAGGCTGCCTGTCTCCCTCTGGGGTGCCCTCACACTTCCCTGGCCACAGACCCTCCCTCCAAGGCTGGCTCAGGCAGCCCTTTGCAGCAAGTTGGGGACCACCCCTCCCATTCCCAGCTCTCAGCTTCCCCCGCTGTTCAATCCAGACAGTTTCCGTGAAGGTCCTGAGAACAGAGCCTGAGTGTGAGCAAGTCCACCCCCGGAACTGGTGGTATCTGACAACGTGGGTGGTGGGCACCTACGAAGATTTGCTAAGTAGGCATGAATGAATAAGCCAAAGATCCTTTTATGATGTGTTAAGAAACTTAGTCAAAGGGTTGAAGTTATAATGTTTTCGCCTTGTAGTTTATTCAAAGTGGGATCAGGCTTACTAGTGAAAGACTTTTTTTTTGCTATTTGAGAAAACACAAATGTGAGGTGTATAAAATGCACAACTCTGAAGGTGTATAAAAGGCACAACTCTGAAGCACAGCAGCTTTACACACGTAAGCACATGCAGACTCAGACTGCAGGATAGGAATTTCCACACCCTCAGAAGGCTCTCTGTTCCACTCCCATGACCACCAAGTTAATTAGAGGAGGATGTTTTATGTGGTATGCAGTTTATCTCAGCTCTGTCATTAATTAACGGCCCTGACTTTCCCCATTTTTGATTTATTAAAAATAATAATGATAACCAATGAAAAACAACAGGAGGGTCCTCTTAGAGCCAGCTGCTAGAGCATATCTCTCCTTACATACTTAATACATTGCACGAGACAGGCTTTCAAACAAAGACTGTAACAAGAGACAAAGAAGGGCACTACATAATGACAAAGGGAAAAATCCAATAGGAAGATAGAATGATTGTAAATATCGATGCACCTCACATAGGAGCACCTAAATACATAAAGGAACTATTAACAGACACAAAGGAAGAAACTGACAGAAGTTTAATAATAATATGGGACTTCAACACTCCACGTACATCAATGGATAGATCATTTAGACAGAAAATGAACAAGGAGATAGTGGCTTTGAGTGACACATTGGGCCAGATGAACCCAACATATATTTAGAATATTCCATCCCCAAACAGTGGGATACACATTGTTTTCAAGTACACAAAGAACGTTCTCTAGAATGGATCACACGTTAGGCCACAAAACAAGTCTCAGTAAATTCAAAAAGACTGAAATCATAGCATTCATCTTTTTAAGCATCACAGCTAAGCACAGTCAATCACAAGAAAATACCTCGGAGGAATACAAACTACCCGGAGGCTGAATAACAGGCCACTAAATAACAGATGGGTCAACTAAGAAATCAAGGAGGAAATAAAAATACATGGAGACAAGTGAAAACAAAAACCCAAAGTCCAAAATCGTTAGGATGTGGCAAAAATGTCCCCTAAGAGGTCCAGTTATAGCAAAATAGGTGTACCTCAAGAAGCAAGAAATATCTTGAATAAACAACCCAACCTTACACCTAAAGGAGCTAGAAAAAGAACAAAGGCCAAAGCCAGTAGAAGGAAATAATAAAGATTAGAGAAGAAATAAATGACAGAGAGACTAAAAAAAAAAAACCCCCCCCCACACACAATAGAACACATTGATGAAACCAGGAGCTGGTTCTCTGAAAAGATCAACAAAATTGACAAACCTTTAGGCAGACTCATCAAAAAAGAAAAGAAAGAACTCAAATAATATCGGAAATGAAGGAGAAAAAAATAAAAGCTGACACTAGAGAAACACAAAGGATTATAAGACGATATTATGAAAAATTATATGCCATATCCAAATTGGATAATCTAGAAGAAATAGATAAATTTGTAAAACACATAACCTTCCAAAACAGAATCAAGAAGAGATAGAAAATTTGAACAGATGGGTTACTAGCAATGAAATTGAATTAGTAATTTTACTTTTTTTTTTAAGATTTTATTTATTTATTTGACAGAGAGAGATCACAAATAGGCAGAAAGGCAGGCAGGGTGTGGGGGAAGCAGGCTCCCCGCTGAGCAGAGAGCCCGATGCAGGGCTCCATCCCAGGACCTGAGATCATGACCTGAGCCGAAGGCAGAGGCTTAACCCACTGAGCCACCCAGGCACACCTTGCGTCAGTAATTAAAAAAAAAAAAAAACTCCTGAAAGACAAAAGTCCAGGACTAGATGTCTTCACAGGTCAATTCTACCAAATACTTAGAGTTAATACCTATTGAATCAAATTGTTCCAAAAAATAGAGAAAGGAAAGCTCCCAAATTCATTTAACAAAACCAGCATTATACCAAATATACTAAAGACACTCCAAAAGAAGAGTACTACAGAAGAGTACTCTGATGAACATAGATACAAAAATCCTCAACAAAATATAAACAAACTGCATTTAACAATACATTAAAAAAATCATTCACCACGATCAAATAGATATTTATTCCAGAGATGCAGGGTGGTTCAATATTCACAAACCAACATGATACATCACATTAACGAGAAAAAGGATTAAAACCCTTATAATCATCTCAGTAGATGCAGAAAAAGCATTGGTCAAGATTCAACATCTATTCATGATAAAAACTCCCAAAGAAGTAGATTTAGAGAGAACATACCTCAACATAATAGATAATAAAGGCCATAAGTGAAAACTCACAGCTAACATCATAGTCAATGGGGACAAACTGAGAGCTTTTTCTCTATGATCAGGAAGAAGACAATCCATTCTCACCACTTTTACTCAACATAGTACTGGGAGTCTTAGTCACAGCAACCAGTCAAGAAAAAGAAAGAAAAGTCATCCAAATTGGTAAGGAAGAAGTTAAAGTGTCACTATTTACAGATGACTTGAGAGTATATAGAAAACCCTAAGGATTCCAGCAAAGAAACTACTAGAACTTATAAATGAATTCAGTGATGCTGCAGGATAAAAAATTAATACACAGAAATAAGTTGCATTTCTATACACTAATAATGAAGCAGCAGAATGAGAAATTAAGAAAATAATCCCATTTACAATTGCACCAAAAAGAAGAAAATACCTAGGAATAAATTTAACCAAGGAGGCTGAAAGACCTGTATTCTGAAAACTATAAAACATCAATGAAAGAAACTGAAGACGACACAAACAAATGGGAAGATAGTCCATGTTCCAGAACCAATATTGTTAAAATGTCCATACTACCCAAAGCACGATTTAATACTCCCTATTAAAACACCAACAACATTTTTCACAGAACTAGAACAAATAATCCTACACTTGTATGGAACCACAAAAGACACCAAACAGCCAAAGCAATCTTGAGAAAGAAGAACAAAGCTGAAGGTATTCAATCCCAGCTTTCAAGATATACTACAAAGCTGTAGTAATCAAAGCATTATGGTACTAGTACAAAAACAGACACACAGATCAATGGAACAGAGTAGAGAGCTCAGAAATAAATCCATGCTCTTATGAATTAATCGACCAGGAAAGAAAGCAAGAAATATCTAATGGAAAGAAGACAGTGTCTTCAACAAATGGTGCTGGGAAAACTGGACAGCTACATGCAAAAGAATGAAACTGGGCCACTTTCTTAGACCACACACAAAAAGTAAACTCAAAATGGATTAGAGACTTAACATGAGAACTGAAGGCATAAAACTCCTAGAAGAAAACATAGGCAATCATTTCTTTGACATTGCTGTATAAACATTGTTCTAAGTATGTCTCTTCTGCTAAGGGAAACAAAAACAAAATCAAACTATTGGGATTACACCAAAATAAAAGACTTTTGCACAGAGAAGGAAACCATCAACAAAACAGAAAGATAACCTACTGAATGGGAAAAGATATTTGCATATGACATATCTAATAAGGGGTTAATATCCCCAATTCAGAAAGAACTTATACAACTCAACACCAAAAGAGGTAAATAATCTAAGTTAAAAATGGCAGAGGACTTGAATAGACATTTTTCCAAAGAAAACATAGAGATGGCCAAAAGAAACATGAAAAGATGCTCAACATTATTCATTATCAGGGAAATGCAAAGGAAAAGTACAGTGAGATATCACCTCACAACTGTCAGAATGGCTAGTATCAAAAACATAAGAAATAATAAGTGTTGGCCAGGATGTGGAGAAAAAGAATCCTCTTGTACTGTTAAGGGGAATGCAAATTTTGGTTCCTCAAAAGTTAAAAACAGAACTACCCTATGATCCGGTAATTTTACTAGTGGGTATTTTACCCAAAGGAACTAAAAATGCTAATTAAGAAAGATGTGTGTACCCCAATGTTTATTGCAACATTATTTATCATAGCCAAATTATGGAAGCAACCCAGGTGTCCATCCATAGATGAACGGATAAAGAAGATGTGGCATACAGATCAGATATAGATATAGATAGAAAGATACACACACACACACACACACACACACACACACACAGGAATATTATTCAGCCATAAAAAAGAACGAGATTTTGCCATTTGCAAAAATGTGGATGGAGCTACAGATTATAAAGCTAATAAGTGAGATAAGTCAAAGAAAGCCAAATAACAAGATTTCACCCACATGAGGAATTTAAGAAACAAAACAAAGAAAAAAAAAAGAGACAAATCAAAAAGCAGACTCTTAATACAAAGAATACATTGATGGTTGCCAGAGGGGAGGGATGGTGAAATAGTAAAGGGGATTATAGATAAACAGCACATTTATCACAACGAGCAGTGAGAAGTGCCTAGAACTGTTTACTCATATTGTGTGTGTGAAACTAACAGAACACTGTATGTTCACTATACTTGAATAAGATGATGATGATGATGATGATGATGATGATGATAATGATAATAATAATAGGGGGATACTGCAAAGCTTCCTCTCTTTGCCACCCCTCCTTGGTCCTTTGTTACTTCCCTTGCTCCCCGACAGGCTGAGAGCCACCACACGGCCGTTTACTGACCTGCATGTCTGAGTTGGTGAAGCTGCAGGCCGACAGGTAGTTGGTGTGCATAGCGACGGACTTCTTTTTGGCAGCCATGTTTTCATTTTTGTCAAACGTCAGTGGATACACAGAACACTTATTATCCAAACCACTAGCATGGAAAGAAAGAAGTGTCAAATGCTAATATAAGGCAACAGGATACAAGTACACATTCTCCTTCAGGCAAACTTTTCAAAATGTTTTCCTTTGGCCACATCTTGTGTTGTAAACTTTTCCCCCCAACCTGGAAGATTTTCAAATGTACCGCAAAATTGAAAGAAAAATGGTACAGTGAGCACCCAGATCCCTTCACCTTCACCTACATTCACTAACTTTGTCTTTTGTCATATTTGTGGGAGCAAACTCTGAACCCATTTGAAGGTAGATGTAGACATGACATGTTACACCTAAAGACTTCAATTTTGTAAATTTACATCTTCTTAAAAAAAAAAAAAAGAACATTCTCCTAGGTAGACACTAGATCACTATCACATCTGAGAAAACAAACACAGATTCCCTAACAGTATAATCAACCATCTGTATTCAATCTTCCCCAGTTGTCCCCAGGATCCAGTGCCCCATCAAGGTTCACACACGGCATTCGGTTTTTTTTTTTTTTAATATTTTTATTTATTTATGTATGTATTGGACAGACAGATCACAAGTAGGCAGAGAGGCAGACGGAGAGAGAGAGGAGAAAGCAGGATCCCTGCTGAGCAGAGAGCCCGATGTGGGACTCGATCCCAGGACCCTGAGATCACGACCTGAGCTGAAGGCAGAGGCTTTAACCCGCTGAGCGACCCAGGCGCCCCCGGCATTCGGTTTTTATAGCTTTTTGAGATCTTTTAATTTTGAAAGAACTTCCACCTCTGTTTTAGTTGTTCAAACAAGAGATCTTAGGCCAACGGTCTTGTAGAATGTCACATATCCTGGACTTGTCACATTGTTTCACAATGGTTATGTTCAAGTATAACATTTTCGGCACTACTAGTATACAGGTGATACTGTGTATTCTTTCTCTTTCTCCTGCTTCACTTCAGGAGGTTTGCCATGCCTACTGTCTCAAGACTGGTGATGCTGACTTTGATCACTTGGTCAAAGTGGGGAGCACGACATCACAGCACGGCAAATGTGACTTGCTTGTAATTAGTAACTAGGGTTTGCCACTTCAAGACCATGTGAAGATCCTGCTTCTCAACAACCTTTCACACAATGACGTTAGAATGATTATCTTGTTTGAATCAAATGTTATTTTAGGAGAACAAAATGGTGACCTTCCGATTCGATCATGCCTTCTGCATTTACTAGCTAATGTTTTTCAGTAAATAAAAATCCCCCCCCTCACTGTATATACCTGTAGATTCTTTTTTTCTCTCCAACTCTGTTATGAGCCATTACTATCACTATCCCAAGTGAGGCTCACATTGTCCCATATTTGGACAGTGGAGGGCCCCTTCAAGCAGCTCCTGTTTCTGTTGGGTATGACCCCACTGGTCCCTGGATGTTTCCTTGCTTTCTGGAACAAGAAAATATCCTAGGCTCACTTTATCCTTTTCCTGCCCCAGACCTACAATCAGCCTTACTCCAAGGAGCCCTGCTTCCTTTTAGTGGACAATGACATTTGGGGGGGGGGCACTCTCTTCTGATGCCCTGGGGATGCTAGGGGAAACCTTAGCCTTTCCAACTGCTCAAGGGGGCAGGTGTGGACTTGGGATGCCTCTTACCATATTATTCATAAGCTTGTGGGTGAAAACAATTTCCAGTTAGGCTGTGGCATTGCACCAACATGCTCAGTTACGTTTTTTTTTTTTTTTTAAGATTTTATTTGAGAGTAAGAAAGAGAGCACGAGTAGGGGAGGGGCAGAAGTGAGAGGGAAAGGGAGAGAGACAATCTCTCAAGCAGACTCAGCCCGAGACAGGACTTGATCCTACAACCCTGAGATTGTGACCCCAGCCAAAACCAAGAGCCGGATGCTCAACTGACTGAGCCACCCAGGAGCCCCTGCTCAGTATAGTTTTGGATGCTCTTTTCTCGTTCACTGGACCCCATATGTTAAACATTTGTTAATATTACACCAACATTTATACCTTGAACTCCCTTTGCTTCTTTTTCCTAACAAGGTGCAAGGCAGCTGGTGCAGTCAGTCCCTGACCGTCTACCACGCACCAGGGCCAGGAGACAGATACGACAGAGAGGAAGGCACGAGCCGTTCCTCCTCTCTGAGGAGGCTGTCACCACAAACCTGTCTTCCTGGGCCTTGTAAAATTACTCTCTTCACTGCTTGGCCCCTGCGCTCATGGAAATCTTCCCACTGGGTTCAAACAAGAAATAGATGACAGAACCATTCTCCAAACTACTAAAGACACTGTTCACGCGCCGCCTGGGTGGCTCAGTTGGTTAAGCAGCGGACTCTTGATTTTGGGTCAGGTCACAATCTCAGGGTCAGGAGACGGAGCCCGGCCTGCATCAGGCTCTGCGCACAGCAGGGAGTCTGTTGGAGGTTCTCTCCCTCTGCCCCTCCTCCCACTCGCTCATTTTCTCTAAAAAAATAAAAACAAACAAAAATAAAGACATTGTTCACTATGTTATTATATCCATTGCATTTTGCAGAAGGAGCTACACGATATATTGAAATACAAACCCAGCTAGCGGATATCTGAGTATCAAGTATTGAGAAATGATGTAACTTCTTCAGCTCTATGCATCTGCTAACATTAATGCCCAGTTAGAAACATACTACCCAGAATTTAAAAAAAATAGAGAGAGTATTTATTATTCCTAATGAGTAAGAACTGATCTTCCCTAAAGAGAGGTCAGCTTTTGCCCTCAGCTGCTGGGAGGTCATCTTTGAGCCTCTAGAATGGCCCTGCTGATGGGAGAGCAGACTTGGCTCAAAGACCGTCCAACAGTATGATTTATGATGGGGCTTTAGGGTATGCACTGTGAATTCTGACCTCCCCACAGGACCCAGAAACTAAAGGTATTAGCCTAAACCTCTAGGACACACTGGAGACTGAGGGTCAGCTACATGGGCCGTACGTGATTGAGCCCCAGGAAAAACTCTGGACCCCAAAGACTCAGGCAAATGTCCCTGGTTGCTAATCCTCTGTATCGTCATGCACGGTGGCCAGGAGGAGGTGATGCCATCCATGACGCCATAGGGAGGGGACGACTGAAACTCCAGGTTTAGACCCGGCCTGGACTCTGTCCTGAGTACCTCTTCCTTTGGTTGGTTCTAATTTGTATCCCTGCACTGTGAGAAAACTGTCAACCTAGGCAGACAGTTCTGTGGTTGTTCTAGCAAATTATCAAACCTGAGGGTGATTGTGGGGACTCCCAAGTTTGTGGCTGAGAGCCAAAATGACAAGTTTTGTGGGGATGGTGCCTTCTTTTTTTGGTGGGGGGGGGATGGTGCCTTCTAACTATACAGCTGGCCGAACTCCTTTACACTTATCTTATTGTGCGTGTGTATGTATACACACACACAAAATAAATGTATTTACACACAGCATATACACAAATACATATATACCTATATATATCACGTGTGTATGTTTGTCTCTTATTGTGCTTACCTCATATCCTGGCAAGAAGTAAATGGGAATGGATTTTATATAAACATTACCATTCGGTTATAAAATGGCAATACAACCTACTTTTGCATTATTTAAAAAAAATTAGAAAATATGAAATACATGTATGTGAACATGGGTTCCAAAGGCACACGGGGTCTAGGCAAGTGGAAAGTGAATGAAAAGATGCCCCAGGGGCACTTGGGTGGCTCAGTGGGTTAAGCCTCTGCCTTAGGCTCAGGTCGTGATCTCAGGGTCCTGGGATCAAGTCCCACATCGGGCTCTCTGCTCAGCCTGCCTCTCTGCGTACTTGTGATCTCTCTCTGTCAAATAAATAAATAAAATCTTAAAAAAAAAAAAAAAGATGCCCCAAATGGCCCTTCAAAGGGAGGGATGTTGAGGATGACCATTGGTGTGACTCTGGCTGGAGAAGGCTCCAAACTTTTTGCTTAGAGGCCGAGGGTTTTCATTTTTGAATAATTTCCTTTGATGGACACATTATTCCTCCCTACGACTCCCTTTCTTTGCTTTATTTTAGATAATGCTACAGTAAATATTACTGCTCGTGTGGCTCTTCTATATTTTGGATCACTCCTTTCAAGCAAGTTGTTAAGTAAGATGTGTGGAATCACTAGATCGAAGGTCATAAGTTTTTCAAGGCTTCCAATACACCTCACCAACATGTTCTCCAAAATGTTTACACCAATTTATAGTCCCAGCTGACAGCATTTGAGAATAGAGGAGGCAGGTTTAAAACTTAAGCTCCTGTTAGTCTGTAATGAAAGTAAGTATGAGAGAGAGTTTCGTAGTTTCTTTTTTGACGGAGTTCAGGGAGGAATTTAACACGCTGCCTAACCAATGAACAAAAACAGTAAGTTCGGGTTTGCTTGTATTTGCCCATCGAACGGTGTTTTGTGGCAGACGGGAGATCAGAAAAGCTGCTTGACCCTACTTACCCACATGCAATGGCACATCCGGACGGGGCGTACGCACAGGCCATCACCCACGTGCAGGGCATGGTGACGGCATGCTCCTGAAACACAGAACGTGAGCCTTACAGAGGGAACGAGCAGCACTCCTACACAAACATATTAAGGTGTGGAGCCCAACGTGGGGCTTGATCTCACGACTCATGAGATCGTGACCTGAGCGGAAACGAAGTCGGATGCTCCACCCACTGAGCCACCCAGGTGCCCCAACTTCTTTCTTAGTGTGATACTTCCGAACGAATATTGGGGCTCACTTTCTGTGAAAGGTCTGTCGGAATTTCACTTCAGTTATACGCTTTACCTTATTTACTCAGATTCTCCCTATTTTCAAAATCTACTCGTAAATGATCCTTACATGTATGCTTTGTTTGCTGCCCTGTGAGTCTCCAAGGGCCTCTGTCCCCTGTGGGTCCTGACACCTTCCTGGGAAGGTCAGAACGAAAGCGGGAGAGGGCAGGGTGATCTTGAGAGACCCCATAACGTGGGAGTGATGAGACCTAGAGGTAGCAGTTCCTGCTCCTGGCTGGTGGTTGTGTCACCCACATTCTCCTGCATGCGGACAGGGAACAAAGCCACAATGCGAAAACTTCTGCGTCTATGGGCTTCTTTCCCTGAGAGACATGGGCCCCGGGTCCTGGCTCCAACACCAGCAAGATGTGCGGCCACAAGCAGAATGACCACCTGTCCACCCTCAGTCTCTCCCCGTCGGTGAAGGGAGAGGACGGGACTAGAGGATTTCAGTATCTTTCAGTGCTGGTCTTCTTTCCTGTTCTGATCCTCTGTGTTTTTGTGGGGGAAACACGGGCCCTGATACTGCTCACAGAAATTCTGTCACTCTCAGTTACAGCCTTTCGGATGCCTAGAATAACCCACGGCAGCAAACGGCCACTCTAAGCACAAGGTGCCACAGGCCCCGTTCCTTACAAGTAACAGCTATGTTCCCTGTCAGGGGCCACAGTGGCAACACCACGGCTCCCCAGGAATCAGGCAGTGTGTGCTCTATGACATCCTAGGGCTTTTAAACAGAAGCAACAAAACCCCACACAGTCTTGAAGACACTAAGGCGCGCTGGCTGAAGGAGAGGACTCCATGGAGGGAGGTGCTGGAGAGGAAACCGCCGGCAAACTGCTAAGCTGCCATCTTTACTATTTCCCAGGGACCTGACCATGAGGGACTCTGCTCCAGAAGATGGTTCTGGGCCCCCCTTGATCAGGCTGTGTGCACCTGTCTGCGACAACACTTACTAAACACGTTCCCTCATGCAGAATGTGGATGCTGCTGGGTTTGAGGCACACAGAGGTCTCTTTGTCTCATATGGTGAAAGAGAAGACCTTCCCCATATAAATAACAGAACCACTATGGAATACATAGCAGTTGTTACGGTAAAAGGCAACACAAGGCAGGCTTGTGAGCACACCTCCACAGAGATTTTCGCCTTTCTCTCTAGTTAAGAGTCTAAATGTAGGTCAGATTTGGAGCGGAGCATGCCCAGGCCCGACTTGCAGGCTATCACTGGCGAGTCAGTTCAACTCCCTGCATCCTCAGCTTCCCCCGCCTCTGCCGTCTGCTCATGTCCACGGTGCTACAGAGTCCGGTCAAAGACACAGAGGACAGGGGTGCCTGGGAGGCTCAGTGGTTAAGCATCTGCCTTTGGCTTAGGTCATGATCTCAGGGCCCTGGGATTGAGCCCCGCACTGGGCTCCCTGCTCAGCGGGGAGTCTGCTTCTCCCTCTCTCACTCCCCCTGCTTGTGTTCCCCCTCATGCTGTGTCTCTGTCAAATAAATGGATAAAATTGTAAAAAAAAAAAAAAAAAAAAAAGACACAGAGGGCAGAGAAGGCTGGGGGTTCAGGAACCTCCTACCACCCCTCAGGAGAAAAATAATATATGCATATGTGAATGTGCTGAGTTTTCCAGGCCAGGCCCTTTCTGGCGTGTTAGTGCCCTCTTTGGGGGCTCTGTGTGCTCCTTCCTGGGGGAGGGGTTTCAGCTCAGGATGGAGATGGACACAGCCATGGGCTACTGAGCTGTCCCAACACAAGATGGGCTTTCCTGGGGTTTCCAACCCCAGACAGGCAGCCGAGGAGCTGGATGACCATGCCTGGGGGTATCTGGCAGGGAAGAGGACAGGGCTGGGGCTCTGAGGTGCTGCTCAAAGCACCAGGGACAACCTCTTACCTTGTTAGTAGTGAAGGAATCCCACACGATCACCTTCCCATCCTGGAGGGAAAAGAGTCAACAGCTTAGGAGTTGTCAGCCAGTCCTGACAGGGAGCTGCTGAGAATGCTCGGGAGAGCTGTGTCTGGCTGGGCAGGGTGCAGGAGACCTCAGAACCTCCAGCCAATCTCTGAACAACAGGGAGGGGATGAGGGGCTGAACTGTCCAGCCTGATTACAGGCTCAGTTCTCAATGGGACACTGCTTGTGGAATACAAAGCAATGCTCAGAGACTTCTAGACCATTTAGAAACCAAGCACTGATTATTGGTATCTTGTCATCGCCCACACGTCCTGACAAGAAGCTAGACAGGGGTGAGACAGACCCGAAATTACCTTGAGGTACTTGCCAGGGTACTTCCTCCCTCCCCACCCCTACCAGCCATCCTGGCTTCTGTGCCCCGTGCTCCCCACTCTCTGGGCCAGAGCTTTACCAGCACGCATTCCAATCTGGGCTGCGCAGGCCTGATATCAGTGTCATTTCCCCACCCAGACGTTTCACATCTGTGCTGAGAACAATGTGCAACTCCAGTCTGTCACGGTGGGGCCCCTCCGCAGAGCACTCGCTGCCAAGGATGGGCTCAGGGCTGGCGAGGCTACTTTCACTGTGACGGCTGCTGCAGTCACACTGGGGCTGTCGGAGGTCACCACAAAGTCGTGTCTGTGTCATACAAACCCACACGAGCCCTGGTCCCTACAGGGCAGCCACCTGCCCGGCATGTGGTGTGCGGGTCCTCTGGGCCCCCAGACTCTGCCTGACAGAGGAAGAAGATGGCGGGGTTGGCCGCCTCCATGGCATGCTTGGTTTTTGTAATCACTGAAGCCGTTTGGAGCTAAATGTGAACAATGATGTAAGGGTGGTGGGGAGAGATGCCACTCAGGGACACAAGCAAGGTCTGACTATCCAAAGTGACATGGTTGCTTTCCTTGCACGATCCACTGGAGGACTTCCGTATTCTTGCTGCATGTGGCTAAAAGGCCCAGGAAAAAAGTCGAAGGGGGCCATCCGCCTACCCCCCCCCACCTGGAGCCTGGCTCTCCGTGTGCTGTCCGAGCTGGCCTTCCTTCTGGCGGCTTCCTCCCCAACACTGCCTGCCTGCCGGCCCCACTGCCCACCCACTGTGTGCTCTGGAGAGAAGAAGGTACCCAAGAGGCTAAAATCAGCCATGACACCAAATGTGGGCCTCTCCAGAAGCCCAGATTTATACACCAGGGGCCTGTGAACCTGGAGAGACCACCCCCACCCCAAGCCCGACCCCACGCAGTCAGGCTAATTAATCTCCTGCCTGCGAGAGAGAAGGGCTGCTCTGAGTCACTCCGTCTGCTCCAGAATGTTCCTGCTGTTTCCAGCCTCCTCCCACGCCCACCCCGCTTCTCGTCTTCTCGCAGCAGAGCGGGATGGATGCGGCGTGTCAGCAACGTCCCTCCTCCCTCTCTAATAAGAACAGCATGTGCGTGACAGAAAAATCCAATATCTATTGTACTTTGAAGGACAAAAAAATGTCAAAAAGGCTAGGTAGCAACATGTGTATCTTGATAACCACTTGGTTAAAAAAAAAAAAAAAGTCTGGAAAGAAATGCTCTGAAATAGTAATATGGTTGGGACAGGGTGGTGGGAGTAAAATGGCTTCTTTGTTCTCTTTTTCAGGGTTTCTTTAACACGGTAACATACGTAAGAGATAAATGTTTTATGAACTTAAAGAAAGCAAGTACAACATGACACATTCGATCTATAGGTAATACAGGAGATTATGAACACCTGTCCTTACCAAACACAACCTGACACAGATATTGGAGGGTGTGGATTATTTAGATCACGTACAGGTTTTATATTTAAAAGGGCTATTAAAAACCCCGAAATTGTCCTTTGGAAAATCTGGGCTGAAAGTAGGAACGGTGAGAGGGGAGACCAAACTGGCCATAAAAATAGAAGACTTCAGTTTATAATTTTATACTTCAATGCATGTTACATCAAAATAGACATAAAAGGGACCACGCAGTGATCACCAGACTCCTGAGAGTCACACTTTTGTAGAGGCCCCTCCCTCATGTCAGGGTTGGAAAACAGCAGGAGTGAAGGAATGTCACCTTTGACGGCCTGGCTTCAGCCTCCTTCTCCCCCTCTTGCTCTGGGAAAGGCTGGCTACCATCTCGTGAGCAGCGCTGTGGTAAGGTCTACATGGTGAAGAAGGAGGGCCTCCAGTCGATGAGCCATTTTGGAAATGAGTTTCTGCCCTTGTGGAGCTGTGCCGTGACCTCAGCCCTGACCAACATCTTAACTGTAACCCCATGACGGACTCTGAGCCAGAACCATCCATGGGACACTATATCAAAAATTAATGATGTACGTACTGGTGACTAACATAACATAAAAAAAAAAAAAAAACCCACCCAGATAAGCCACCCTTATCTGGCTCTCAGAAACCATGTGAAATAATATTTGTTGTTTTAAGTTGCTGAATTTGGAGGTAATTTGTGATGCAGCAATAGATAAAACTAGTACGTAAGATGTAGAAGAGACTATGTCAACTACATAAAATGAATGAAAAATTATACTTTACAAAATACGTATCTTAAATTTATTCTTTAAGGCATAAAAAGAGTTTAGGAACTCTTAAACTAAAAGAAGCCACAAGCACGTATGTCCTCAATTTGGGGGGGAAACGCCCCACTATCTAAAAAATGAATTTCATTCCCAAATATAGCCCTGAAGTATGCTCAGGAAAAAATAATTCTGAATGGCTTCTCAGATACAGTTTACATTTCAGTTATTACCATAAACTCTGAATCCACCCAAATCAGTGACATTCTACAGTCTGCAAGAGAATGCTGCACTATGCTAACTCACGTCCTGTGGAGAATAAGCAGAGGGATTGAGAGCAGACAGGGTTTTTTGAAAAGGAAAGTTCTCTTTCTTCTTCAGTGATCAAGTCAGACCCTTGTGCGCCCTCCCAGAGCAGATGCCACCTACCTGGGAGGAGCTCACGATCCTCCTCTTATCTTTGCACCAGTCCATGCAGAGAACCTTGTTCCCATGGCCTTTGAGGGTCCTCCTGGTCTTCATGACAAACTGCCCCAGAGCTTCCACCCGCTCGGCCACCTGGTGCACTAGAAGGACAGGCTACAATCAGTTCCGTCACCAACGACTGGATTCTGAGCCATACGCCGGCAAAGGGATGACATGGGTCTTTGGGGCTACAGTTTGATTCTCCTGGTTTGGTTTTGTTTTACTATTATGCCTTCATAACTCTCTTTTAAACTCAGGAGAGGGTAGAGACAACACTGTCATTCTCGCTTTGTGTTTAATACCCCACATCTTTCAGAGCACGTCTATCTTTGTGTGCTGAGGGATCAGCAAGATGACCTCATCTACAGAGACAACGTGCCTTCCACCACACAGAATTCTCCTGTTGAAGGGCCATAGCTCTGCAAGGTGGGCAGGATGAGCAGCAGAGCGAGACCACTGTCCCCATTTAACAGGTGAGGAGACTGAGGCTCACAGGGTTCTTTGGCTACAATAAGTTCAGACAGCCAACTGGGAGAGAAGCTGGGGCTTTCGGTTCTTTTACCCACCTTTCCGATCACAAGGGAAAGTGACTTTACAAGAACTGTCCCATTAGGTGGCGAAACGTGCACCCACGCTGCTGTTCAGCAGGCACTGTGACTTCTGGCTGAAGCCCTTGTACCTAGCACAGGCTTGGGATGTGTTGGGGGTCTGGTTACATGCTGCAGGCAAAAATGGATGAGGGAGCCACCACATGGTATGCCCCCGGGGTTACTGAAAACTTCCGGTGCCAATAAAGATCAGTATTCTACAAGTCTAAACACGTGACCTACAGGGGCAACCCACACCAGGGAGGAGCTCCAAAAAGGAATCTCTCAGGGGCTGGGCCCAGGCCTCTCTTGAGCCTGTCACTGAGGAGTCCCAGAAGGAGCCACGTTCCCATGAAGAGACCGTCATGTCCCGGCCCCACATCCAGAGATGAGGAGACTGAGGCTGGGGGACCCCATGGCTTCGACCCCTTGTGCAGTGCCCTTCTGGTTAGAGGCTGTGCCAGAAGGAAAAACTGGGGCCCCAAATCGCTCCCCTCCACTTCTCCTTCCTCCAACTCTCCCAGCTGGACCTTTCCCCCAGGCAGGTGAGAAGGAGGGAAAGGGGCATCCGAGACAAGGGACAGGCCCAGGAAAGGTGTGGTGTCTCAGCACAGCGGCGCAGCACGGTGGTTGGGGGGTTGTGAGACAAGGCTGCCGGTGGCCCTCTTCCTTCCCAGGAGCTGCTGCCACATGCTGGGAAGTGCCACCTCCCTCATGGAAATGGGGCAAGAAGGGCCGGACTGGGCTGTGGTTTAAGCCTCTGACAACAGCACGACTTCTCAGAAATCCTCCCTCCCTCCCCTCGGTCTCTCTACACACTGCATTGTCTATTTCCTAAAAACAAGGAACTCTGACAGAGCCACACAGCACATTATCAAAGTCAGAACATAAACACCGAAGTGATGCTACATCCAATCTACAGACCTTACTGAGTTACTCTCCATTGTACCAATAATATCTTTACAGCAAAAGAAAATCCAAGAACCATGGGCTGCCCTCAATGGTCATGTTTCTTTAGCTTCCGGTTAGAGTTTTCCAGCGTGGGCTTGTCTGCCGCCTGCTCACGATCAGACGCTGGCAACGCGTGTTTGGAAGGATCGCCACAGACGGACACCGAGTCCCCACCAGTGCGCCCCGTCAGGAGACACCTGTCGTCCCTGGGTCCCATCACTGGCACTGTACACGCTGACCATTCGGTTGAGGTGGTGTCCGCCGGGATTCTTCACTGGAGAGTTACCATTTTGCCTTTTGTAACGAAACTGTCACTCTTCAAACTCCAATACCCTTGTTTCAACATCTGTTCATGATTCTTGCCTGAATGGGTGATGATGATGGTGGGCAAGTGATTCTCCTAATTCCATCATTCCTTCTGCATTTTTAGCTGTCTTACTAATAAAAGGAGCCTCCCCTCTTCTTCAGTGTATTTATTCACCCAATCATATTAGAGGGACTCATGGATTCTTACCTTATTCAAGGGGTTATAATCCCTCAGCATTATTATTTAACACTCAACTAGTCACTGATTTGCTCCGTGGGACCCCTGTCAAGCAAGTGCCCCGACCTTCTGACATATTGTTCTCTAAGCATTTTTTAAAAAAGATTTTATTTATTTATTTGACACAGAGAGAGAGAGACAGTGACAGAGGGAACACAAGCATGGGGAGTGGGAGAGGCAGACGCGGGCTTCCTGCTGAGCAGGGAGCCCAGTGTGGAACTCCATCCCAGAACCCTGGGATTATGACGTGAAGGCCGATGCGGGCCTTGATCCCAGGACCCTGGGATCATGACCTGAGCCGAAGGCAGAGGCCTCAACCCACTGAGCCACCCAGACACCCCAAAACATTGCATTCTTTATTGCCACAAATGGCACAGCAGTTTTTTACAGATACATTCTTAAAAAAACACTGAATATAGTTTAAAGATGGTGACTTTTCTAAATTCTTATAGGCCATTTATACAAGTCTGTACCAGCTCAGAGCTGTGAGCACATTTTATCTGGTGTTTTGTTTGGAAACTTCACATTGATATCATTGCTTCTTTCCCCAATTCAGCATGGGGACAACCAGAGCTATTTTATGTCCCTCTCATGAAAATAAAAAAGTTAATGAATTAAAAAGATGACTCACCCAATCGATATGGGGCCTTGCTTATCTAATGTGAGCCTGACCACATCCCGGCTACTAATAATTTTTTTCTCACTGCATTTTCCTTTCCATATATAGGTTTACTCTAACCCCACTCCATCCCATCTCTATCTGGTAAATCTCACATGTGTTAAATTGAAGAGTTACAGCTTGAATGAGGTCTCTAGAACCCTGAGTACCTGCCGGGTATAGAAAAGAATAAGACAGTCCCTGCTCTTCCCGAGCTCATGGTCTGCAGGGGGCAGATCGCAGCTGTAGTGAGGTAACAGAGGTGGTGGGGAGCCCAGGGTAACCCGGCTGACTCTGCCAGCAGCTGTGCCATTAGGAGGGGACGTCACAGGTACCTGGTTTTGAAGGATCCATGGGAACTGGAGTAAGGAAAGGGGAGGCTGAATCACCTTCCAAATTTTGCACCAATAAACGGTCTTTGATGGCCACTATTTGGTGGAAGATCTAAGGAACCGAGGATGAAAAATTATCTAAAGCTAATTCTAAAAAATTCATTTTGCAACCCAAGTGTCCATTGATAGAGGAATGGATTAAGAAGATGTGATACACACACACACACACATAATATGGCATACTTCTTGTAGAAGAATGAGATCTTATCATTTGTGACAGTGAAAGAAGTCAGAGAAAGACAAATCCATATGACTTTACTTATATTTGAAATCTAAAAAACAAAACAAATGCAGAAGCAGACCCATAAATACGGAGAGCAGACTGAGGGTTGCCAGAGGGGAGGAGGTGGGGAATGGGCAAAATGGGGGAAGAAGAGAGGGAGGTACGGGGTTCCAGTTATGGAATGAATAAGTCATGGGGACAGTGGGGGGATGGGAACCTGGGTGATGGGCATTAAGGAGGGCACACGTGGTGTGAGGAGCCCTGGGTGTTATACTCAACTGATGAGTTACTGGATGTGATATCTGAAACTAATGATGTACTATAAGTTGGCTAATTGAATTTAAATAAAAAAAGAAAAAATACTAAGTCACGAGGATAAAATGGGATAACAGCATAGAGAGTATAGTCAGTGATATTGTATAGAGCTGTTTGGGGACAGATGGTAGCTACTCTTGTGAGCAGAGCATAACCTACAGAGTTATCAAATCACTGCTGTACACCTGAAACTAACATAACACTGTATGTCAGCTAGATTCAATTAAAAAATACAAATGAAAAAATTAAAAAATGGATCCTCTCTGATTCTACCCCTGGACTGAATGGGGTGAGATATAAAAACCCTCAAACACTTGGATGGAAGGAAAACATCTGCAATCACATGACTTCCTGTGTGCTTGAGATTTTGGAATTGCTCCAAAACATACATTTGCTAGACACAGAAAAAAAATCTCCCCAGAATTCCCTAATTAAAAGCTGGAGAGGCTAAGCAATGGTGCAGTCTTTCAGATGGAGTACTACATGCCTCCATACAGTAAAATCAAAATATTGACGTTAAACAGAATGGCAAAATGATACGGGGAGCTATGGAATCCATTGTGTTAATTTAAAATTGGGCTCAAACTCTGAATCTAGGACAATCCCAAGTATGCTCACAAATAATTAGCACAAACATAAAATCATAAGTTATGAAATACATCAAAATATTCAAAGTGGCTACCTCTGGGTGGTGGGGTTATGAATGGCTTGTTTGCTCCTAGATTTCTAGATTTGTTATAGTGGGCCTTGGTTTATTATGATGGTACCCTAGAGATACTTGTGTGAGCTAGCTTGTTGCAATTATGGACACAGAGCCGAAGCAAGGGGAGAGATGAAAGGCAGGTTCGCTGCAGGCAGCATGGGCGAGAGCAGCAGTGAGAAGATTAGTTTGTAGGGAAACTCACATCCAGCCTCAGGCTGCACAGCATAGTTCCTTAAAACTTGGAAAAAGCCAGTCAATGTATTTGCTTCAGACTAATCCAGAAATTGGTTTTCCTTCGTTTCTCCTTAAACCATAAAACCAGAATAGTCCAAGGCTGCTATTATCATATAGCCTTTGAGAACAAAACCTTTCACAAAGTTACACTGATAAGAGATAGAAAAGTGAATAAACAGCATCTGATGGTAAGTCCTGTGACTTGCCCAAATTTCCTCTAGATATGTACTCAAGAAATTACATACATCTTCTTTGAGTGGCTTTGTTCCTATGCTAGATTAGAATCTGCCCTCAAAGAGGCTGGAAATCTGGAAGAAGCCCCCCACAGCCCCGACAAGGCTACCATACATGCTGCCTGACATAAACACAGCGTGCCTCCTGCCCTTCCTGGCTCACTCTTCTGTTTAATTTCACGTTAAGGACTCTTTAAAGTTGAACTCTCATCTTTGTTCTTGATCTTGACTCTCATTCCAGTTCTCATTTTTTATTATCAAAGCAGGAAGTGCACAGATGGCTCTACAGTGAAAAGTACCTCTACCTCCCCTCACTCCCCTGGACTCCCTCTAGAGAAAACAAATTTCTCATGCATCCTGCCACAAATTCTCAAGCATCCCTTTTTTAAGCTAATGAGGTCATCTTACACTGTTTTGTACTTTTTCAATTTCATATTGAGACCTTTTCATACACATACATGGATTTTTTTTCCTTTTTAATGTAAATCTCCATTGCCTGAGAGATGGCCTAGCAGGGTGAGAAGGAGAGCTAATATGAGGAGCCCAAACCCTGGCATCTACCCCAACCCCCATTCTCCCTTAGAGTAGCTGCAGAAGCTTAAGGCATTCCCTTTATGCTTCCCTGGATCTCAACAGTGTCCTCATCCATAAGGTTACGGAGAGGAGGGGAAGGAAACTTTTTGTGCCCGAGGACTGAGGCTGAAGCAAGTCACCCTTCTAGTTTTGAGAACTGTGGGATTGGACTTCCAAAGATCTCCATGTCCTAATCCTTGGAACCTGTAACTATGTTACTTTACATGGCAAAGGGGGCTTTGTAGATGTGATTATGTTAAGGATCTTGAGGTGGGATGATTACCCTGATTTATACAGGTGGGTCCACTGTAGTCACAAGGGTCCTTATGAGAGGGAGGCAGGCAGATCAGGGTCAACGAAGGTGATGACAGAAAGGTCAGAGGGTGTGGGGCCACAAGCCAAGGATTGTAGGCAGCCTCCAGAGGCTGGAAAAGGCAAGAAAGAACCTCTCCCCTAAAGGTTCCAGAAGGAATGTGACCCTGAAGACCCACTATAGACTTCTGATGTCCAGAACAGTAGAAGAGTAAATTTATGTTGCTTTAAGCCCCTATGTTTAGGGAAATTTCTACAACAGCAAGAGGAAACTAATATAAGCTATAACTTCATGATTCTAAAATGTCTTACAATCAAGGAAGGAAACACTTACCCATGGTAGAAGGTAAGCAGAAGGCAGGGGAAACATCCTGAAACATCCTGTAAGGGGAAACATCTAGGGAGGAGGAAGCTCTGAAGGAATAAGGTGAAAGGCAGGGGCCCAAGGCCCCCGGCTGTGGAGTTTCATGTAGGCTGGCTTCCCCTTGGGACCCATATAAGCCATTTCCTCTATTTAACGGTGGCCAAAGGTCTGACTTCTATCCATATGGAGACAGACCTTTCCACTGTGAGTCCACAATTCAGCCCTGGCTTCTGAGGGTACTGCATCCTTGGCAGGATGGGGGTTCTGTGTTGAAAAGCTCTACCTTGACTATCTCTCTGCCTTAAGGCCATTTCCCAAGTCAAGGAAAAGGCTGAGAGGTTCCCTGCAGGCAGTCTGCCCTGCTGATGAAGAGCTTCTGGAGGACCTCCTCTGCACAGAGCCCAAAGGGACTAGGCACAGAGCTGAAGTGAGGCTGGGCTGGAGTTCTGACTGCCTGGGCTGGAATCCTGGTCCCACCGCTTACTGGCTGCAGTCCCCTGGCAAGTCCCTTCACTCAGTTTCCTCATCTGTAACATGCAGAAGTCAGAAGACCGACCTCAGAGGCACCCACCCCACACAGACAGCATCATCGACAGCATCTATACAATGCAGGAACTGGCAGAGTGAAATGAGGCAGACTTTGCCCAGTGCCTCCCAATTGCTGTTCCCTACCGCTCGCTGACAACAGAAGCCCAGCTTTATCTGGGGATGACAATGTGTCCAGTTCACTTCTCCCTTTCCCAGTCTTCCTTGCAATAACTATGTGACCTACTTCTGGCCAATAAAGTACAAAATCTGTTGGGAGAAAGGAGGCTTTGGGGAAAACTTCTGCTATCCTGATAAGAAGGAAAACAAGAGGCTGGTGCCCACATTGCCCCTTCTTGCCCTGGAGACAGAGGTTATGTTTGGAGCTGTGGCAGTCATAGTATAATCATGGGGCTAATGCCAGTGTTTTCAGGGTGATGGAGAAGAAAGCCTGGAGTCTGGGTCCTAGATGGCACACTAGGCAGCTGAACCAAAGCTAGTGGTCATTGACACTTCTTCCTGTGATATAAGGAAAATAACTCCCAATATGCTTTATTTGGGGTTTATGGTTCATTGTAGCTGGACACATCCCTAAATGATAAGCGGTTTAGCATGTCTCTGATTTAAAGAAGTCCCCTTGGAAAGAAAGCACACTCTATAGAATCACATCATCTGCTTCTATCAAGTGATTTTCAAAGAAAGGCATCAGGCGCTCAACGACCTAGCATGAACCCCATGTTTCTTCTCCAAATAGATTTTAAAAGGGGTGGCACCAGATAGAAATGGTAGGAGCCTGAGGGGTGCCTGAGGGTACCATGGCGGGGGTGTGGTGTGGGGGGAGGCTGTGCTCAGCAAAGGGGAGCTGCCACCCTCGGAGCTGAAAAGCAGATAAAGCCACTTCCCCAAGCCTGGCCCTGAGCCCAAACTCTGCTGAGGACAAACCATCTGACGGTAAAGAGAAGCGGATCCCACCAAGAGTCATTTAACCTGGCTATTTAATTGCTGGCTCATAAAAATCACAGAGCCGTTTCTGAATTATGGTGGTGGTCAATAATTAAGTTTATTTAAGACTGGCATTGCTCTTTTATGCCAAACGCACCGCATCCACTCAAAAGCTTCTTTTGCTTTTTTTTCTTTTGCTTCCCCCCCACCCCCTTTCGCTTTTCCCTTTTGCTTCTTCTCCTCTGCCTTTTTCCCTCATCTGGTTCTCCACACCCCCTCGCCCAAGGAAAGGGGGCAGAGTGGAAAAACGAGGTTTTTAACTCAGAGCCTGGTTCCTCGTAAAAGCAAAACTGAGAAAAGGCTCCACAGTGATGGAGAAAGCTAAATGATGGAAAAACAAAACGGGAGTTTACCCTAGGCCGCGCCCACCAAGGCTCCGACGTCGGCTACGGCCGACACCCCCCTCCACCCGGCTCCGGCAGGAAGGCAACCAGTTCGCAGCTCCCAGGCAGGTGATGGAGGGAACTGGTCCCAAGATCCTTCAGGGGGTAGGGTGGGAGGTAAGAACAGCGGCCAGGGGCTGCTACCACAGGCGCCCCCGCCCGGAGGCGGAACGGCCTCCGCTAGCGGAGGGTGGGGTGTGTGCTCTGCAAAGTGTCCCGCGTCTCCGAGGGCCTGCCCGCTCGGGCCCCACGGCCGCGCACCCCGGGGCTCCGGGCCGCGACCCGCGCCTCACCTGGCGCCCGGGAACCGGGGGCCCATCCCTTGCGCCGGCGCAGGCCTGGCTCCCTCCGCGGGAGGCCCAGCGCCCACCCCCAGCCCCCGCCAGCCGCGCTCCCCCGGGGGCCGGTCTGGTTCCCTCCGCCCGCCTCCCGGCGCGCAGCCCCCGCCCCGGCCCGCACTCACGCTCCACGTCGTGCAGCTTGGCCCGCTCCTCCTCCAGTTTGCCCTTGAGGCTCTCGGCCTCGCTCTTCAGCGACGCCAGGGTCTGGTTCTCGTGCAGCCCGTCGGTTGCCATCTTCGCGCCGGGACGCGGCGGGGAGGGAAGCGGAGAGCCGGGATGCGGGTGAGCGGGCGACCGAGGCCTGGGCTGCGAGCGTGCGGGAGCGGCCCCGCGCAGCTCCACCGCCGTCTCCCCGAGCGCGGCCCCGCCCTCCGGCGCTGACGCGGCGGCTGCGAGCCGGGCTGCGGCGGCCGACTCCCCCCTCCGCCCGCCATACGGGCGGGCACCCGCGCCCCCTCCGCGCCCCCTCCCCCGCCCGGGAACCTGCAGCACGCTGGCGCTGTGCCCAGGGCGATGCCCTCGGTGCTGCTGCTGCGCACACCACCCGGGAGAAGCCGGGAGTATCGTGCCCATTTTAGCGGTGGGGAAACCGAGGCTCAGTGATGGTAACGTGACTTGCCGGAGGACACGCACCTGATGAAGGACCAAACTGGGATTCCAACCCAGGACTGCCCGGCTCCTGGGAGCCGGTGAAGTCCCGCTGACACGGCCTTCCTACTCTCCCCTTCCCCGGCACCGGTCTCCCCTCAGTGGGCCTTGGGCTGCCCAGTGGCTGCGCCTGCAGAGTGGATGAGCGATGACTGCCCAACGAGGCCCAGCCCGCACCGCTCGTACACTGATACCGGCCTCACCTGGGTGCCGCTCCCCACAACGGATGGGAAACGTTCCTCCTTTGTTGACTTAAATATACAAAAATAAAGCGAAATCTGGCTTCTGAGAAGCTGTAGAGGCTTTGCGGCATTAGGAAGCGCACTCTTGGTTTTGCTTTTCCTCTCTTCACATAGGGAATTAAGTCCCTGGCCTGGGGTCAGCAAAACGAGGTGCTGGCAGAGCCGGGGTTAGTATACAGGGGTCCAGACCCGGGTGTTTGGACCCACACTCCGTGATCTCAGATGTGTCCCTTCTGAGGCAGCTTCCTCCACCCCAGAATGAAAGGTTACTAGGGGCAATGAATTTAGTGGGTATTTAGGGGTAACTAGCGAATTTAGTGATGTCATGGCAGGCTCAAGCATCTCTTTTTCCCAGTCCCCGGCAGTGCCAGGCACTGTTCCAAGCACGTTACATTAGTAAATTGCAGTGATCACCCTGAATGGATACTGTTGTCCCCATTTTACAAACGAGGACACGGAGGCACGGGTTAAGTGATCTGCTTGAGTCACACCTTGAGAAAGAGGCGAAGGCAGAATTTGGACTGAGGCAATGTGGCTTCTTCGGGCTACCTGCCTTTTGGACTTCAGTGGGGAGGATCCAAACCATGGCTTCTCCCTTTTCCTCTATCCATGACCTGGTGTGTATATGTGTGTGTGCCTGCGCGCGCAAAATGAGAAGGCTAATTTAAGGTTGTAAATTCCAGAGCAAACATTCCCAAGAGGATTTGGGGGGCTATCCTCACCCCTTACTCCCTGAACAATCTAGCCTCAACTTGTTGTCCTGGGCAGCTCTTTACCAAAGAAAAGTTGGAAGGAATCTGTATTCATCTATACATGGTGGTCTAGGAGGTTAGATTCTGAGCTCCTCAGTTTCCTTATCTGAAAAATCTACTTCATTGGGCTGTTACAAGACTTAAGTAAGGTAATGTGAGTGAATCTCTTAGCAGACTTCTCCATCATAGCTTGTGTGTATTAACTGCCAGCTAGCTCCCCTTTCCCTTTCCATCAGTGTAGTTTTATTCATCATTTATCCTCAGTATTTAGCATAGTAATTGGTGATGGTAGGTCCTCAGTTAATGTTAGTTTATGAAGTGGATGTATTAAACAGAATATGTAAAATATATAATTAAAATGAAACAAATATGAAATGTCAATATATAAATATAAATGCTTTAGATACATGCAACTACTTATAAAAGCAAAAATATGAACTGTGCTTCAGAGTCTGTAGAGCAAAAGTTCAAGATAGCACCAGTCCCATCTAGGTCATACTGCCTGAGGATAAACCCTGGCTGTGTTGTGTGGCTTCAGGTGATTAACTTCTCTGTGTCTCAGGCTCCTTAACTGTGACTGGATAACACCTCCCCAGAAAGGCCTCATCGGGGTGACCACGCAGCACGTTCAGAGCTGTGCCCGACACAAACTGTTTGCTCATTATTATTAAGGCTCCCTGATACACTTGAGCAATTTGCCCGAAGTAATTCAAATGAGACACTAGGTCATGGGAGGTACTTCTCAGCAGGGTCACCTCAGGCCTAGCAAAACAGCATTCTCTCATCACATCCTCAGTGACCCCTTGTGGCCCATCCTGGGATGTGTGCCTGCTCGAGGTCTGCCTGCCTGTGACCTGGGGTGAGCGGAGCTTCACACTGGGGTGTGCTCTTCTCTGGAGGTCCTCTCTGTAAAACAAACCCCAAACATCCTCCATTCTAGAGGTCCTACCATCTAGAGATAAGGTCATGTGACTTCTTAACAGATGGCAAAGTTTGCAAAGTGCCTTTCTGTACTTTGGTTTTAACTCCTTTTTCTAAGTAAGGAAGAAGGAGATCAGAAAAGTTGAGGTCCTCTACATTTCAGCAGGAGTGGAGTTACAGCGTTTCGCCTATTCATGAAAAGGGCCTGGGACGGGGGCGCTACACAAATGCAACCCAGGTGGAAATTTACTGTCAGTCTTTGGATGTCTCCTCAGCCACAAGAGGGTGTCCGAATATTTGGGAACCCCCAAGTGCTTGTGGAGATAGCCTGTGACAGTTTCCTGGAAAAGCTCTCCAGGCGGAGCCTCTGCCCTGGGGAGAATGTTCGATGCTACAGGATGTGACAACAGGGTCTCTGGGCTCCCAGTATCCACAGAAGAAACTGTTTAAAAAAGATTTTAAAAATAGCTAAGATTAGTAAGTAGCACTGCTGCAGGATGGCAGGGCCCCAGAAAGCAGGGCCCCAGAAAGCAAATGTCATCAGTCTGATGATGTACAGAGCCACGTTTAGAACACAGTGCGCTGTGGATAGAAGCCCGTTACACTGAGCCTGAATCTTGTGATGTCACGATTATGACGCTGTACCAAAGCCTGTGTGTCTCTCCGGGCTGTTTACTTCCCGTTAGCTTTACGAGAATAATTTTTTAAATGTAATTACTGTCAGGGGTTACAGTGGAACCAAGAGGATGAATACTGCGTTTTCCTCTTCAGTTGGATAAAATGTAAAAATCCTCTTTCCTCTCTTTGGCAGATGGTTTTAAAACTGTGTTGATAATGAGGCATTTCCAATTGGGATTTTGGAGAAAAGTACTTTACCACTTTTGACCAGCTGGGGGCTCTGCTGAGCTGTATTACTGAGCCCGGCTCTGCACATCCGCTCAGGGCTAATTTCTAGGGCTTCCGCCATGCTATGGGCATGCTACAAAGCCACCTCTAGTAAGGACTGATTTATGTTCTTTGAAAAATGTAAAGGATTTATATTCAGTCCCTGGCCCTCAGCATCTTAGGCCTAAGGAGCACATTTCCTTGAACTTAATTTTGCTTTCTACAGAGACCCTGGAGGGTCCAGTCTTCAGCAGAGCTGGAAATCTGGATCATGGCCTTCGGAGAGGCACTTTCAGGCTGTCTGTTTGCCAGAGTCTATTTTAGCTTGGTTACTTGTCAAGCAGACAGAAAGCAAAAGCAAAAAGCATTAGCCCTAAAAAAGTAGTAATAGCTAAAACATTCATTGAGCACGGCCTCTGCTGGGTACTATTTTAAATGCTTTATTAAATGAACTCACTGAATTCTCATAAAGCCCTATGAGATAGATGTTATTGTTCCTATTTTACATATTTGAAAACTGACCTCCTAAGTCAGAACGCAATGAACATAACTACGATTTGAACCCCAGAGGTCAGAGGGTTCACACCTTGAAATCCCCACATTATGCTGCATCATTCAGCCCAAGAGTGTTCAAAATGTCTGTGTGAATAAACCGATGGGATGGTGACTCATCTGTCACAGGACCCTGATATTAGCCATCATTTTAAAACAATATAACTACCCGAATTCTTTTAAAGTGGCACTTACGATTTCTGCACATGTTGAACAGTAGCTGAGCTGTTGAGATTTCTTGAAAACTGGTCTCAGAGCCCGTTGTTTGAAACATTTGTCACAGGAGCCAAATACATTAACGAGAAAGGTCTGATCGCACATCTTTAATCCAAAATGAAACTGAAAAAGAGAGAGAGAAAAGGACGTTTGTGCAGGAGAAAAGCCAACAGAAACAGTTTTTTAAACTGCATCTTCCTTTGATCACAATGGTTGCTCAGACTTCTACATGTGGGATAAAGTATATGCAGTCAATTTATAACCTTTGATTTATTACAACACACTGGGTCAACACCAGCTCGTTTATTTAATCAGTAAGAAAGCATCAGAATAGGTTTTCTGGGGTTACCATTTAACTGGCTATTTCGGCAGCAACACCAACACAGTTGATTTTTGCAGCCCCGTATTAATCCTGTGGCGCTCCACAGTGGAAAGTGTCATTATAATGGATATTATAATTTAAAACTTAAAAAAAAAATTCTTTCCCTAAAGGTAAACTTTTGGAGGGAAGATGAGAGTCAGAAAGTGGTAGAACCTGATTTCAACCAATACCCCAAGGCTGAGTAAACATAGTGTTGGTTCTCTGCAAGGGACACATCCCATTTATTAAACACTGGACAGCCACAGACCCAGGGCCCCTATCTGTTCATCCAGAAGTCAACCGACAGGTCCAGGCCACTGAAGGGAGGGCAAACACAGAAGCAAAACCATCTGGTGGCTGAGGGTGCTGGCTCTGGCTGTCCAGACCCTGGCCCCACTTCTTAAGCAGGTTACTTGAGCTTCTGTGGATCTTTGCTAATCAATCACATGGGGATCTTAACATCTACCGTAACAGGAGAAATCACCAGGGGATTTAGGAAAGGCAGTGCATAAAGCTTAGCTCAAGGCTGGAATATAATGGATGTGAAGCTGCGCTGTGAGTGGCTGTGGGGGCAGCAGCAGCAGCAGCAGCAGCAGCGGGAAGGAGGGGCGGGGGATGAGGCTGGAGATGTGGGAAATGCAGAAGTGAGCCTATGGCTACATTTAAGGCAGAACGTGATGAAGGCCGTACATAAAGCAATGGTGTGGGATGGTTTCGGGCCATGCTTGAGAAGAGGGAGCTAGACTTGCTGACGTGGGGGGATAAGGAGAGGGAGAGGTCCATGAAGCCTGCTGGGTTTCTGTTTGGGAGGCTAGGTGTTGCGGTGTCACTGCTGGAGATGAGGACGAGGACCTTAAGGGCGGCAGGGGACAACCATCACAGCCGAGCCAATTTAATAGGTGTTTCAAAGAGTGGACCACATCAAGGTTCAAAGAAATGACCCCCTGAGTATAAGGAGGTTTGGGCCACTGGTCTGAACATTTCAACAGAGCCAAATTGGAGAGGAATGTATTTGTAGGGCAGGTGGCAGTGGGGACACCTCAAAGGGGAAATGTCTGCCATGCAGAGGTCACCCTGGGACTGGATGAAGAATGGGGAGAACGAACTGGGGTGAACTCCTACAGCAAAGGGGCAGCTGATAGTAGTTCTTGAGATCTCTATGTGACAGAGAAGGAGAGGGCCATCCCGTAAGGATGAGAGATCAGAAGAGAGCCAGCCACCGACCACCACGGAGCGCTTGGCCCTGACTGCTCACAGCCACCCCAGGAAGGAAGCAGATATCCGTGTCGTAGCTGGGGAAATAACTCAGGATTTAGTAAGTTCGAGGTCAGCAGTGGAGCCTGAATCTGTGTGTAGCGGGACTCCACAACCCTTCTCGTGAAGCTGGTGCAGTCAGGATGCTCTGCCTTTTCATAAAATATGAGTTAAAGAAGGCTGCCCCCTGGAGCCTAGCCTTTGGCGAGGATGCAGTAATGCTGTCCCCCACTGCCCAGGCCTGCCAGTCCCAAGGTCATGCTGAGGACTCCAAGTAATAGCATTAGGAACGTGAGCCATGGTTTTTTCAACAAGGGAGCAACGTCATGCGAGCGGATTATTCCAGCATTTGTGCTTCCAGAAGTAGGTCAGAGAGAGAATGCACAGCAGGAAAATCAACTAGGGTAAGAGGTTGTTATCGTGATCTGGGGAAGAGGAAATGAGCTCTGGACAGAGCTGGGGGAATGGAAGATGAGAGGAACTGTGGGAACTGAGTGGAGAAGGAATCCCAGGATGGCCAGGAGTTGCGAGAGAGCAAGAAAAAGGGAAGGAAAGAAAATGCCAGTATTCCAAATCTGGGGAGAGACACTGTTCTCCTTCCCAGACTGAATTTTAAGCTTTTTCAAATGATAAGGCTATACATGTTTATTAGAACTGGAAACAGAAGGACAGGAAGAAGGAAAATTGATCACATGCATGCCCTATACTAACAAACTGATTGCTGTTAACATTTTGTTTTCTTCTAGTGTTTTCATGAACATATGTTTATACTTTAAAAAAATCAGAATTGTATGCAATACATAATGTTGAACTTTAGTTGTTTGCTTACTAGTGTTTTTGTCTACATGTGCCATCGCGTATTCTTAGAAAACATCATTTTCTCACGGAGACCATAAGCTTTGAGACATATCAACCTTAAATCATTTCACATGGCTAGCATTTTGGATCTGATTGGTTAAGCATGGGCAAGCTACAAACTAAATTTGATATATTACAGTATTGAAAACTATAAATTTTATACATGGGCGTTGTGAGTCTGGAAAAATAAAAAAGGCATAAGGAAGAAGACAATCACCTATAATTCCACTGCCCGGAAAGACTCCTGGTCCGTATTTTGGCATATGCAAGAGTAGATTTTATATTTTTTATATACTGATGTTTTTCATTTAGCATTTATATCATGGCCAGATTTAATTGTAGTGCGTTCTACCATCCTTATTGTCAATAATCCTTTTTATAATGAGGGAACTTTTAACAGCTAGAACAAATGCTTCACTGAGCATTTTGACAAGATAAAAATGTCCCATTTTAACAAGCCTTGGCATGAAGTTGTTCTGCAGTAGTCCACAGAACTTCTCAGACCTACCCCTAAGCCCAAGCCAAACACAAAATTTCCTTGATATGTTTCATCTAAATAAATAATTTAAAAATTACCCCCCAAAATCCACCACCTCATATTTATTTTTAAGAGTTCAGACCTTGAGGCACCTGAGTGGCTCAGTTGGTTAAGCGTCCGCCTTTGGATCAGGTCATGATCCCAGGGTTGTGGATTGAGGCCAGTGTTGGGCTCCATGCTCTGCAGGAAGCCTGCTTCTCCCTCTCTCACTCCCCCTGCTTGTGTTCCCTCTCTCACTGTGTCTCTTTCTGTCAGATAAGAAAATAAAATCTTAACAAATAAATAAAAGTAGAAGACTGCAAACCAAAGACAGAAAGACAGGCGTGAAAGTCCCTACGACTTGCTCTGTGTTCTCTCCCCATATTTAGACTTGCTGCATATTCTTCTAGACTTTTTTGACATCATAGTTAAAACTTGTGAGTTACACAAATATGGCTATTAGCTATTTGCTTTTTTAATCCAATTTATTCTGTTAGTCCTTACAGATCTGTTTTTTGATAATAGTTTTAATATTTCTCTATACCATGTAGTATCATGATTTATTAATCCAACCTCTTATTATTGGATATATAAGATATCTCCAGTTTTTACTTTTAGAATAATGCTTCACTGACCCAGTTAAAAATGGGTAAAAAGCCCCGCATGCTTTGCTGCTGGGAATGTAAAATGGTGCGGCTGCTGAGGAAACCGGTTGGCAGTTACATAAAGGGTTGAACAGAGTAGTCACTGTATCACCCAGCAAATCCACTCGTAGGTTCATGTGCCCATGATAACTGAAAATTCATGCTCACATGAAAACTTACGCATGAATGTTTATAGCAGCGTTTAAGCTCAAAGTGCAAACAACTCAAATCCGTCAACCGATAAATGGGTAAACAAAATGTGGTATATCCATACAGTAGAATGTTATCTGACAATAGGAAAGAATGAAATTCTGATCCATACTACAACATGGATGAACCTTGAGCCCATTCTGCTAAGTGAAATAAGTCAGACACAAAAGGCCACTAACTGCCACTCCATTTCTATGAAATGTCCAGGATAGGCAAATCTGTACAGACGGAAGGTAAGTGAGAGGTTGCCTGTAAGTCGAAGAATGGGGTGTGATTGCCTAGTGGGTATGGCGTTTCTTGTCTGGGGTGAGGGAAGTGCTGTAGAATTAGATAATGCATATCATTGTGTATATACTAAAAACCACTGAAATGTATGCTTTAAAATGCTAAGTTTTGGGGTGTCTGGGTGGCTCAGTCAGTTAAGCATCTGACTTTTGATTTCAGCTCAGGTTCTGATCTCAGGGTGGTGGAATCGAGCCCCACATCAGACTCTGTGCTCAGTAGGGAGTCTACTTGAGATTCTCTGTCCCTCTCCTTCTGACCTTCCCCACTGTGTGCCCCCTTTCTCAATCCTTTAAAATAAATAAAAATTTAAAATAGATAAAATGCTGAGTTTTATGTTATGTGCATTATCTCATTAAAAATTAGTTTTGGGGCGCCTGGGTGGCTCAGTGGGTTAAGCCGCTGCCTTCGGCTCAGGTCATGATCTCAGGGTCCTGGGATCGAGTCCCGCATCGGGCTCTCTGCTCAGCAGGGAGCCTGCTTCCCTCTCTCTCTCTCTCTCTGCCTGCCTCTCCGACTACTTGTGATTTCTCTCTGTCAAATAAATAAATAAAATCTTAAAAAAAAAATTAGTTTTTAAATACAAGACTCTGAACAGACACTTCACAAATGCAGACATTCATATGCTCACTAAACATATAATGCTCAATATCATTAGTCATGTAAGAAATGTAAATGAGAACCACACTGCTATACCAATGTTTATGTACTGGAATATCTAAAATGCAAAAGACTGACCATTTGAAGTGTGGGCAAGGTGTGGTGAAGTGGTCTTGTCGATGGGAATATAAATTGGTATGTCCACTTTGGAAAACTGGTTGATAAGACCTACTAAAGCTACACATATATATAACCTGGGAGCTGGCACTTCTACTCCTGGATGTATACTCATCAGAAACAAATACTTCTATTCTCAAAGAAAAAAAAAAAAAAAAGAAAAGAAAAACTAATTTCATAGCAGCTTTATTCACAATAACTCCAAACTGGAAAAACCCAAATGTTCATCAACAGATTAGATAACTTGTGATGTGTAATAAAAAGAATAAACTTTTGACACACATGACAATGTAGATAAATTACACAGACTTATGACTATATGATGTTTGTATCAAAACATCTTCCTATTTCAGGAGCACCTTGGCTCAGGACATGGTTTCCGGGTCTTGGGATCCAACCCAGTAAAGAGCTCCAAGCTCAGCAGGTGGGGACGCTGCGGGGGTGGGTCTGCTTGGGATTCTCTTTCTCTCTCTCTCCCTCTGCACCTCTTCCCCTCTACTCCTCCCCATGGCTCATGTGCCCACATGTTTTCGCTAAAATGAATAAATTTTTTTTTAAGATTTTTAAAAAGATTTTATTTATTTATTTGACAGAGAGAGAGAGCACAAGCAGAGGGAGTGACAGGAAGAGGGAGAGGGAGAAGCAGTCTCCCCTACTAAGCAGGAAACCCGATGTGGGGCTTGATGCCAGGACTCTGGGATCATGACCTGGGACGAAGGCAGATGCTTGACTGACTGACCCACCCAGGTGCCCCTTAAAAGATTTTATTTATTTGGCAGACAAAGATCACAGGTAGGCAAAGCGGCAGGCCGAGGCAGAGAGAGAAGCAGGCTCGTCACTAAGCAGAGAGCCCGATGTGGACCTCAGTCCCATGGCCCTGAGATCACGACCCAAGTCAAAAGCAGATGCTTAGTCGACGGAGCCAGGCAGGCGCCTGAAAATGAACAAATCTTTAAAACAACAACAACACTCTTCCTCTTCCATAAGCTGCATTCTGAGACTTAAACTGACATGTAAAGTGTTACCTGGATCAATTTTTAAAGCTGATTGTATGACTTTACAGATGCCTGTTTTTTTCCACCCGAATGCCAACACTAAATATATTTTTAAAACAAAACACCTATTATTTCAAAAGAAATGCATATAGGTCGTAGAACAATTAGAAGATGCAGATTACCCACCACTACCGCGGTTCACCTGCGCTCCCTCCTCATGAGCGCCCAGTCAACACCTTGGTGTGTGCACACAGAACACGTACGTGAGCATGCAGGAAAACCCGAGTATGCTAATATATGGTTAGCACATACCTACCTTCCACAGAGTCAGCACTCGGAGCGCCCAGCTGAGAAGTCAGAGTTGTAGCTCCAAGGTGAAGGCGAGAAAGCAGAAGCTGTACCTCTAATCTCCTTATCTGGGCGTCGTGGCTCAGAGGCTTTGACCCTTCCCACGGGCAGTGACTGCCCGTGGCAAACTTCTCCCCATCCACAGCAGATGCCCTTGAAACTTCTGCTGACCTGCTTCTTGAGCCCAGTTCTCTGACCTCTGCAGGAGGCAGCCTGGGCAGGCTGGAGCCTCATGAATGCATGGTCTGCTTCACTGAGCCATGCGGACATTCGCCCCAACTGTCATCAGCAACTTCCGCCTGCTTGGTCCTCATCCCACCAGCTCCTCTCATCTCGAAAGTTCTGCCCACCATCAGATTTGTGGGACAGATGGAGAGGTGGGAGGTGTGCCCTTCCTCCCCCCATGCATACATTTCTCAGCCCTGCAGGCCCCCTTGTCTTGTTCCCAGACAAGATCTGCTCCTTCCCAAGGCTGACCCCCAGTCCTGCCCTCTAATAGGACCTTGCTCCTGCAGCTCTGTCTCATCTCGCCAGCATTAACATGAGCGCGGGGAAGAATAAGATGTGGACCTGCTCTCCAGGAGCTTCCAGGGTAGCAAAGGAGATAGACACTGTCACTGGCCGATAGCCCAGGGGGAGTGTTGCAAAACAGTCACAAACCCTGACCTATGGGAACCAAAAGGGAAGGATGATGAGGAGCAGAGAAAGGCACGGAGAAGGGCACAGGTGCTGATCAGAAACCCAGCCAAGTGTCTGCCAATGGCTCCTCAATTCCCTCACCATTTGGGAGCCCATGGAGACAGCCTGAGCCAGAATTTAGGGCATATTTGCTTTCCCTCTAAAAATGTTTATATATATTTTACAGGGTATTATGAATCCATAAAAAGATATCAACATCTTCAAGTATACAATCCTTAAAAAAAAGGCACAAACCTTGTGCACCTAAGAAAAATGTAGTCTCCTAGCAATTGAAAGAACCTGACCCGGGACACCTGGGTGGCTCAGTCCTGTAAGTGCCCGAATCTCAGCCTCACCTCAGGTCTTGATCTCAGGGTTGTGAGTCTGGGCCCCAAACTGGGTGTGGAGCCTCAAAACAAAACAAAACAAAACAAAAACCAAACCTGACCCAATTCATTTGGTAATTTATTTTATTGATTAAAATACTTAAAAGTTCTACTTTTCATTTCTTCCTATACAATGTATCTAAATGAACTAAATCATTTATAATATGAAAAGACATAATCACCTATCAGGGCGACATTGCTTCATCATCATATATTATTTCCACCCCTAAGACATATGTCCGTGTTAGAGAATCACAACCACAGCCTGGGAATCTGTCAGAAGCAGAGGGCTGGTTGGGATCCTCGGAATGGCGCCCAGGAGCACTGGGGCCACTGGCCATATATGCTAGCAGGGCTGGTCAAATGACATTGTGTGCTCTGAAAGGAAGGAAAGAAAAGGTTTGGGGGATGTGTGTGTGTGTGTGTGGGGGGGTGGACAAGGGATAGTCCGTCTCCACAAAACTTGGGAAATGCTGGTTTCTCCTAAGGAGGAATTGACATAATTCTTCAGTTATTTTTATGGGAAAATTTTTAAGAACATATCTGAATGCTGAAAAGATAGAGAAAATCATTTAAGTTGTCTTTTAAGCTTAGTTTTGAAAAACATTATATGAACTATGAGAAAGTATGGCAAGTGTGTTGGCAGATAATAGTTAAATGTTCTTTCAGAAGAGATGATAAATGGGCATGAATTAATCTTACTAATAGATTCGTTTTAGAATATATGTATATAAAATACTTCATATGATTCATCTCAGATTGAATATTCTCTTACAAACTAGAGGAACCTGAAATTATAAATGTTTTTGCATGCAGGAGCATTTTTAATAAAAAGTGAATGAACCCCAACCCCCCGACCTCGGGGCAGGAGGCCTGGGGTCAGAGGACTTTTGACAGGATCTTGTGGCCAAATGGGATTATTTCCTGGAGGACGCAGCCCTGGACCCCACCTGCGGCTTCATAAATGTACCAGGGCCTCACAAAAACATTAGAATACTTAGGAGACACAGGGCTCCCGGATCCTATGCCCTCTGGGCGGGGGAGCCCTGTCCCAAGACAGATCTAGAAAATACGGGCCTTCCAGGAATCCCAGTAAAAGCTGGCTGTGCTTCTGAAGGTAGACGTGGCCTTTCCAACCCCAGCTAGTGTGTGTTAATTCTTACAGAATGACAGTGGTGACACCATCACCGGGAGCAAGAGAAGATGTGGCCCATCTTGGAGAATTCTTACGTTCTTCCTTACATCACATTCCAAAGCATTTCCAGTTCCAATAATAATCCACATCCCTCATATTCGCTCTTCATGTAGTCTCTGACGGAAAAGTACACTTACTCTCTTTTCTCCTGCTATAACCTATTGAGAAAGCCTAGCTTAAAACTGCTGGGGATCTGGATCATTTCCAGAGCATGTGGAGAGGGGGTAAAAGGAAATGTAACTTGAAAGAGATATTTTGTATCCAACATCAGCTGGGATGAATCCGCCCGGTTATTTAGGAGAGCCTGAAATTAAAACCAGAGGAAAAATGAATAAAGAAACCAGTGCATTCTGCTTTATGATTGTCTAGAAGTCTAGAGAGAGGAAAACACAACTCCACCATCGCTGAAAAGCTCCTTTCAAAATCATGTCAGCGAATGCACAAAAAAGCCTTTTAACAACACATTCCCTTGGTGAAATGATCTATGCAGGATTTCCAATCAGCTCTCATGAATATTTACTTACGTGCTCTGTTTCACCTCAGAAGTTAATTTCCCACAGGATGGACTGACTGTAAATGGATCTGTTTTCTATTCTTACTCATTCTTGTGGCATAATTCTAAGGCCAGACATGAGTAGATCTATAGTATTAAATCTTTCTAACAGTTATCCTTTTTTATAGTTCAGTAGTTTGTAAACTTTTTTATCTCAACACTCCTTTATACTCTTTAAAGATTACTGAAGACCCCAAAGAGTTTTGTACATATGGGTAGAACTATTGATATTTACTATATTAGTAATTAAAACAATTTAAAATATTAATTCATTAGAGTAACAAGAACAAACCCAATGCATGTAAACATTTATTGAAAAGTAACTATTTTTTAAAACAAAAAAAATAGTAGGAAGTTGTATTGTATTTTATTTTTGTAAATCTTTTTAATGTCTGACTTAATGATAGGTAAAATCTCTCATATCCGCTTCTGCATTCAATCTACAGTGAATAGAGGTTGAAAGTAGAGGAAAGTAGAGGTTGAAGTAGAGAAAGAAAAGTCTGCTTCACACATACATACTTGGAAAAAGGAAGCCTTTGCAGATCCCCTGAAAAGGTCTCAAGGACCTATAGGATCCTTGAATCAAACTTTGAGAAATGATACCTTAGTTGATTGGGGAAGACACTTTAGGGATTAAAATAAGAAAAGTGGGTATACATTTTTCCATTCAGCCTCTGCTCCCTTGCACAGTGCTGATAAGAAGACTGATAATAAACCAGACATGTTGAAGGAACAGAGCAGGTAAATCATGGTTTTAGAGGCTAAAATGCGCCTGGTGCCTCAGTTGGCTAAGCGTCTGCCTTCAGCTCAGGTCATGAACACAGGGTCCTGGGATTGAGCCCCGCATTGGGCTTCCTGTTTAGTGGGGAGCCTCCTTCTCCCTCTCTCTCTGCTGCTCCCCTTGCTTGTGCTTTCTCAAATAAATAAATTAAATATTTTTAAAAATTCAAAAATTTAAAAAAAGAATAAAATGGGTATTTGACAGGGAAAATGCCTGCTGCTTTAAAAAATTTTTTAAATTATTATTAACATATAATGTATTATTTGCTTCAGGGGTACAGGTCTGTGAATCATTAGTCTTACACAATTCACAGCACATACTCTCCCCAATGTCCATCACCCAGCCACCCCATCCCTTCCACCCCTCTCCCCTCCTGCAACCATCAGTTTGTTTCCTGAGATTGAGAGTCTCTTACGGTTTGTCTTTCTCCCTGGTCCCATCTTCTTCATTTTCTCCTCCCTTCCCCCCTATGATATCCTGCTCTGCCTCTCAAGTTACTCATATCAGAGAGATCATGATAATTGTCTTTCTTTGATTTACTTATTTTGCTTAGCATAATACCCTCTAGTTCCACCCACGTTGTTGCAAATGGTAAGATTTTGTGTTTTTGATGGCTGCATAGTATTCCATTGTATATATACGCATCTTCTTTATCCATTCCTGCTGCTTTTGCTAAGTGCCTTTTGTTTGCATGTTTGGTAAATGTGCTTTAATCTTAGATTTCTATAACATTAATTCAATATTCAATATTCAATTATTCATTCATTCATTTAACATATACTCCATGCCCAGTGTGGATCCAATGTGGGGCCTGAACTCACAACCCTCAGATCAAGACCTGAGCCGAGATCAAGAGTTGGACATTTAACTGACTGAGCCACCTGGGTGTCCCCTCAATTTCTTATACTGAAAATTAAAAGGTACATCCTTAAGGATCTTACCTGTACTTTACGAACAAAAGATGGAGTCACTCTTTTTTCAAAGTCATCTATAGGTGTGTATGAATTAAGGATCTTTATGATCTGCAAACAGCACATAAGATGGTGTTAGACCATGAAAAAGGAAAAGTCTGTCCACGAAATAACAATTCTGATGATTTGGGAACTGTTGGGAACCACATGTAGTTCTTCGATACTGTAAAGTGCCTCTAAGAACTATGTGTTCTGGCCTCCTTCCTTAACCCCTCCCCTCCCCCCATACATACACATTTGTGAGCTCAGAGGGCAGGGAATGTATCATAGGCACTTTTCTGTTTTTAAGTCCTAAGTTAGTATTAAATAAATGCTTATTAGATAAGAGGGTGGACCTTGGAGATACGTGTGCACCCCAAAGAGCACAATGAGACTCAGACACACCCTGTGGCTGGCTAAGCCAGAAAGGGTGACACCAATCACACAATCTGTTTTTGAAGATCAGGGACACACTCAGCAAGCTTGGTCACCTGCACAGCAGACAGTGAGGTACAGCGTTCATAGATCTCCTTGGCATCGCTGTCTGTGGTCTTCTTGACCTGAAGCAACCAGGCTGCCTGAGAGAGAGGTTCCAAAGTTTCCTTGGCCAAGCTGTTCTGCAAATTCTTATCTTTAAGCCATTCTTCTAAGTAGCTGATGTTGCACCTGGAGTAAAAGCCAGAGAAACAGTGAATAGTGGGTGATCTGTTGAGAACACTTCAGGGGAGGATGCCAAATCCCCCAGTGTGTCCTGAGAGGGTATCCGAGTTCACTGAGAGCTTTAGGACCATGGTCCAGCCGTTTCTTCATTTGTAACATGAGGGGGTTGGACCAAATGATTAGCTCTCATGATCTGTGGTTCTAAGGATCTTGATGGTCTGGGGTGAGGGCCATAGCAGCTCTAAACTTTGGGGAAAATATGAGCAAAAAGTGGTGACTGCAATAATTTATAAAGTGATCTATTAAAATAAGCTTAATAATGGATTTGAAAATCTACTAAAGGAAAAAATCATAGTGATATTTGAAGACCTTGCATTGGTATAAAAAACTGCTTTCTTTTCCTAAATTGGCAGAAAATTTTCAATTGGTAGAAGGCTTTCATTCGGTCCACTGGGGTTTTTATTCTTGTTTCTGTCACTAATTATCATAAGTTTATAAGGTAAGAGGTATGAGTTTTAGTCCCACCAGTCTACTTTGTGAGTTTGGAAAGTTACTCAACCTCTATGGGTGAGTGAGAGTGTTGAGAACCCCCATTTATTGCTAGTGGGAATGTAAAATGGTAGAGCTGCTAAGGAAAACAGGTTGACAGTTCCCCAAAGTGTTAAACATAGAACTGCCATATGACCCAGCAATTCCACTCTTGGGTATATACTCAAAGAGAACTGAGAGCATGTCCACATAAAATATTGTGCATACACGTACACTGCAGTGTAGCCAAAAAATGAAAACAACCCAAAACAACCCAACAACTGATGGATACACAAATTGTGGTATGTCCATACAGTGGGATATTATTCAGCAATAAAAAGGAATGAGGTATTGATATATGCTACTACATGGATGATCTTTGAGAATATTATGCTAAGGGAAAGAAGTCAGTCACAAAAGACAACACATTTTATGGTTCCATTTATAAAAGTGTCCAGAACAAGCAAACCTATAGAGAAAGAAAATATATTTGTGCTTGCCTCGCCTGAGGGAGAGGGGACTATGGATGTGGGATATGGTAGCAGATGAGTGCTGGTGCTAATGGGTATAAGAATTCTTTTTAGAGTGAGGGAAAGGTTTTAAAATTACATTATGGTGATTGTACAACTCTGTAAATATACCAAAACCCATTGAACTATACAAATATAGTTCATAGAATAAAATTTACAATATGTAAATTATCTATCAATGAAGCTGGTCTTAAAAATTGAATTTTGGGGGCTCCTGGCTGGCTCTACTGGAAGAGCGTGCAACTTTTGATCTTGGGATCATGGGTTCAAGTTCCACGTTGGGTGTGGAAATTACTTAAATAAATAAACCTTTAAAAAAATGAGTGTTGAGGGCGCCTAGGTGGCTCAGTGGGTTAAGCCTCTGCCTTCGGTTCAGGTCATGATCTCAGGGTCCTGGGACTGAGTCCCGCATTGGGCTCTCTGCTCAGCGGGGAGCCTTCCTCCTCTCTCTCTCTGCCTGCCTCTCTGCCTACTTGTGATCTCTCTCTGTCAAATAAATAAATAAAATCTTAAAAAAAAAATGAGTGTTGAACCAGGTGATCTCTAAGGGCATTCCTAGCTTGGGCCTTCTAAATTAGCAACTCCCTACGTGGGTCTTCTCTTTGACTATAACACTGCGACAATAATGCTGAGTTGGTATATTCCAAAGGGATGTAATGAGTGTGAGATACTATTTCTTGTACTGGTTTCCTGCCTTTTTTGCACTGGCAATTTGGTTCCACTAGTTTGAGTTCTCATTACAATGGATTCCTATTGGGCCTCCCATCTTATCCCTTCTAATTCGTCCTACTTAATCCTGCCACAGTCCCTCCTTAATATGGATGTTGAGCATGTTAATTCTCCCACTAAAAAATCAGTGGTGGAACATAATCCAGTAATTATACCCAAAGCATTGGGTAAATACAGGGTATTTACCCAAAGACAATGAAAATGCTAATTCAAAAAGATATATGTACCCCTATGTTTATTGTAGCATTATTTATAATAGTCAAGATATGGAGGCAACCCCGGTGTCTCTCAATAGATGAAGAGATGAAGAAGGTGTGGTGTAGCTATACAATGGACTACTACTCAGCCATAAAAAAGAATGAGGTCTTGCCATTTGCAATAACATGGATTGCCCTAGAGGGTATAAGGCTGAGTGAAATAAGTCTGTTGAGGAAAGACCAGTAACGTCAGTAACGTATGATTTCATTCACATGTGAAACTTAAGAAACTAGACAAAGGGAAAAAGAAACCAAAAACCAGATTCTTAAATACAGAGAACAAACTGGTGGTTGCCAGAAGGGAGACGGGTGGGAGGAAGGGTGAAATAGATAAAGGGAATTATGAGCACACTTATCCTGATGAGCACCGAGTGATGTACAGAATTGCTGAATCATGCTTTTGTGTACCTGAAACTAATATAACACTGTATGTTAATTATTCATCAGGTTTAGAAAAGCGGAAAAATCAGTGGTGGAGTTCTGGTTCTCTGCAAGAACATACTCCACTTTGCCCTCCCATTGAATGCAGCTGTAAAAGCTTGATGGAATGCCTGAAGCTGCTACTTGAGGACTCTGGAAAATAAATAGTACTAGGTAGGTTGGGGAAGAAGACCAGGATTTGAAGTATTGACAAATGGGTAGTGAATTTACTAGTTTTTTTTCTGTCTACTATTCATTAGCCTGACCTCAAAGGAGCCTGAAACTCAGCAGTGGGTACTGATGGCAATAAAGTCTTCCCGTCAGAGGCCTCTAGGTCTGTGTTGAGGAGCTGAAAAAAATTGTCTTAAAGCTCTTTAGAAAGGATAGAAGTCCTCTGCTTTTCTTCTTTCTACTTTTTCTTTCTTCTTTTTGTGCTTCAGCCCCAAACAATTTCATTGTGGTAGCAGTGTGGCCATGGGGTCCAGTAGGAAGCTAAAACTCTGAGGAAAACCTTCTCCAAATGGAGCAACTGTGGTTCAAGAGAATGGGGTGAACCCCCATTATTCATTTCTGCCACCACTTAGTCCCAGACGAAGATATCTGTAGCAAGTACACCACACAGTGAGTTAAGTAAACCCCCAGTTTTCTGTCTAGAGGACCAAAGAGGGGATTCTTGGGAATCTGGAAAGTATCAGGGGTGTTTTGGAGATGGAGGAGTTTGGGAAAACAACCCTTTAAAGTTGTTCATGAACTCCTTGGTGCAACCTTGGGCCCATGCACAGATCTGACCCTCAACAGCACACATAGGCTTTGAGGACTAAACAATGGGACAGAGCACCACCCAAGTTTCAGACTGACCATGGCGTGTCACACGTGAGACAGAACCAAACAGCATAACAAAAGCTTTGAGAACTGACACAGGGGTCACAAGTCACAAATGATGGTCAGAACTCGAAGCCTGAACTCAAATACTCAAATGGGTTATCTGATAAAAATATCAACATTCTCCATAAGACTGAAAGACCCAAAGTCTCAGTATAATACTAGAAGTGTCCAGGAGATGATTCAAAATTACTTGGCTTATGAAGAACCAAGAAAGTCTCAATTTACATCAAACAAGAAAATCAATAGATGTTAATTCTGAAATGACACAGAGATTTTAAAGAAGCTATCATAAAAATGCTCCAAAAAGTAAAGACAAACTATCTTGAAATAAATGAAACAACAGAAAGTCTCAGAAAAGAAAAGGATGATACAAAGAAAAACCAAACAAAAACTTTACAACTGAAAAATATAATAACAAAAATAAAAGAATTCTTTTAATGGGTTCAACAGCAGAATAGAGATGCCAGAGGAAACAGTTAGTCAAGAGAGAGAATTCGGGGGCACCTGGGTGGCTCAGTGGGTTAAAGCCTCTGCTTTCGGCTCAGGTCATGAATCAAGGGTCCTGGCATTGAGCCCCGCATCGGGCTCTCTGCTCAGCAGGGAGCCTGCTTCTTCCTCTCTCTCTGCCTGCCTCTCTGCCTACTTGTGATCTCTGTCTGTCAAATAAATAAAATCTTTAAAAAAGAGAGAGAGAGAGAGAGAGAGAGAATTCGATCTAAAGAATGAAAACAGAGGAAAAATAAATTAAATAAACAACTTTAGGGACCCATGGGACCATAATGAAAGGCTTAGCATTCATGTTATTGAAGTTCCAGAGGAAAGGAGAAATTATGGTGCAGACAAAATACTTGAAGAAATGGCTGAAAAGGGGGCACCTGGCTGCCTCAGTTGGTTAAGCATCTGCCTTCAGCTCAGGTCATGATCCCAGGGTCCTGGGATTGAGTTCCACATAGGGCTTCCTGCTCAGTGGGGAGCCTACTTCTCTCTCTCCCTCTTCCTCTGCTGTTCTTTCGCTTTCTCTGCCTCTTTCAAATAAAAAAATAAAATCTTAAAAAAAAAAAAAAAGGAATGAAATGACTGAAAAGGTCCCAGATTTAGTGAGATGGGCAAGCTTACAGATTCAAAAAGCTCAGGGAATTTCAAAGAGGTTAAACTCAAAGAAATCCACACCCAGACACATCCTAATTAAACTGTGGAAAATCAAAGACCAAAAAATCTTGAACGCAATCTGAGAAAAACTGTGCATTACTTGTAAGGGAAAAGCAATTCAAATATCCTTGCATTTCTCGTCAGAAACCATGGAAAAATGTTTCACATTTTTAAAGTGATGAAAAAAAAATGGAATGCAAACAAAAATTCTATATCTCACCAAAATATACTTCAGGAATGAAAGTGAAATGAAGACATTTTCAGGTGAAAGAAAACTAAGTATTGGCACTGAACTTGCTGTGTAAGGATTACCAAAAGAATGCCTTCAGGCAGAAAGGAAATGGTATCAAAATGAGATTTGGGGGAAAAAATAAGACTTGCTACATTAGGAATGAAGGAGTAACAGAAACGGAGTAAACATGTGGGCAAATATAATAGACAGTTCTTCTATTGAGTTTCTTAAAATATATTAGCTGGTTTAAAATGAAAATTATAACATTATCTGGCAGAGTTTTTGATGTCTGTAGATACAATACATAAGACAACTATAACATAAAGGGGAAAGGGGCCTATGTGATGGTAAGCATCTTATATTTCACTTGACATGGTTAAGATAATGATTCTAAATAGACTAAAAGGGGCACCTGCGTGGCTCAGTCAGTTAAGCATCTGAATCTTGATTTCACTCAGGTCTTGATCTCAGGGTGGTGAGTTCAAGCCCCATGTTGGGCATGGAGCTTACTTCGAAATAACTAACTAAATAGACTGAAAATTCAGTATATATTCTTTAATTCCTAGAACAAACACGAAAAAATACAAAGATAGAGTAAAAACACAGTAGATAAATTTTTTAGAGGGGGGAGGGGCAGAAGGAGAGAGAGAGATAGAATGTTTTAAGCAGACTCCATGCCCAGCATAGAATAGAACCTGAATACCTGAATACCTGAAACTCTGTATCTACTGAACAACGCCTCCCTCTTCCTCTCTCTCCTCAGTCCTGGGCAACAATCATTCTATATTCTGTTTCCAAGTGTGTGACTGACAGAATACATTTTTTGGTCATATGGAATTAAACCAAAAGTCAGTAATAGAAAGGAAGCAAGAAAGTCTCTGAAAGCTTGTAACTTTTTTTTTTTTTTAAGATTTTATTTATTTGCTGAGAGAGAGGGATAGAGAGAGCATGAATGGTAGGGAGGGGGAGAGGGAGAGACAGAAATAGACACACAGGGCTTGATCCCAGGACCCCAAGATCATGACCTGGGCTGAAGGCAGAGGCTTAACTGACTGGGCCACCCAGATGCCCCTGAACAACATACTTCTAAGTAGTCCACAGGTCAAAGAGTAAGACTCCAAGAAAACTAGAACTATTTTCAATTAAAAAAAAAAAAATGAAAAACAACGTCTCGGAATTTGTGGGATAAAGTTAGTGCTTAAAGAGAAATTTTTGGCATTAAATGCTTATGTTAGAAAAGAGAGGTCTCGAAGTCAATAACCAATGCTTCTACCTTAAGAAACAAGAAAAAAAAAGAGCAAAAATACATCCAAAGCAAGCAGAAGGAATGATATAATAAAGACAGTAACAGAAATCAATTAAATTTTCTAAAAAAGAGAAAAATCAATGAACGCCAAAGCTGGTTATTTGAAAGGATCAGTAAAATTGATTAACAACCCCTGGCAAGACAGATCAAGATAAAAAGAGAAGACACAGATCACCAATTCAGGAATGGAAGTGAGGGGATATCACTCCAAATTCTGCAGGAAGTAAAATAATATGGAAATATTATTTGTAGCTCCATGCACATATACTCAACAACTTAGATGAAGGGCACTGATTCCTTAAAGAAGCTCATCGAAGATGAGATATATAACCTGAATACTCCTACAGCTATTGAAGAATTTGAATTCAGAGTTGAAAGCCTTCTGGGAAAAAAAAAAAGCCAAAAAGCCTGTGGTGGCTGCGACCACTGAGGGACTGACACGTGCGTTGCTCAGGCCCGTGTTCCACTATCTCGATGTAACCAACCTGGCCCTCCATTTGAAGGGAGCTATTAATACCCTACCAGCAGTTTTCTGTCATGAAGTTTGTGCTCATTCCTCTAAGCCTGGGTCTGCTGAAATTCTGCCTGTGCTTTCAGACCCAAACCAATGCCTTTCCCGTTCTTCCCCAGGTCCCTTAGTCCAGCAAGCCATGCATGTCCTTGGGCACATTACTCTGGTCCTTGACAGAACTGTCTGTCTCCCCGTGCCCTGTGAAGGCTTTCACTGAAGATCGCTGGACAAATCAGCCACAGCGAAACTCGCTGCAAAAATGCTACTGCAGAGACTGTGTAAGTTTCATGTGAAACCTTATTTTTTATAACTCATGACTAGGAACAAAAAATAATTGGGAAAATATTTACCTCTTCCCTGGGAACACCTGGCTTACCATACTCATGAGACCAGAGAGCTGACCATGTTTGGCTTTTTGTCCCATCAGCCAGGAAGCCCAGAAACAGTTTTCAGGTGACTCTGTCCAATGTTTATGGTTTTTCCCCTTTGTTCTTGATCTTCTACTTGTATTCAGGCTTTATTATTTTGTGGCTTGTGTGTTTTCATTGTAAAGCCACCTCAAATCCTCATGGGCCTTGCTCATGGCAGGAGCTTAATAAATACCTGAATAAACGAGCCTCTGTGAAATGCATGTGCTCCTCAGAGCACCACACCATAAGGGAATTACTTCTCAGATGGTCGCTGTCAACTGGTGAACCAAGAAAGCACTGAGCACCTATGGGGACAGATGTGGCCTCTCCTCTGAGCTGCTGTCACGGGATCCAGGCGCATCCATCTTGCTTATAACTGTCCTCACTCGTGGAGAACCCACAGAAGGAAAGAGAATTGCTTATCCCGGGCTGTAATGACACGTTGAGGTTTATGGGTTTCCTCTAAATAGGGTTGAATCCTACCTCAGAGGCCCACAGGGCTTCTGCCTGGAGCTTGGGAAAAAAATAGAACCTTTTCCTTTCCCAAGGAAGAGAAGAAGATCCACAAAGCCCTTCAGAATCCTCTTTCTTATCTGAAAACCACAACCTGGTGTCATGGGAATCTGCCAGCCTGGTTTATGGCAATGTCTAAGTTCAAGTTTCATTAATGCTAACACGGTTTAATAGATGCCTTGTTTACTTCTTGGCTCAAGAGGCTTCCTTTGCTCCCTACCCTGACATCACTGTCGTCAACACGATCTCAGCTTCTCATGCCACATACATGTATCAAATCCCTGTGCAAATCATAGAAATCTTAACTATATACCCTATTTCTAGTCGCTCAATAGTGCTAACTCTAACAAGAGTTCAGGGTTTGTGTTTCCTCAACTAAGAGATCAGGAAAGTTGACACACCTCAAAATTGTGTCTCACCATGTCCTCAGGACATTGGTCCTGCTGCTCCCCAAACAAACCCCTGCTGAATCTAGACAGAGCTTCCTCCTAGAGCCTGAGGAAGGCTCCTCATTCAGCTCTCCCTCTGTGCCTTTGCCTGCCTCATTTCCCCTGCCTGGAATGTTCTTCTCCCTGTCGGATAACTCAGTGCAAAGCTCTCGGGCCTCACTTGTCTATCCACCACGACCTCTCTTCTCTGCATCCTTGTTTGTGACTTCACCATAATTGCCTTGAATGGTCATTTGACTATTTTGAGGTTCTGGAGGGCAGGGATCTAGCTGCTCTTTCCTTCATTTCCCGTGTCCTCAGCTGCCAACAGTGCGAGTCACAGAGGTGGCAGTCAGTAAACGCCAGTTGAGTGTCTGACAAGCACCCAGTGCCAGGATTTAAAATACACAGTTACTACTTACTAGTCTTTAACCACCAAAGGAAGGCCCTGGGCCTGAGTGCCAAGCTAGCTTGGTGCAGAGTGATGACCGGGGGTTGGGGCTACCGCCAGACCACAGACCTCCTCAAGTTTCTAAGAGTCCTCTTGCACGCCCCTACCCCAGCAGCACAGCTCACACGGAGGGGCAGCAGACATTAAGGGTGTAAGGGCCTACTTAGCCAGAGGGAGCCATTTTGTGTTTATGCAGTGAACTTAGATTGACCCTGCACCTCCCAGAGGTTCAACTTACTTGCAAAGCCCAGATACAAGGGTGGGTCAGGCCAGGTGGAGACATTCAATCAGTGGGGCATGCATATATCTACTAAGGTAAATTGAAATTCAATTGGCCACCTGTGTGTGACCTAATATGACTGTGCAGTTTATTCTGTGTGTTGCTGATGTAGCATGACTGTGCAGGTTTTTTTGAGTGTTGCAATCTCATTGGCCACTTGTGTATAGCCAGGCTCAACCACCTCTATAAAAGTTAGTCTGTGAGGCTGGGAGGGGTCGCCTCTTTGTAAGAGACATCCCCGACCCGTTGGTTTGGCGCCAACTGGTTGGTTTGATTCTCGATGCTTGGTGCAAAATAAAGCTTTGCTTGACCTTCGCTTTGTTTCAGTCTCGCTCCTTTGATTACGGACCCTAACAAAGGGCATTCTTCCCAGCTGCCTCTGGGTACGGGTGAAGGCTTATGGGTTTTACCTGATCTGCATCCCTTTTCTGCAGGAGCACATGTCTTTGCGCAGGAAGAGGCTGTTCAGGGTGACGGCCCCGATCAAGAAGAAGAGCTGCTTCACAGCCTGCCTCACCAGCTCAGGGTCCAGGCCATTCTGGCACATGGTGCTGTAGAAGTAGCTCAGCTGCTGCAGGACGGAGGTCATCGTGTAGGCGTCGGTGTCATCTATGCTGGAGGACCGCTTCCGGAAGCCGGTGGGCTTCAGGCCGGAAATGCCCTGCAGGCTCTCGTATTCCAGCATGCCCTGCACTAGAGAGAACACAAGCATGTCTCGCTCACACAGTGGGCACGACCAGAGAATGTTTTCCATGGCTCTCCTGGGTCTGTTCCAGGAGGTGGCACATTTTCTGCAGGAGTTAGCAGTGGACACAGCTGTGATAGGGGAAGCGAGAAGATCAAGGACTGGGGAGCCCCAGAGGGAGGAGGTGCATGGCTCTTTACAACAGCTTGGAGTCCTTCTTCTTTCAACTTCACAGGAGAGGGAGCAGGTTAACATGATAACTGATGGTCTGGAACCATTTAAAGTCAGTATTTAAATTTCAGAAAACTGAAGAAAGTATACAAGAATTTGAGTGGGACTTTAGGATTTCAAAAATGCTTAGTGATGACCTAGGATTAGCTACATAAGTAGTAGCAGGTCTCCCTAGTCTTATCCTTCAGGGTGAATCACCATTACAGGCAGGAAACTAAGAACTATGTACTTTTTAAAAAAGATTTTTAAAATTTATTTGACAGAGAGATCACAAGCAGGCAGAGAGGCAGACAGAGAGGGAGAAGCAGGCTCCCCACTGAGCAGAGAGCCCGACGTGGGGCTCGATCCCAGGACCCTGAGATCATGACCTGAGCCAAAGGCAGTGGCTTAACCCACTGAGCCACCCAGGCGCCCTAAGAACTATGTACTTTTATATAGGTCATCATTTCAAGAAATTAAAAAGAATTAAAAAGTAGACATTTACATAATTAAATTTTTCTGGGTTTAAAATTATATTCTTTGTCATTGCATAGCTTATACTGGATTTATTTCATTATTTTATTTTTTAAAAAGATTTTATTTCTATATTACAGAGAGAGATAGTGAAAGAAGGAACACAAGCAAGGGAGAGCCAAAGAGGGAGAAGCAGGCTCCCTGCTGAGTGGAGAGCCCGACACAGGGCTCGATCCCAGGACCCTGGGATCATGACCTGAGCCAAAGGCAGAGGCTTAACAACTGAGCCATCCAGGCAGCCCTGGATTTCTTTTTTTAAGGTCTCAGGGTGACCATAAATATTTTTTGGTCATTGATTCTTTTCTTACCTATTATTGGTTGAATGCTGTTTTCCATTACAACAATGAACTGATGATAGATTCGTATTGCCACATCACTAAGAATCTGTCTGTATTCTGAGAGGTCAAAATTGTTCAAGCAATTCTTATTCTGATGTGGACTATTAAGCTTCATGAATTCCTGAAAGTAATGTGAGCATATAAATATTAGAATGATACAGACATGTAGGAAATTAAATCACTACCTCTATTAGGGACAGTCCAATAAGCGTCTATACTTTAAAACCCAGCGTCTGATTGTATGAAATGAGCTCTGCATGTCTGTGGTGCCGCTTACTCTCTATAACTGTCGCCATATTGCCTCCTCACCCTACAAATAGGCACCCCCACCCCCTGCCCTGCACCTATACCATACAGTGCAGAACAAATCCCATGGAAGCTCATCAAAAAAGACGGCAAAGCCACAAAGGAAACACACACCTGTAAGAGGCCAGGAGATGCAATACAAGAGATTGATGACTTAATTATTATAGAGCACAGATCAACCTGAAATATTTTAAAATGTGTGTTATGGACTAAATATTTATGATGTCAGAGCCCTCTCCTCCAGTGTGGCTGTATTTGAAGATGGAGCATGTGACCAGGTTATTCAGATCAAATGAGGTCCTTAGTATGAGGCCCTAATCTGATAGGATTAGTATCCCTTTAAGAAGAGACACTAGGGGGCACCTGGGTGGCTCAGTCAGTTAAGCATCTGCCTTAGGCTAGGGTCATGATCCCAGGTTTCCAGGATCCCTATGGGATGGGGGGTCCCTGCTCAGCAAGGAGCCTGCTTCTCTCTCTCCAGCTCCCCTGTGCTTGTGTTCCCTCTCTCACTGTCTTTGTCATAAATAAATAAAATCTTAAAAAAAAATAAAAGAAGAAGAAAAGACACTAGAAAGCTCAGTCTGTCTTCTTCCACACCATGTGCCCTGAGGAGAGGCTGTGGGAGGGCGCAGCAGAGAGAGGAAGCCATCCACACGCCAGAACAGAGCTCTCAGCAGGAACTAGCCATGCTGGTAGGCTGGTTGAGGGTCAGACTTTGGGCCCCTAGAACTGTGAGAAAGTACATTTCTATGGTTTAAAAGCCTTCTAGTCTGTGGTATTTTGTGATAACAGCCCAACCAGATTAATATGATATATCCAACATGTTCAAAGAGGTAAAAGAAAAAGAAAGCATTAAGAAGAGGATATAATGATAAGAGGCAGAGGTGAAAAAGAACCATTGAAATAGAAATGAAAATATGGCAGTTAAAAAAAAGAAACATTCAAACAGGGATAAGAATGCTGTATACATGGCAGAGGGGGCAAAGAAAGGGTCAAAAGATAAATGGTGTCGAATAATATCCTCTTTCATTAATGTCTCACACATGCCAGTTTGTCTTAAATGGACTGGGCTGTGCCCCCAGCTCCTTTTGTTATTCATTTTAGTCAGAGATTGGATTATATTTACTTACTTTTCTTCTTGTTCTATAGTACTAGTAGAGTTACTTTTATATTTTATTTTACTTTTCCTTCATTGGGACAATTAATTATCCACCCAGAAGAAGGTATGAGGTAATTATCTCACACATCATGGGATAAATAATCACACCAGTTCTGGATAGATAAAAGCATAACTGTGAGCTCTAAATTTGAATTATAGAAGTTTAGAAGAAAGTAAGAGAAGTTCATGGTCTCGGGCAGGGAAGAATTTCCTGAAGACACTAAAACACATATCATAAAAGAATAGGATTGGTATACCAAAATTCAGAAATTGTGTACAATGGACTCCATAAAAAAAATTATAAGACAAACCATGGTTTATTCATGATATGTAAAGATCTCCTACAAATCAGTCAGAAAAAAAATTGTCTCTAAAGAAAATGGAGACTGATGTCAGTAGACAATTTAAACAGAAACCCAAATGACCAATGAGCACATGGAGTGACTCCTTTTTTTTTTAAAGATTTTATTTACTTATTTGACAGACAGAGCTCACAATTAGGCAGAGAGGCAGACAGAGAGAGAGAGAGGAGGAAGCAACTTCCTGCTGAGCAGAGAGCCCGACACAGGGCTCGATCCCAGGACCCCAGGATCATGACCCGAGCCAAAGGCTGAGGCTTTAACCCACTGAGCCACCCAGGCACCCCTCTCTCTCTTTTTTTTTTTTAAGAAAAGATTTATTTTATTAAAATATTTATTTTACTTATTTTAGAGAACATGGGAGTAGGGAAAAGGGCAGGAGAGAGAAAGAAAATCTCCAACAGACTCCCAGTTGAGCAGGGAGCCCTACGTGGGCTTCATCTCTTAACTCTGAGATCATGACCTGAGTGGAAACCAAGAGTCAGACACTCAACAACTGAGCTACCCAGGTGCCCCTCCATGGAGTGAGTCCTCACCTCACTAGTGATCAAGTAATTGCAAATTAAGTCAACAAGGTATTATTTTATACCAATGAGATTGGTAAATAATTAAAATGCCTGTCAATATCAAGTGTTGGTGAAGGGATGACACTGGAAACTTCATACACAGCTGGTGGGACCATTAATGGTACAAACATCTGAGAGAGCAGTGAAAACCCTGAAAACTACCTTATTATTTTAGGTCAGTGACATTTTAGTCTGTGAACACTTGAAGGTGGAGAATTCCTTTCTGTTGGGAGCAGAGCTGGAATGGCAAAGAATGTACATACAGATTGTGGAGGAATGATCAGAATCCTGAAGAGAAAAGAGCTCCAAAGAAACATAACAGTCATGTTAGTCTAAAGATTGGATTTTAGAGTCATGATACTGAAAACTTCAGAATGTCACAACCAGAAACAAACTTAAAAATCATCTTACTTTATTATTATTATGATGTTTTTATTAATTATTATTATTTTAAAGATTTTATTTATTTGAGAGAAGGGGGAGGGGCAGAGGAGAGGGAGAAGCAGACTCCCTGCTGAACAGGGCTCATTCCAGGATTGAGGGATGGTGACCTAAGCCGAAAGCTTATCTGACTGAACTACCCAGGGACCCTGACCTCATTAATTTAAAACTCAAGGAAAACTGAGACCCAGTATCATGCCCAAGGTCCAGGCCTCTTGCTAAGTCTTTCTGACTGTGACTTCTGTCTGACCAGTGATGTGAAGTTGGCCTCCTGGTTGAGAAGGAGACTGGGAAGCCATCTGGAGCAGAGGCTACCCCTGGAGCTGGGGATGTCCCCAATTGCTGTGGTGAGCTCTTGCTCATGAGGAAGTTAGAGACCAGCAGTCTGCACAGAACACAGAACAGGCAAGTGTCCCTACCTCTTCTCCACTGTACTGCTTCAGGCAGTTGAGGAAATGACACGTATTGGAAAGCCAAAAAGACAGCATCTCAAAATCGTTTACATGTTCCTTAAAAACAAAAACAAACAAACAAACAAACAAACAAACCAAGAAAGACAAAGTTGGATCTGGTGACTCCTGGTGCCTTTGAGCCAAGATCACATGAATCTTACCAATTTGGTCAATTCATGGCTTTTGATCAGAATGAATTCTTCTTTTATTCACCATAGACTTTACTCAATTTATACTATAATGATAAGCTTTTATGTTTATTTAGCAGGTTCTGGTTTGCAAAGTATTTCTGATGATGAAACTTCCTGGTAAAGTTAAGTCTGGATCCTCGCTTTCCAGAGCTCACGTTCTGACTGGGAAGAACGTTGTTCATAACATCACATACGCAAGACATAATTAAATGGGTGCTGAGCTCCTGCACAGTGGTCCTAGACTAGACTCCAAACGCTCAGGATGCAAGGATGCTGGTGAAAAGAGGGCAGCTGAGAAAGTCTCCTACGAGCGGGGAAAATGCTGTCCTTGAAGGAAAGGGCTGGAGGGACAAGAGCTCAGAATTGAGGACTCTGCTGGGGAGAGTAGCTCTGCTTGTGGGGCAGCGGGAAGAGGCACAGAGAAGGTTAAGAGGTACCGTGGTCAGAGGTAAGCAGAAAACTGGGAAAGTCCCGGGATTTGAAGGACAAAGTAGGAGTGTTTCAGAGAGGAGGGCCTAGTGGTTCCATCCACGGGAGGAGGATAAAAAAAGAAGGGAAAACCATTGGATTTAGCAAGAGGAATCATTGGTGATCTTTCTGTGGAGTGACAGGAACAGAAGCCAGACTGCCAGAACCAGGGGAGCCTGCTAGTTGTGAGCACCTCGGCAGTCGGGGCGGGGGTGGATGGAAAAGCATAGAGACTGTGGGGTATGTGGGCAGGTCCTGGCCACACAAAGGCAGAGGCCAGGGAGTCACTGGGGAAACGGAGACAGGAGATGCTGGTGAGAAAGGATTTATACTCCTCATGCCTGCATTTTTTAGTTTCTAAATATTTAAATATTCCAGAGCAGCAAAATGAGGCAAATACTGTGTGCCTATAGCCTAGAAATGCACATGTGCCCTAAAACCCATGGGTGCCCCTTCCAAGAGCCCTCTGGTGGCTCTCGTGAATATAGTGACCAGGAAGCACTCAACAACAGACAAGTGTTAATTCTCTACTCCTAACTCCTGCTGAATGAGAATCCTCACAGCAGGGGACTCTCACCTCCTGAGCAGGTAGTGGTGATGGGGCTGGTGATTACCAGGTTGTAGCCTTGGAGGTAAGGCCTTGAGGTCTATGTGCTAATCTTTAGCCTTGGGGATCCCTGATGGAGCTTGTCTTTTCCAGACAGCTTGGCTTCTTTCCTTGGGTGGGCCTCGGGCTTGCCTGAGGAGTCCCGTGGCTCACCAAAGACGAGAGGTGAAGGACGGCCCAAGGATGAATCCTTAAGATGTTCTTAAAGTAACCAAAATACCAAGGGCTAATGTCAAAGGCAGTTCCTACCTTAACCACCTGCTTGATGCCATTGATGGTGCTGTTCATGAGGGACTTGACCATACCGGCATCATTCCGAGAGTCCGCGTAGCGCACACACATGAACAAGATGTGAGCCGGCAGCCCTGGGATCATGTTCACCACCACGCCACGGGGCTTCAAGTCTGGAACAGAGAGAGCTGATGAGGACTATGGCTGACAGCCAGCTCTCCCCATCAGCTCTCCCCATACGGCCCAGGCCTTGTTTGCTTTTCTGTACTGGATACAGTGCCTGAATGCATGAGGAATTCAGTCTGGCAAAAATATACAGGTACCACCTGTTCCTCTTACTTCTCATTTGCCAAGTACTTTCTGTTTTTTAAAAGGCTGAAATTCAGACAGAATTTGTGCTTCTCCCTGGCCTGGAGACCCTAGACTTCAGACCTCCAATATAACGGAGGAGACCCACGCCCGTGCCCCCGACTCCAGCCTCTAATGAGGAGGTGGGATATGATCTCAGTGACCACATGCACCCCTTGAATCGGGAAAATAGACACACAATAATCCTGCAGAGAAGGCCTTGCTGGCCTTGAGCAGAAGAGAATGGCAGGGGGAGAGAGGGGGGAGTAAAGGGATGAGAGAAATTTTATAGAATGAACTCAGGTAAGCAAACAAGAACCTTCCCATGGCTGCATTAAGACAGGGAACCAAGAGGCCCTATAGCTGTGCACCTGTGAGGGTAGAAAGGAAAGGGTCCTGGGGCTCATGTGCTCTCTGCGGGGATGGGGGTGTCACTTAGAAGAGGAAGTTAGGCTACACATCAGTTTTCTACTTTAAGATCTTGAGATCAGCTGATAGAAAGAAAGTCAGTTTTCTCCCTCCCACTGGAAAACCATGTGGTTTTCATGGTGAAGACAGTCTATTAAGATTGGTTATAAGACCACCAGCCCTTGAGTATGTATGCTGGCATATTCCTGTAACAGAGGTGGGCTGGGAAGCCTGTATCACATTGCCTACAAATAAAATTCTCAGTGGAAATCAAAAGGAACAGGGAGCCACATTACTTTCCCCATAGCTCCTGTACTAAGACTTTCTATCTGGATACTATGATTAGACTTTGGAAGGAGTAAGGGCAGCACTTCTTCTTCTTCTTCTTCTTTCTTTCTTTATTTATTTTTTGACAGGGAGAGATCACAAGTAGGCAGAGAGGCAGGCGGGGGTGGGGTGGGGAAAAGCAGGCTCCCTGCCAAGCAGAGAGCCCGATGTGGGACTCGATCCCAGGACCCTGAGATCATGACCTGAGCCAAAGGCAGAGGCTTAACCCACTGAACCACCCAGGTGCCAGTGTGGGCAATTCTGGCTCCCTTGGGATGTTTGGCAATGTCTGGAGATGTTTTCATTGTCATGATTAGGGGTTGTTACTGGTTTCCAGAGGGTAGGAATCAAGGATGCTACTTAATATCCTATAGTGCACAGCCCCCCACAACGACCAATTATCTGGTTGCCAGTGTGGAGGTTGAAAAACCCTGGGCTAGGAGAAGCAGCGGCCCCCACCCAGGATGGGAGCAATGAGTGAAGGAGTGGACGTTCAGAGTTCCAGGTCTCACTACCAAGAATGAGGTTTTGGATGAGCTTGTCCTCATCTTCCGTCTTGTACTCCAGCATTCCAAGGTACTCCCTGGGTCCTGAGGACAAGTGGCCATCATTGCCTATAGGCAGAGGCAATCAATCAGTTAAATTCACAGAAACAGCTTCTACTGGCTTTATATATAGCCTACTCTGTCTCTCTCCACCCCATTCTGACTGGCTGGCACATGAACACGTGTGGCTTTCAGATAAATGAAACTTGACTAATCCTGAAGAGCTCCTCTGGTAGTGAGTCATGTCTGCGAGTCTATCCATGAGTACTGCTGCTGCTGAGAAGCTGAAGTTATCCTTGAAGAGAGCCTCATGAGAGCCAGCATGAATCCAGCACCATGCAGGTAAGAAAGCCAACCAAAATATTGCTTCTCTCACAGCCACGAAAACAAGATTCATGGAACAGTTGGTGAGCAAAGTACCGAACGTCATGATCCCAAGGGGATCTGTATTGGTTTTCTATGTGCTGTAACAATTTACCACAAAGTTAGTGACTTAAAATACCACAGATTTTCCCAGAAGACTGATATGGACCTCTCCTATAGGACTGAAATCAAAGTGTCAGCAGAGCTGAGTTCTGGAAGCTCTGTGGGAGAATCCGTTTCGTACCTTTTTCAGTTTCTGGAGGCTGTCTATACCCCCCAGCTTATGGTCGTAACACTCTGACCTCTGCTTCTGTCACCACGTCCCCCTCTCTCTCTGCTTCCATTGTCATATCACCTTCTTTCACTCTGGCATTCCTGCCACCCTCTTATAAGGCCTCTTGTGATTGCACTGGGCCCCCTAGATAACCCAGGGTAATCTCCCCATTGCAAGATCCTTAATTTAATCACGTTGGCAAAACCCCTTTTGCCTTGTAAGTAACACAGTCACAGGCCCTGGGCTTTGGGGTGTTGACATCTTTGTGTGTGCCAGAGTCTGCCCTCTGGTCACCAAAGATTCATGTCCGTTCTGAGAGGAGATGTGATGACAGAAACAGAGGTTAGAGAGTCAGAAAGAGTCTGACGATGCTATGCTGTTGAATTTGAAGATGGAGGAAGGGACCCATGAGCCAAGAAATGTGGGTGGCCTCCAAAAGCTGAGAAGGCAAGGGAAAATCTTCTCCCCTAAAGCCTCAAGAAGAAACATAGCCCTGACGACATATTGATTGTAACTCTCTGAAAACCATTTTGGACTTCTAACCTCCAAAACCTTAAGATGATAAATTTGTGTTGTGTTAAGCCGCTAATCTGATGCTGACTTGTTACAGCAGCTGTAGGAAATACAGGGGCTATAAGAACTCTTACAGAAGGGGATGGAACAAATGAAGGAGGCAGTACAGCAGTTAGGCCAAGAAGAAGGAGAAGGGTCTGGTGGGTGGAAAACAAGGTGGTGCAGGTAACAAGTTACCAGAACTTTCTTATTATTGTATGAGACTTTCTCCTGCTAATATAGTAGCCCTGTTTCCTTGGATACTAATCAAGGTAGAATGTCAACAGTCTTACTAAGCAATACAGTTTATGTTAAGAATGGCGTCTGATTGGTACCCTGCATCTAGACCTGGAAGAATAAGAAAGGAAGCAGAACTATCCAATAAGCCCATTATACTCTGGGTATTCTTGAGTGTGCTGACTTGTATCTGGGCATGTTCCTTGCAGGAACTCTGGAAGCAAATGACACCGATGGAGCGTTCAGAAGATGTTGGCTTCCTACCAAGAGTCATGTGGCCGAGCCTAGAAGCAGATGCTACAGCCCATTAGGCCCTCGGGTGACTAGACCTCTGCTGACGACTTGATGGCCCTCAGAGCCAGAGCCCTAGAGCTAAGTTGCTCCTGCATTCTTGACTCTCAGAAACTCTGCGTTGCTGTGTGTGTGTTGTTTAAAATTCCTAAATTTGGGGATAAGTTTGTTGTATGACAATAGATAACTAATACAGGAAGGGAAGCTAATGTACTCCACTTTAGCCCCCTGGAATTGGAGGAGGTAGTAGAAAGGCCAAGGAAGTAGTCTTGGAGGCAAAGAGGGGCTGGGACTCAGGAGCAGAAGTGAGGAGTGAGAGGTGGATTTGGAAATCCTGGTGTTGAGGTGGTAGTTTATTCGTTCTTTCCAACAACAGGGACTTGGGAAGGGCAGACATGGTCCCTGCCCTCATGGGGCAGACTGACATTTATCATTAATGACTGAAGGAGAAAGATCCTCATGTTGGTGGTGGGTATTTTGAGACTGAGGTGAGAGTGGGGTAAATAACAGTGAAGGAGGTCTTCAAAGAAATGAATAGAGAAAAAAGAACAGACAGTTAGAGATACAGCCTTCGCTATCCAGGTTGGGAGGAAGAGGAAGCAATATGGAAGCAGGATCAAGAGAGCAGAAGAGAGAAGTCAGAAAAGTTCAGTGACTCATAAGCAGACGGAAGGTCGTGAGGGCATTCAAAGTGAGAAGTTCAGTCAATGTTCGGGACTCCTGTCTAGCTTCTCAATTCTCTACTTCTTTCTTGTAACAGAAATGGAGGTCTTGATCCTGTATAACTGGGAGAGGAAGAGAATTTCAAAGCAGTTATACTGGAAACTTGTTCACAGTTTCATTTTTACCAGGGAAGAGTTAATAGCAGATGAGATTAGAAGTATTCGTTATGGGTTGTCCCTTACAATTCCATGAGTGGATCTGCAGTTATCTGCAATTATAGCTGATGAGCTATCCTCTGGCCCAAAGGATCGTTCCATTGGCCCATCACTGAGCCCTAAACTGCTCCCTCACAAACTGCCCCATTTGAGAATCGTTCCTTTGACTCTCAAAGACTCTGGACCACTTCAGGAAACAAACAATGCTTGTTGACCTTATCTGAGAGTTCAAAAGGCAGGAAAGGGAATGTTATTTTTCCTACCCTTTTCAATCGTCTTGGTTAGAGTCTTGACTTGATCTTGTAGCTTTTTAATCACTCTGTCCTTCATGTCTAACTCTTCTTCAAGATCCTACAGAAATCAAAAGAAACAAAGACATTTGCTTCAAAGCATTTTAATCTGTGTTTTGGTAACAGCTTCATTAACATACCACCCAATTCAATTTGAAGGACACATCTGGTTGTTTTCTAAAGTTAGCTAGACAACCACCACCATCATCTAATTCTGGAACATTTTTGTCACACCAGAAAGAAACGTGTAACTTGTTCCCCTAGTCCCTTCCAGTCCTTGGCAATCACTGATCTACTTTCTGACTCTGTATTATTTGCCTCTTCTGGACACTTAACATAAGTGGAATCATAAAATGTGTGGCCTTTTGTGTCTGGCTTCTTTCACTTAGCAAATGTGTTCAAGTTTCATCAGTTTCTTTCTTTCTTTCTTTCTTTTTTAAGATTTTATTTATTTATTTGACAGGCAGAGATCACAAGTAGGCAGAGAGGCAGGCAGAGAGAGGGGGGAAGCAGGCTCCTGGCTGAGCAGAGAGCCCGATGCGGGACTCGATCCCACTACCCCGAGACCATGACCTGAGATGAAGACAGAGATTTTAACCCCCTGAGCCACCCAGGTGCCCCAGTTTCATCAGTTTCAAGTATGTATCAGCCCTTCATTCCTTTTAGTGATCATCTCACTATTTATCAAAGAAATGAAAAATTAAAACTAGATGTTATTGTTGCCCCTCAAGTAATAGAGATCTTATGGTCTTGGAGGCTGCCAGGCCAGGAAGGGGCCTGAGCATGTCCGCCTCCTAGGAAAGTGCCCCATCTGCCACTACGGTGCTTCCCAGTCCTGTGGGTTTCACACACCAATCACATCTCCAGAGAATTGCTGGGGACTGACTTAGAGTTGCCTAATTTCATTTTGACCAGGGCATTTATAATTTGATGAAGATTTGAACAATTTAAAACGTTTGCCATGTACCATCTTGATCATTTCATAGAAGAACATTTTGACTTGAAAAACTGTAGGAAGGGCATACCCCCAAAGCAAGCGTGGCCCTTTAATGGGGAAAAGCTTGCTGTAGACTAGAACATCATCATCTCAGATGGGTGCCATCCCTGGGACAGCGCTCATCTCTCCTCTTGTTGTCCCTTTACTCTATTGGACACTTTCCTGGTGTGGCCCATGAAAGTCCCCAAGGTTCCCTAGAAGAAGCCCACAACTCGGAGACCACCTGTGTGCTGAGTTAAGGACACAGAGTGCTCTGACGGAAGCGGCTTTTGGTCTGTAGTTGTTCATCATGTGCTTTAGGTGGCATGTCCCCCCACTTTCAGTGACATCTGCACACAGTCCTTTATCAACAAACTGGGAGAATTCTCACTCTGTTTTCCATAGTTAGACGAGACGCTTCCTGCCGGAATGTACTCCTGACTTCACTCTCAGTTTCAAATCGTTTCTTCAAGTGCTCGCTGGCCTCCTGCATTTCTTGTATCTTACTGATCAGCTTCTCTTTCTCTTTGGTGTGTATTTCATTTTGGGCCTCTAGGGTCCTGAGAAAAAGATAAAGGAAATTTTGGCATCAGTTTTACCGTCATGGAGAAGTCACTTGTCATAGCAAACACTGATTATTTCCAAAGACAGAAAAATACTTGGGCCAATTGATGTGTAAAGTGAGTAGTACCTAAATAGGAAAGTCTTTGAGGTGGGGGTGGGGGTAGGGGTGAAGATCAGGGCTGGCTGGGTGTGGAGCTGCCCACGGTTGCCCCAGTCTCCTTAACTTGATAAGAGATTCCTGCCTCCACTCTGCCAAAGGATGCTGATGGCTGCCCCAGGACACCCACATCCACTCACACCCTTATGACCAAAAGTCCAGTGATTAGGTCCTATGTGAATGGCCTGGGGGCCAGACTCTCAAAAACCCAGGGAGAAGAGAAGTAGAGATCCAAGACTGTCTCGCCACTTTCCTACTATTTGGGATCCTCATTTCACCACCATCCTACCAATAAAGTCACATGACTAAAATCCTCCCTAGGACATAGGGCATCCGTGTACGGCTCTGAAAGGTAAGTGTGTCAGCCTGTTGGCGGCAAAACATTTTCCCCCCCACAAGGCTCCACCTCAGCACCAAGCCCTATAGGGGTCAATTTGCATATCTGGGGGGATTATCCGTAAAGACTCTCTGTCGCATGGATTTCAAGCCTGACCCTGCTCTGAGAAAATCTGTTCTCTCCCACACAATCTTATTTCAGCAGTGTTTTGAACAGACGATCCATGTTCTAAGGGCATAAAAAGTGAAAATTATGTCCCCACTGCTGGGCACCAGCCATCCGGTTACCCTCCCTGGAACAAGCAATGTCTTGATTCCTGTATGTTCTGCCAGGTGTGTTTGTGTGTGTGTGTATTGTGTGGTGTATACATATGTGTTTCTTTCCTTCACATATGAATGGTAATAGATCATCTATCTTAATCAGCACCTTGCGTTTCTGGCTTTATAACATATCTTGGTTTCTCCCACAATTTCAGAAAAGAAAGCATTGCATGAGCATGAGCTCAAAGAGTATACACATTAACACTTACTCTCTTTGTGTTCCTTCTTCTTCTCGATTGCGGTTCAACTGATTAGACAATTCTTCCAGTCTGCCTGTAGTGGGAAGAACTGTCTTTACTTTGGGGTCACGTTTTGATTTACATTGGGTCTTGCTTTGAAACAGTCCTAAGCTGTTTCCTGCTTGAGATTAGGTTTTGTTTGGTCTGAACAATGTTTAAAAATTTTCAAAGCCATTATTCCAAAATTGTGATATTCCACATAAAAATCTGGTTTTCTGGCTTTTCTTTAAAGATGGGATATCAAGCAACACTGGGGCCAGTATTCCCACTTGGCAACAATCAACGGAGCTTGGAAGCCACCGCACCTCTAAATGTCTTGCCCCTTACAGTCCCCTCCACTCAGCCCACTTCTCACATTTATGTCACCTGGCTGGGCCCCTGGAGAACCAGAGTCTGAGATGCTGGGGTACAATGACTTCTCTGTCATTTCCTGGACAAGGAATCCATTTTCTAAAAGCAGTTTCGTGACAGTTTCAGTTACCTTTCATGCTTTCCGTTTGTTCATTCAGGCGGATTTCCAGATCATGCTTCTGTTTCTCCAGTTCTGAAATCTGCTGTTTAAAGTCTGGGATCATCTTTAGAGAAGAATTAGAAATATTTGAATATGAAATGCTTTTGTCTGTGAGCTTCAAAATCTCGGAGCTTCTCGGAAGCAAACTAGACCATGTAGGTGTCTAACCCCAGGGAGCATATGTCGGGTTCGGTTGTATAGGAGGGCCAGCCAAGGCATTAACCTGGTTTGGCATTACAATTTTTTACCTCAAGATCTAGAGAGTCACAAGCAACACCAGCGTGTCTGGAGGGAGTGGCTCTCACACAGCTACACCCGTGATATCACCGAGCTCTCCCGGAGGAGAAGGAAGAACCCTGTCTAGGAGGCCGTGTGGGGGCTCTGCTGTGGTGAGCCAGTCTCTTCAGCCCCGGCCCAGAAAGGTCATATCCTCATCTAGGAACATGAAAATCATCTCAAAGAGGTCCGCCTGCGCCCTGTGATTTCTAGGTGGGGTGCCGCTCTGTTAGTGGAGGTCTGGAATGATCTAGTATGTTTCATGATCCTCTGTCCTTGTCTGTCTGTGTATTTCTATAAATGTCACTCACATCCACCCTCGGTCAGGTAAATAGCTTTTCTGTCATCCAAGTGTATGAAAACACGTGTGCCTCTGAAGTACATGTGAAGAATACTGGTTTGTGCATTTGGATGCCTGTTTCTGCAATGTTCCTCAGTAAAGGTTCATCCAAAGAATAAACAAAGACATGAAGGCCCTTAACCACTGCTGCACACATCTGCTATGCCTAGAGCCACATCTCATTTGTGACACAGCCCGGAGATGTCCTAATACTCTCAGGTTAGGCAGAAGAGAAGGAAATGGTAAGAAAGCTGAGACAGGGTAACCTTAGAGGTGGGTTCTTAGGAAAGCATGGTATCCTGGAAGGTGGCAGAACAAAGAGCAAGGAGGAAGACGGACTGATTAACATCACCTAATGTTGCTGAGAGATAAGATGGGGGTGAAAAGGAACACATTGGGCTCAGCCGTGTGCAGGCAGACTTGGTCAGTGGTTGGGGCTTAGGACAGAATGGCATGGCTGTGGGGGAGTTGGGAGGTGAGTGCAAAAATCCATTAGGTGACCACTGAGAAGCCTGGCCAGCTCCCCACAGAGAAATGGGGTGGTGGCTACAGATGATGTGGGGTTAAGAAAGGGATATTCTTTGAGTCAGGAGATTCCTCCAGGATTTCTCCAAGGCTGAGGCATGGATGAGACAAACACTGGGGTGGGGTGGGGGCAGGGAACAGGTGTCATGGAAGAGAGAAGTCCTTGAGAAAATGAGATGAGAAGCACAAGCAGAGGGACAGACCTGAACACATGCCCCACTCCAGAGTCATTCCTCTACCTTAGCGTTTTTTGTAACTTTCCAAGAGGTTAGGGCTAGACTTAAAAAACACAGATTTACAAAATACAGGTGTACACCACAGAATTGGGACCCATCCCCTGGTAAATAAATCCACTCTCAAATCAAAGTGCTCTCCAGCCCAGGGTAACTTGATAGTTGTATCTTTGGACCCAGCTATTTCACTTCTAGAAAACATAATTCTGATCCATCGTTTACTACCAAGAAACTGAATTTTATCCCACTGTTAAATGACATCTCTAGAGTAATGGCCACCCCCGGGGCCCATGGCTAAGCCTGTACCATGTTCTCCGATGTTAGCCTGGTGACTTCATGACGGATACTTTCATTGATGTCAGTCTCTTCTCTAAATAATTTCTGCAGGTGGTTGATCTCTTGACTTAGGTGCACCACTTTGAAGTTCAAAGCTTCGATCTCCTTTTCATAGGAGTCCTTCTGGGACTGGAAATGGCTCTCCAACACGCTGTCGGAGGAGGGGGGCAAGAAGTGAACCACATGGTCCTTGTTCTGCTGGTCTGCTGACTGTGAGCATGGACATGCGCAGCAGTTAGGAAAATTCACAGTGAGCGCTATGTTAAGGACGCAAAGTTTATGTGTACACACATAGTGACAGGTTACGGAATTTGGTATGGAGAATTATAAAATCCTTCTAGCCAGTTAGGAAGCATTATGTGGCATTAATATGCAGCTAATGGTAAAAAAATTTTAGACATTATTAAAATTACATGTTATTAGTTTAAGAATATGTTTGGTATGCAACTATAGTAAATATTCATTAAGTATACATGTGTCAGACTCAGAATGTACAGCACCAACAGTGAACCCTGACGTAAACTACTGACTCAGGGTGATAATGACGGATCAATGTAAGTTCATCAAGTTTAACAAACGTACCACTCTGGTGGGGGTTACCAACACTGGTGTTGTTGGGGAGGGGAGGGAAATCTCTGAGAAATCTCTATACTTTCTGCTAAACTTTGCCATGGACCTGAAATTGCTTTAAAAGATAAAGTTTGCAGGGCACCTGGGTGGTTCAGTGAGTTAAAACCTCTGCCTTCAGCTCAGGTCATGATCTCAGGGTCCTGGGATTGAGCTCCACATTGGGCTCCCTGCTCAGCAGGGAGCGTGCTCCCCCCCCACCCCCCATCTCTGCTTGGCTCTCTGTCTACTTGTGATCTTTGTCTATCAAAAAAATAAAAAATAAATAAATAAATAAAAGATAAAGTTTGCAAATAAAAGATTACAGCAAATTTCTTAAATTTAAACATAGTTATATCTGTATGGCAACACTGGCTACCTTATTTGATATCATCTGTTTTCCCTGTACAGATTATAGGTTTTACGACTCAGGAGTTTATCCTATAAAAAGATTTTTTTTATTATTAAGCTCATTACTTAATTCTTGAAATACTTCCAGTGATTATTAGATCATTCCACTACTCCACTCCAAATTTCTTTTGTGTCAAATCTATGGAAGGTAAACTTTTGACTTTCATTATTTATTATCTCTGAAAATCAAAAAGAACTCCAGGAGAGTTTCTTACTGTGTTGCTTTCTTTAGTCCTTCATAAGCAAACCAAAGTTCTCCATCCTCATTTAAATGTTCCAAATCTTCCAACGAGAGCCTGGAATTTAAGGGGAGTAAGAAAAGCAATCATCTCACTCATGTGCAAAATGATTCTAAAGGTTTGGTAATGCAAAAATGATTACCTGCTTCTAACATCTTCAATGTCGTAACTTTCAAGAAGTTGTTTGGTGATCTCGGACATCTTTTCTGAGAGGAAAAGGCAGAGCTGGTATAAATGACATTTCTGCATGATTTCTCTTCTCCCATTCCCTTTTTTGGTCCTACTTTTCTAGATTTCACACAGCTAACCATACCATCAGCTAACTTAGCAGCTGTTCAACCAATCAACTAACCAACCTACCAGCTATGACATCAACCAGCTATTCAACTTGCCACTTGTCCAACCAACCAGCAAACCAACTGGGCTCATCATACCAAAGGATACATTTCCTTAGCGGTCATGCCCGTGGTAAACTGGGTCTGCGCCCGTAGACTCAGTGACTCTTATTTTTCTTACCTCTCATTTCCCGTTTCTGTGACTGCACGTGTTTCTCCACATCTATCTTCTGTGTTTGAAGTAGCTCTATCTCCTTTTCAAACTCAGAGATTGTCTGTATCATGGCAGTGACGGTACCGGGTAAAGAAGAAGTAGATATTATGGCTTATACCAGACAAAGAGAATACGAACACGGTATCGTGCATCTACCCAAGACAGCCTCACCCAGCTAGCATCTTGTTAAATCATCACTGCCCACACATTGTGGCCTTGAAGTATGTTTCACTGCTCAAAATGTGGCTACTTATTCCCAGATGTAGTCAGTTGTAGCAATAGAATTGGTTTTCTTACTACATAAATGGAAAAATAGCTTCTTACTTCAAGGTTGGGCTGGGCTGGCCTGGGGAGGAAGGGGGCCCAAGAGGAGTAAAACCTAAGGGGCTAAATTCTCTTTCACTGGTACGATGAACTCTTGGGGCAGAGCCAAGGATACCTGGGAGACTGGGAGTTGGCCGAGGAGGAGCAGAGGTTGTGGGGAAGAGGCTGTATTCTGTCTTTATTACGTTGTGAGGCCAGACTGAGTAAGGGTCACAGGTGTGAGGGATTGTAGCTCTGGGAGATATGCAGCGGGAAATAACTCTGCCTTGATATTTTCTCAATTTGTCTAAGTGTTTGAGGGCCATAGCCCCAGTTTCCTCAGAGGGTGAGGAGAAAGATCCAACTGACATTTACCAATCACTTCACATACATGACCTCTTCCTTATGATAGGCCCCTCGGTGATGGAGTAATAATTTACAGATGAGAAAACTGGGGTGACAGAGGGGAAATGGCATGCTCAGGGGCACACAGGGAAGCTGATGGGGCCCCAGGACTGTCCAATCCAAAAGCCCTGCTCTTGGTAACGTTTTGACAAATGTTCCAAGTCATAGATGTGCTTACTTCCAGACTGATGATGTTTATTTTCTGTGAAAATCAGATGAATCTTAATATACCACATCAGAGGGTTTGGGCCATGTTTCCTACCAAAGAGGAAGTGAGTGACAAATAGTGGGGTCTCACTCAAGGGCAGCCCTATGATGTCCCAAGATACAGACTAGGCAGAGGACACGACTCCCAGGGATTGATGCGAGCCTCATGTGGCTGCTAAGAGTGAAGTAGTCAGAGCAATACGTGGTCTTCCCTGATCCCACGGTCCAAACTCTTCCTTCTCAACGACAGGAAACTGGGACCCAGAGGATGTGGACAGCTCTCTTGTCAAGAGGTGACCTAGATGGGATTCCTACAGTTTCTTCTAAGCCATGCGTGGCTATTCCACGACCATTACAGCAAACATTTGCATAATCTTAACAACATTCTACCAACACGCATTTCACTTATTTAGTGGAAGCTTAAAAGCTTTCCAAACTCACACTGAGATATTTTGCACTGAAGAACACAGGGACACTTGGGTATGTGTTTTCTAGTGTAGGGAAGGAATTCAGTTAAGCCTTGACTGTCCAAGCAGGGATCGCTGCTTTTGTGGATTTTCTGATAACAATTTAAAACATTCTGATAATAAGGTATTTTAATTTTAAGACAGGTGTTTATAGAACTATAACAACATGATGGAATATAGAAGAAGGGTTCACATCAATTTATCATTTAATCTGGAAGTGTTCTCTAGGTCAGCATATTTGAATAACTTCACTTAATTTCAAAAGAGTTAGAAAGCTGACTTTTAAAATATGAAAATGAATGACTGGTGAGTCAAAGGCAACTTGGGGATTCCTCCTTAGAAGAACTGAAGGGATCAGGATCCTTTAGATTTTGGCCTTATTCAGATGCTCTTAGCTATCTGACCCCACGGGTCTGTGGAAGTGCCCCCTCCGTGCGGCTCACACGGCACAGCCAGGGAGCTCATCTGCAGGCGGGAAGCCCCTACTACCTTTGCCTGCTTTCTCAGTTGGGCCACCTCCCCCTTTAAGCCATCGGAGGTGACCCGTTCTTCCTCTAGCTGGTGCTGCAGGTGCGTTTTCTCCGCTCTGAGAGCTTGAATGTCTTCTTTCAAAGACCAGATCTGCTTCTCGTAGTCTTGTGTTTTCAGTTCAAAACTTTTTTCAAGAAGTCTAGACGCCAAAAAAAAAAAAAAAAAAAAAAAAAAGAAATGAGTAATTGAGAATTTCTCTAAAGTCTTTACCATGAATTAGAACAAGACATCATTTTGAAAGTAATGAGAAGAGACTCGGAAAGGAGACAAGTTAATTAGGATCCACTGTGACCGTTCCAACAGACAATGGCCTTACTTTTAGCTGCCAGTTTCCTGTCCCCTTATGTTAGGGAAGCTTCTTACACCTTCTGATCTGAGAAATGTAGCTCTACTCTGATCACACAGAGGAGACATAGGATAGGGAGGCTAAACTCCAAGACTCAGCAGTGGTGGGATACTCCATTCCTGAAGCCACCCTAGTTCCGTGGGGTTCCCTGTGGTCTCTTGGAGGGGCCCTTCCCTTCTCAAAGACCTTGGCACAGTCTGCCATGCCCTGGCCCCTGCTGTGTTCCAAGGATCCTGGAACTCAAGGATTCCAAGTATCCTGGCTAGGTCCTAAATAATTTAATACAGCCATTTAACATGTCAGAGGGCCAGCCCTTCAATGTTCTACAATAACCTGCAGCAAATCCAGGTGCCTAAAAGTCCGTGGAAATCCAATTCCTGGGACGCCTGGGTGGCTCAGTGGGTTAAGCATCCACCTTTGGCTCAGATCACAATCTCAAGGTCTTGGGACTGAGTCCCAAATCGAGTTTCTTGTTCAGTGGGGAGCCTGCTTCCCCCTCTGCCCCACCCCCTGCTTTTCTCTCTCTCTCTCTCTCTCTGACAAATAAAATCTTAAAAAAAAAAAAAAGAAAGAAATCCAATTCCTTGTGAGATGATTGCTCTATTAAATATGGGGTGACTGACCAAGAAAATAACCAAAGAGAGACATGACCTAGACCAGCCCAATGTAGCCCAGAGGGTCCAGTCGGAACGGAAGTAGTCCCAAGGGCTCCACGAGTTTATAAAATCATCGCTTTACTGGCCAAGCTCTCATCTCTGCTTGTTTTATGACCGGCTTCCGTAACACAAAGGGAGAACCCCCAGGAGGAGAATCACATTCCCAGTAGGTTTGTGTTTCATTTCCTTTCACAGATATTAACAAACTTCTTAACTTTGTTCTCCGGTGTTTCAAAAAACCACTGTGCTCCTAAGAAGACAGTAGAGCACTTGTAAAGGAGCAAACTGCAGCCAGACGTCCATGCTGAAAGGATCGCAGACTTGTACCTATGCGGGCTGGGAGCCACCCACAGGCTGCGGGCATCTGGGCGCCCCTCATGGGTTGTGACAGGGGCTAAAATGTCCCCAGTCAGCTGAAAGGACCAGTCCATGCTACCGGTGGGAGCTGATGAAGATGGTGAAGAACTTGAAGTGACCTGGCCTCAGCCTGTCTCTCCAAACCCCCTCTCCAAATGATTGCTCCACCTGCCCTCATGCACAGTGGAGGCCAAAAACTGAGCTCCTTTCCTGGAGTTGAGTGTTCACCGACAAATAAAATTTTCAAGGTGAAGAACCCAATCTCCCTATTCTAAAACTCACATAGGATTGTGAAACACGTATCTGGTAACTCTTGGAGCTCTTGGGTACGTTCCCGCCACTAACGATTTGGCATCCTGCTCCTTACTAAGACTCAGGCTCCTCTGCCAACCAAGCGGGGAAGGCATATGTCCTTCCACCCAGTTTTGAGCCTTCCAGCCCCCAAATGAAACATGCCAAGGATATTTTGTCTCTCCCCAACACCCTGCCACATATCCCTACTTTCAGATCTAAGAGCTCTGAGTTGACTCTCTAAGAAAGGGGAGTGTAGACTGCAGCCTTTGCAGATTAGCAGGGTGTTTGGTACTGAGCTAGGGCAGGTGGGGCTGGCAGAGTACAAGGTCATGGGGGCCTGCCTCAAGTATTGTGAGGTGGGTTCCACCCCTATTGACTGAGGCAAGAGTCAAGTTAACAGACACAACAGACAGGGGAGGGAGGCAGGCTTATTTCCTAGGCAATAATTTTACTTCTTGGACTTGATGGAAGCTGAAAGGGAGGGCTGTGTCTGAACTTCTGTCTTAGCCATGAAGGGAAAGTGGGAAATTCCTGGGGGTCCACCGCCCACCACTGAAGGACGGGAGACGGGCCTGAAAGGTGCACCCTGGGGGCCTCGGCTCACACACATCGGAGTCCCTCACTTCCTACAGATATTCACCTCCCTGCTTTCCTGGATCTGTGACCTGCTATCAGCAAGTTGAGAAGCAAAATATAAAACAGGAGAGAGAGAAGGAAGCAGTAACTTGAAGGCAAACCAGATTACATACATTCTCTGTTCTTGCTCTTTTTGCACATCATCAAAGAGCTGCTTGGTGAGGTCGTCCATCTTTTCTGTGAAGAGAGAACGTCCTTGGAAATATGTCTGCACCCAGTACCTCGAAGGCGTCATGTCACACGTAAGAAAGCGTGGCTGTGAGAACAATCATGGGCTACTTGGGATGAGTAGGACTGAAGATGGGAGGGTTACGGCCACTTTTTATAATTTAGAAATTAGAAATGCAGGCAAGAAGGGGAAATAATAATTCTCACAAACTGGTCATGCTGGAAATGTGTGAATAGTTTCATTTATAGTACTTTTTCGGTCTGGGTATTACTTGTTTAAAAATGCATAATTGGCTTTGAGACAATATATATGACTATTAAAAGCACACAGACACCCCCTGGGAAGGACAATGGTCAGTTTATGATGGGGTTTCAGTCTTGATACTGTCAACGCTTCAGACTGGAGAATACCTTGTTGTGGAGAGGGGGCCGTCCTGTGCAGTGACCACCCAAACTGTCTCTGACAGATGCCATATGTCCCCCGGCAGGGAGAGGGGAGCCAAAGTGGTTCTCTTGGCTCACCATGGTCATCATTCACCATAACCAAGAAAACGATTAAGTGTCTGTCTTCATCTGGGGAAGAGGAAGTCTGACAAAGCTGCTGTTGCCTTTCAGCACAAGAGTCTCCAACAACAAACGGTAGGTTGAGGCAACACTGGGCAGCCGGAAGCCACGTACATTCTGAAGCTGTGACAGTCCTGGGTTCACAACACATCCACACACGACAGGTGCCTTGAAAATGGGGTAACCCATCAAAGCCTGACATCTCTATCTGTACTTCATTGACATCCCATCTTTGACTTCTACCTCACTTCTGAATCCTGCCCCAGAGGGGAGCCCCAGGAGGAGGTGATGAAAGCTACCCTGAATTACTTGATTAAAAAAAAAGAAAGAAAGAAAACAAAAAAACAAGGGCGCCTGGGTGGCTCAGTGGGTTAAGCCGCTGCCTTCGGCTAAGGTCATGATCTCAGGGTCCTGGGATCGAGTCCCGCATAGGGTTCTCTGCTCGACGGGGAGCCTGCTTACTCCTCTCTCTCTCTCTCTGCCTGCCTCTCTGCCTACTTGTGATCTCTCTCTGTCAAATAAATAAATAAAATCTTAAAAAAAAAAAAACAGTATTCAAATGAGGTATCAAATGTCCCTGAATCAAAAGGACTGCCTCAGAATGTCATGATTCAGCCAGAAGATACTAGAAAAATGTTTAAGCTCTAATTTAGAAGCCAGCATATTTGATATAATTTCAATTTTTACTTCACTCACAGAATCAGCTTTCGTTCTGGTGCTTACTAAAACTTAGACCATTTGCCAAGGGGTGAAAAAGCTGCCTGAGCGTGACTTTCTTCCTGGGAGCCATGGATGGTGTCCATGTTGGAATTTCAAAAAGGGGAAATGTGTGGTAACATCCCTTAGTCACAGGTCCCAGGGTAAGCAAAGGCTGGTGCTTTTCACACAATACTGTTTGCCACATGTAGAGAGACCCATAGGATAAGCACTTTATGAACACTGGGTTTGAAAGTTTTCAGGCACTTTTTGGAAGGAAATATAAAATTATGGACCCAAACATGTCAGTGCTGTCAAATATGTACTTCTCAGGACACATTTGTAGGAATTTAAATGTCCTTATGGGAAAAATCACGTAGAGTTAGAAGAAAGAGCAAAATATACCCAGGAGCCGTATATCGTAATAAAAAAAACAGAGGTAGGCAAGCCCTTCCCTCATTCAGGTCTTAGGTTTCTTCAGGTTTGCTCTGACCACATGTGCCCATCAACACCTACATCATGGTCCTCAGAGACCTAGTGGACACCACAGGTCATCTGGAGCAGGAGGACACTCCCGGGCTTGACAGCCCCTTTCTTGCTCAGCTAGTCAGGACTCGGGGTGTTTATTTCCTCCTCCTGACACATGTTTCTCCACACGCTGACCTGCACCCCCGGGCTCCTCTGGACCCTGGTGTATCCACTGCCTGCTAGGCTTCCGGTGTGTGCCAGATCCCCAGGCCTGAGCTACCAAGGCCCTGCTGCCCCGTCAGGGCTCGCAGAGAAGAGCTCTGGACAGTACAGAGAAGCAAGTGCGGTCATTTCTGCCATCTGGACGGGAACCATCAGGTTCCCATTCTCATTGGGATTGAGCAAGTGCCTACAGGTAGCCTCTGAGTGAGACAGAGCTAGGCTCAGGGTGCCTGTTTCATGCCCCTGAATGAAGGGAATACCACTGGTTCCAAGTGGCTGTGTCAGAAATCTCAGGGGGGCTACTCAAGGGCTCAGCAGGGCCTTCCCTCACAGCCAGGGCAGGAGCCGGGGGAAGTGACTGCTTACACCAAGTCATTCAGACAGATCTGAAATCTGACTACAGACTCTCGGCCAGCAGCAGCATTACTGCAGCGTTACCCTGCCTGTGCATCATATCGCCACAAAGGTGTCAAAAAGACCCACATCTGAACCATCCCGGCTGCACCACGCACAGACACCACCTCCTGATGGAAGGGTTCCAGGCTGACAGCCCAGCCATCTGCATTTTGCAAACGGCCCAGGCGCTTCTGAGACAGGGATTGCTGTGCCATCGGACAAAAGATGGGAATGCAACAGAAGAATCTGTAGGGTAACGTTACCACAACTTAAGTATAGTTGCTCCTTGCCAAGCAAAAAGCATTCTCATTTCACTGGGAATGCATCACAGATTCCTGATTCTACCTAAAACTCAGTTCACGCCAACAGGTATTTCCCGAACGCCTGGACAGGTGAGCATGTGAGAGCACGCCTCGGGCTACCGTGGGCTCTACCTTTCAGCTCTTCAGTCTTCTCTTGAAGCTGCAGCTCTATTTGCTCCTTTTGTATTTCCAGTTCTGAGTTATGCTTCTGAAGCTTCGCCAGTTTCTAGGGAAGGGAAGAAAAAAAGCTTTTTTAAAAAACTCACTTTAAGTTTTGTCACCACAGCTTTTCTTGGTGAAAGGCTACATTTTTGCCCATCCATCCTTCTGTCCATTCATCTGTCTGTCCGTCTCAGCTCCTATCCATGGCTGATAGCTGGCGCCAGCCCCCTGCTGCATTCCATCTCACACAGGGAACCTGTGTGACTTCAAGCAGACACGGTTCTCAACCTGGCCAGGCAATGGCTGAAGTCAAGGAGCAATCACCAAATCCAAGGTTTCCTCAAAGTAAGAAAATGCCTCTATCCTTTTCTGGAAGCTTCTCAATAGCCAAGGTATGCATATATTTAATAGGCTGAAAATAATTTATGATACAAAGTGGAACCACACTTTGAGAGTATTATTACTCAGGAAGAATGTGTGATTGGGACAGAAGCTCTATTATCTTAGCTTCTCCTAGTAAAGTATCTGTTGAATCATGCTGATGGCTGCTGACAGGCAGTGCATGCCATGGGAGGGGGCCCTGGGGCTCCAGGCTGCCCCAAACCTGGGTGCCGTAGGACTTTGGAAAGTAAAGGAGAGTGGAGGGTAATAAACACCACTGCTTCAGAGAACGGCAGCTCACAGTTGTGCAGGTCTCCATGGTAGGCACATGGCTAAATGATTTCATCTGACAACTTTATCCTTACAAGGACTCTGTCAGTCCCTTTTTGTTACTCCCATCTTACATCAGAGAGGGTAGGGGACTTGCCCAAGGTTGCCCAACCCGATGGCAGCAAAGACGAGATCTGAGCCGGAGACATCTGATCTCTGTCTACTGTTCATTTTACTCAACTACAGAGACGAAAACCTGCCCCAAACTTTGCACTGCTGTTCTGGGGAAGATGCTTCAGGGCATGCTCCAGAAGGACAAATGACAGGGGACCAAGATCCTCACTGAAGAGAGGTAAGCATCTAGCCAGAGTTTCTTTGCTTTAAAAGGGTTTTCATCACTTCACATTAGTTGAAAAAAAAGGAAACCTCATGTTGCATGTCTTGAAGCACGAGCCTCCTCCCCTTCCCCCAGATTCTAGGCCTTTGATCTCCTCCCCTGAAAGGTAGACCTCCCTTTGTTGATGGACGCCAATAGCAAAATCTGATCTGTTCTGCAGAAATCTGCTTTGTGGGAAAACGCTGTCCCGTGACCTCTTGCCCAGAAGGGCTCGCATGGATTTCCATAATCACGACCAGCACAGACCTCTTCCATGGCAGCCTTGTATTTCTTCCCCTTCTCCTCATAACTGTGCCTGTGGGCAGCTGCTTTGTCCAGCTCGGATTCCAGTTTCTGAATCTTCTCCGTGTCACCGGCCCGAAGAGCGGCGAGGCTGGTCAGCTTCTCTACCAGCCCATGGTTCTCTTTGTTCTAGAGGACAAAACAGCAGATATTTGGGGGTTTATCCCAAATAAAGAAGCAATTCCATTTGCCTCTCACAACATTTGACATGGTATCTAGATCTATCAGGGCTTTATCTACACTGATCACAGTTTTAGTTACAATGGCACGTATGAGTGTCTTCATCCCACAACAAATAGTAAGGCAGATGTGGTCAGGCACACTTCCTGAGCTGATGGCACTCTGAGTGCAGGACCAGCCCAATCCTGGAGCTCTAAGACAACCCTAATGCTATGGAATACACTGTGTCCCCTGCTGCCCCCAAAGTCACATGTTACAGTCCTAATACCCAACACCTCAGAATATATAGAGATAGGATCTTTAAAGACAAAATTAAGGCAAAATGAGGTCATATCGGTGGGTCCTAATCCAGTACAATTGGTGTCCCTATAAGAAGAGATTAGGACACAGACACTGCAAGTCAAGAAGGGACAACTCAGTACAGACCAACTCTGCCAATACTTTGATCTTGGCCTTCTAGCCTCCTGAACTGTGACAAAAGAAATGTTTGTTGTATAGGCCACACAGGCTGTGGGTGTTTGTTATGACAGCCCCAGCAAACGGACATGCCCAGGGTGGAGCCCTGGCAGCGTCAGGACCCCCCACAGGCCCTCCTCCCAGCTGTCGCTGCAGCGTTTTGGTACTGGTCCGTGCAAGACCGGGAAGGCGCAGGCCTGCCGTACAAGACCACAATAAGGAGAAACTGCATCCAAACTTCAAGGGGTTTTTTGCACATTTATCCATTCGCTAAGGACTCCTAAGCCTCTGTTCGTGGCTAAGTCTTAAGTTTCCCCTAGGAGAATCTCAGTATTGTTTGGGACAGGCCCAGAAGTGAGTGTTACAGATCTGGACGCTGCGTATGACACAGCCCTTCCCCACTGACTAAGAGCATGTGGATTTTTGTTTCCCACCAGTGGAGATGGTATGAGAGGTCTCCCCAAAATAGGCAGGGCTGCATTTAGACCATATAGACCTTTGGGCAAATTAGAAAGGAGCAACTTCTCCGAGCCAACACAGTACTAAGGGAGCATGGCTTGGCATGTGGACATCTTTGTGCAGGTGAGAAAAAAGCACTCCTGTCTAAAGGCAGCTTTGTACCAGGACACATGTGTTGGCAAAAGCAAAGTTAGCCTGGATTTCAGCCCCACTTACACTCTTCAGCAGCTGACCTTGCACAGTGTACAACCTATACAATTGCATGGAGCAGACTTTTACAGTGTACTTCTGTTTTCTGAATAAGGTGGTCCACATAATCTATCTGAACTTCCTAACATGGCATAAATCTTAACAGCATTAGCTAAGGAACTGGTCCAGGACAAAATAAATCAGTTGGAAAAATACATATGAAAGATACATTATGAACACCAACCTGATCTTCTAGCTTTTTCTGCAAATGCTGGACCCTGTAAGTGAGCTGAATGTTGAGCACAAATCGTCGGATACTCTGGAATCTGCGTCGGGCCAGCCATGCCCGTGCGTATTTCTGTAGGATCACAGCCTTGTGTTCCTCCAGCATCTTTAAAACAAGATTTTTTGAAACACAGATTGGTTCCCCACTGTTTCTCTTATCAACTCCTCTAACATTGAGAGATGCAACTATTAAAATATTCTCACAGCGTAAAATACAAATTTCTTATAATTAACCCACAGAGTCCTATTCTACCTAGACTTCTGAAACAATGACCAAGCTGACCTGTAGCGGACATGTACGAACACTAAGATACCAGCACTCCACACTCTCCATGAAGGTCTTCCTGCAGAAAAAGACCATCTCACTATGACTAAGAAAGTGCAGGGTCCCAGCCGTACCTTTCGGTATCTCCTCCTTGCCAGGAGTCCTCGGGTGTAGGCCTGGATGGTGATGGCAGCCACACGGATCAGCTGGTACAAACTGCGGACAAGATACCCACGACAGTACTTCTGAATGATGATGGCGGCCCATGCTTCTTTCAAGGCTGTTGCCGTAACAGCTTTCCTTGGTTAAAAACAATGCAGAGTGAACCTGTTATCCACAGAGCCCTGGTTTCCCTGGCACAGTGATGAGCTGGTGCAGCATTTTCTCCCCCCACTGAGGAATAGTCAAATGTTTTGTAAATCTACCGTTAAACTCTAGAACTCATTGAGTCTAAGGCCTGCTGGAAGTCAGTCTCCTCAGCTTCCGTTCACCCTGATCTGAATGTGGGCATGCTCCAGGCCAGGGGAACCACGTGGCAACTTGGGATAAGAGGAAAAATAAAGTAATGACTAAAAGATCCATAAGAGAGATCTTACAGAACTATCATTCTGCTTGTGAGTCAGCCATTGATGGAGAAGTGGGATTTCTGGAGACAGTGAAGGCTAGAAAAAGCATTTCAAGCTAAGGACCAGTGAACATATGGAGGCCTAAGTAATGCTGGAAATATTCAGAAAAAGAGAATTTGTCTGGAGCTGTCAGAATATAAGATACATGTAAAAAATAGTGAGGTTAGAAAAATAGAGACCATGTGTTATTGAAAAATGTAGTTATTGAATGTAGTTATTGAATACCCATTGCAGTGTATGAAAGCAGGGTCCAGGCTCTCCCAGAGTTTCCATTCTCATGAATGCATCTAGGCCATGGGGGGCCTTGAATGCCATGCCAAAGACTGAGTGTAGGAAACAGGGGTCACTGGAGGCATTAAGGACAAGAGGAGGGCAGTGGCTCCCACAGACTCTGCTTCCAGAAGACAGACAGCAGTGGGAGGCTGTGCTGTGGGACCAGGAGGCAAGGGGTGGTGGAGTCCTTATTCAGGACAGGGGATGGGAACAGAATGAAGGGACAGGCACGAGAGGTAAGCAGGGGTAGAACTGTCAGGCCACTGCGATTCCCAAACAGAAAGGGGGCCTGACCTGGGGAAGAAGATAACCCTGGCTTTTCCTGTCCTGAAGACAGTTGCTGTTGCTTGACTCAGAGGCACGGGGGTGGAGGGTGGGGGGCAAGCCTGACTATGTATATATGTAAGACGGTCACCTGGGGTGGGGTGGCAAAACCAGCTCAGGTAGAGGTCAGGTCCCGTGACACTGCCTGATCCTTAAACAGCTGCCTTCTCTGCTCCCTCATGGCATGCTAAGGACAGAGGCAGCGCCCATGCACACTAGCACATGCTGCTGTCAGGAAGGATACCCTCTCACTAGCCAACTTGGCATGGCCTCTAGGAAGCACTCAGTGAGGAGTAGGATTGGTGGAACTGCCCCCCAACTCAGCCATCCCCTTGGGAGGTGCTCAAGTTTGCTGGCAGAGCCTTGCCATGGATCCCCTTGAGTACTGTTGGCACCCCCTCTCTCTGCAGGTAGGTTGGTCAGTGGCTACTCACGGCATTTATGTAGGGACCCTGAATGCCTTTGGCATTTTCGCTTCCCATGGAAAAGGGGTCCAGTCCCTATACCTGGTCTCACTTCAAAACCCTGATCAGAGCTTCAGGGTCCTAGAGGTCACCTCTGTTGTAGGAATAGTAGGCAGAGTTAGCACTCCCTGCCCCAAGGGCATGACCTTCTCATCTCCAGGCTCAAGGCCCCCTTTCCCTCTGACCCACGCCCTGGCTTCCTCTGTTCTGGTGTACCTCACGGTCTGCTGACCCCGGAAGTACTGCTGGATGGTCAGAGCAGCTTGTCTTTCTCGGAGGAACTTTTTTCTCTGGAGCCAGCCACGGATGTGCTTTTGTATCACAACACAACTCTGCCTGAGCTTATCCAGTCGGAGTTTCTCTAAATAGGCCACTTGTCCTGCTCTGAAGAAAATTTTGGTTTTACCAAACTGGTACTGATTAGAATCCTGGAAGAGAAAAATTATAGAATCAGAAATAAAAATCTTTCAGAGTTTCTAGAGTGTTTGGAAAAGATGTTTAGAGATTCAAAGATGCTAAAACATTGTTATTTTGACGCATCTGCTCCTTGACAGAAAGCAGAAAAATTCTAATCAGGACCTCAAAATTTATTTTTTGAGATGTCTGTTTAAAGCCACTGGGGGAAGAAATGGACTTGAGGTCCAGGGGTCCATCTGTGGGGTGAGAGCAGTGAGTGAATGTTTGGTGATTCTCAGTTGGGCTGTTGGGAAGCTTCAGCTTCTCTCGACAAGAGAACAGAGCCTGGAAAGGTCTGATTTCTATCTTCATTTTGGTTTGTCTTCACCACCCCCTTTCCTGGACATGGTACCTCTGTCTTCACTGCCTTCCCACTACTCACTGCTGCAGCAATGACCCAAATCCACACGGGGTGCCCTGTCTGGGACCCTCCTGGATCAGAGACTTCTCAGTTGACCGTGTGATACAAGCCAGGCCCATCGGAGCTCCTTCCATGGTGGAAAGACAACGTAGGAAGACTCTGAGGGAGGCTGGGGTTCGAGTCTGGGTCCCTAATGGTGACTCCTACTCTCACGAGATGATGCCCCCATGAGTGTGTCTGTTCTGACCTCAGCACCCAAACGCGCGGGGCATATTTTCTTCCTTGGCATTCATGACAATGCAGTTCTGAGACAGGCGGGTATGGAAACACACCCGGGAGATAGGCAGCGCGGTAAGAGCTTGTCACTCCTGGAGTTGAGAGAGACTGACCTGGATGAGCCTGTGTAAAACCACTTTGCACACCTCCTTTTTATCACGGAACAAAAGCTCCTGTTTGGTCATGAGCACACCATAGCGACTATAGAATTCGGTGTACGTCCACCTGCAAAGTCAAAGGGGATCTAAGGAAGCGTGGCAGCGAGGAGGCATGGCCCGTCTGCGGTTCCCACTGCTGATGGGGTGGTAGAGTAAGTCCTGGGATGACAGCACTGACCTTTGACCTCATCCTGCGTGATCCCCATATCGTATTTCTGCTAACACTCTGCCCCAACAATTGTGCTCTCCTCCCCCAGGAGCAGTGCAGGGGCGGCAGGTGGTGTTCACCAGCCACAGAAACAGGTGATGCGGTGGCAGTGGCCCATGTCCTACACACTGCCTGTCAGTGGCCCTCTTCTGGCCTTCTTAAAGCACAGTAGGAAAAATCTTGGGGGCATCTTCTGCAGGTATCTGACAAAAACGCCTGGCAGGCCCTCCCTTGGTTCTCAGCAGACCTGAAGTTGGGCCTTCCTCCCCCCCAGCACATGGGATGACCACGAACCTGGATGGGTAGCTCTGCGCACTGATGCGAATCGTCTCTAAGACGCCGCAGGCTCGCAGCTGCTGAGCAATCCTTCTGGAGTCGAACCTGAAAGAAGACGTGAGTCAGGAGATGGGTTAAGCCATGGTGACGGACAAACGTGCCTCGGAGCAGCGCCGCGGAGCCACCTGGGCGGGGGCCCTGGGGAGCCGGGTGGGCCTCTGCGCTCCCCACGCTGGCCCCCAACAGCCACTCCATGGACCCCCGGAAAACAGCAGCTCTCTGGCCTTCCGGAAGCTGACTGAGGTCTCGGAGAAATGAGCAACGGAGTCTGACGGTGGAAACAGGGAGGCGGCTTTGTGGGGAGAGGGCCTTTGGTTCAGCTTTGCAGGACAAGCAGAGTGGAGGAAATGTTCCTGCCCGCCCCCTCCGAGTGTCCATTTGACGCTAGAATTCCCTTGAAGGGACAGGGACACCGACCAGCTGAGGTCTGAGCGTCTGGTGGTCTCCCTAGACACTGGCCACCTCCAGGATGGGCCACATACCTCAGACACCTCTCAGCTCTAGTCAGCTCAAAGAGACTCTGCAACGTCCACTCCTGAGCCTGGGGCTTTCCCAGGGGCTCCGGACAGCAAGCTGCACGTCTCATGCCATGTTGGAGGGGGAAACCTCTGTTCTGCCACCACCTTTCTTTCAAAAATCAAATTTTCTTTTTTACTGAGGTCTAACTGATAGGCAGCATCACAGTCATAGCTCGGAGGTGTGCAACATAGTGACCTGGTGTTTGTACATGCTGTGAAACGGTCCCACTCACCTCCTCCATAGTTACAACAGTTTCTTTCCTGTGAGGAGGGCTTTTAAGACCTACACTGTTAGCAACTTTCCAACACACAATATAGTATTATTAACTATAATACCATTATAGTTAATAGTTAAAATATAACTATTAGTGGCCATGCTGTACACAAATCCTTCCTATAAGCAAGGAGCTGCTCTGGCTTTCCCAGCTGCATGAACTTCATTTGTGGGCTATTCTTGGAAAGCTGGTCCCTTTGCTTTGGCCTGGAGACAAGCCCCCTGAGAGGGGCTGTGCTGGCTTACGGTGCATGTGAAGGACCGAGTTGTTCTGAATTGTTAAAAAGCTAGAAACAGTAAACTTCAAGAGAATTATAAGCAAATTTTCCAACATTGTGACAGAAATGGCCTCCTGGGTGTTTTCACTCTGCTGCATAGAAACACTTACTCAAAGGGTAATTTCTCATCATTTGGCTTGATGCATCGCACATAGTGGGGTGTGGTCGCATTGAGGGTTTCCATGAGCAAATACAGAGAGCTGCGGAACTAGGAGACAAGGTCAGAGATAAAAATGTCATGCTTAAGCCAAGGCCAAAAAAAAAAAAAAAAAAGAGGCCTAATCTTTGAAAATTAAGAAAAGGGAAGGGTTAACTTCATGCATTAACTAATTATGAAAGCTTTCAAACCATGACTGTGATGATTACTAGCAGGTCCTATACTCTGGACAGAATGCTGCTCTATCCAATTTTCCCAAACAGCAGGGAACTCAGTAAATCATGTCACTGTGTGAACACGTGGTTTGCTCAGGTGTGTACAGCCTTGGAGGCTGAGACGTGATGACGATGACCTGTGGCCTTTCTTTGCACTTACATACATAGTAGATGTGAAGCAGCTCAGTGCCCATATCCAGGCCTGGATTGCGGGCCCTACAACTGCCTGGCTCCCCGTGGGGCCTGGCCCCCTCGCCCTCAGTTACTTTCGGAGTACCTTGTTCCCCACTGTGCTCCGGAACTGCTTGTTGTTTGGCTTGATGACTGGCTTTGCAGATTTAACTGTGATCGCTGACCTGAAAGGGGAAGGAGGAACCGCACTTTCTTGAAAAAAGCTGGCGCAGAGCTGGAACTGGAAGAAACAGAGAGGATTTCAATGTCCAGAGGTGTTCACTCTCAGTCGTCAGCTGATATGAACCACAAAGAACGGTCACAACAGGTCTGTGTAAAGTGAGGTTAGCAGTCTGTAATGTCTACAGTCAGATCTGAAACCCACAAGAGGCCGCTCCTCCCTCAGGGTGACTCAGGGCTTCTTTCCAGGAACGTGAGCAGAGAGAAATTCGTGCGGATGTCTCCGTGGGTCCGTGGGTCCGTATGCTGTTTCCACACCTGGCATCTCCTCCCTCACGTTTTCATCCCTGTACATTTAAGTTCTACCCATTATTTGAGATTCTGTTAAAATATTGTCTGGCTCCACCCCCTTCATCTGCTTAGAATAAGGTTAAAAAAAAAAAAAAGATTAAAAAATCTGTGTCCTAACTCAGATTAATTCCCATTTCTTCTAAATAAGATAATCTTCTTCTAAGATGCTCGTTACTTTCCACCAAACATCAATTACTTCTTTGTCTTACCTTCTCAGAGGGAAACTCATTTTTTTCCCCTTTCAAATCAGACATTGACAGTCTCCTTTGGAGGAGACTCCCTGTATTCCTCCCCACCCCTGCCCCCCAGTGAAACCAGTGGGTCTGAACGTGCCACACCTCTGAGAGGCTTTGTGCTGAGCCGGGACACCCATCTGTGCTTTCTCGTAACCCGCATCCATCTTCTAGAATGGACCCGGGGGTACACTTGGGGGCGAGTAAGAAATTGGTGAATTAAATCAACTAATTTTGTACACGAGATGCAGGCCATTTCCACACTGAATTCTCTAACATAAATCGGTTTTAATAACTGAAGTTGACATGCTGGGGACTTATTTATGATTGTTCGGGGAAGCCCTCATGCTCATTCGGGACCTGGTCAGAACGCTTGAATAAGAACAGAGGACTGGGGATCTTTTAAAAGAGGAAAATAATAAATATGATCTAACCAAATATTCACACAATGAAGGTTCATGTATGGCTTATTCTTAGTCTCAAATGTTAATAAGGAAATGTTTGAAGACGAAGAGAAAAATCCAGAAGTCATTCCTTTGAGGACACTATTCCTCATACAGAACTGTGGATTTGAGGAGCTCACACATCGGAGCCAGCACCGCTTTCCCTGGGTCACCCTCCTTCTGTCTTGCCCTGGTTTCCTTTGGATGCTTAGCACCACCTGCCATTGCTACGTATGTGGTTACGGTCTGTCCCTCCACAAGGACGGGAACCCTGACTGCCTTGTTCACTGCTGTGTCTGGAATCTAGGACCAGTGCGTGGCACATGGTAGTGCTATAGAAATATTTGTGAATGAATGAATCAAATGTAAACTGTGGTCCTTTAACTGGCTATATGTTAGCTATTCTTCCTCTCTGGCTTCCCACACATTTTGATTTTTTTTTTTTTTAAAGAGACGTGGTCTCGCTCTGCTGCCCAACCTGGAGTGCAGTGGCTATTCACAGGTGCGATCCCACTACTGATCAACTCGGGAGTTCTGACCTGCTCCATTTCTGACCTGGGCCAGTTCACCCCTCCTTAGGCAACCCGGTGGTCCCCCCGCTCCCGGGAGGTCACCATATTGATGCCGACCTTAGTGCAGACACCCGATCGGCATAGCATGCTACAGCCCAGAACTCCTGGGCTCAAGTGATCCTCCTGCCTCAGCCTCCTGAGTAGCTGGGACTATAGGCATGTGCCACCATGCCCGGCTTGATTTCTGATTTTATATCTAGTGGATATTTATTTGGATGCTTTCAGAAGCCTGATACATATTTCAGTCCCAATTCTTAAAACAGTTATTTCTTCTCGGTCTGAGCTACAGTTTGCCACTGCAAGACAGTACACACACCCACATACTTCTTACTCTTTCCTGATGCACATCTAGGTCCATGTCAAGTTATATAGCAAATAACATTAATTACCCCCTTAGAAACTTACAAACCTTGCTCGCTCTCATGATTTCAACCAGCATGTCATAGACGGTATCTCTGTTCTTTTCAAGGAAACCTTCACATTTATATTCTACCTACGTGGAGAAAGGATTTAATTATTTCCAAAGAAACAAAAGCAGACAGCATCTAAGTACCATGGGGTTTTTCTTTTTCCTTTTAAACAATGATGAATGAAGGGGCTAAAAAGGCAAGCCTCTAAAAAGAGATTCAGTTTCGTTTATCACAGAAAACCATTTATATAAAACTTTGGGATCTGGGAATACATCAGCTGATGGAAAGAGCCAGGCTCTTGCACTGCCTGGATTTCTTACTAGTTACTGATCACACTGTATACACCTTTCGGTTCCTTCTAGCCACAGGTGACCAGTCATTTCTGCAGCGGGTGCAGTTAATACACACAGTTCTATAAAGAACTGGCTTGGGGTTCACTTTGCCTTTGAAGCCATCTGGAGGAGGAAACTATCTCAGTGTGGTCCTTTGGGTTCAAACAGAAATATTTTCCTAAAGCAACATTAATATGGTAGAGAGGAAAGAAAAACTGACCATTTGACCACAAAGTCTTTGAGGGCCACCAAAACCCTTAGAGTTTGGTTAGGGGGGTAAATGTGTGCACTACTTCAGTCTGGTTTAGGGAAACTCTCTGCGGCCCTTTCAGAACCATAAGGCTTCTTAAATCCCTTGAACATATCCACGGTGGTTGCTTAAACATTCAAACCCAAATAGTTTATGCCTCTGGGTTACATAGTTTATTATATGATACATATTTTTCATAAATTAGAAAATATGTTCAAAGTACAATTTTCATGACTGTGCAAAAACAGGCTTTTGGGGATGCTGGAATCTGGGGGCAGAGAGGGTGTTCACAGACCCCTGAGCAAATACTCTGCTTTGTCCCCTTAAGGGAGGCAGCATCCTTACTGGGCAGAGTTTGGATTAAGAACTAGGAACACTGGCTGTGTTCAAACACTCCCTTGTGAATGGAGACCTCAGGTTGTTGCATAAATTCTTCCAGGCTGGTGGTGTGAGCCACTGGCTTAAACGGACAAAGGTTTAACAATGTAATAAGATCATCTGTGGGGACAGTGTCACAGCCGCCTCTGTCGGGAGCTCTGGGGACTGACTTGCTACATCTAAGTGCAGCCGTCTCACTTTCAAAATGATTATATTTCCCTGGCTAATTAAACAGGGTACCTAAGCTAACCTTACAGTGTATGTGGTTTTTTCCCACCAACCTGCAATCCACCCCAAATGCTGCTTTTAAGAGGGACTTCCTGGAAGTGCCAGGGAGAAGGAATTAAATGTGCAGAAACCAAGTATGGTGAAGAGGGTCTTGAAGTCAATACCATATATCTGATACCTTTTTGCTCCCCTTCCCCTTTCTCCCATGGGATCCTAGCTGTGGAACTGCAGAAGACAACCACTAGAAAATACAACCTGCGATATTATCATTCATTTCATATGTATCCCTTCAGGAATCAAAAATGCTAGCAGGTTTTTACAGTGCTCCTCTAGCCCGCAAAATCATTTTTGATTTTCCAGCTTGTTGCCCCCTGCCCTGCCCTGTCAGTCACCATGAGCACACTCTGACCCCAGCACTAGCACTGGTCCCGTGATGCCCAGGCAGTGGCCAGGCCCCAGGAGTGACACCCAACCAGCAAATGCTCTGAGGGCGGGAGTTTCCTTAGGAAGTGAAAACAAGAGGAGAACATATGCTTATGGCAAGTGGTTATGGTGATTTTTCTTTTTTTTTCCCTATTTCCTAAGCTTTCTGTAATGTGATTTTTAAATAACTTTTTCTTTTTATTAAAGTAATGTCTCATAAAAAAAAATCAATAAAGAAAATAAAGATAATCTAGAAAATGCAACATCTTGAGCCAGCCTATGTTATCAGTGTAATAAACATATTACAACTTAATGAAAAAGGAAAGCCTCAAAAAAGGTCCAGCTTTCATTATTGAAAACAATTATGCTGTCTTGATTTTAACCGTTTCATAGAGGAAACAAACGGGTAAGAGATTCATGAATATCCAAGAAACCTAAAATCAGAAATGAGGTCCACTAGCCACATGTTTATCTTTAAAGCACTGCAGTTGAAACTCGTATTTTGCGACGAAAACAAGTTAAAAATTGTTATACACACGCGCATGTCTCCTTCATCTTGGCAAGGCACCAAGACCGAGTGTGACTTGAGTCTGGCCAGAGAAGCCCCTGCCTGCCCACAGCATCTAGGAAGCCTCTCCAGCTCCAACGCAGACGGCACCGCCCCAGACTCTCCCTGTACCTTGTCAGCAAAGTGCTGGATGATGAAGGATGCACTTGACATCCTGGGTTTCTCAAAGAAAGCGTTCTTGTTGACAAAATTATTATACAGCTTTTGAAGCCAGTTTTCATCAGTTCCATGTGGTAACTGCAAGAGGAAAGGAAACCAGAGAGTGAGAAAACTAGAGCTGAAAGATTAATAGGGGCACAAAAAAAATACTAATTCTGACAAACCATGGTGAGCGGACGACTCAGAGTGAGCTACTTACAGACGTTTTTATTTTTTATTTTTTTTTAATTTTATTTATTTATTTGAGAGAGAGACAGTGAGAGAGAGCATGAGAGGCAAGAAGGTCAGAGGGGAGAAGCAGACTCCTCATGGAGCTGGGAGCCTGATGCGGGACTCGATCTCAGGGCTCCGGGACCGTGACCTGAGTCGAAGGCAGTTGCTTACCCAGCTGAGCCACCCAGGCGCCCTGGGGCTCGTTTTTATAACGCAGCTCTAGGCACACATCTGTCCTTGATCCTAACTACCTTTGCAGTGCCACTTATACAGACCTATCAATGCCCTTGTAGAAAAACAAAATGTTATGAACTGGAAGGAAATGGACATAGCATAAAACTCAAGAATGAATAAATTTATTTTTGCAAAATTGGCAGTATTCCTATTATTTCTACCCAAAGAAGTCTAAAGTTTCAGGGCAAAAAGAGCATAGATTTCATTACGTGAATAAAATCTTGTTTGATTTCTTGATTAATTCTTCTTGCTTGAATGGGGAAAGACTGAAATTTATTTTTGCAAAATTGGCAGTATTCCTATTATTTCCACCCAAAGAAGTCTAACCCTCCCCACTTCACCCCTACCTCAGGAAAAGAGCCTTTCTTTCATTTTATAGCCTAGTTAGTAACTACTTCCTCAAAGAAAACTAGTTGCAAAACTTGTTCTTGATACTGGTGATATGAAAGCGATCAGTGATATTTGACCCAAACTCCGCGAATTTAATCCCCCATTGTGTCCAAAAGACTCCTGCAGGCTTCTTTGTGACACCGGTTGCCTAGTGAACGTCTGTGTAGAGTAGGTACAAATATCTCCTAGAGGCTGCCTTGGCCTGGGCACCCTGCCCTCACTAGATCGATCCAGAATGCTTAGCCCTGCTGCCAGCCCTTTAATCTTGGATTACTGGTTGCTACCCAGGTGGGACTAGAGAGGAGAATCTGTGAGAAAAAGCATGGAATTGGAATTCCAGGGAGAAAAGGCCAGTTAATCTTCAACATTATGATGTATTTTTTAAAATAAATTTATGTTTAAAAATCGTGATACAACATTTTTAAAAAATTTAATTAATTACTTTTATTTCAAGCCACTAAATTTTGAAAAAAAATATTTATTTTTTAAATTTAAGTTTTCATTGGTGAACATGCAGTGCGATGTTGATTTCTGGAGTAGAATTCAGTGATTCATCACTTACATACAACACCCCACAACACATTCTTTAAGCCAAAAAATGAGTACTGTCCTGGGGATTATTTGTCCCTGTGGTCCCACAAGAGCCACTGCTAGGCTGGCCCACCGTAAATGTGCTCTTCCTACAGGGAAATAACAACAGGAGAACTAGAGGCCTCTTCTCTTGAATTGTATGGTGTTGATTTTTCAGCTACCCCTCCCAATGGATGACTCACAGGAATGAGGAAATAAAAGAAAATTCAATTCTTATTAGTCATTAACAACTGGTGTGAGGTCACCTGCTATTTTCACATCCATTCTAAATAAGCCTTGGGCAGCCTTAAAGAGCTCCTCCTTGGTGGACATGACCTGAGAGGTTATGCATGTATAGCCCAATAGTGTATTGTATAATAGTGTATAGCCCTTTACATGGTGAGGGTAGAAGGCTCAGCTGGCTCTCTGGGGTTCCTGCCATGGACTACTATCTCAGCATTAATGTCCAACCAGTTGGGTAAGACATCAGGAATTTACATACACACACACACACACACACACAAACCCAGTTTGTAATATTCTTATTTGTCACTACGCAGAAGTTAAACAACATTTTTTTTTAAGTTACCAAGCATTCTTCATCCAGTAACTCCAAAATACCCATTTTGGCTTCGATCAGGTCAATAACTGGTTGGTTGTCATAAAAATCTATCAGAGTCCAAGGGATATCTTCCTTCATGTATTCTTCTTGTTCAAGTTTAAAGACATGCTGGAAATCCAGAAGTTAATAGAGAAAACAAAACAGAACATAAAAGAGTGCTTTAAAAGTCCAGGTCATAAGCACTTGGGAAACACAGAGACCTGACTGGTTCGCAATGTTTAGGGAAGACCCTGAGGTGCAGGCCACCGTCCTTATCCATGACCGATGCTGCAGAGTTCCTAATGTGACCCTCCAACCTGGTCTGAGTGGGACCCCACGACCCCAAAGTGGTCCTGCAACTCCTCCCTGCTCACAGCACTGCCGCTAGCCAAGACAGGTGCAGCCTCTCTGCTGGGTGGGAGCCAGCCTGCCTGAGAATGCTGGCCGTGGGGCCGGTGTGAGATGCCAAAACATGGAGAGCTCCGTTCACTACTTGTTCAGGCCATACAGGTATTAGGGAGGCTTCCCGGAGGACTGGCCCATGCTCATCCCGGCTGCAGGGGGCAAGAGGGGAGGGGCAGCGAGGAGAAAGCCTCCCACAGAAGAATCCCTGTGTCAGCTGGGAAGCCCAATGGGAGGTTGAGAAACATGGCTCTCTTAGAGGCCAGAGAGTACAGCAGAGATGGGGCCGAGAGGAATGCAAAGGATGATGGGGTGACTTCAAGGGCGTGATGAAGCCTATCTACTAGGAATAAACTTTACTCAGTTATTAAATGCTAAACTTCCAGGGAATCCTTGAGATTACGTACATAACGTACATTTGCAATGGGATGAAATTTAATGTTATACATGGATTAATTCCAAAGTGAGGAAAAGGAAAGAAAAGAAACATTTACTGGGTGTGATTCAGTGTTAGGTCTAGTCCTCACAACAATATCAGACCGGCAGATACTAGTGACCATTTTTCCCAAAGAGGAAACTGAGGCTCTGAGCATAAGGTCCCAGAGGAAGAAGGTGGGAGAGCAGAGATTCAAACCCAGTTCCCTTTGAATAAACGTCCATGCTCTCCATGATGTCACACTATTTTTTTTTTTTTCAGGAATGTTTTAGGAGAAGCTGAATTTCAAAAGACAAGCAAGAATTTTCCAGGTGAAGAAGAAGGGATGGGGAAGTGACAGGAGCCAGTGGGTTATGGCACAGAGGCTTGCAAGGCCGTGGGGCCTTCAGGAAACTCAATCATTTGGTCTGGCTGCACAGAGGGTCTGTGAACAAGCTGGGGTAGTGATGGACTGTGGCCAAGCAGCTGGCCAGGGGGCTAGAATAAGAGGAATAGACTGGGAAGGTGTAATTTCAGGATGTGGCCACATGGTGGTGCTGTGAGCTGGCATGGGGCTCCTGCACTGTGTGGGGGATCTGAGAACCGGTGGATAGGAAGGGCTGAGAGCACTAGTTTCAAGAAGGCAGAAAAGTCAGGGGCACCTGGCTGGCTCAGTGGGTTAAAGCCTCTGCCTTCAGCTCAGGTCATGATCCCAGAATCCTGGGATTGAGGCCCGCATCAGGCTCTCTGCTCAGCACGGAGCCTGCTTCTCTCTGCCTGCCTCTCTGCCTACTTGTGACCTCTGTCTGTCAAATAAATAAATAAAACCTTTAAAATTAAAAAAAAAAAAAAAAAGAAGAAGAAGAAGGCAGAAAAGTCACTTACCAGGTTAAACTGCTGTTGCAGCTTCTCATTAGCATAATTGATGCAAAACTGTTCAAAGCTGTTCACATCAAAGGTTTCAAAACTGAAATATGGTTTAAACAAGTTAAAACATACTTGCAGGGCATATGCATCTGTTTTTAGGTAAGTACTTTTTTGACAAACTTCACAGTTTAAAAGTTTGCTGCTTTTGGCCAGTTTTAAATATGCCCCCAAAGCTTCTGGTTTTACTATCCCAGCAGTTGATAAATTATTTCCAGGCCGCGGGGGAAGGATTCTGGTGTGTACAAAACACGTGCCCTGAGGCAGGCTGGTGCTGATCGGCTGTATGATTTGCTTCACACAACAGCACCCAGACTCCATTACCCTCTTTGTTGGTGAGGGAATAAGGCTCTGAGAGGTTAGGAAGCGTGCTTGAGGTCACACAGCTCTTATCAGACTCAGCCGTGAGCTTGCCTGACTATGACAGCTGTGCTTTCAAGGGAAAGGCAAGGCTGTTTTCCTGTCTTCCCATTCTGTCGAAGGCACAGTTCTGCCTCCCCAAGGCCTGGATTCAGTTCTTGGAGGACAAAGGCAAGGTTGTCTAAGAGCCCAGAGCCCAGCACACCTCATCAGGTTTTTCAGACTTGAAACACTTGTGTCCAGAGTTGCAAAGTCAAGACCTTGGAGGAGGCGAGCAGGGACAGAAACGGGAAGTGGACTGGAGACCACACCAGAGGGAGCTTACACTGCAGGGAGCCTTTCAGCCTCCATCTCAGCAGAGGGACTATGATCAGCACACAGGTCTGAATGGCAGACCGCTTGATTTCCAAGAGGAGCTGGAAATCTGGACTCGTATGTGAATTCTTCTCACTCTGGAAGACATGGTGTTGGCTGAACAGAGCACAGCAAGGCCTTCTGACCGCAGCCACGTGACTACTCCCGCCAGGAGGAAGCTGAGTGCCTCGGGGGCTTGGGGTGGATGCTCAGGATCTCACTTGACCCTAACACAGCCCTAGGTCAGGAACAGCAGGACCCCCCCCCACAACCACCACCGTCACACTTGAGGGCCAGAGGCCAACAGCACCAAGGGGTGCCAGATGCATCATTTGACCCCAGGCCTCAGTTAATCCTCTAATTCTAAGTGGTTCCTGCCAGCTCCAGCCACAGATTACCTGAGAGTGGCACTTGACTGAGCCAGGCTGTCTCATGTTAGAATTCCAGGGCAGGGCAAGGGCCTGGACTGGGCTCTAGACAGTTCTAGGGTGACACAAAGCAGGAGCAGAGCCCACGCAGTTTGGGCCGGGGAGAGTCCAAAGGGCCTCGTGGTGCCCCACAGCTCACAGCCAAGGCCAAAGGCGAGGCTTTCTAGAGCGGGAGTGGAATATCAAATACCAGTGATTATCGCCTTGTCCTTTTACACACTCCCTCTCTCAAAAATGGGCACTCAGATCTGAAGTTCAAAACCCATGGAAAGACCCGAATCTGTGACCTGAAATGCCAGAAGCACATGGGCTCTGAGACCACTTCACGTGTGAGTGGTACTCATGGTTCTAAAGATGCCATTTGATCTTCCTAATGACCCCGTGAGGGAGACCCCAGCTTACCGAGGCAGAAACCGAGGCTTGGAGGGGTCTTGTGACTTCCTCAGAGCCACACATCCAGAGCTGCTGCACTCCCTCCCAGGGTCCCGAGCCCCAGCCTCTGAACTTGCCCACTCTGAGTCCAGAGCATGTAGACCCTGACGGGCTGGGGAGCCTCAACTCTGCGTGCTGCTCTGAGCAGAAACCCTCAAGGCTCCCAGCTTCGGGTGTCATCACTTTCAGTGCTGGCCACTTGTCCTTTGAGGCTGCTGTATTTCCAGATCAGACTGAGCTCAGTTCTCTCAAACGCTGCCTGGCGTGCCTGAGCAAGGGCCGAGCAGCAGGGACTCGGCGCAAGGGGAAAGGCGGGACAGGGTTCGCCCCTGCGGCAGCACTGCCCCTCAGAGGGGAGCTTGTGTTTTTAGAGTGGACCCTTAATTCACAGGTGGCAGCAAGCATGCTACTTGTATTATCTCCGAAGTGGATTTTAATGTTAAAAATTTAGGCTAAGACCTACTTTAACAAAGTCCTTATAAATTTAGTTACTGCCTCAGGTTTGTTCACATAACCAAAACCTCAGATTCCTTATCGCAGGGGTCTGCAGGCTCCGTTCATCTTCCTCCTGCCCGCCATGGCCCTCGCTCCCTGCTGCTTGTCCTCAGCTGCCCTCCTCTCCCCCAGCCCCTACAGACCTCCGGCCCACCCACCAGCTTAGCTGCTCATTCCCATCCCAAGAAGCTTCCCAATCTCTAATTACCCGCCTGCCTTCTCCACTAAAATTTAAGTTCCAAGAGGGCAGGGGCCATGTGCCTATTTTGCTCCCCAATCACACCCCTCACATGCCTGGCACTTAAACATGTGTGGGATGAATGGAATCAACTACCCTTAAAGGACTATTTATTTTTAAGACATTTAAAAGCACAGAAAAGAAGAGAATGCTACAGCAATCCCCTAATTCTTCCACAACAAAAGAAAGCACTGTTAAACAAGACTGTTTCTTTTTAAGTATACTGAGAGTCTACTGGCCACTCAAATCCTCTTTTTAGCACAAGACAAGGTAAATCATTCACTAGACTATCCCTGTAATGGATCAGTGTATTAGAACTGTTGACACACGCTATTAATTGGGAGTCACATGCATTAACTCAGACTCTAAATCAAACAAAGCACCTCCCCTGAGGCACGGCCTCACATTGTACAGCTATGGGAAAGCCCACTCTCCGCACTGGGGTTAAAGTTCCACAGCTTCCTCACAGCCCATCTGCTCCCTCTGTCCCCCAGCAGGCCCCGGTGGGGGCGCCCTGAGCTGGTTCTCTTCTCTCTATGGGGAGGAGGGTAAGGGGAAACACTCCCCAAGCCAGGGGGGAGGGCCCTCTGCGGTGCCCTCAATGAAATGACTGGCCCTCTCCCTCACTGAGAAACCAGGACCTGCCCTGGGAGGGACGAGGGAGGGGTTGGGGGTTTGAGGCCAATTACCACAAACAAAAGGCCTGAAGCCCTCCGGCCCTCAGAGCTCGCCTCCATGCTGGCCTGTCCTCACCAACGCTCTAAGGATTCTACAGGCCTCTTGGGCATGCGTCTGGCCTTGGATTTAGAAAAGGAGGATAGGGCAAAGAGGAGGAAGAGCAACCCCAGTGTGGTGGGAATGCGGCCCCCAACGGTCTGAGAACAGCTGGAGCAGGGCCGGTCTGAGAATGGAAGGGAGCTCCGAGGTGTACGAGGCTGGTGGCTCAGATGCCCGGTTTTGAGTCTGCCTTGGACCCTGGCAGCCTGGGCAAGGTGCGGGACCTCTGGGACGGTCCCCACGCCCTTTGCTACCGGAAAGGTGTGTCAGGGCTCTGCCCTCCTGGGGACCTCCGAGGGGAAACTGACATGGGCTCTCCCACCAGCAGAGACGCCCACGACCCGTTTTGGCCTGCAAGCCTCGGTTGTTTCCCCTCTGTCTGAGAAGTCGGGGAGCAAGTGCACAGTGATCAGCCAGCACCGTGGTCAGCAGGCCGTGAGCTCTGGCTGCTGGCTGCTGGTAATTCGGCATTTACGTCATATGCTCTAAGTGAAACACACCACAGCCCAGGGGGCTGTACTTAACATCCACGCTTGCAAACGTAGAGAACACCACTCCTCTGATCATGTGAAACACAAAAAAAGAAACCGGAACAAAACGATCTAAAAATAATGGCCATTTGACATTTAAATGAGGAAAGACAGGCTCACAGAAGAGAATCTTACCCATAAATGTCCAAAACACCAATAAAAGTGTGCTGCTTGCCTGAAAACTGCAACGCTTGGTTAATTCTCTCCACAATGAAGTCAAACAGGTGAGCGTAGATCTTCTTGGCCAGTGCGTCCCTAGCGGTGACTGCCTGGGGCCTGGTCATGGGCTTCACCACTGTCTCGGAGGTTGTAACGATTCTGCGACTGCAGAGCCACTGGGCAACTTTGGCCCTCTCCAGGCCCAGGAGCTCGCAGAACACCTTCAGGTGCCTGTCCTCCTCCTTCAAACACAAGCACAAGCCCCATCAGGGCCGTCTGGCCATCAAACCCAGCACCAGCCCACCCGGCCGGGGCTCTGGGGCCTCCACCTGGGCCTGTGCCAGGGACAAGGATGAGCTGGCATGAGAATGACCGGGCCCAACCAGACAGGCAGGCCTGGGAGGACAGCAGGAGGGCTACAGGGCTACAGCATCAAGGTATGGTTGGGATGACACCAGGCAGTCAGGGGCCTCATCCCACCCAGGTTGTCATTCTGGCCAAAGAACGTCCAGAGTGAGCCAGGCCACGGAAGCAATCCTCCCCTTCCTGGGCATGCGGACACGGCCTCAAGGCCCCTCTCTTCCCTTGGCAACATGCCCAGACCACCTGTCCCTACCTGTGTGGTCAGGGTTTGCGTGGGGGGGGGGGGTCTAGCCCCGAGATACCTAGATGTCATCATGAGAGAACCTGACAACGGGGCTCCCTTAACCGAAGTGGCTTCCCAGTGGACAGGAGGAATGTGTGCAAGGCTTTTCCTGGACACATAAAGTGAATCTTGCTTTTGTCCCAGCTGCTCCACTGGTCAGAGACAAGGAAAGGTCTGTTCCCGTCTGTCTTGAGCCAGCATGGACAAGGAGTCCTTGTCACCTGACAAGGGGATGTGACCCTTATGAGTGAGCACTACCATTCCCCTTGTGCAAAGGAACTTCCTTGGTGTGCTAATCTTCAGAGGTCATCACGGCCGATGGGAAAACTACGTGACTGTGCTTGAAAAGCATCAGGTTACAGAGGAGCAGACAATCTAGAAAGTTCTGCTGCCTCCTTGCTGTCCACCCACACCCCTTCCAACCAACATTGCAGTAACACAAAGCTTGTATTCACCTGCCTGACTACTGGGGAGCAGACTGGTAGAACCATAGCTTTCTTCCTTCTAAGAAGGAACTAAACCATCAGAATCAGAAACGTTGAGCTACAGGTGCTGCTACAGGCGGAAAGGAGAGGGACAGGAATTCTTAAAAAGATGGCTTCCTCCAGATTGGGTCTGCCCAACATTTCAAGTTTCTGATGCAAATGAGTGGTATGAATGTTCCAAAGATAGGATCACTAGTTATAGAACTGGTGATTTGCTATGAAGACTCTACATCTTTTTCAGAGACTTTGTCTCCTCAGGGTGATAGACAAAGGATTTTTATTCTATGAGTTTTAACTCCTCCTCCAAAATACTACCTTCATAGCAAACTTCATGGGACAGAGATCAGTGCAAGGGAATTTGTTGGGAAGATATCATATCTTTAGTCCATGGAGTTTGAGAAGAACAAGGGCAGAAGCCCATTTATCATAGGTCGATGAGAAGGCACAGAGGGAGACCCACCACCACATGCACACCAGGCTCCTACCCAGCCCTGCCATCCCCTCTTCCAGAACCTTCCAGTTCTGTGCCAACTGACTGGGTGAGGGCTGGACACTGGGGGCATGGGACGGATGCTTAATGTGAGAGCTTGAGGAGAGGGAGGAGAATTACTTCCTGGTCACAAGACAACAGGACTGAAGCCTAGAGCCCCAAACCACACATTCCACCTACTGTTTGGCTCTCTCTCCTCTATGCAGCAGGTACCAGAGAGCTCAAAAATGACCATGTGCCAAATTATGAGCTGTTCCCCTGAGTGTTTTGAGGGGGGACTGGAAAATAGACATTGTTATATTATGAACTGACCACTTCCTCCCCAAATTTGTATGTTGAAGCCCTAGCCTCCAATGTGATGGTATCTGGAGTGGGGCCTTTCGGGGGTGATTAGCTTCAGATGAGGTCGTGAGGGGTGGGGCCCTCATGATAGGATTAGTGCCCTTCTAAGAAGAGGAAGAGACCAGAGCCCTCTGTGTCCCTCTCTCTGCCATGAGGACCCCACAAGCATGGGGCTGTCTGCCAGCAGGAAGAGCGACTGCACAAAGAGCTCACCCATGCTGCACCCTGATCTTGGACTTCCAGCCTCCAGGACTGGGAGAGGAAAAACTTCTGTTGTGGCAGCCACCCAGCCTGCGGTATTTTGTCACGGCCTTGGGAGTTGACAAGATAGACATGTATATACAAAGCTTAAAAGGTCAGGCGACCTTGCAGTTCATAGAAGCATTTTTCATTGTGTGCTATTTTCTCCTTTATGCAGATTTTCATGAGAAGAACCAAAGACACACCCCTACTAAGGGTCACTTTTCATAATTTGTCAAAGAGGCCCACATAGACACTTACCCTGTGTTCGTTAAATCAAGAAATCACAGAACTGACATGGGAATATATTTCTAGAGGAGAGTCCGCCCCCCTGGGGCTTGATGTGGGCAGGTGTCGGGGGTGGGTGTCCTTTCAGCTCCAAATATCCAGTACTTTGAGGGCCCTATATGACCTCACCCTCTCCCCTGCCCAACCCCCCCCATTCTCTGGCCTTAGAAACCACCCCTGCTTTTATTCATTCCTCTTTGGATATGAATTTGTCAAGTAACAGCTCCTGCCTGAGGGTCTCTGCACTGCTGTCCCCTCTACCTTGAATGTTCTTTCCTCCAGTACAGGCACAGTTCACTTTCTCATCTTTAGGTCTCTGCCCACTGCCCCCATACCCATGAGGCTTTTACTGAGTGCTCTACACAAGAGGCACAGTCCCTCTGTATCCTCGACTCTGCTTCTTTCTCCCTGCTCATGGCCACCACCAAGCCTGTAACCAGTGATCGCGTCTCCTCTCTTCCACTTCCTACCCCCAGACCGTAAGCCCCACGAAGAGCTTCTGGTTTGGTTTTGTTCATTGCTGTTTCTCCAAAGCCTGCAACAGGGCTTGGCACGTAGCAGGTGCTTAGTAAATATTTACTGACTTAAAGAAAAACACAGAGAGAACACATCTTCTCCTCTACTGTTGAAGGGGCAGCTACCCACGGACCCTTGCTTCCTTGCTCCTGACAACTGGTCTGTCCAGCGGGCCCAGTGTGCCTGGTGCTAAAATGCAGAAGCAGAGTAACCATGAGACACTCTGCTGGTGACCCTCTGACCACAGGAAGGGGAAATAAAGCAGCGCTTACACTGACAGAAGACCTCTCGTGGCCCACCGCTGTGATCTGCACGTTGCCCAGATGTAGGATGGCCGCTAGGATCTTAAAAATGTCCATCTGAAAATCCTCCTTGAAACCTGAAAAAACAAATGTCCAAATTAGGAATACTGCATCTCTTCCCTGACTTCATCACTAGTAGGATAAGCACCTGAATTCTTTCAAGACACTCTAGTATCATCATTGCTGAGAGCTGGCACAGGAGTGTGCAGCGGCCCCCAGAGGGCCTCTGGTTCACCATTCTTGCCAGTTTGACCAGCAACGACACAATATGTGAATTTGACAGCCCACTAGGCTTCCCCTTTTGCCATCGCTGCTGTAAGTGTAATGCAAAAATTCATACCCAAATCACCATTTCATGTTAGGTTCCTGGGCAAATCAGCTCTCATTTATTCTATGTGTTGCACTTCCTTTATTTTTATTATGGTTTTTTTCCCCCCTTTTTGGTTCACACGTTCCTTGAACTATTTTTTTTAATTTTAATTTTTATATTTTCATTTATTTATTTTTGAAGATTCTAGTAATTTATTTGACAGAGAAAAAGAGAGAGCACAAGCAAGGGGAACAACAGGCAGAGGGAGAAGAAACAGGCTCCCCAAGGACCAGGAGGCCCGATATGGGACTCGATCCCAGAAGCCTGGGATCATGAATTGAGCCCAAGGAAGATGTTCCTACTGAGCATGGAGCCTGAAACGGGCCTCAATGCTGGGACCCTGAGACCATGACCTGAATGGAAATCAAGAGTCAGCTGCTCAACCGACTGAGCCACCCAGGTGCCACCCTAAACTGCTTTAGACATTATCTCCTAATCCTTACCACATCCCTAATAGCTATGGAGGGCCTCTTCAAAGATGGCCCCCAGGGAACCACCCTCCTAGAGTTCATGCTCTGTGCAGTTCCCTCACTATGGGTTATGTATGAGTCTGGGGTTTTGACCATTATCACATGGCGGTAGTGACGTGGCCTTACTTCTGAAGCTGGTTCATAAAAAATCTTACACATCCCACCTAAGCCTACTGTAGCTCGCTCTGGGAGAAGGGAGCTACAACACGGTACACACCATTTACCCTGAGACCAGTGTGCTGTGAGGAAGTCTGTGTGGAGAGAGAGATGCCTGTCCAGTCCCTGGTGCTTGTAACCGTACCAGTCCATGTGAGAAAACAAGCCTTCAGAGAGGATGGGGTCCCTACTACTGTCAAAGAGTAGTCCCCAACTGACAAGCATCCAGCTGAGCCCCCAGTCACCCCAGAATCACCCCAAATAATAATGATCCATCATTTTAGGCCATTAAGATTTGGGGAAACAGCAAAAGATGATTGGAACAACTGAGTATTTTCATTACTGTCCCAGTAATCAAATGGGGAAACTGATGCCCAGAGAAAATAACTGAGCTCTGGAAGGCCAGAGGCTGATCTTAGGATAAACAAAAAAAACATATTGGAGCAAATACATGACGATAGATTATTTAGTACTAAATTGTGAGATTGAATGGCCAAGACAAAGGCCATCAGAGGCGAGTTCACTGGGCTAGCATCTTGAGGTAACAGACTTCATAGAAAATAAGCAGGGCAGATTCCTTCATATCCCTGGCATTCTGCCCACTAAGGGAAGGAGAGGGGAGCAGGCCTCAACCCCTTTCCACCCCCGCCACTTCACACACCACAGTGGGCAGCCAACACCACTAATAGCCACAAGAGACAGTAGACTGTTTTACTCTACTTCCCCACAAAACTTTGGGGGGCTTTATCAAAACTCTAGGCCAGGGGTGCAAGGCTGGGCCAGGGGAAGCAAGCCAGGTGCCTGGGGCCAACCCTACATTTGTGCCACCCTAAGAGTGAATGCCTGAACTTCTCCTTCAAGTTCATGCCCTAGTCACCTCTCCTGCCTCACACTTAGTCCTGGCCCGGCTGTTGTGGACATCTGTGAGAATAATCTAATTTGCGTGAGGCCATGAAAAAAATTGCTGCTACTGCTCTGGCAGGATTAAGAAAGGTTTCATGGAAAAGGGGATGGTTTTGCTCAAAGGATGGCTAGGGCTTGAACAATAGGGAATAGAGACTGAGGGCAGGCCGTCATACTGAGCAAGCACCTACTACGTGCCCAGTCTGGTACCAGGGGCTCGCACACACATTTCCTTACCAGTTATTATGGGAGCCCTGTGGGTAAGGAATATGGCCATTCTACAGATCAGGAAGCTGAGTCTCAGAAAGGGCAACCTCCTTAGATTCCTGCCAATTACGTTTTAAGTCGTGTTTATTTGACCTCAAAGCCTACTCTATTTCTCTTGTATCATTTTTGCGTAAGGTGGAAATATTATAGAGGCAGGAGGGAGTGTCGGAAGGGGAGAGATGGGCAGGAGGACAGGGCATGTGGACCAAGGGCCCACCAGGGCCCGCTGGAGCTAGGCTGCCTACCAGAAGTAATACATGGTATTATTTCTCAGTAGAGCACATTATAGATACAGTAATGACTTCAACTACTTTAAGAAAATGGTAATCAGTACCAAAAGTGCTTATCTCATTATGATACACTATTTAACTTGCCCTTCTCCTTAAAGGGGTTTGGAAGGGCGGGAGGGGGGCATCTGGGTGGTTCAGTCAGTTAAGCATCCTATCCTTGATCTCGGCTCAGGTGTTGATCTCAGGGTCATGAGTTTAAGCCCTGCATTGGGCTTGAGACCCACCGTGGAACCTATTCAAAAAAAGAAAGGAAGAAAGAAAGAAAGCAAACAAACAAGAGAAAAGAAAGGGAAAAAAAAAAAACAAGCAATTTGGAAGGGGCAGAATCAGATGATAATTCTGCTTAGGAAACCAACCAGTTTTCTTTCTCAACTACCCAAAGGTTTCATTCTTAATTACCCTTAAGGGTAATGTTGCCTATTACTCTGATATATTTAACCTCAAATTCTTTGCTTTTTACATTTAAATATAGTCACCAAAACCACAGCAATGAAAATAACTTGGTGAAACAAATATTTTCTATAAGAAGTAAAAATAGTCTGTGGTCTCACACTGATCCAAAGCTTTGACTGACAGTTATGTGTTAGTGTCTACACTAATACACTATAGGAAAGTAAATGATCATTTTCATCAACGCCATTAGGTAGACACTTCCCAAATGTGAGCTCCATGTGGGAAAAGCAAGGGGGAGAAAGACCAAGCAATGCAAGATTTTGTTTTCTGTATAAAATTGTGGTAAGAAGGGTGCCAGGGTGGCTCAGTTGGTTGAGCGCCTGACTCTTGATTTCAGCTCAGGTCATGATCTCAGGTCACGACTGGGGAGCCCTGTGTCAGGCTCCACGCTCAGCAGGCAGTCTGCTTGGAATTCTCCTCTCCCTCTGCTCCCCACCAACCCCGCAACCTTCTGTTTATGCTCTCTCAAACTCTCTCTCTCTCAAAAAAAAGGAGTCTCCTCTGTCCCCTTACTCTAAAATGGGGGAAATACTAGTGTCTACATCATAAAGTGCTTATAAATTGAGCAAGCTAGTACAGGTAATGAAGTGCTTGGGATGCCTGGTAAGTTCCATGTAAGTGTCTGCTATTTTATTGGGCCAGGTAGGGTCAACGTGACCCCACCCCAGTCTGAGCACCAGTCTCCTCTGAAGTCAGCCCCAAGGAGCTTAAGAGCACCCCCTGGGCAGACAGCCCCCACTGCTCACTGCAAACCAGCCCCACTGCAGGTGAACGCATCAATATCTACATCTTTTAAGGGAAAAGCACCAGTCTTGTCCACTTGGGCATCAAATATATCCTGATCGGCTCATCCTAAGATTAGAATTTATTAGGAGTCTTCAGAACACACACCTGCTGGGCATCCTGGCCTTTCATTTTGTTTTTTGTTGTTCTTGTTGTTGTTCTTGTTGTTTTAAAGAGAAAATGGCCAAACGTTGGCTAGGGTATTTCCACTTACCCAGCAGCGTGAAGGTCTTCCGTGTCTCCACCATGTCTGCCCTGTCATTCACGCCCTCGATGACTGTGCTGCCTCCCATTCTTGTGTAGTTAAATTCTTCTGCACTCCCTGCAACCAAAAGATGGTTACGTGTGTGACACAGAAATTTGTGACACAGAAGCAAGACAGAAAGCTCACACATAATACACTAGAATAAGCACTTGACACACATCACTCCATTAATTCTGTGGGAGTCTATCTGACAGATGCAGAAGCCAGGGTCCAGGGAAGTGAAGTGTGTTGCTGAAGGCGCCAGAGCCAAGGGAGGGCAAGAGTCTGAACACGGGCCTGCCTGACCACAAAGCTCCTGGGTTTTGCTCCCGTATCTCACTCTTCTAAATAGCTTTACTGAGGATTACCCACCACAGAATAAACTGTCTGGGGTTAAGATGTAGACTTTGGCGAGTTTTGATATATGTATGCCCTAACAGAATCAGCACCACAGTCAAGAGATTAACCACATGCACAGCTAATACCTCAACAGTAGGTGGGCCTACCGACAGCTCTTCCAAATTCACTATTCACATCCTGTTCTGCAGAAGGCATGGGTGTTACCTTCATATGAAATCTCAGGAACTTTAGCTTCTTCACAAGTGCAAACAACTTCTCCAAGATCGCACAAACCGCACAATTCTATTTACCAACCCAGCACAAGCAACCAAGGGAAGAGAGCTGTGACAGCACAGGAATCAAGATGTTTGTGAGACAGGACAAAGAGTTCTGCTGTCCCTGTGGTTTGATTAGTTGGAATGACAAAGAATAATGACCCATCATAATGAATAATGAGTCATCAAGGAAGCTCAAATGATGACAGAGACACTCTGTCTCAGAAGACAGGGAAATATGTCATGCATGTTGGAAAACAACCATCCGAGGAAGTTCAGATAAAGAAAAGTTTAGGGATTTGACTACACCAAGTCCCAGGTGTCAGGAGATCTTATTCATGTGGCTCTAGCTAGATGACCATCATCACCCATGAGCTTTGGAAAAAAACCCTGGAGTTTAAAGGTCTCCTCTCCTGGACCTACCCTGCCCCTCAACCCATCATCTTAGTTAGATGCATCAATTCTACCCCTGTTTTGGACAGAGTATTTTTTAAGTGATATTACTATAAGAAGAAAGCAAACTTGGGACACCTGGGTGGCTCAGTCAGTTAATTGTCTGCCTTTGGCTCAATTCATGATCCCAGGGGCCTTGGGATCAAGCCCTATATCTGGCTCCTGCTCAGCAGGGAGTCTGCTTCTCCCTCTCCCTCTGCCTGCCACTCGCCCTACTTGCGCTCACTCTCTCTCTCTCTCAAATAAAGAGAATCTTTAAAAAAAAAGAAAAAGAAAAAGAAAAAGAAATCAACCTGGAATTTAAGTCCCTATATAAAAGAGAGTCATGTCCATGCATTATATAACACGTACCCAATTTAAGATGTTTAAATTCCGACTGCTGGGCAGATGCACAAAGCTGATAAAAAATGTGGTAATTTCGTTCATTTTCTGACTGTAAAATAAAGGAAAGTCTTGAAATTACACCAGCTCTTTACAAGTAAAAATATGAGGTTCTTAATGGAGGGATCTTAGATGGCTAACCTGGATTGACAATTCTGCTCTTAGGGACACTGACAATCTACCCATTTTTTTTACTTTGGTCAGTAGCACTGTGACCCAACCTGTTCCCCCTCTGCTGGCTCAAGACCACCTTCCAGATAAGGACCCCAGAAAAAATGTTATTAAGTGAAAACACCCTGTGAAATGAGAATAATGTAATTTGAACCAGTTGAAATTTTTTTTTTATATTTATTTATTTGACAGACAAGAGATCATAAGTAGGCAGAGAGGCAGGCAGAGAGAGAGAGGAGGAAGCAGGCTCCCCGCCGAGCAGAGAGCCCAATACAGGAATCCATCCCAGGACCCCAGGATTATGACCAGAGCCGAAGGCAGAGGCTTTAACCCACTGAGCCACCCAGGAGCCCCTGTACCAGTTGAAATTTTTAAGATACTTTTTGTAATAAATACCACGCTTACTGTTACTCTCTTGGACCAAAATTATGAAATTTTCTCCATTTTACTGACAGAAGAGCCTTTCTCTTAAACACCCCCACTAACTGTAAGCCCATTCCCTTCTTGGTCAGGAAAGCTGGTCTAAACAGCTTTGTCTGTTTCAAGAAGTTTTTGTATTCTGAAAATATGAACTTGTTTGTGAAACTCGAAGGATCCAAAATTTTTCCCTTTGGTGGATTCATATCACTCCACTGATATTGCATCCATCTGTCAATTTTTTTTTGTTTTTAAGAAGCAGAAAGAAGGGGAGCCTGGGTGGCTCAGTGTGTTAAAGCCTTTGCCTTTGGCTCAGGTCATGATCCCAGGGTCCTGGGATCGACCCCCCCCCGCCCCCCCCCCCAATCAGGCTCTCTGCTCGGCAGGGGGCCTGCTTCCTCCTCTCTCTCTCTCTCTCTCTGCCTACTTGTGATCTCTATCAAATAAATAAAATCTTAAAAAAAAAAAAGGGCAGAAAGAAAAGAAAGCTAAAAGGCAGATGAAAGATAGGAAATTCGATTCTTCAAGTCACAGAGCAATACAGGTGGTCTAATGAGTATGTAAGTGCGAACTGTGCTTTGAAAGTTGGGAAAGAGGATCTTTAACGGCTGTTTGTATCCTCACCTGAAAGACGACTCTGGATTTCTCCAGCAGGTACGTCCTCATGTTGGCTCCTATAATCTGATTCCTCTCGTCAAAGCTGATCTCTGTGTATTTCCCAAACCGACTGCTGTTGTCATTGCGGGTCGTCTTGGCGTTTCCCACCGCCTGCAGAACACAGGTCCCTCAATAACGTTACAAAGGTCTTTGCATCCGCACTATTGGAGCGGTTGCAATAAATCCAGTCCTGCGTGCTGGGGAGGGGTCTGACTAGCAGAGGGAGGTTGGGGCGGAGGGACTAGGGGAAGAGGAGGAAAGCAGTCCAAAGCTCGTGGGGAGCAGGACGTGTCCTCGGCTGTTCAGAGCTCTCCTTTCCTGCTGAGACACTGTGCAGGATCAGCGGGACCACGGGCTCTGGTGTTACATGGCCCCAGATGGAGATGTGCTCAGGGACGGCTCTGGCCCCAGGCTCCTTCTCCGCTATCTGTATAATGCTAGAACATCTCTAGCATTATTTCATCTCTCCAAGGCTCAGTTTCTTTATCTGTAGTGTGGGAATAATCTGCATCTTGCAGAGTGGGGAGGATGACCTAAGACAATATAAAGTGCCTCGACACATCCACGCTCTGAATATTACAGATGCTCGATTCAAAGCACACATCCCTCAACTTGGTTTCTACTCTTATCTCATTACTTCCCTACTCAGACCTTCCACTCGACAAAAAACTGTGCTCTCTCATCCTTTCCACGCTCTGGGCAAGGCTTTTGCTTTTTACTTCTGCTCCTGAATTCTGTTTCTCTTCTACCCATCCCTCCCCCCATCCCTGAGCACTCTCCATCTGGAATACTCTTCTCATGCACACAAACTAATCCTCCTGCCCAGGTCATCATGCTTTCTGATGACACATCTACTGAGTCCCTATGGGCCACGTGCTTGGGTGGCAAAGGTGAGCCAAGTGGACAGGGTCCTGCCTCTCTGGAGCTTGCCATCTACTGGGCAAGATCGATCCTAAACAAATAATCACATAAATTCATCCACTGGGCAGTGCCTCTGGACAACTTTATACTGCTATCTTAGATTGTGATCTATGTTTCCACTTAACTTTTTTTTTTTTTTTTTCTTTTTCTTTTTTTTTTTTTTTTTTTAAGATTTTATTTATTTATTTGACAGACAGAGATCACAAGAAGGCAGAGAAGCAGGCAGAGAGAGGAGGAAGCAGGCTACCCGCTGAGCAGAGAGCCGGATGCGGGGCTCGATCCCAGGACCCTGGGATCATGACCTGAGCCGAAGGCAGAGGCTTTAACCCACTGAGCCACCCAGGCGCCCCTTCCACTTAACTTTAAAGTATGTTTATGTTAGAGAAGTCTTAAGACTTGGGGACCGGGTCTTATACTTTTCCATCACCTCCTGTATTATCTGACACAATGGCTTAAACAAAATACATGGTCTGATAAATATTTATTCATAATTCTGATTTAAGAAGACAGAGAGAGGATGTCTAAGAATCTAATGGTCTTAATTGTTTTGCTGTGCTTCCAAATAAATTGAAGTCAATCCTTTTCCCATTTTGCAAAGCAGCCAGAATTGGTCTTTGGACATCCCCTGAGCCTTTCAGACGCCCCTTCTCCCTTGAGGGCAGGCTCCTTCCTCCTGGGTGCCTGCATGGCTGGCCTTGCCCACACCTCTGCCCTCCTTAGCATTGTGTGAATGGATTAGCTCTCGGCAGGAGAGAAGAAAGGGTCTTGATATGTAGTATTTGCCAATTTGTAAGGTGCATATATTCCCACCATGACTGATGTCAAACTACCAAAGGTTTAACAGTTGGCTTGCAAAATAATTCCTGAATATTTACCAATCAGCTCGTGAAAGTTGGTGCACTTTCCTGCCCTCACTTCCATTGTCTTTAAAGGGAAGGGCTTGAGTTAGCCATGAAAACACATACACAAACCAACCCACCTTTCCATACACACTGTCCCCTGTGACCCTGCTCCCCACCCCCGCCAGCTGCATACCTCTGTTATGGGGTTTGACGCCAGAACCTTGTCCTCCACGTGGGTGTTACTGCTGGACTTGCTGACGGTGGCAAAATACCTCATGGCGTAGCGAGCGGACACAGTCTTCCCGGCACCTGACTCCCCACTTACAATTATTGACTGATTTTTATTGTTTCTGAAGCAAATAAAAGGATTTTTTTAAATGCTCATTTCTTTCTATTAAAAAGGCAATATATACTCAGGAAGAAAAAATGCAGACAAGTGGAAAGAAGGCAAACTCTGTTTCATCACTCTAACTGCTTTTAATACTCCACTGAATTTCCTTCTAGTCTCTTTTTCTATGGGATCAAGCTGAACACACAGCTGTTTCCTGCTCTGTCCCCCATGCTGAGGGTCCCCCAGACCACTCCTATGTCAGTGATCTGCTAGAGGACTCACAGGGTGCAGCGCATAGCCATCCTCATGGCTAAGAATTATAGTGAAAGAATACAAAGTAAATCTGCACATGGAAAGGGCACAGGGCGACAAATCCAGAGGAAGCCCGGCATGAACACTTAAATCTTTCAGCAGTGAGTTATGACAACCCATGGAAGTGCTGTCTACCAGGGAAGCTCTTCAGAGAGTCGGGGCCCAGGGTTTTCAGCAGGGGCTGGTCACATAGGCATCCTCAGCCGAGCACATACCGAAATTCAAGATGCTGAGAAGGAGAGGAGGCGCTCAGCATGAGCTCCATCATTTAAGCAAACAATCCAGGTACAGTGAGTCACTCTCATCAATTAGGCTGGGTGGGAAACTTGCTAAAATCCAATCTCCTTTAGGCTAGCCCTGGGCCAGCTTTGCAAGCAGGTCTCTGAAGACAGTTGTCTTGGGCCCAGGTGAACTCCTCTCTGTGTATCCCCACATAAACATAAGACATTTAAAGACATTATTTTGGAGAGCAACTATTCAAAATATGCTTGGGAACATACGTGCTCAGTAAACCAACGTGTCCTACATATTTTAAAGATCTTAAAAAAATGCATTCAACTTTTCATATCGTAAGATGATGATAGAAATCTTCCTATCATGCTGGTCTAGGTATCCAGCATTGCTGATATACTACACACTGCACAAATACTTTATAAGGATTCTCATTTAAGCCTTGGAAAAAAGTCTATGCCACATATACCCACATTTTACAGAAGAGTACAATAGGGGTTCAGAAAGGTTAAATGACTTGACTCAGGACACAGAGTATGCGGCCTCCCTGTAAACACCGGAAGGACCTCAGAGATAGTGTTCCTGCCCAAAAAAGCAAGCCTCTGAGGAAGTGAGTGACAGACAGCTCCAGTATCCCTTGGCCAGGTAGAACAGGGAGGGAGTTTATAGCCAGTCTCTTCTGAGTGCCAGTTTAGTATCAGCAAGTACAACATAAAACTACCTTATGTTCAGTACTGTTACAGGAAGCCCTCGAGAGAAAATGGGGTCTTTGATCTTGACCCTGGTTCAGCCCTATAGCTCCCATGAGCTCAGACTGCTGATACCCAGGAGCATCCCTGACCCATCAGGCTCGGAGCCATGAACTTCCATCACAGAGACCTACATCTCTGTGAACTCTGTGAACTACATGAACTTCCATCACAGAGATCTACAGGGAGCAGGACAAATCCCAGTACCATAGGTGTTTTGTAATTGGAAGGAATCTTGCTATATCAGAGACCAAAGTAGTTGGTCATTAATTGTTAAATCTCTACTCAACATTCATCCTTTTCTTCCTTGTTAGAGACTATGTCCCAACTTTTAGTGGGCACACCGCTGCCCATATGGAAGACTATATAACGCTCTGCTTGTCACTAGGCATGGTCATGGGAGTAGGTCCTGCCCAAAGAGCTGGGAGCAGAGGGGTTTTGTGGGGCTTCCCTCCATAAACAGGAGGGGCACACACTTCCCCTCTGACACTTTGTCACACAGAGTATGGAGGAGACAGCTAAGTATTAGTGTGCCCTCAGGAGGGAAGTCTCACTCCAGGGACTGAAGATCTGGAAGGCATTGGGTCCCTGACGGCTGGTAGAGGTGGCACACTAGTCCCAGACCGTCCATTAGCCCATCAGCCTTTTCTGCAAGAGAGGACCACACACTCTACCTTGTTCACACCACCATTCTTCCCCCTGATTATAAGCCATGAATCACAAATGGGTGCCCTCGGAGTGTCTGGTTCACAGATAAAGACAATAAGGCTAGGGGAGTGGAGAGGCTGTGCCCGGGATTATGTGGTAAATGGTTAGCAGGTCCAGGCCCTGTGCCTCAGGTTTGTGTTCACCAGGGCAAAGCTCAATGCACTTCACAGGGGCATTGCCAGACTTAAAGGAGATCACTGCCTGGAAAGTTCTTTTGAGAACCACAAAAGGGTCTACAAAGATAGGAAGGTGTTTCTATTCTTCATACTTTACAGACGAGGACATCAAAGCCAAAAGCCAAAAAACATTACGCGTGGAGTCCAAAACCCCGAGCACACATCCCAGCTCTGCTTGCTGGTGGCCTTGGGCGGGTGACCCCCAAACCTCAGCTTGTTGCCCAGGTGTCCCCATTGCAGGCCAGTCTGAGGGGACCCTCGATGGTGTATGAGAATGAGTGCACGGGGCCTGCTCCACGGGAGGCTTTTAATAAATGTTCGCCAGCAAAACGAAAACTCCACAGGGCCACACAGAACACAGGTGGCAAAAGGAGGCTAAAGCTCTACATCTCCCACAGCTAAAACCTGTGCTCCTCTATCATAAGATTTTGCTGGCCCAGATAGGAGGGAAAAGGTTTGCGCATCTCACAATGGAGAAATCAACATTCCTCCAACCAAACACACCACAAGCGAAGCATCTGACATTCCCAGATTGATAGGTTTGACTTTTGACTCCCTGGAAGAAGAAAAACCAGGAAACCTGGTCTAGACAAGTTACGCAGACAGTCATTTGCTACTGGGTTATAGGTAGTCCATTCTACCACAGTCCCCTTTAACAAGACCAGTGCCAGAGGGTCCCCCTCCACAGTGAGGGCTCAGCACACACGAGGGCGGGGTGCTGGTCCAGAAGAAGGGAGCCCCGCCCAGCAGGAGGCTACCTGGCCATCTGCTTGTATGCCTCTTCAGCCACGGCAAATATATGTGGGTCCATATCGCCCATGTTCTGCCCGCTGTAGGCGTGGATGATGGCATCTCCGTAGATCGGCAACTGCTTGTAAGGATTCATGGCCACCAAAATGATTCCTGGGGAAAGATGCCCGATGCAGTGCTGGGATTTTACTGTCACTTGCTTTTCCAGGTTCTTAGGAGCAAGCCCAGCTCTGCCAGTTATTAAGTTTGCCCTGTGACTTGGGGCAGGTCACATAACGCTCTGGATCTCAGGTCCCTGTGGATGCCACCCACATTTCTGGGTGACTGTCAGGGTTGGAGGAGATGACAGATGGGACTGCCCTAAAACTGAAAGCTCTTGCAATTCTCAAAGTAAATATAATGATAACATCATTGCCCAGAGTAAGTCATAAATGTATTAAATCCAGTAAGAAACTCAAACACAAGCTTTATCCAGTTACAGCTTTCTTGGGAGTCTGATCTTAAGTCTTGCACAAGATTCTCCCCACCTGTAGACACTTCTGTTTACAACAGACTCTTGAAGATCAAATGTCTGTGCTTGTCAGACAAAAATCTGGGCAAATGTCTAGGTCCAAGTGTACCTTTTGGCAGAATTAGACATTTCTAACGGAAACATGATATAAAATGTACTCGGGACACCCTAGACAGCAAGCACGGTGTTTCTGGTCACGGCTGCTCTCTTAGAATTGCTCTCCTTACCGCTGTAGGTGTAAATGAGTTTGGATTCTGCGAAGCGGACTCTGAGATTGTGGAGCACTGCGGGCTCGTGGAGATAGCTGAGGGCCGTGAGGTCATTCTCGCCCACGAGGATGTCGGGGTTCCGAAGCGGAGGCAGGGATTCCGGATCAACGGAATAATCCAGCTCCTGTGGACAAAGACAGAATTAAAGTTCTAGAAGTGAAAGACTCTTGGTGTTTCTGAACTCCTGTTCTCCGTCCTACCCATCCCCTTTTGGAGTGATCCCAGACACTCTGAAAAACAAATGTATGTAGAGCAAAGAGAAAATCATCTCCATGACTGACTCTTCGGGAATGGGATCCAGGGGACTAGGATATTGGCTGTGGGCCCAAGGGCAAGTCTCTCATCCTTTCTGGACCATTCCTCTCTCATCTGTGGAAAGACTGGCTGGAGCTACAAGACCTCGTTGAAGGGTCCGTGAGAGGTGACAGGGAAGCTACATGGGCAGGGACCTGGGCATGCCACCCCCAGCTCTACCACAGGGGGTCCACTTGTACGTGGGTTAGATGCTGAGCACCATGAACGTTTTGCTTGAAAACAGGGTCCTGCTGGGTGGTGAGAAGTGTCTGAAGAAGCCCATGAGGATGACGGTCTCTCTTTGAGAGGACCTGGGTGCTCTGACTCCCGTCTATTGCTGAAGGCGGCCTGTTGCTGTCATCCTGGGCGTTGGCTGAGTAAAGCTGGGTAACTTGCTGGGGACGGTGTCTCCTACACTTGATTTCACCTAGCATTCTGACAGCAGCTGCCTGAGCAGAACGAAGGAGAGTTTGGCAAGCCTTGTGGGGTCCATGATGAACACCTGCTCTAACTTTCTTCACTTTCATCTCACAGCCTGGGGAAGTGACTCGAGCAAGATCACCCAGCAAGCTTGTTTCCCTTCCATGTTCCTAGGCTGCCTGCCTTTTGATTCCTGGTCCTGAACCTGCTCCACACGATGACGTGCCTACCCCCCTCACAAGTGCCCACCATGCAGACCCTCTGCCAAGTATTCAGTCAGTGGTCCTCAAGACTGCCTTCCAAGGAGGCCACATCCACCCTAATTAACAGCTATGGAGGCAGCTTCAGAAAGGTTCCTCTCCTTGTCCAAACTCACAGGGTTCTTACGGGCCTGGCTGGCTCTGAAGTCCGAGTCATGACACCTCCCGTCCACATGGACAGGGCTTTGTCGGTGACTTGGTCGGGCTGTGTGGCCCGAGCAGCTCGGGACAATCCAGGCCAACTGGATTGAATCACAGCTGTTTCCAGCACAAATATATCTGTGGGTCGGCCCCAAGCAGAGTTATTATTTTTCCCTGTTTTATTGAGAAGTACCAGACACATATTATTGTATAATTTTAAGGAGTCCAACACAACAGTTTGATTTACATGTACTGTGAAATGATTAGCACAGTAGGTTCGGCTAACATCCATCATGTCATATCTATGTAATAAAAAAAGGAGAAAAGAAAGAAGAAAAAAAATTTTCTCCTTGTGATGAAAATTCTCAGGATTTCATTGATGTTTCCTCGTGGCATGGCCTTAGTCATTGTGCTGTGCACGACACCCCTAGGACTTACAGCTGGAAGTTTGTATCTTTTGGTCACGTTCTTCCCCTTCCCCAACTCTACCCCTGCCTCCGATAACCAGAAGTCCCATCTTTCTTTCTGAGTTTTTTTTTTTATGTTGCTGGTTTTTTTGTTTTTTTTTTTTTATTATTTTTTTAGATTCCACATATAAGTGAGATCATAGTCTTTGTCTTTCTCTGACTTATTTCACTCAGAATAATACCTTCAAATTCCATCCACGTTGTCACAAATGTTAGGGTTTGTTTTTTAGGACTGAGGGATAGTCCACTGTACAGAAACACACAGATGACTTTTTTATCCGTTCATCTGTCGATGGACAGGCACCTAAGTAGTTTCCACATCTTCATGATTATGACTTATGCTGCTATAAATATGGGGTACAGATTTCTTTTTGAGTTCGTGTCTTTGTTTCCTTTGGATATATTCCTAGAGGAGGAGCAGCTGGACCACAGGGGAGCGCCATTTTAAAATGTCTGCGGGGGCGGGGGGGGGGGGGAGCTGGGTGACTCAGTTGGTTAAGCGACTGCCTTCGGCTCAGGTCATGATCCTGGAGTCCCCGGATCGAGTCCCACATGGAACTTCCAGCTCCATGGGGCGTCTGCTTCTTCCCCTGACCTTCTCCCCCTCTCATTCTCGATCTCTCTCTCAAATAAATAAATAAAATCTTTAAAAATAAATAAATAAATAAATAGAATGTCTGCGGGTTCTCCATTCTGTTTTCCATAGTGGCTGTACAATTTAGAGTCCCACCAGCAGGGCCCAGGGTTCCCTTTTCGCCACATCTGCACCACATTTCTTACTATCTGTCCTTTCGATGATGGCCATGCTAGTAGGCACGAGAATATATAGATGGTGGTTTTGATTTGCATTTCCCTAATGATTACTCATGTCGAGCCCCTTTTCAAGTGTCTGTTGGTCATCTGGGTGTCTTCCTCAGAAAAATGTCTATTTAGGTCCTTTGCCCATTTTTAGTTTTTTGTTTGTTTGGTTGGTTTGGGTTTTTTTGTTTTGTTTTGTTTCTATTGAGTTTTAAGAATTCTTTTTCAGCAATATTGATTTTTATTTTTATTTTTTAAAACTTAAAAAAAATTTTATATTAGTTTCAGAGGTAGAGTTCAGTGACTCGTCAGTTGCAGTGCTCATTACATCACGTGCCCTCCTTAATGCCCATCACCCGATTAACCATCCCCCCACCACTCCCCTCCAGTGACCCTCAGTTTGTTTTCTACAGTTAGGAGTCTCTTATGATTTGGCTCCCTCTCAATTTTCATCTTACTTTCCTTCTCTTCCCCTATGTGCATCTGTTTGGTTTCTTAAATTCCACAGATGAGTATATTTTGGATAATATCCCCTTATCAGATATACGGTTTGCAAATATTTTTTCCCCTTCTGTAAGTTGTCTTTTCACCTTATGGATAGTTTCTTTTGCTGGGCAGAGGTTTTTTAGTTTGATGTAGTCACACCGGCTTATATTTTCATTTTGTCGCTTGTGTTTTAGGTGTCAAATCAAAAAACATCACGAAGACTCATGTCAAGGGGCTTTATTCCTATGTTCTCTTCTAGTGTCGTGGTTTCAGGTCTTACATTGAAATCTTTAATTCATGTTGAGTTAATTTTTGTGAGTGAGGAAAGATAAGGGCCAAGTAGAATATTCTTAATCTACACTTTTTAAAAAAAAGATTTTATTTATTTATTTGACAGACAGAGATCACAAGTAGGCAGAGAGGCAGGCAGAGAGACAGAGGAGGAAGCAGGCTCCCCAATGCAGGACTCGATCCCAGGACCCTGGGATCATGGCCTGAGCTGAAGGCAGAGGCTTTAACCCACTGAGCCACCCAGGCATCCCAATCTACACATTTTTATTTTGGGAATAAAATTAAGAAAAATGCTGCTCACATATGATTTTTCTTTCCCTGAGTTTTTCTGTTATCATTTTAAATCAATAACTTCCTTTCCAAGTTCAGCTGCTGCGTGTGTGTGTGTGTGCATGAGTGTGTGTATGTGTGTGTATGAGAGACAGAGAGAAAAAGAGGAGAGTCTTGGGGAAGGGCCGTATGTAAAGAACATTAGACGAACAGTTGGAGGAACAAAACAGACTTTGTCTTTCATGGAAGAGAGGAAGTATTAAGCCAAGGAGCAGTCTGGCTGGCTGCCCTCTTACCTGCCTCTCCTGGGCTCATGTTCAGAGCCAGGAATGTCGCCATCGGAAGCCCTGCTGATATGACTAAAGCAGCAAGTCGTGAGATTTGTCCTCCCAAGCCGCACGCTCCCTAATGAGAACCTGCACCGCACATGGGATGTGCTCAACAAGGCTGCAAGGAGCCACTGGTGGGAAAGGGCAGGTTCCATGCGGGTACAGCATCCTCCTGCCGGTCTCTTGAGTTTGCACATGCATGTGCATGTGCGTGCACACACGGATCATCTCATTTGATCTGCAGCAAACCTGTCACTACCGTGCTGTTAGGAAATCCAATTTGCATATGAAGAAACCCAAGGGCTCAGGGTTATAGACTTAGAGAGTGGCCACAGCAGGCTTTGAATCGAGAATGATTCTTGAGGGAGTGCCCTTAACGGCTATGCTCACATGCTCATCTCCCTTCCCAGGATCTCAGGAAACAGCTCCCAAATCCACAATAGTCTCATTGTAAATATCGTGTCCTGTCTCTACAGAGACCTTGTGCATGACTCAAAATCTCCAACATTTTAATATTCATATGATATTCTCTGCACCAACTCTAATACCCAGATGGAACACGAATCCTTTGCCCAGCGCTGTATCTAGGGACTTGAAGCTAAAAAGTAAGGTCACCTAACTATGGATCCAGTGGGAGTGTCATTACAGCTATGGGGTATGGCGGCAAAGGACAACTCACGATGGATACTTAAAGTCATGGTAAAATCTGCTGGAGCTGACAAAAGACATATCCGACCTTTGGGAGGACCTGCTCACAGGCACCCCGGAGCACAGGAGCCACCGCTGACGTGATCCAGCTGCACGGACAGGCTCCTCACAACATCACGCGAAGCTGGCATTCCGTTCCTGCCCCACCTCCCATCACGTCCCCAATCACCCCGCCACATGAACCCCTGGAGGTCCCAGTGCTTGTCTGTTTCTACCACCCATGGACGGATTTTACTCCTTTTTGTTCTTCTCCCATCCCTCCCTCCCCCTTCCTAGTTTCGATCTCCCTCCTCTATTTCTCTTCCTCTTCCCATCGTGATGTTTCTTTCTACCAGGTTTTGCCTTGGGCTCAGAGAACCTCCCTCCAAGTTTCTCATCTTTGCTCACGCTCTATGCTGAGACCCATTAAATCAAACCGGCAGGTCATTCTTCAGTGTCCTCCCCACCATGCTGGATCCCTGGGGAGGCAGCACAGGACAGAGACCTGCATCCTGTGTCTTGCTCCAGAGAGAGGCCCTGGTGACACGGGGCCCTTGATGCTTTCATTAGGGCAATGTCGGGCATGTGGCACAAACAGGAGAGGATCACAGCACCCCCCGGCTACTCCCACGGGACCACGGGTCACCCTCCACATGTGGCCCAGCTACCCCTTTACACGTTGTGGCAGCCACAGCCAGCAAGGACCCTCACCGTTCCATCCTCCAGCAAGAGTCTCAGGACTTTGTCACCAACTCTGTAGTCTTTTGCTATTTCAGCAGACTTCCAAACTTCTTCAGAATCAGGAATCCATACCCTGTTGTACTGAACAACAGAATAAAACAGCCTTAAGTTCAGAACTTTGAAAACAAAAACACAGATCATAAGATAATTAGACTCAGGGAGATTTCTTTCCGTCTGCTCAGTCGGTCCCTTCTTCAGGAATACTTTTACCTAACCGTTGCTTATGAGGTAGTCTTCAGTGTGTCTGTGAGGCCCCACACCTAGCTGCTTCATTTTTATAGGCAATGGAATTCCCAAAGCATCCTAAACATACTTTGAAAACTGAGAGCCTGGGACTAGAAAGAAAATCATGAGTCCCTTCATGGGAAGATCTGAGCGCTGTCTATGAGAGTTGAAACAGAGGGATTTGGTTTATCACTGATGGGCTATAGGTCTCTGGGCCAGACACTTAACTTCCTGTGCCTCATTTTTCTCATCCATAAAGTGGGTACAATATCTACTTCACATTTGCTGGGAGGTTAAATTAGGCTGTGTAGTTGAAAGCACTCTGCCAGATGCTATGGAAGTATTGCTAGAGTAGTGTTACCTCAGTCTTAACTGCACTGGTGGATAGCCAAGGATTCCCACTGTGGGAAATGCGGAAGGCCAGCTGCGGCTGCTGGGCTCCACTCCCAACAGGCAATTGTCTTTAGGCAGAATCTCATTGCTGCATTGAATTATGTCTCTACCTGTCCCCCTCCAATTCATATCTAGAAGCCCTAATCTCCAATGAGACTGAATTTGGAGATAACATCTTTAAGTGGTAATGAAGGCTAAATGCGGTAAAAAGGCTCTGATCTGATGGGATTAGTGTCCTTGTAGGAAGAGACACCCGAGAGCTCCCACTGCACTCTCTATCCACCTGCATGCGCCAAAAAGGCCACAAGAGTACACATGGGGAAAGCCACTGTCTGCACGCTCGGACTTCTCAGCCTCCATAACCGTGACAACATAAGCATCTGCTGTTGAAGCTCCACCCAGGCCACAGGCTACTTAAGGCAGCCCTAGCAGACTAAACTGTGTGTCTAATACTCACACTGGCATGCTGGGAAGGAGACAGACTCACTCTCCAGAACCCACCGGTGGCACCTGAATGCTGCTCAAGATAGAGACAAGGGGGCTTCCATGTCTGTCACATGGTTAATTCCTCTCTTCCTGTCGGCAGCATCCACGGACTACTCTTACTCCTCCTCCCAGACCCCACATCTCACACTACCCTGCAGAACTGTTCATCTGTTTATCCATTCATCTATCCGTTCATTCGATTGACACTTGCTAATAAGCATCTATTATGTGTATGCGCTGAGTTGCTAAGAAGGAAAGGCATTTGCTCTCAGTCACCACGGTCCTCCTCCAGCTAACCCAGCCAGGCTCTGACCCAGAGCCGCAGGTGCAAATGTGCATATTTGCATCCCTCTGCTCCTCGGGCCACTGGTCTACCGCTGCCATCTGACTGAGGAAATACTCCTTTGTGTTGAAAGACTGTACCTTCAGGAGTTTTGAGTTACAAAAAGATTCAGAGCAATAAAACCATGGCATTTTGATTTTCCTCGGTATGGTTCTACATAATTTCTACAATTTGCATGTTTTACTTTTATAATCAGAATAATCTTTAAAGGCAAATACCAAAATACAGGTCCACAAAAAAACATGTACGTGAATCTTGATAGTAACTTTATTCATACTGGCCAAAAACTGGAAACAAACTAGATGTCCATTAATATGAATTAAAATACAAATACAAAAATACGAATTAAAAGACAAATGAAACTGTGATACATTCACACAATTGAATACTATTTACCAGTAGGAAGAATCAATTACTGATATAAGCAAGAATGTAGACGAATCTCCAAATTGTGAGGCAGAGCTAAAGAAACATCCACCAGTATGTTCTGTCGGAATCCCTTTGAAGTGCGAGGACAGGTAAAACTAAGGTAAGGGGCAGAGTCAGAGCAGTAGTTGCCTCTGTGGGTAGGTAGTGCTGGGAAGTGAGTGGGAAGGCCCTCAAGGGAATGTTCTGGGGGTGATGGCAACATTCTATGCCTTGATGGGGTTTGGGTTACCCAGGTGGTAAGCACTTTTCAAACCTCACAGAACACAGACCTAAGACTGGTGTTTCACTGTTTGAAAATCTTACACAAAGAACTAAACAAATATGAAACTCTTAACAATAGACACACTAATATATTTAGGACGACATGTACTGAGGCATGTGATTTACTCTAAAATGCTTCAACAAGTAAGAGGGTTTGAGGACTGGACAGAAGGATTGGAAGACAGACATATAACAAATATGGTGAAACGTTCGTGGAAGAATCAGGTGGTAGGACAGATGGTAACTATAAAGTCCTTCCAACTTTATTGTATGCTAAAAATCATTTGATGTTGGAAGAAATAAAGAAAAGTAAGAAACAAATTTCAGAATGCCAGTACTAGATTGGGGCAAAGTTGATTAAGGAGCACATCCATTTACCTATTAGTTAATAATAAATTGGCTTATTTAAGCAAAGAAATATATATGTATCTCAGTGGCTGGATATCAGTCCTGAGTCCCTAGTTTATTTGGTTTGCTTTAATTCTTGACAGCTAGGAGGGAGCCTGCAGGAGCTTGCTGAAATGAGACACAGGATGGGTAAGATTTCAGACACAGGGACAGAGAAGACGGAAGAATGACCTGGAGGGCAATGATACACACTCAGATACACATGTCCATGCAAACATGGACAGACGTCTCATAAACACACAGGCACACCCCCCCCTCCACACATACTTGTTTCCACATGCTACCATTTCCTACCTCAGGTTTGCTATCAAAAACACTGCTAACCTCGTAAGTGAAATCATTAACGTCATATCCCCATGCATCAAGAGTTGGCCACTGTAGAATTTTATTTCATTTCATTCTATTATTTTTTTAAGTGGTCTCCAAGCCAAGCATGGAGCCCAATGCAGGGCTCAGACTCACAACTCTGAGATCAAGACCTGAGCTGAGATCAAGAGTCGGACCCTCAACCGACTAAGCCACCCAGGCACCCCCGCCACTAGAGAATTTTAGAATTGAAAGGGTCCTGGGAGATCATCTACTTCAAGTTGTTTGTCAAAGCTCTTTTTAAAGCCACAGAAGGCTTGCTTCAGATGAAATGGGGCCAGCCTCCCACGTGAGACAGGAGCAGCAGAGGCGGTCCTGAGGAGGCTCTGAGCTGGGCGCCGCAGCTGACATCCCCGGCATCCTCCCACGGAAGCCAGGAGTTCTGAGAAGGAATGTCACTGAGCCAGTCTAAGCCTTCTGTTTTACTGACCCCAAACTCTAAGCTCAGGGAGGCCAGTAATTCACCGAACACCACACAAAGTCACGAAAGCCAGGACTTCATGGAGCCAGGGCCTGTGACTCCTACTTTGAACTACTCAGTATATGAACGAGTTCATATAAAGTTCATTATATGATCTGGCTTTGAGAAGAATCTCGAGCTCTCAGGCAGGGCACTTGGGTGGCTCAGTCGGTGAAGCATATGCTTTCAGCCCTGGTCATGATCTCCAGGTCCTAGGATCACGTCCCACCTCGGGCTCCGTGCTCAGAAGGGAGCCTGCTTCTCTCTCTCCCTCTGCCCTTCCTCCCGATCCTTTGTTCCTCAAATAAATAAAAATATTTTTAAAAAAATAAAAAAAGATGGGTGCCTGGGTGGCTCAGTGGGTTAAGCCGCTGCCTTCGGCTCAGGTCATGATCTCAGGGTCCTGGGATCGAGTCCCGCATCGGGCTCTCTGCTCGGCAGGGAGCCTGCTTCCCTCTCTCTCTCTCTCTGCCTGCCTCTCCATCTACTTGTGATTTCTCTCTGTCAAATAAATAAATAAATAAATCTTTAAAAAAAAAAAAAGAAAAAAAGAAAAGAAAAGAATCTTGAGCTTTCACCTGCAACCATCTACTTGAGAGTGCACAGGCTGATTAGTTTCACTGGCTTATTTTGGCCAAAAGCAGTATTAAATGGAAGGCAGTATTAGGACCCTGGAACAATTTGCTTTCCTCGTGGAAGAAACACAAATGGTGTCGATGGCCCCTGACTCCCCAGGCCGCCCACACCTGCCAGGCCTGGTGCCTCCGCCAAGCAATGCTGCCAGTCATTGAAGGCCCCGTGGCTGCAACCCAGCCTGGTAAGTAAATATGACAAAGTTTACCCAGTTCCGTGTCAGTTACACCCTTGGGTCTCTCCCTCCTTCCTCACATTCTTTGACCCACAAAGCCAGGCCTTAACGCTTTAACCCGGAGGAAGAGCTCACTTTGCAGTGCTTAGGCAAACAAACAGCAGCCTGTGCAAACAATGTGACCAGCTCTCATGTGATCTCCCTGGTGTGACTCCTTCCTGTGGAGCAGGAGCCTCCAGACTCAGACTGCTGCCAAGCCCGCCAGGGACAGGCCTGCTATGGGACCGGGGAGCAGGGAGGCCCACCCTCCGTGTCCTGCCTGCAAACACTCTCCCATGGAGCGATACCGTGTGTCCCCTAACTTCCAAGCCAAGGGAGGCGTGACAATGAGGGAAAGCCTTCAGGAGCACAACCCTTGGGAAGTGATACGTCCCCGGGAACATGCCGAATCCCCCACCCCACATGCTCAGCTGAGGAGAGAGCATCTTGTCTCCTTGCCTGCCTACTGGAAGGCATCTGCAGCTGTTGGCCACAAAAAGGACTGATGACCTGACATGGAATAGAGGACACCACAAGCTTCCTTCCCAGCAGCTCTCTGGACGGGAAGGGAATCTCCACATTCCCAGTCAACCAGGCCAGAGCAGCGATACTATGTTCCCTCTCTTCCCCTTCCCTTGTCCCTCCAAGCCCTTCCCAGGCTCCCCAGCATCCCCTCTGTCTCCCAGTGTCCTTTCCAGGCCCTCCTCCTGACAGGCTTTCTCTAGAGTGTCCTCAATTCCCAAAGCTTTGGCAACTGCCCTGGTACCTGTCCACCAGAGACCTCCAGCCTAGATCTCTCAACAGGTCTAGAGCACATTTCCAGTGGTCTCCAGATGCCAGCCCCTAAATGTCCTCAGACGCTCACAAATTCCAAGCTCTAATGATCATTACATATCCCGCCAAACCCACTAATCACCCTCAGTTCTCTTGACTGTCTAGTCAGAAACTTGGGACCCCCAAGTCCTAAGTGCTGGACCCCCTCCCCTCCTTCCACCCCCAACAACCAAATGGTCCTCAGGTGCTGGAAAGCCTACATCTTGAACAAGTCTCACCTAAAAAAAAAAAAAACAAACAAAATAAAAGAAACAAGTCTCACCTGTCTGTCCCATCCACCCTCCACAGCCATAACCATCGATGAACTCCCTGCTCCCAGCCTCCACCAATCTTCCCCTGACAGATGCCACCGTCTGCTAAGGGCTTCCTCAACGAGGAGGAACACCAGGTTTCTGTGGCTGTACAGATTGCCTCATCCACAGCTGAATCAGAATTTCCATGGGTGGGGTCCAACAAGATGAAAGCTTTGAGACCCCCCCCCCCCACTCTCTTGTTGATTCTGATGAACAGCCAGACGTGGGGAGCCACTGTCCTGGCCCATCTTCCTACTCAGGCTTCTTTCCCTCTTCAGTCCACCTTCTGCCAGCTGTCACCACTAGCAGTTTCTAGAACATTCCAAGCCCTTCCTTGGCTCTCTTCCTTCTACCACCAGTTCTCCTCTTCTCGCTGCCAGTGAGCAAACTGCTCTCAGATTTCAAGATTCAGCTCACAACTCCTGTCCTTGGCAGCACTTACCCTGTCAACCCTCTACCCCAAACAGGATTAAATGCTTCCTCTTTAGAGCTCTCTCTCTCTGACCCTTCCCCAGGTTTCTGGGTAGTTTCCCATTTTCTCCACTGGCACCTGAGCCTCAAGAGTCTCATCTTTGTACCCTGGAACCTGACACAATGACTTCCCCACTCTGTAAACATCTACGGTACAAAAATTCAAATTCCCAGTTTAGTTGCACCAATTAAACACTAAACTTTGGGGGCACCTGGGTGTCTCAGTTGGTTGAGCCTCTGCCTTCAGCTCAGGTCATGATCCCAGAGTCCTGAGACTGAGTCCCGCATCGGGGCTACCTGCTTGTGGTAGGAGGGCACCTGCTTCTCCCTCTGCCTCTGCCTGCTCTTCCCCCTGCTTTGTGTGTGCTCTTTTTCTCTCTGTCAAATAAATAAAATCTTAAAAAAAAAAAAAAAAAAAGACTATGCTTGGTATTTTAGTTTTTACATCTTTTTTTTTTTTTTTTTTACTCTTTTGAAGTACCCATATATAATACAATGGATAAATCTAATTTTCCAGAGTTGTTAATGGTTAAGCAGCTGCCTTCGGCTCAGGTCATGATCCCAGCGTCCTGGGATCAAGTCCCACATCAGGCTCCTTGCTCAGCAGGGAGCCTGCTTCTCCCTCTGCCTACCATTCTGTCTGCCTGTGCTTGCTCTCCCCCCCCCCCCCCGGTAAATAAATAAAATCTTAAAAAAAAAAAAAAAGAAAGAAACAAAGTGAGTGTTGCTGGAAAAGGAGGGGGATGTGGAGATGGGGTAACTGAGCGATGGGCATTAAGGAGGCATGTGATGTAATGAGCACTGGGTGTTATATGTAACTTAAGAATTACTAAATTCTACCTCTGAAACTACAAAAAAAAAAAAAAAAAAGGGAGGGGGGGAGGCACTGTCAAATTGGATTTGGAAGGTGAGGCGCTGCTGAGCAAAGCAGTCATTTCAGGCGGAGAGAGCCCTGCAAGCTAAGGCATAGAGTGTCGAATGGGCAGGAGTGCAGCAAGGGCTGCCAGAAGTTTGCGGAGCAGGAGCTGAGCAGTGGGGGAGATGCAGAGGCAGGACCTTGCGGCTGGTCAGTGAGTCTCAGAGTGACAGGAGCTTCCAGAGGGTTCGAAGAGTGAATGGCCAAACCGGTTTCTCTCAAAGAGAAATGCTCTCAACATTTCTAAGGCATGTTGCCAAATAGCTTTTGAAAAGAGAAGGGTCATTTTACACTTCCTCCAGTAGGAATTGCTACTCTCAGCACACTTCCTCCCAGGAGTCCCCTCTTTCTCAGAACCTCTCTCCCTGTGGCTCCCATGCCAGCTCTCCCACCTCCTCCTCCTTATCACGGCTCCATCTTGGGCAACCTCTGAATAGTTTTGTTCCTCTGTGAACTGTCTTGGCTCTCTTCTCTCCCTTGGCAAGGCTCTCACTGCCTGGGCTTCAATTCCTACCTTGGGGCAGAAGACTCTGGTGCAAGCTCCCCACCAACCTCTCTAATCACCCAGGGCACTGGCCCCAGGAAACCTCTTCATCGCCTCAAGCCCTGCACCGGCCCCAGGAAACCCCTTCATCACCTCAAGCCCTGCAGGGACAAAGTCTGCCTCCTGACTTCCTAAGCTCACCTCCCCCTAGTAGGCCTCAGTGTGTTCACGGCACCCCCTGCTCTCAATCATCCAGACCCTTAAGTCCACGTCATCCCTGGTTCCTCCCTCGGCCCAGTCCATTCCTATCATCACCTACTTCCACAAACGCTCTGGATTCTGCCTGCGTTCACCCTGTCCAATATGGCAGCCCTAATTCTCTCCCTGATACTTAGGATGACCTGAAAATCCAGCCCCCTGAGACCCATGGGTACGGCTGGCATACCCCACTTCCTCAAAAACAGCCCTGGTCCCGTCTTCCCATGCTCAAAATCTGCACCAGAGTATAAAGCTCTGACCTAACTCTTCAGCTACCGCGACCCTCTCTTCTCAGCTCTCTCACCAGCAGGCTCCTCCATCCCTGCAGGGCTTTAGCAAACTGAATTATTCGACATGTCTCATTTATTTATTTATTTATTTATTTTTTTTTTTTTTAAAGATTTTATTTATTTATTTGACAGAGAGAAATCACAAGTAGATGGAGAGGCAGGCAGAGAGAGGGGGGGGGGAAGCAGGCTCCCCGCTGAGCAGAGAGCCCGATGCGGGACTCAATCCCAAGACGCTGAGACCATGACCCGAGCCGAAGGCAGCAGCTTAACCCACTGAGCCACCCAGGCGCCCCACGACATGTCTCATTTCTATCACTTAAAAAAAAAATCTTTCTAACCTCCCCCAAGCACAATGTTTTAATCAGAAAGTACTAAACAAATGTTTTATGGCTGATAATATATCAGTCTTCAAGGCATATGCCAGAAGGAAGATTCAACTGGGGGCAGGCAGGTGTGAAGTGTGACTTGAGCGAACGGGGTAGCCTGCAGATCAGGGGTGGTATGGCTGTCACCCACGGAGAGCCACCTCCGCCCTGTCACCCTGCTGCAGTGTCACTATTTGCCGCTGGGTGCAGAAATGGGGTTCAAGGGGCGCCTGGGTGGCTCAATGGATTAAGCCGCTGCCTTCGGCTCAGGTCATGATCTCAGTGTCCTGGGATCAAGCCCCACATCGGGCTCTCTGCTCAGCAGGGAGCCTGCTTCCCCCTCTGTCTCTGCCTGCCTCTCTGCCTACTTGTGATCTCTCTGTCAAATAAAATAAATTAAAAAAAAAAAAAGAAATGGGGGTTCAGACTGCTTTAAAATGTTGTGTGGCTTAAACTGTGCAGAGAAGCAGCATTCCTGGGACATAAAAATGGCCAAGAGTCCCCGGACACGAATGTCGACTTAGGCCAACCCTGTGTACTGGCCTTCAAGGACAAATGGTTAGATCCGTGGACTTGGGGAATATTGCAGGAAGTGATGGGGAAGCAAGGGAGAGGGCTTAGATTTTGTTTCCATTCAGGAAAACTCATTAACAAACACGCTATCTAAAACCTAAACAGCTATAAAAACTTCCACCTCTGCAGTTGACCTTATGGGGACTGACTAACCACCTGGAAAGGAACAGGCAACCTTGGGACAAAGGTGCCTATTTGGATAAAAGTGAGAAGGGATGGCCCTCAGTGCTCCTTTTGGCTCTGGGAATCTCAGATTCTCTATCCATCCAAGCTCCTCTCTAAAAAACTCTTCCATATCAGTTTTCCTATATTATGCCTGCTACCTAGTTGGTATTTAAAAATATTTGTGGTGTAAGGCACTTGATGATACAGAAGCTTACACTTGTATATTTTTGTTTCTAAAAAATCAGTTATCTAAATAAGTTAATCAACAGTTTTCTGTACTCCAAAATATCTTCCAAGCATTGGTTTTTTTCCAGAATTTTCTTTTACCTCCAGTAAGCTGAGGGCCTCAGAAGCCCTGTTGGATATCTGAGGGCTCACATGCTCAGCGGTAAACTCTTCTGGAATAATGGAGGTTCAAACAGTGCCCATTTAGAACTCTAGTTAATGGAAATGTGTTAGAGGGCACAGTAATTTTTGGATGGTTTGTACTTGTAATTAATTCAGCATAGTAGAAGAAAAAAACATTGAAACAATGATTTATAACTATTGTTTGTATCTATAGCAAAGTGTCTTTTAAAATATAAACCCGAGGGGATATATCAGGGGGAAATGGATAGATTCTAGTCTTAGCCATCGGAATACCAGCAACCATAGAGTCTACTCCGCTGGGGTGTGAGAGGATCCGACTTTATGGCTATTCAAAAATCTTTTTTTTTTTTTTCAAATTATTTTTTATCCAAATAATTAGCCAAGCTCGTCTCGGGAGATCCTGGGTTCCAGAACGCTATCTTTCTATATAATGGGTGGAGCCCTCAGCCTTGGGATAGACATAGTTTGCAAGAAATGCTCTAGAGTGACTCCCAGAATCAGCATGTACGTGAAAGATGCTTTATAAATTGTAAAGCAATGTGTGTGAGGTGAAGAGCCCATGGCCTCTGGATTCACAGAAGCCCTCAACCCCTACGGGTGAAGCTTGCCTCATAAAGCCCAGGTAGCTTTCACTTAGGACTTGAACTTAAATGCACGTGCAGGCATTTCTGAAGACCCAGGAATTCTAGAAAGCATTCTGAATTCTGTAGTCCTAAGCTTCTTGTTCAGGGGCTCCGAGGAGGGTCAGGAAGATTATGGATACTATTAATCGCCGGGGTCTGAGATTTCTATGTACCCGTGGGCAACTCTGATTCCACCTGTGGCTCCGGAGGAGGGGCGGAGAGGCGCGGGGGACAGGGGTCGCGATCCCTGGGCACTGGGAAGCTCGGGTCGGGGAAGGCAGCCCGTCGCACTTGGTCTTCCCATCCCGAGTGCTGCCGGTCGCCAGGCCCTCTGCGGCGCTTCCTTGCGGCGAGCGCTCCAGGTGCGCAGGTGTGGCCTGGGCGCCAGGTACAGTCAGCGTTAGCGCCGGCCACCTTCCCTCCCGCGGGCCCGCCCTTAGGTACCTGCGTGTACAGCGCGGCCACAGCCATGGGCCAGACAGGCCAGGACAGCTCGAGGGCCGTGAAGCTTCGAGGCTCGGGGGCCGGGCGGGAGGCTCCGAGGCCCGGGGACGAGTGACCGTCAGCGCGGCCGGCGCGTAAATCAGCGCTGGGCCATCTTGCCGGGGCAGTTTTCCAGCGACCGTCTACTCACCTTCCCCTGGTGTAGCCGCCTCGGGAGGAGCAGCCGCCGATTGGTCGTTCCCAGCCAGCCTGGCGGGTCCGCGTCGCGATTGGCTGGGGCGGGGGCTGCGGGCAGGGAGCGAGCCTCCTCCTGGCCAGCGCTGTGCGGTCCAGTGGGTCCACCTGGCGGGGGTGCTGAGCCGTCCGCCCAGGCTGGATTACCCCCCCTCAGGGGTCGGAAACAGGTAAGTTTTGAGACCCTCCCCGTCCGAGTTTTGGCTTCCTTAGTTAGCAGCGTTTAGTGGAAAGCGCAGAGGATATGATCATGGCCACAGAAAGTCCAAGAGAATCAACAAATTATTAGAGCTGGTAAGAGAGTTCAGCCAGGTGGCCGTATTCAAAATCAAATATAAAAATGAGTAATCTTCCTTTGTGTGAGGAATAATTATTCAGAAAATCCGACAGAAAGTTTGATGGAAAATAAGACATTTACCACATCAATGAACATATAAAGTGTCCGGAGATCACACTAACAAAAATACACTTGGCCTTTGTGGGGAAAATGTTTAAATTTCTCTATAAGGACATAAAAAAAAGGGGGTGGGGTAAATGCCATTTTCGTGGATGGGAATATTTAAAATTGTACAGGTGTCAATTCTATCCAGATTAATAATATAATGTATAAGCCTAACATAATTGGAATAAAAATCCTAGGGGGACTTTTGGAAAATTGTGCAATGATTCTATATTTTATATGAAATAAAATTTATGTAGAACCAAGACAATCTTCAAAAACCAAAGAAGTGAGATTTGCCCTATTATATATTAAAGGATATCACAAAGCCATCATCATTATAACACTGGCATTGGAATGGAGAAATGAATAGTGGGACAGAAGGGAGTCCACCAGCAGGACCCCATATTATATGGTGGCCTTAAGGATCAGAGTGGGGAAGAAAAGATTATTTAATAGATGGGCCCATTGTGTGTGTGGTGGGGGAAGCAAATCTATACAAACGCTGTATCCCCCCAAAAAACTCCAGGCAGATTCACAATCAAAACTTAAAGGTAAAACCATAATGTTTGTTGTTTTTTTTTAAGATTTTTTTTTTTTTTTTTTTTTGAGAGACAGAGAGTCCAGGAAAGGGGAGAGGAGCAGAGGCAGAGGGAGAAGCAGACTCCTTGCTGAGCAGAGAGCGGATCATGGGACTTGAGCCCAGGACCCTGAGATCATGACCTGAGGCAAAAGCAGATGCTTAACCTACTGAGCCACCCAGGCACTCCTAAAACCATAATATCCTTTTTTTTTTTTTTTTTTTTTTTTAAATCTCTGGGCTTTAAAAAAAAATATTGTATTTATTTATTTGTTGGCAGAGAAGAACCAGACTCTCTGCTGAGCAAGGAGCCCTGATGTGGGACTCGATCTCAGTACCCTGGGATCATGACCTGAGCCAAAGACAGATGCTTAACCAACTGAACCACCCAGGCATCCCAAACTATAACATTCTTAAGAAAAAAAAGAAGGGTACCAGCTTTTAAATGTTAGGTTAGGAAAGAATGTCTTAAGATACAAGGTGGCAAAATCATAGGGAGAAAAAATGATGAATTTGAGGTCATCAAAAGGAAAGATTTGGGTTCAGTGAAAAACACCATTCTTAGAGAAAGGCAACAGTCTGGGAAATACATTTGCAACCTAAACTACCAAGAAATGATTAATATCTATAATATTAATCTAAGACACATTTGAAACTACTGTAAATTCGTTTAAAAAAAGACAGTAAGTCCAATTTTTAAAATTGACCAAGAAAATTAATAGGCAATTTGCACATGAGAACACTCTAATAGCTGGTTAACACATAAAGAGATGTCATCCTTATTAGTAACCAGAGAAATACAAATGAAAACAAGGAGATATCACTGTATAGTCATCAAACAAAAATATTTGGAATGGACAGCATCAAATGCTGCCTTAGATGTGAGAAAATCACTTTTTGCTCACACAACTGGTAGGAACTATAGTGATACTGTCATTCTAGACAGCAATCTGAGAATACTTACTGAAAATAGGTTTAGGCAGACAAATTATCACATAGTCATGAACAAGACAGTTAAATAAATCTTCATTATAACACAGTTATATATTAAAGGAGATACTCACCAATATTCATCAATAGGAGATAAATAAATAGTATATATATAATACTCTACAGCTGTCGGCACAAATGGATGTGATCTACTTATATCAACTCAGAGATATAAAAAGCAATGTTGAATGGATGTATAGCAAAAGTCTTTATATATATTTTAAAACTAGCAAAAAAACCCTGCAATATTATGTGTAATTCATGGGTAAAAGTGTATATAAATAAAAGCGTGGGTGATAAATTATAAAGTAACCATTAATTATGCAAGAGTGAATATCTATGAAATTGAAGGAAATGAAATTAAAGGAGGAACCAAAAAAAAAATTTAAGGGCCTGGCACAGACCAACAGTGATAGGTCCCACAAAAAGAGGATTATGATGAATTCAATGTTGTGTACATCTTGTCCAAAATAATAACATAGAGAAAAAGAAAAGACATAAAGTGGGTTGGAGAGGAGCGCCTGGGTGGCTCAGTTGGTTCAGTGTCTGCCTTTGGCTCAGGTCATGATCCCAGGGTCTTGTGATGGAACCCCTGCATTGGGCTTCCTGCTTATCAGGGACTCTGTTTCTCCCTCTTCCTCTGCCAGTCTAGAGGTCTAGCTGCTTTTTTTCCCTAAGTAAAAAAATTTTTTTAACTTTTATTTTATTTTTTAAAAATAAAAATTACCAGCTGATTTGATTTTTTAAAACTAGCAATATCTAGGGGCACCTGGGTGGTTCAGTTGGTAGAGCATGTAACTCTTTTAAAACAATTTTTAAAATATTTTATTTATTTATTTGACAGAGAGAAATCACAAGTAGACGGAGAGACAGGCAGAGAGAGAGGAAGGGAAGCAGGCTCCCTGCTGAGCAGAGAGCCCAATGCGGGACTCGATCCCAGGACCCTGAGATCATGACCTGAGCCGAAGGCAGCGGCTTAACCCACTGAGCCACCCAGGCGCCCAAGAATGTAACTCTTGATCTTGGGTTTGTAAGTTCAAAACCCACATTGGGTTGTAGAGATTACTTACAAATAAAATCTCTTAAAAAATTAAAAATTGTGTCAATTTACTTCTATGAACAGTGTATGAGTTCAGTTGCTTATAGCTTCATCAATATTTGATATTGTTAGTTTTTAAATCTTAGCCCCTCTGTATGTTATAAGATCCCTCACAATCTCTGCCTTCTGATATGTTTAATCCATTCACATTTAATATAATTGTTGATACGATTGGAGTTATGACTGTCATTTCATTTTCTACATGGCTTATATCTTGTTTTTGTTTCTCCTTATTTTTTTGTGATAGTGGGTTTTTTACTACTGTTTTGTTTTTTTTGTGTGTGTGCACACCATTTTAATCCCCACTTTTTAAAAGGACTGTATTTTCTAAGTTACTTTTTTAGTGATTCCTCTGGGGATGAAAATGTGCATCTTAATTCATCACAGATACTTGAGATTAATACTGTATTACTTTCCTACAGCCGCTGTAGCAAAGTACAACAGACCGGGTGGCTTAAAACAACTGAGATGTGTTGTCTCACAGTTCTGATTACTAGCATTACTGCTGGGTGAGGGGTTTTACTGCACTCCATTCCAAATCAAGGGAGCCCCTCCAAAGGCAAAGTTGCTGGTTTTCATAGCTCTCCTGACTCTGGTGGAATTATCAGGCTATCTGAGCTGGGTAAGGGGAGGATGATGGGTGCAACCCCAAGTAATGTTGTCAGACAAATGCTGTTCTTACTCAGAGGTCAGTGGCTTGTTGTGAATAAACACTACTATTTTGTTGTATGATGCTTGTCCATTTATAGAGCCCTAAAATTGTTGTTTTTGACACTTCTGTCCAGCATTGTCCTTTTTTGGAGGAGAGAATTTATTGAACTTCTCAGTCTGTCATACCACAAGTCAAAAATCTACTTAAAAAAAAAAAAAAGATTATTGAAAAAAAATCCTTATAACACACACTTTATCTATCTTAAGAATATAACTCAGCGGTTTTAGTAGATTCACAGATTAAACTATCACCACAGTTAATTTTAAAACAGTTTCATCATCTCAAAAAGAAATTCCATGCCTTGAGGTTATTGCTCCATCTTCTCAATACCCCGAAACCAACTCCTCCCAGCCCCAAGCAACGTCTAATCTACAGTATGTCATCTTTCCTTTTTCATCAGTTAACCTGGCTAGAGGCTTATCAATTTTATTGATATTTTTAAAGAATGAGTTTTTGGTTTCATTCATTTTCTCTTATTGATTTTCTGTTCTCAATGTCTTTGATTTCTGTCAATTTTTGTTTCCTCTTACTTTGCATTTAATATTCTCTTCCTTTTTAAGTTTCCTAAAGTGGAAGCTTAGATGATTATTTATAGGTCTTTCTTCTTTTCTAATGCATGCACTCAATGCTATAAATATCCCTCTAACCACTGCTCTCACTGCACCCAACAAGTTTTGATAAATTTTCATTTTCATTTACTTCGAATATTTTTAAAATTCTCTTGAGATTTCTTCTTTGAATGAAAGGGGTGACTGGTGGCTCAGTCGGTTAAGTATCTGCCTTTGGCTCAGGTCATGGTCTTGGGGTCCTGGGATCAAGTGTTGTGTCCAGCTCCCTGTTCAGTGGGGAGTCTGCTTCTCCCTCTCCCTCTGCTCCTACTGCTTATTCATGCATACATTCTCTCTCTCAAATAAATGTAAAAAAAAAAAAAAAAAAAACTTAAGTATGTTGTTAAAGTTGAAAATTTGGGGATTTGCCAGCTACTTTTCTGTTATTTATACCTAGTTTAATTCTATTGTCATCTGAGAGCAGACACCATATGATTTCTGTCCTCTTAAATATTAAAGGTGTGTTTTACAGCCCAGAATGTGTTCTGTGTTGGTGTGTGTCCCGTGTTCCATGTGCTTTGAGCTTATTTATATGACGCTAACAAAAATCTTTTATTTCCATATCTTTATTTGAACAATTTTCTATAATAGCTAGGAGAATACAGCATTAATGACACACATTTACTAAGGACAACATTAGACAACTACAAATTTAAAGCGTAAATGTCAATCTGATATTGTTTTGGTTTTCATCTTAGTACTAGATGATAACTGGTGGAAACCCATGTTTCAAAGGCTTTTGTTGATATGAGGTGAATTATTAACTTAATTTTTTAAAATTCCATGTGAGATATGCTGGGACGGTTTCAGTTTAAAACCAGAGTTATTTGATAATGTGTTTCACTTCTTAGTATTTCTGCTTCTTTCCTAATGGCCATATATTTTCAAGGATTAACTGTATCATGTTTTTCGACATAGATCAAAATGGAATCCCTTTTCCGATCCAACAAGGAAAAATACTTGAAAAACTGCAATGTTCAGTTTCATTGTAGTTAAACGACACATCCGTTTCACAGTAAATTAATAACTAGAATTAGCAATTCAAATACAATATGTTAAATGTCATGATGAGCTCATTTCTCAACATTGGTAGAGCAATTTAAATTTTCCAAGGACACAAAAAAAGTAAACATTACTCCAGGAGTCCACAAAAATATATAACCAGCAATCATAAATTACAACACACATATCCACATTTGAAGGAAAAATTCACCATTTGTTGGAAAATATTAAATGGCTCAAGTGATTCAGAGAGCCTGAAATGTAGGCTAAAGTTTTGTAACATATGGTAACAATAAGATGTTTGAAACCATTGACTGAAAAATGCATGAAAATGTACTGACCTACCAAGCATTGAATTATACATACCAGTTTCCACTCGAAAAACATGTTTCTTTCAAAGATTTCAAGCTGTATCACAATATTGAGGAAACATTAGTCATTTTCAGTCATTTTAGGAAGCTAATGACACTCATGAAGTTAAGCTAATGGATATTTTTTGCCAGACCAAATTAGAAAATTTAAAAAATGTATAAAATGCATCTTGGCAGCTATTTCACAGAGTACCTTCAGTTCCTGATTTAATGAGAAATCTACTGTATATAACTCCAGGTTGATTTAATTTGGGGTAATACAATGGATTAGAACTTAACAGAACTCTTCTCTGTTTTCATTCAAACCTTTATATACAGAACAGGGTTCCTAAAAAAAAATTTTAAAGCATGTCCATGGAAGGCTTTGCAGTTGTACCCTTTAATCTGTATTAAGAAAAGATCAGGGAGAAAACATGCCATTAAAGCATTACCAAGAAGCTAACTTAGCTATTTCTTCCATATGTTCATTTGCTTCCTTCTGACACAAAGCCCCCCCAAACTCAGGACCACTCTCTTGGCCCACATTCACCGGCTCTGAGACTGGTGCTGAGCTGTAGTACCTGTTTGGAAAGAACAGAAAAGACAGGAAGGCAAAGTCCCAGGAGGGAGAGTCATGCAGGAAAAAGAGAAAGGAATTCAGGGTTGGAGGCCCCGCCCAACCCAAACCCTCACAAAACCTTGAGGAACATGGCCAGATGTCCTCTCCAGGTAAGTCCATCCCTTACAGAGGAGAAGTTCCAGAGAACTTAAGGCAGCTCTCGAGGGAAGGGAGCAGGGGTTAAGGCGGTCCTCACAGCACAGCCTGAGAAGAAATCACAACGCACTTCTCCGTGAGCAGAGGCCACAGCCATACGCGGAGCCTCTCTAACACGCATGCAGGGAGTACACCTCCTAGCTCTGGAGTCAACACTGGCAGCATGCACACACGGTAAGGTTCAGACACACGGACTTGCATATGGCTTGCCTGGGGACAGGCCTCCGAAGGTGCCCTGGGGTCTTGGCTGCAGGCTGCACAGCTCCCCTGGGGGCTCTAATGTGGCTCTGAGTGGGCTTGGAGAGTGACCTACCTCTTAACTTTGGGGAGGCTTGCTCAGCTTCCTGCCAGGTTGAGACAGCCTGCTGTGAATTAAAAAGACCTAAAGGCGGGGTGTTGCACCCTCCAAGGGAGCCCTGACTCATCAGAAAAATCAAACCTAGGTGTAGCGGGGAACGGCAGAGAAGAAAGCTGCCAGGCTCTGGGCGTTTCATCTTGTTAGCACAAAGAACCTGGCACATGGCACTTGCTCAGTTCCCAATTCTGCCAGTTGCCAATTCTGATAAGAGAAGGAAAAAGAACACCTCTCGCTGACCCAGGGCACCCCATGGGTACCAGGAGAAACAGACTGTCCCCTGGAGACTTTTCAGTCTCCTGCCTCCACCTGTCCACTGCACAGCCTCGGCTGCAGGCAGGAAAGGGGCGTTGCCGGAGGGTGATGTGACCTCAGCAAGTCTCTGACCTTTTCTTTCTCCAATTATCATCAGCAAGTGACAGTCGGTCAGTGGGTCATAGCTACCCTTCCAACCTTCCAGCGCTGCTGTGAGGATACAATGAGGTAACAGGACGTGCACCTAAGAAAAGCATAGCCAGGTGCAAGGTTTGGGTCTGCACTAGAATGTCAGGGTCACACATGCATTTTTGCTTTCAGTTTCATCCTAAACAGTGGAAGCTCCCCAGAGGACCCTTGATGATGTCTTCTGGGGAACTCTACATTCTAGTGACTCTGTGTGTGTGTGTATGTGTGAAAGAGAGAGAGACAGGCAGAAATGGAGGCAGCAGGGGAGAGAGAGAGGGGAGGGCAGGTGGGTATATGAATATTGTGTAAGGATTTCTCAGGATGGGACAGGTGCCCTTTTACCTAAGGTACCAGGAGAGTATTTTCTTAAAACAATCACTACACTTAAATTCCCGTATTTTCAGAGCCGCCCTCACATGTTACTAGAAGATCTGATCTCTATAACACAAAATTATAGAGAAAGCCAACTCAACTCTCAATTATCCACTAAAACAAAGGCAATAAAGCAAATCGTACAAACTGACTGGAATCCCCAAATTTCCTTTCAGTAGGCTTTGGAATAGATCTTTTTTGTACTTTTGGACTTGATGATAGAAATGTCAGGTACATGGAGATTTTTCAAAACTTCCAAAGCAATCGCTTTGTGGACCTTACCTTCCCCCTTCTCTGGTTAACGCTCAGGTCAGGCAGACAAAAGTCTTAACCTAAGAAAAGCTACAAGGACAATGGTTCATTTTTCAGCCTTGCATTCCAAGATCTGAGCGGAGTCTGTATGTAAGGTAAGTGGGGAGACTGTTGAGAAGGAGCTGTTAGGACAGAACCGTGTTCTTTCAAGATCTTTCTCTGAATTCCCACTGTGTGTCACAGGGGAAATATGAAAAGGCAAATTAGAGATGATGTTAAAGAATGTGCTGCCGAGAAGTGAGAACAACAAATATCAGCCTGAAGGGAGGCCAGAGGGGCATCTGAGGACTGACACCATTCACTGCCTTCCACATGGTCAGAGTCGGTGAGCAGGTGGGTGATGTGATGCATGGCTCAGCTGAGAGAAGGGAAAGAGTGAACAGTAGAATGGGCGGGTGGAGGGCTGGGGAAGGTAGGTTTTAAGCTGGGTGAGAAAGCTGATTGGAGAGAGGGTGAGCTGTCCTCAGAGGCGCTAAAGGAAACCCCTAGTCAGCAGATTACTGTTGTGTCCTCCAGAAAGTAACGGAGTAAACGGAGTTGTTTACCAGGTCTTGCGGCTCCCTGGTTGTAAGGTATTCTTGTCATGACTAAAGATATTTAGGCTGCCAAGAGAAGTTAATTCAGATCCCCATCTGGGGTCCTGGGTAGGCCTCAGAGGAAAGTGGAGCCTGGAACAGTAGAATCTTCGTGTGACCATCACTGAACAGGAGAGATTCTGGCCAAGGTGTGGAACAGAGTTTCCAGCACTTTCCAGCAGAAAGGCAGGAGACAAGAGAGAGATGTTTCAGGCTAAGAGCTGTCGGGGTAGGATATAAAGACTGCGATGGCAGCAGAAGCTACAGTGTGCTGTTGAGGACCTGATAAGATGCAGGTTGTGCACAAGACATGTTACACAGGGACTAAGCTGGGAAAGGACCTGGAAGGATTTCCTGGTCTAAGGTGGACTGCCTACACCATGGTGGCAATTTTTTTTTTTTTTTTTAATCATCTCCCCTATGCAATGAGTCAGTATTCTGGCACATTTTGCACTAACCAAAAGATTACAAGAGCTCATTGTTCATTGAAAACCACATTGACAACTGGTGAAAACTAAGAGAACCTGAAAGAATCAGTAGTGTTTTTGGTTGATTTTGCAAATAAATAAATGTATCCAACCTGAATACAGCAGTACATGATTCAGTAAAAATTACCCAAACAAATCCACTTTCGAAAAGCATGTAAAAATCATGTACATTTGAGAAAGGTTATATCTACACCAACTTGTGATTTTACATTTAATTAATCCCCCAGGATTAAGAGGCACCAAACACTGATCTTTCTATTCAAGGGTGAATTCACTGAGTAACTGCACCTCATTTCTCTATGATCCGAGTGCTGAGAGGAGAGAAACTTCAGATGTGCGAGGGTCCAACCTTCTTATTATATAAATGAGGAATGTGAGGCCCAAATAAGTTAAAAGACAGTGTTAATCTTTTAATGATAATCTTTATCATGATTTGAAACTGACTTCCATTAATATTGCACATGTTTTAATAAGATGTCATTTTTTCATAGACCACCTAACAGTTAAGTTATATAAATCTATGTTTATAATTCAGAACCAGAGTTTCTAATGAAAGCTAAGAACTTGTTCTTGCACAACCTGAAAGACCCACTGTTCAGGATTTCCAGGAAAAACTGAGAAGATGCTTAGTTAGGATTTCAGAATGAAACTTACAGGATCTGGGTCTTATTGAAACATATCCTCTGTAAAATTTAGCAATCTTCAGATATTTCTTACATAAGTCTTAAAGTATTCCTAATATGATGCTCTTTAAAGTATCTAGTGGTACTGAGAACATTTATAGAAGTTGCTAAGCTTACGAAAATGGAACCATAGTTATTTATTACACACCTTCTTTTGCATAATTTATAGGATAATCAAGGTTTCAAGACCTGAATCTTCCCTAGATAGTGACTGAGATTAATTCTTAATAAATTAAGAAGAAGAAAGAAAACCTGTCAGTACTGAAAATATGCAGTGCAGGAATCTGGTCTGGGAACTAAAAATAAGTCACTTCACAGAACACTGTACCCCGATGTGATATCCACCCAGGGAAGATTAATGAGCACATCAATGTAATACATTCTGAATAAATAATGACATCAACAACAGCCACTTTGTCTAATCCTATCCCTAAATGTCAAACATTTTGTCATATTTCTACATGACTTGCCAGTGTCTGCTACTTGTGCAGGTGAATCTGTATATATTTGCACATAATCCAGTTAAAACTGATCTGACTGAATTGTAAACAGAGTTGATAAAAGAGAAGCTTATTGTTGTAGTGCCTAATGAGAATATCGCTTATATATTAAAGAACACAGTATGTAGCAGCAATTTAAAATGCTCAGTAAACTACAGTACAAATGCACTTCTATGCTATATGGCAAACCAATATTCTCTTAAGATCTCTATAGCATAGGGACACATAGAAGGAAGTTACTTGACAAGTACTTTACATATTGCCAGTTTATTTCTTTGATCAACTTTGACAACATCAACATAACTGATTCCTGAACTGATATGATATGTACTCAATGGCAATTTTTCTTTCAATTCTTCTGGTCCGCGCCGGGGAGGCTCCTTGTGGGTGCTTTCCTAACAACACTCATACCTGGAATTTACATGTTTACCGTACCACTCAGATGCAGTGCTAAGGACTAAAGCAAATCCCCCCTCCTTCTGTCATTCACCTGCATGTACCCCGGGATACCTAACTGGTCCAGGCTGAGTGTTGCTATTAAGGTAACACGGCACAAAGAAGCCTATCGTTCATCCCCAGGTGATGAAAGTGTTCAGGGAGATTTCCAGTTAATAACTTCTCATTGGAAAGATAAGTAGTGCTGTCTCTTTAAAAATGTCTGTTCAGTAGCTCACTGGAAATAATGGGTTCTTACTGTCCCTGTTTGCCTTGGCATCGCGTCACTTTCAGACCCGTGATATGAATCCCAGGCCCAGGCTGGCTGGAATCTGGATGGTTTCCAGGGCGAGGGAGGATGGGTTGAAAGGAAAGGTGACAGGAAAGATGTGTTTAGCATCCATGAGCAGCTGAGGCGAGTCTTTCCTGTCTCGTAAACGCATCTGAGATAAAAAAAAAAACAACAACAAACAGCGCGTCAGTTCTTTGTAAAGATTTCTCCCCCACCAAAAATATACCAAGAAGTCCTCAACTAATATAGAATGTTTTTAAAACACTTCCTTTCTCTAATAAGCTGTTATCAAAAAGGTAATACACTGTTAAAATGAGATAACACAATAATAAAACACATTTTCTCTCAATAAACTGTAAAATTTTCATTCAGAAAACTGAAAAAGAAAGCTTGGGAGATCTTACCTGTATAGTACGAATAAACGATACAGAGACTCTTTCTTCAAACTCATTAACTGGAGTATACAAATTCAACACTTTGACAATCTGTGAGAATGAAATGATCAAAGTTTTTAGCATATTATCAAACACACACTGGGTACTTATAACCTGGAAAAGTAAAAGAATCTATGAATAAGTCTGTAATTCTGCTCAGGGCTGGGTTAAGGGGAGAGAGAGAGCTGGTCTAAAAGCATATTTAACTTTACTATGTGAATTTTTTAAATAAGAATGTATTAATGTAATATTTGTATATTTTAAGAAGCAATATAAATTTGGAAAAACAACCAAGTACACAAAAGAACACAACATGAAAAGGAAAAGGGTCCTGCTTAATCTTCTCAGTTTACCCAAGTGGCAACCGTTACTAGTGTCCCTTGTTTCTATCCAGCTGCTTTCTATACAGAGTGTACATATAATGTAGGTAAGATGCCTACATTATGAGACACAAAAAGAACATTAAGAAAGTGCAGGAGCCAACACAGAAATAACTGGCAAAAGAAAAATGGGCTCATTTTATGCCTTTGTCTTGTCTTGTGCTGTTGCCACTGTCCTCAAATGCCTTGTCCAACACATGTGAAGCCAGCTCAGAGATGAGAGCAATGGCTGGGGGGCTTCTCACTTCCCTAAGTGTCACCCTTGCTGACTGCTACAGTGTCTCTCAGCAGGGGGAGGCGCTTCACCTGGGCAGTAGTTAGAGCACTGCACATGGAACAAATGGCTTCTGCATCGTCATCTGTCTTCTTTTTCACTTGCAAGAGCTGAGCAGCCTGAATGAGCGGTTCCAGGGTTTCCTTAGCCCCGCTATTCATCAGGTTCTTGTCGCGCAGCCATTCTTCCAGCTGACTGACATTGTACCTATGCCAAAAAGAGAGAGAGGGAGAGAATGCAAATTTACTGAATGTTGTCATAAATGTCTTAATTTTTTATGTACAGCTTTGTCAGGAATCTCAGTGAAAATGACAGGCAGTATTTTTGTTCAATTTTCTTAAATCTTACCAGCTGTGCTTAAAATTTTATTATAGCCATGAGGTTTATAATCATAATTATATAAGAGTAAATGACTAGAGGATATAATTAACTTCAATGGAAGGTAGAAATGGAGCCTTACGGCAAAAATTATGAAATTAAACTTGCTGAAAATCAAAATAGAACATCCCACATTGCCGTGTCCTTATTAAACAGCTGACCAAAAAAGGCTTTCTAGCTTCTTTTACAAGTCAGAGGAGAGAAATGATAACCTTTGAGTACCGTTTCCTCCTTCAGTCAAATTCCAGGGTAGTCACAAAAAACAAGATGTTCCCACATAGAACTTGTGCCACAGCCCTCTTTAGGGAAGAGCCTGGGTGACAGAGTAGTAGCCTACAGAAGCCCAGGGATAGAAGAAAAGGTAAGTGCGGGCACGGGGGGAGCATGGAAGAGACAGAGACCCCAGATGTGGCAAGAGATGTAGAAATCACACAGATGCTGAGGTTTCAAGAAGTGGTCAACCAGGTGACAGTAGTTCTCATGCTAAAATGCTACATGGACACACGATCAGAACTTTGCGGTCAGGCAAATAGGAGGCAGTATGATATTACGACAGCGCCTCACTGTATGGAGAAATACATAAACAAAGCTTATAAAGACAAGTAAATTCTACAACCTGAATGAAGGCAATATCTTTTTAATGTTAACTCAAATGGATGTGTGTCAGAATGGAAAATTTGAAAAGAATGCCAAGGTTTCCTGAGATTAACTAAAAACTTATGTAGGAGAGATCCTATTTTCCTCTCTTGGTGACTATTCTGTTTTGGGTTTTTTTTTTTTTTTAGATTTTATTTATTTATTTGACAGACAGAGATCACAAGTAGGCAGAAAGGCAGGCAGAGAGAGAGAGGGAAGCAGGCTCCCTGCGGAGAAGAGAGCCCGATGTGGGACTCGATCCCAGGACCCTGAGATCATGACCTGAGCCGAAGGCAGCGGCTTAACCCACTGAGCCACCCAGGCGCCCGGTGACTATTCTGTTTTAAACAAATGATTTGCTGGGGCCCCTGATTGGCTCAGTCAGTTAAGCATTTGTCTTTGGCTCAGGTCATGATCCCAGGATCCTAGGATCAAGCCCCAAGTTGGGCACCCTGCTCAGCAGGGAGCCTGCTTCTCTCTCTGCTGCTCCCCTACTCATACTCTATCTCTCACTAGCTCTCAAATAAATAAATAAAATCTTCAAAAAAAAATTATTTGCAAAAAAATCAATTCTATTATGATAATGGCTTATGCTGAGGGGTAGCTGGTCATAAAGCTGAGTTCACACTTTCTTAAAAGACAGAGGGGCACATTTCCAGTTAGAGATCTATTAGACATGCTCTTGCTGCCATGGTACAAAAAGGTATTTTGTCAAAATAAATTTCTAAGAGAAATCAAACATTAGAAATCTTCTTTATAAAAAATTTGGTATTTTCTTATGTACAATTAAAACAGACACAAAAGATGAGGAAGCAGCTATCTCAACTCAAAGTATTTTTTATCATCTCTCCATTCCCTCTAACAAGTCAGTGTCCTGGGGGAGCAGGGTTCCCCAGTAGTGGAGGGGAGGACCTGCTGAAAGGCACAGTCTGAAGCAGTCACTCACGAAAGTGGAGCCAGCCAGGCCAGAGAAAACAGCTCCTTGTGTGTCGTCCCTGGCTGCATAGCTGGTGGCAGCAGACCCCGCACCCTGTCTGGACACAGGGCAGGAACCGGCCTCCGCTCACCTGATCTGCATGCCTTTACTCCAGGAGCACATGTCCTTGCGCAGCAGGAGGTTGTTCAGGGTGACGGCCCCCACGATGTAGAACATTTGCTTGACCACCTGCTTGATCAGTTCAGGGTCCATGCCGTGCTGACACAGGACTGAGTGGAAGGAGTTGAGCTGCCGGAGGATGGAGTCCAGCGTGTAGGTGCCCTCATCCGCGATGCTGGAGGTTCGCTTTCTTAGCCCTGTGGGCTTCACCCCAGACACGCCCTGAATGGTTTCATGCTCCAGCATGCCGGAGACTGCAGGAGGAGTTCAAGTGTTAGAGGACGCCTGGTCCATGTGCACACACACCGGCTCATACAGGCACGCACACACTCTCACACATTCAATTTAGGAAAATGAGTATCAAGAGAGGGGATAAGAACTTTCAAAAAAAGGGCTTCCAGATTTTAAACTTTAATGAAGGAGTAATTCTTTTTTTTTTTTTTAAAGATTTTATTTATCTATTGGACAGACAGTAGTAGTAGAAACAAGTAGGCAGAGAAGCAGGCAGAGAGAGAGGAAGGGAAGCAGGCTCCCTGCTGAGCAGAGAGCCCGATGCGGGGCTCGATCCCAGGACCCTGGGATCATGACCTGAGCCGAAGGCAGAGGCTTTAACCCACTGAGCCACCCAGGCGCCCCTGAAGGAATAATTCTTAAATGCAAAAATTTACCCATGAAATTAAGAAATCTTTTTTTTTTTTTTAAGATTTTATTCATCCATTTGACAGAGATCACAAGTAGGCAGAGAGGCAGGCAGAGAGTGAGGAGGAAGCAGGCTCCCCACTGAGCAGAGAGCCCGATGCGGGGCTTGATCCCAGGACCCTGAGATCATGACCTGAGCTGAAAGCAGAGGCTTTAACCCACTGAGCCACCCAGGCGCCCCGGAAATTAAGAAATCTTAATGGCGCATTTTCTAAAATACAAAGCAGCCCAGCTTGTATTAGCAAAAGATTGTGATTTTTTTTTTTTAAGATTTTATTTATTTGGGGCACCAGGGTGGCTCAGTTTTTAGGCAACTACCTTTGGCTCTGGTCATAATCCCAGGGTCCTGGGATCAAGCCCCACATTGCGCTTCCTGCTCAGCGGGAAGCCTGCTTCTCCCTCTCCCACCACACCCTTCTTGTGTTCCTTCTCTTGCTGTGTCTCACTCTGTCAAATAAACATAAAATCTTTTTAAAAATTTTATTTATTTATTTGATAGAGAGAAAGAGAGCCAGATAACACAAGCTGGGGGAATGGCAGAGAGAGAAGCAGGCTCCCCACTGAGCAAGGAGCCTGATGTGGGACTTGATCCGAGGCCCCTGGGATCATAACCTGAGCTGAAGGCAGATGCTTACTTAACCAATTGAGCCATCCAGGCGCTCCAAGCTTGTGATACCTTGGAAGAGTTTTTGAGAAAGACACAGAGATTAGAGAGAGGAGAAGAGATTCCCCAAGGAGGTCTGAGCCCCACAGGCAAACCAAGTAGCAAGGACAGCAGGAGCCTGGGCAGTGAAGAGAAGCTTTGGGAGCGCATGGTTGTGTGGGGCTGGAAAGATGGACCCTTCCTTGTCTGGAGCTTCCCGCAGTAGCAGAGAAGACTCGAGTTAGTGTCAGCCTCCCCTGACTTGGTCTTCTCAAATCTGGGTCATTGCTGCTCCCTCCACTGTGGCCTCACAGTGTTTGGCTTATGCCTCCTCTAGGATGGTTGTGGGAGGATCACCCCTGGCCTGGTAGCCCCTTGAGAGTAGGGCCACTCCTGGTTCATCTTTTTATATGTCTTATTCATTTTATAGCTCACAGTACTAACCAGTTTCCACAGAACCTCACACTGACACAAAACTTTGGTGGTTGCTATCAGATCCCTGGGAGATGGGCATGGTGGCTTAAAGTGGGACATCTCAGAGGTAAGCTTCCTGTTTAGCCAAAAAAAAAAATAGGCAAAAGTAGAAGAAACACTGGCTGAAATTGACCTTCTGTGCATCTGTGTCGCCTTTTACATTTGAGCTAACTGACACTGCTATGAATACACAACTGTCAGGGGACAACTGAAGAACTCACCCCAGATGTCACTTCCTGAGGGACTCACTGCCATCTCCCATGGCTTCCTCAGCCTTTCATGTTTCTGCTTGGTTAACTGTGGGTGTGCGATGGAAGACAGAATACTAAGGGCAATGACGAGGTTGTAGAAATGTGGAAAACATGTGTGGGAAAAGAAAGGGTAGCTGGGAGTGGTCTTAAAAAGCTGCTGATAGGGACGCATGGGTGGCTCAGTTGGTTGGACAACTGCCTTCGGCTCGGGTCATGATCTCGGAGTCCTGGGATCGAGTCCCGCATTGGGCTCCCGGCTCCACGGGGAGTCTGCTTCTCTCTCTGCCCTTCTCCTCACTCATGCTCTCTCTCCCTGTCTCTCTCTCAAATAAATAAATAAAAATCTTTAAAAAAATAATAAAGAAAAGCTGCTGATAGGGGTGCCTGGGTGGCTTAGTCAGTTAAGTGTCTGCCTTCGACTCAGGTCATGATCCTAGGGTCCTGGGATCGAGTCCCCGCATGGGGCTCCATGCTCATTGGGGAGCTTGTGTTCTCTCACTCTGTCTCCCTCTCACCGTTAAATAAGTGAAATATTAAAAAAAAAAAAAAAAAGCTGCTGATAATTTGCCCAAAGATAAGAGTTTGATAACTTAAAACAAATTTAATTCAGTTCATTCAAAATTAACAGCCTGCAACTTATATATGCCTCCTAATTTCTACTTCATATATGCTACACATTCCAAGGGAATGTATGTTTGTAGTACACCCAGACAGAGTAAACACATATAAAGAGAGGTACACTAGTTAAGTACACATATACAGAAACACCACTGTGCACACTCCAGTCACTTATCAGTGAGAGACCACTACTTTAAACAAAACTGCCTTTGACAATTCCACAGGGGCCTTGAGATTGAGCATCTGAGACCTATTCTTGTGGCCCGAGCCCTCTGACTGGAGCCTAATAGCCAAAGTGCAAACCCTCCCTGGCCTCCTGTGTTTTAAGTGGACCCCAAGGAGGCCCTGGGTTGCAGTTTCTTAGGCCAAAGTTTAAAGTGCTTTTGAAAAGTGGACAAGATATGTATATATCGCTGGGTCTAGAGCAGAGCCCAGTCTCAAGGGACAGGCACCACCCAGTGGGGAGATTGACTAGATCCTGTCGCCTCAGTCACGTGGAAGCAGTAATTTTGACATATCCCAGTTAGTCACAGCTGAGGTTCCAGCATGACTCAGCTAAGTTCAGGATTGAGTCTTACTGCTTTATGCTCTTTGTGTGAAGACAGGCCTCCAAACAAGTGTGGCTGCTAGGCCAGAGAGACCTCGACATCAACCCTGCCCTCGCCTTACCGATCATGGGCTGAAGGATATTCTCTAACACCCGCACGAGTTGCTGGTAGATCTGAATAGCCAAGTCACTTAGCACCTGCCGGTACTCTGCCAGGTCAAAATTGGTGAGGCAGTGTTCATTCTGGCGAGATGTGTTGTGTTTCATAAAGCCCTAGAATCAGAAAGCAAAGTTACTGACACCAATGAAAGAAAATGCCTCTTCTAACACCTCTGTTTGATCAGATTCCCCTGCTGTCGTCTCTCTGAAGAGTTTCCACCTGTTCCACTCTCGAAGGCCACAGAGTCATTCTCAAATGCTCTGTGTGTTTGTTTCCATCGTATTCTCCCGCCACTTATTAGCTTTTGAGTAATATCTACACTTGGCAAGCTAGAGGTTAACCCTTTCCAATAACCACGTCAGTGAAACAAAATGGGGGAACTTAATTAGAAAAAAATTAATGACTGTTTTTACTTATGATGCAACACATTTACTGCCAAACAATGAATTATCTAAAGTACTAACCTCTTAACTTCAGTTCTGTTAAACAGAGTCCTATTTGTAAATACTGCACCCGAAAAGCATACATAATCTTTTTAAAACAGACCAATTTCTACTGAGATCGGTGAATAAATAAAAAATTTCCCTTTATTATGTTTCATGGTAACCATATATGATTTCCAGTCCAAGCATAGAATGGAATTTTTTGGTGGTATTAGTTAAAATGGAAAACCAACTGTACAGGCATGTAATGTGTCAAACATTGCCTGCTTGATAAACTCCACCTGAAGTCGAGCCTCCCTACAGACTACCTGACAACTCAGTCTAGAAATGGGGACTGACAGGACAGCTGATGGCACCTCAGAGGAATTCTAGTCTATCTGTCCCACCTTCCCAGGGGCTGTATCTTACTGGTATTTATGTTTTCCATAATTTTCCAGGACAACCCTCTGCTCTAGCCTCTGGGTGCCCAGAAAATACTACTGGTCAGCTTCTCCACCTGCACTCCAGGCAAAAAATGGAAGGCATGGACAGCAGTGGGTAGGGGCACAGGCTGCAGAGGCTGACGGCTCCAGAGCCCCAGCTCTGCTCCTTCTGACTAAGAGGATCTGGGCAAGTTGATGAACATCACCAAACTTCAGTTTTCTTATCTGTAAAACTGGGTTGTAATTCCTACCTCACAGAGATGCTGTAAGAATTAAGTAACAAGAGTGTATAGAAGTGCTGTCTGATATATACTCAGTAGACCTTAATAAAGAATAATTATTAATATATCACATAGTTTTTAAGTCTATCAAACACCTGATGAACATATCACTGTAAATAAAAACAGAATGTTTTTGGATCAATCTAAAGAAATATGCTTCAGTTTGATCACCTTTTATGTACTATGGAAAGCCAAAATTGATGAATTTCTTTAAATTGTTTACTATTTCTCATATCAGTCCCTGAAAAGTCCACTTTCCGCATACTGACAAGAGGTTTCACTGCTCATAACAATTCATTAACTAATGCTCATTTTATTTCGGCTATGCTTTCTCATAATACAAACTCTCAGAGGAAGAAACTATGTTGCTCTCCAATTCACTGTTTCATAAACAATGAACATCAAACAAAGCTATGAGCTTCCAACCTACCTCTGAATGCAGGTTTCTAAATTAAAAACTGGGGGGCGCCTGGCTGGCTCAGTAGGTTAAGCATTTGCCTTCAGCTTGGGTCATGATCTCAAGGTCCTAGGATGGAGTCTTATGTTGGGCTCTCTGGTCAACAGGAAGACTGCTTTTCCCTCTTTCTCTGCCCCTTCCACTGCTCATGCTTTCTCTCTCTCACTTGCTCTCTTTCTCTCAAATAAATAAAATCTTTAAATTAACAAATGGTTAAATGTTCATGCTTTTAAGTTTTTCCTTAAAGAGGGTAGACGAAAGTACATCATGCGGGTTTTGTAATCAAGGTTTCCTCACCTCTTCCCCACTGTACTGCTTCAAACAGTGCAAAAATCGGCATGTGTTAGAGAGCCAGAAGGAGACAGTTTCGAAATCATCACCTCTTTTCTGAAAGAGAGAAAAAGGCTAAATTCACTTTTCCTTATGGAAATAGCAACCTGAAAGTAAGCAGACACCAGAAGGCCCACTTTTTTCAGTTACATGATAATTACAAAAATAAATCACATTGCAATTGTAAATCTTACATCATTGCTAGAAAATTTCAACCCTGTGTTTGTTGTTTGGTTGTTATTTTGCTCAGCATCTATTTTCTTGCCATTAGAAAAGGATGCCCACTTAGGTGATGTTAGTTTAGCAGTCCCTTTCAGCAGTTACATGGAGTTAAAAAATTCATCATACCACAGCTTACCCCAACTCACTTCCCTCAGGATCAGGGTATCAGAAAGGTCTGAAAGCACAAAGGGATGTCCCAGACTATGAAGTGCTGAAACCCAGACTAGGTTACAAATTTGGTCAACAATAAGATACAACTCCTGAGCAGAGACTGAGAAATGGGGTAGAGGGAGTCCTGTGCAGAATAGGAGAGAGGGGAAGCTGAATGGCTCTACAGCAGGACTAGGTCTAACAACCAGCTGCTAAATCAGAACAGGGAATTGATGCAAATACATTTCAGTTCAAAACTGGGACGGGAGACAAACTCACATCAATTTTGAATGGCATCAAAAGAGTGCTATATGTGAGTACGCACTCTTTTTAAATTTTTAAACAATTTGGTATAATAAATAGTCAAACTAGATAGATATCTTTATGCAATTAGGATAAGAGGGTGAAAATATGATTCGGTTTTGCTGTGTTTGTAAGAGCTGACTTAGAAATTAGTAAAACTTGCAGGCTAAATGCACTATAGCAACGATACACCAAAAATGAAGTGAGTTATAACAGAAGACATTCATCAATTCTTAAATGTTAAATCTTCAGAAGCTCCATGCTTCAGTAACAAGCTAACTCCATCCAAAACTGCCCAGGAGGGACGGGGAACCTGTGTTTGTCAAAGGCTCGCTCCCAGGGGCTGCAGGGAGGCTTGTGTTTCATGAGGACAGAGCTTCAGGTGGGAAAGAAGGAAAAGTTCTGGAGGTGGGCAGTGATAGCGGCTGCACAACAACGTGAACACACTTAATGCCACAGAACAGTGCACTGAAAAATGGCTAAGTGGTAAATTTTATATCTCGTATATTTTACCACAATTAAAACAAAACAGTGCATGAAAGACACCTTAGATGTGAGAGCATCCAGTGGCTATGTTAACTAGCCACTTATCTTAATTCTGAAGGTTCTCATCCAACTTCAGTTAGATAATCAGAAAGCAAAGTACTTGGAGCACAGTCTCTTAGCTCCTCACAGAAACACGTGAGTTAAAGTTAAGTATAATGTTCACTGTCTTTCTAGAGAGGCAAGAGGATTATGCAAGGTGACTCGGTGATTACTGAGTTAGGCAGGGCTTTCTGCTCTATTACATAATTCCGCTGCCTTTCCCAAGTCTTTCCTCTCTGCTTAGTATCTGTGTGTTGCTTCTCACGTGGAACCAGGCATTTCAGGGAACAAGGAAATTATAGGGTGAGCTGAAGAATAACAGGAAGAAAAGTTGGAAGAAATATTTTAATGTTTTATCAGAAATCTTCTTTATGAATGACCCATGTCGTATTGAACTTTTTTAAAACCATTTTAACTAGAGCATCATACTAGGACCACACTAAATATTTTTAATTTACTTGTAAGATCTCAAAACAGACTATTTCTGTTTATGAACACTTAATTTACTGTGCAACTTAATGTAATTACATTAAATTAATTTTGATTACTCATCAACCTGCGCTCCATTGTACATGAAGGCATATAGACATGTTGCAACAAAGACTGTTTCCTATAGTGGAAGTTACCAATGAAGACTGGAAAGTGTTCATATCGGGCAACTTATCCCCAATCGAAGGAAGGAAAAGACCTTGGTGCAGATTCTGTCGTCATTAATGTTCACTAGGAGAATTTTATTGAACATGAACTGACCTTTAATACTTTTTTGATGCTGTTAATAGTTGATGTTAGCAACGACCTTACTTTCTGATCATCATTCAGATAGTCAGCATGTCGGACACACATGAACAGGATATACGCTGGTAACCCTGGAATCAAGTTGACTGCCACACCACGTGGCTTCAGTTCTGAAAGGAAATGATGAAAAATAATCTTATATAACATTGAAAGTCTTCGTGAGGAATGCTTTGTGAGATATCAAAGCACAGTTCTCATGAAAGAATTCAATCATTCATGGTTAAGAGATCATATTTAAAAAGTATATTTTAATAGTTCATCAAGTAGAGAAATTGTTACGGGTGGGATATGCAAATCTTAGAACTTCCAAATTTGTATCTCTCGCCCTGGTTTCTCCCTTGAACTCCAGTTCCGTGTATCAACTGCCTTCTTGACACCTCTGCTTACACATGTCAAACGGAGTCCATCCCAAATGAAACCAATGGTTCCTGGTGGAACCTGACCTTCTGGGAGTTGTGCCCCTCTCAGGAAATAGGCTGTTCCAGACTTCCGGTTTCTTGGGTTATATGCTTTGTTAATATTTTGAATCCTTTGTTTTCTCACACCACACATCTAATCCAACAATAAATCCTGTTGGCTCTACCTATAAAACACACCCAGAAACTTACTTACTCTACTAGCTACCTTACAATAGGCCACCATCATCTTCTCTTGGGCTGTGGTGATGGCTTCCAGACTTGCCTCCCTGATTCATCCCCTGTTCTCCAGTAGTACCTTTTTCACACAATGATCAGAGTAACTCTATACACAAATGCCACTCTTATTCTGAAAATCTTCCAAGTAGCTTCTCTTCTCAGTCATTTATAAAATAAAAAATCTTCACTATGATCTGTGTGGTCTGGCCCTGTTCCCCTTCCCCACCTCACTGTGCTCTAGTAACATTTCTCCCTCTCATCCTAATTGCAAGAAGACATTCATCTAATTGAATTCAACATGAGTCTTCTTGCTGTTGGTTGAACATGTCAGACATGCTCCCACCCCAGGGCCTATGTACTTACTGTTTTCTGCCTGAAACGTTCTTTCCTCAGATATCAGTATGACTTGTTTCCTTACTTCCTTTGATCTCTGTCCAAAGATTACCTTATGGAAGAGAACTTTCCTGACAACTTCATATAAACTAGTATACTTGCCTGTACTCTTTATCATTTGACCCCATAATATATATATATCTATATATATAGATATATATATACATATTTTCTCTATTCTCCCCAAGTCCCCAATGTAAGACCTTTGAGAATAGGGATTATGAAACTTTATTCATTACCCAGTACCTAGAAAATGCTTAGCATTTGGTACAAGCTCACTAAATGTTTATTGAATTAATGAATCTTTGTTAACTCTATGCTTAAAAACCACTGGCTTCTTAACATTTTTACTAAATGAAGATCATGTTAAAACTTCAGTGCCTTTGTACCTATGTATAATACTGAGCTTAATGCCATGAACCCTGGGAACATTAAATCAGGCATAACTGCCAATCACATTGCTGTCAGCCCACACCTGCCAGGAGGAATGCTATGCAAAGGCTGAACAGAGAGGTTTTCCCCTTTTTTAGTTCACAGCTTTTAGGCTGTGTGCACTCTTAACTCCCACTTTCCCTTAAAGAGTCTTCTGGCAGAATCAACAAGCTTATATCCCACCTTAAGCCAAAACTGCTCTAAAATGCTTCTTCCATGTCCATTTCATTAGCCCAGTCTTCTCCTTCCATGGCTGGAATCTTTCCCTTAATTCTTTTGTTTCTTTCCTATTACCAAAATGCTGTACTTAATATAGTTAGTTGTGAAAGGAAGCAAGGAAAAAAATGAAACTCAGGAAGTTAAATGGCCCAGAACTGTGGCGTTCAACTGTGGCTACACTTTAGAATCCTCTGACAGACTTTTCTTTTTTATATTGTGTTATGTTAGTCACCATAAAATACACCATTAGTTTTTGATGCAGTGTTCCAAGATAAAAAAAATATATGTGGGGATACCTGGGTGGCTCAGTTGTTAAGTGTTTGCCTTCAGCTCAGGTCATCAACTCAGGGTCCTGGGATTGAGCCCTGCATTGGGTTCCCTGCTCAACGTGAAGCCTGCTTCTCCCTCTCTCACTCCCCCTGCTTGTGTTCCCTTGTGTTCGTGTGTGTGTGTTTTGTTTGTTTTTTTGTTTTGACGTGGCCAGGCTCTTCCCTCTAGAGATTCTGAGGTAACGAGTCTATGATAGGGATGATACATGAATACTTCTTAAAAGCTTCTCCAGATATTCTAATCTGTAGCCAGAGCTAAGAAGGCCTGGACTCAAAGGATCTTAAAGGTAGATCCTAGGCAAGTCTCCCTGAAGTTTGACTGATAATGCATGACACGGTCAGGATGTTACTCCAACAGGATAATGCACAGTCTGCAATGATGATGTAATTAACCAATGTTGAATATTTAAAAAATTAGTGACTAGTCTTTTCCATTAATGACACATGTACCAGAAAGACATTCTATCCCATGCAGAAAATACTTGCCCAAAATCAGGTTCTTAACAAGCTTTTGTTCATCCTCCTTCTTGTATTCCAGCATTCCTTGGAAATCCTTTTCTTTCCTGGGAATGTTGACTGGACGGATGGGTTCATCAATGATCTGTCCTGGTGATATGTTCTCCATCTGGCCCACTTAATGAGAAACAAAAAGAAGAAAATGTTTTCCAGGCAGAAAAGATACAAGGATTCTACATTCCAGGAATTTTAAATGAATTCTTTAACAACAGATCTTGCCATATTTGCCACTTAATTATTTTCTCTTTAAATATTCTTTTCTGCTAAAATTAGGTGGGTAGATGGCAAAATTATATGGTAATGTCACTCCAACAGCCACTAGTACTTGGTTATTATCAACATCAAAGAACCTTACTTGATTCAAAAACTTTTTTTTTTTGTAATAAAGTTTACTTTGTAATAAGATTAAATGTCCCAAAGTAAGCAGTTTAACTTTTTAGTTAACTCATCAGTACCATCATAATGGTTAAAGATATTAAGACTTTAAGTCAAAGAAGGGTGAAAAAACCTAGTATTCTACAAAGAGGCAGCAAGAGCATCAAAGATTCCCTCTCACATTTAGCTCTATGAATCCAGTCATTAAAGAAAAATAACATTTACTTCAAATGCATCATTGCAATCAGTTCAAACCACATTAAGAGAGCTGGCAGAATGGTATTTCTTTGCACTAGTTGATGTGAACTGCATCATTTTTCACAGAAGCCTCATGAGGCAAAAACCTAGCTTTCCTCTGCTACCCTTATTCCCAAAGAAATCTCGAACAGATAAAACACTTCTGTTTAATATGATTCCCTAAATATTATTCTGTTTTTTGCTTGTTTGTTTTTAGTCAAATGCTACACATCTTACCATGAAGTTGTAACCATTAAAGTACAACCACTGGTTAATGGCCCTTTCAGATGATAAAAATGGTCACTAAGTTAATGGTAAGTGCTAGAGAAGAGTTATGCTAAGGAGTAAAAGAAAAAGGTCTCAAATTTCATTGCAAAATTGAGAAGTAAATGGGAACTGCAAGGGGAGGGAAAGGACACAGTCATTTTGGTGTTTGTGGAAATATATGCTAATAAGCAGGGTTTTTTATTTTTTCATCTGTAGGGAGGGGCAGTTAAGAAATCTATTTAGCGATAGACTGAGTTGAATCTGTTATCAAACAAACAATGCAGATCAGAAGCATTAGAATGTTTAACTCCTTGCTGATTCTCCAAGGTATCAGTAGTACTTCCCGTCACTCTGGGCGATTGCCTGTGTTAGTTGTGGGAAGCCAGTTCCACAGAACAAGGTTATCACGGAGAACACCAATACCTGCCAGTGTTCTTGCTTATGTGGCCGAGAGACAGCCTAGTGACACACTCGTCCACCTCAGGCTGCAGCATCACACACCAGGATTATCAGCGCAGAATATCACCACCATCCGTCAACAGTATTATCTAAAGAGTGACCATATTGTGACTGGACAAGTCAGGGCTGTGGCATCTAGTGCTTCGTGTGCATGGTAAAATGTACGTCTCTATACAGGAGACAGGAGATTCAAGCCATTTAGTGTTATACTGATTACTTCTGGAGTCTGTTTATACATAACAGCATGGGGGTCTCAGAATCAGCCCATGGTGGCATCTGCCACTTGTCAAGTATAAGAGAGTAAAGTCTCTGCCCTCTGTGGTACTAGTTGTTTTGAGCCACAGAAACGATTCTATGAGGGGAAACAGATTCAATATATTACGTCGCATTTGGGCTCTATCTAACCCCAAGAGAATGTTTTAAGCCTACTGATTTCATCCACTGATAGTGAGAGATACCATTATTTTACAGAACACTAAAGAAGGAAAAACATTGCCAGTTAAACTGCAACTCGTCAATAGTCTTTGAAAGACACAACCTAATTTAAGATGTTAAAATGTAAAAATTGAGTACCTCAGAATTTATGAAATATGGTAAATATTTTTACTAGGAGATTTTCCTTATTAAAAGAAAGCTTCAGGGGCACCTGGGTGGCTCAGTGGATTAAGCCTCTGCCTTCAGCTCAGGTCATGATCTCAGGGTCCTGGGATCGAGTCCCACATTAGGCTCTCTGCTCGGCGGGGAGCCTGCTTCCCTCTCTCTCTCTGCCTGCCTCTGTCTACTTGTGAACTCCCTTTCTCTGTCAAATAAACAAATAAAATCTTTAAAATAAATAGATAAATAAGTAAATAAAAGAAAGCTTCACTTTATTTTTGCAAAAATCTCCAATCTAGATATTTTTGGTTCTGTACAAAAACGTCAGAGACAAAAATTGCCCTACTTTCATTAAAATTTTCTCTCACCTTTGAATTCTCCTCAGAGATGTGAGTCTTTACAAAAATTCATAAACAAAATATGGATGTCAGCTCAACACGACCTTGATTTTATGTAGCAAGCCATCTACTAATTAAAATAAAATGTCAACCTTCATGTATGCAGCATCAGGAAAATATAAGGCCTGAAAGAAAGAACCCAGGACCACATTCCAGTTTTCAAAGACTAGTAAGACCTTGGGGATCATTTGGTCCAATGCTACGTCTAATACATGTTTTCTTCTAGAAAGACCTGAAGCAATCCCTATTTTCATTTTCTGGATTCTTTATACTTGAGGGGAAAATATTCCTGAAATTTTTTGTCCTGGAAAAGGAAGGGAAATTGGACAACTTTTTAAAATTTATTTTTCCTCACTTTGGAACCAGAAAGTTCTTGATTCCAGGTTTAATAGAGATAGTAGACTAAATTTGTGTAAGTCAAGAGGTTATGTTGGAAACTATGACACAAAAGAGAGAAGCCAGTGATCCTTGAAGGCATGGGCTCTAGTTCCAGTTTGGCTACTTAAGAACTGAGACTTTGGCAGTCACTGATGGTTTCTGGGCCTCTGTTTTTTACTCCCACGAAATAATTAACTGATTTCTAGAATTCTTTTAGGTCTAAATTCCCTGACTCTTTGAAAGTTGAGATGCAACACCCACTCCTGGGTTAAAATATAGCACAAAGCAGATCAAATTTTGAAACACTCTCCATTTCACTTTATAACTTCTGCTAAAAATGATGTATGTTGGCGTTTTAAAAACAGGCTTCATTGGTTTCTTTTTTAAAAAAGTCTCCTTAAGTAAGGGTAGCCCATAGGAGGAGGCAAGAATCTTGCCATTTTAAACCAGAAGAATGTAAAGTATGTTATATTTAGAGAAAGATGCAAGAAAACTTTTAGTTCTTAAAAGGTACTTTTGTTGTGGAAAGTTCCCTGTTTTTTCTGTATAGTGGAGGATATAGAAATAGTAAGAGAAAATATTAGAAGAGCTTGTTTTTATTTTATTTATTTCATTTTATTTAAATATTTTATTTATTTGACAGAGAGAGCCCAAGCAGGCTCCCCCCTGAGCAAGGAGCCTGGTGCTGGGCTCCATCCCTGGACTTTGGGATCATGACCCAACAAAGGCAGACACCAAACAGACTGTGCCACCCAGGCGCCTCGAGCTTGTTACCTTTAGTCTCTAATTTGGAGGAGGAGGACTCAGCATGAGCCCAAGTCATATACATCTATTTCATTTTATTCTTTAGATACATATAATTTAACTTGAAATATAACTTTTCTTAAGAATATGGTGTCTTTTTGTTTAACCTATGAAGGGCCTTCTCAAATGCTACTTATAGGTTTGAGAACACAGCCGGCAGGGTAGTTTAACTAATGAGATAGATTTCTGATGGAAAATGGCTTAAATTGCTGACATTTTGAAATATTGTAACCTATCTCAATTAAAATATACATATTAAAGAAAGCTGAATAAAAACTTAAAATAATAAGTGGCTTTGCTAAATAAGCCAAATTTTACTAATATATTAGAAAAAATCATTAGAAGTTTAGGGACGCCTGGGTGGCTCAGTTGGTTAAGCGGCTGCCTTCAGCTCAGGTCATGATCCCAGCATCCTGGGATCGAGTCCCACATCGGACTCCTTGCTCTGCGGGGGGCCTGCTTCTCCCTCTGACTCTGCCTTCCACTCTGTCTGCCTGTGCTCGCTCTCGCTCGCTCTCTCTCTGACAAATAAAAAAAAAAAAAAGAAGAAGAAGTTTAAAAAATAATCTACTAATTAATATCCTTAAAATCAGATCGTTCAGGCTAATTATCTGTTGTCTAATTATCCTCTCATGACATAATTAAGAGCAGGGTTAAGAGCAGAAATGTTTTTCAAATAAAATTTTTTTTAAAGTTTTGTTCATAGACATTATAGTCCATGTGTGAGTGATTTGGAGGTTCAAAATTTTAGTGTAATATATGAGTCATGTAATATTAAAGGTTTATAAATAAATTATGACTGCAAAGTAACCTGTCTGACTTCTAAACAAATATTTCAGCATTTGTACAACCAAAAGGGTATTATCCTCTTCAAAGTAAACTTCTATGTTGCCATTCTAAATATTTTGGGAACCTACTTATTCATTCAACAAACATTTAATGAATGATTATGATAGATCAGATACTATACTAGGTGCTCCTAGGTGCTATGAAAATAAGGGAAAATAAAAGGCAGTCCCCTATGCTCAGGAAGCTCATCTCCATAGAGAAAGCCAGTGATTCAAACAGAAAAATTACTGAAAGTGTGACAGTGAAAACCACAAAAAAAGTGAGCCATTGTGGTACACAGAGGCCAGAGCCATCAAGCCTGTCTGGGTGATCAGGAGAGGCTGCTCTTGAGAATGTGACATATGGCTTTGGTCCCAAAGGATGAGCAGGACTTCACCAAGAGAAGCAGAAAGACCAAACAGCAAGGACAGTTATGAGAGACCTGGCATGTTGCAAGAATGAAAACCACACAGAGTTAACATGGGAGACCCTTCTAAACATTCCAGACTACTCTGAGTGACTTTGAGAGAACAGGGGGGTAGTCAGACCGCACAGTATCCCTTTTGATCAAAACTGCACAGGTTGAAGGCAATTCCAAAGAGGATCTCTAAGTCTCTTGAACAAAGAATATTGTTGGACTAAGCTTAAAAGCTGGCTTTATCTCCATTCACTGCTATACTCCTAGCATCTAGGCATATAGTGAAGGAACACACTAATCTAAAAAACAAGATTCATTTGTATACAATAACAATTGATATTTTATCATTTTTTTCAAGGTGTTTTCCCATCATCATATATAAATCATGAAATGTTAAAAAAATCTTATTTCTTTATAATCATAATTCATTTTTTCTTGTTTCTCTTTTTTCTCCATTAGATTTTTTGAAGACACAGACTTTGTCTTGCTCACGATAGCATCCTTAATACTAACTTTAATTATAATAATAGTTAAGTTGTATATAGTATTTACTATGTGTCAGGAAATACACTAAACACTTTACACTCATTCATTCATTTCCTCCTTACAAACTGTCAGATAAACATCATTTAACATTGATCATTCCCATTTAACAAGTAGGGAAATGGAAGCATAGAGAGGTTCGGTAACTTGACCAATACCAGATGACTAATAGAAGAGCTGGGAGTTGAAGCCAAAAACCTTGGTTCCAGAATCCAAGTGCTTAACCTCTGTGTTATACTGCCAAGCACAGCATCTAGCACATAGAAGATCATTAGAATCTTGTTGAGTAAATTCTCTCTCTTCGCAAAGAACATTTTTCCCTCCTTAACAATGGAAATTTCCACTCCACAGAGGTCAGGTTTGCCGTTATCATCATAATATTTGCATGCACACCTGTCAGACCACTGGTATAGACAACAAAATCAAGATTTGGCAATTGTTACAAAAACATGTTGAAATACCTTCTAGTTCACCAATTTTTTTGGCAAATACTTTCAGTTGTTTTTTCAGTTTCCGAACAGTCTTATCTTGTTTTTCAAGTTGTTCCATTAGATCCTAAAGATTAAAATGAGAAATAAAACAGAAAGATCAAAATGGGCCTTCTAAAATGCACAGAGGGAAAGCAGACACAAAATCACAAGCACAACGCTGTTAGTTTTACATAAAAGCTCCAGAAATGCTCACTGGTGGAGCCACCACCTGGCTAAAATTGGCAGGCATGGAAACACAGCTACAATAAAAGCCAAATGTTAAAATACACACTACAGTAAATCTTTTACAGCGTGATGGATGGCGGTCTCACTGGGGAGTCTTTTTCTATGTGGGTAAAACAATTAAATGCTCATAAAATGTACTGATCTTTAGTAAAATGCTTTCTCTCAAGGGGGAGGAGGCAAAATAAATTTTGATAGATGCTCAAAAAGTTCCGTGGGAAGTTTTAAGGATGGCTGAACTTAGGTTGGGTGTTTTGACTGACACCCGTGTGGGAGACCCACCCTTTGGAGAGGCTGACATGAGTCCTATAACTTAAGAGCCTTGGAGAATTAAAAGGTAACTTGAAAAAATAACCACCAAGAAAGGATAAAAAGTGATCTGATGACCTACATCCAAGTGGCAGGTAGCATAACACACCCATAAAAATTCACAGGCGACAAAATTTTTTCTTATAGAGGAAAAAGAGAGCAATTCCAAATGCTATATATGCAAAAAAAAAGAAGAAGAAAGAAAGAAAGAACCCAGTACATTCAAGGGGAGAGGGTTTAAAAAAAGTCTGTAATGACTGGCTATTTAATCAAGAATTCTCAAATCACAGGCAGTGTTAAGAGATCAATAAATAAGAAGAGAGTGGGTAACAGCAGACTCCTAGCTCAGGAGAGAAGTCAGTCAGTGCTGCCTGTATGTGGTCATTATCCGCACTGTGGTGAAGGAGAGCATCTGCAAATACAAATAATCATTCACTTTCCAGTCCAGACAGCACAGAATTAGATACTGGACCAAAGAGAAGAGCTGCTAACATTTCAGAGGGTTCAATAGAGCTTCTGGGATTTGACTTTGTTTTTCAAATCCCATTTTGCTTCCATCACACTGTAAGCCTCGTGTTAATAACAAACCCGACGCGACAGTGGACACAGGACACTGACAGAGGTGACACCACCGGCTATAAGACTGCTGTGGGGAGAAACAGGTCTCGTGAAAGTGTTTGAAGAGATTCCTGAGGAGGGGTGGGCAGCAGGGTGCTCTTCAGTAAGAGAGGCTATAGGTAGCGAGGGAGACAACAGAAATGCACTCTGAGTTTACATACAATCATCCGTTTGTAAAGTGAAATCCGATAGGACTGATACTTCTTAGGGTCATCTGCATATAATTCCTCAAAATACTGAAAAAACAGGCACAACGGATATTTGTTTTTCTCTGTGTCTCTGAGGGGAATGTGACCTCTCAGCAAAATCAATTTTAAAATATTTTACAACACAAATAATGACAGTAGATGTACTCAAAAGGCTGATTTGTCATTGGCCACTGCCTTCTGATCTTTCCAGGACAGAGGATTTGAATTCTATATGGATACACACATACACATCTATTTTCATGTGCTCAGAGGCTGTGGCTCAGGCGCCATCAGTTAGCCAGTTAAACAGAGCAACGGCCCATATTCCTCCAAGAAAGCTGGTTATTTCACTCCTTGGATCTGCTCACAAGTTGCTGTACTTTTTTTTCTGCAGCTAGCAGCAGTGACAAGGGTGAGAAAGGCAAATAAAATGGAAGTGAGAATCAGGGCAATGTTGGCACTCTTGCCTGAAGTTGGCAAGGCTGGTGAGAAGCTGTGTGTCTTCCTTCCCTCAAGGCAGCATGGGGGAGGCCTGTGGATCATGTTCACATGTGGAGGAAGAAAGGCCATCTTCATGTTTATGTCAGGAAGTAGGTGGGTATGTGGGTTATGCAGGGTAGAGTTTCCAAAAATACTAAGCGTGGGTCCATTGGGCTTTACTATTCTGCTCAAGTGTTTCCTAAAGAGATGTACAATTAAGACCGAGAAACTATATAATGGTTTTGAAAATTGGATTATTCCCTATACTTAACTTTGAAACCACTCTCCAGAATTAGTAGTCGGGGAGGTATGGGAAGCAGCTGACCTGCAGAGGGTTTTCTAAAACTCAGAGAAACTTATGAACGACACTCTACCCCACAGAATCTAAGAGCTTAATTTACTGTCGTATTAGCTATGAAAAACTGCCAAGAAAATTAATACTGCAGACAAGGTTGCAAAAGAAATGATTAATTGACTTAGCGAAACAATTGGGAATTTGCCATCCAGAAGCATCTCGATTTCACAGTTTCGCCTTCTATTTTAGAACAGTCATTTATAAGCACAGAATTTATACACTGATCAATTATTATAATTCAGTATATTTATCAATTCTCAGGCAGTAAAGCACTGTTAGTTTAACTTAAGCAACAATATAATTGAGAGTAATAAAATGACATTTCAAAAATATTCCATGATTCAAAACATTTTCCCCCACAAATTAGTGGTATTTCAGTCACTTTGGAAAGAATCTAACACTTGTCCTCACGTGCTTCTCCCATTTCCACAATGAACCCCCACATAGCAAGCTGCCTTCAGAGGGACAGACAGTGAAAAAGAAAACTTTGGGGCTTTATATCTAATTAATACAAAAGGTGGTTGAAGAGATGATACTAGTAAATGATCACTAATGGAGTTAATTATAGTAACTCAGACTGTTAAATCTTCAGGGAAAATCCAAACTGCTTTATTAAAGTTCATTAAAACCCTGAATTAAAAAAACAAAACAAAACAACTCAATACCACTTCTAAATAGCTTTTCTCAAAACCAGGCTAACACTACAATATAGATTTTATATAGGAATGTGGAATTATAACTTTTCAATGACTTTTAATGTAACAAATGTATCTATCAAACTTAAGTAGATTTACAAATCTGTAATAAAAGTTATTTTAGAAAATACTTCCTGTAAAAGAAAGAAAAAAAGGGAAGAAGAAATAACTTGGACTCTGGGCCAGCATTCAGAATCTGGCAAGGGGGAAAAAAAGTCTCATTCACTGCGCTTCTGTTAGAATAAAAAATGTATAAACTTAAATCCTAATGTCCCTCCACCCTGCCCTGGGAGCTCTGGCTAACATCAAGCAAAAGCCCTGCATCGTTCTGCCATCTCCCTTCCCTGGCCGTAACTGCAACCCCTGCCTGCCCGCTGGAGATGGGAGCAGGAAGGGCCTCGCTGGCTGCCTGGAAACCAAAGGTCCACAAAGCTTGTCCCCGGTCTCTACTGTGACCATCACAGAGCAAACCTCCTTGCAATGGCAGAGAATCTGCTACCAACGTGGAGGAAGCAGGTCACCTGAGTTCTCGAGGATGACAAAGCCCAGCACACAGTGCAGGGAGATCTCCGGAACCCTCCCAGACGTGCCCGAGCCTTCTGTCAGAAACATGACCTGTACACAACCTGTGCTTTTTTCGTTTCTACCCACATAATCACATCTTCCTTACTCTGTCTCTGCTGGAGAAGAAGGGTATCAAGTGTTGAGCAGCAAGTTTTTCCCAGCCCAAAGAGATGTGTTTGACCAAAAGGAAACTGGGACGGTCCCGCAGGGCCAGGCACCACCAACGGTGGGATGTGTGGCCCCAGCACCTCTGCTTACCAAGTTCTCATTGGTTAGCCTGGTGATCTCGTGCTGCAGGCTCGCCTCGATGCGGGCCTCTGGGGGCAGCTGCAGGTTCTGGGCCAGCAGCTGCTGCTGCCGGTTGTTCTCCTCCTTCAGGCTCTGGATCTCCCCGCGAAGGGCTTCTGCCTCGTTCTCGTGGCTCCTCTTCTGGGACTGCAGCTGGGATTCCAGGAGCCTGAGGAGAAGCCACACAGGTAGGAAAGGGAGATGACATGTGAGGCTCTGCTGGCTGGGTGTGAGGCATTAGGCTCATTCTCACGGGCAGGAAAAGCGGGGAATTTTTAGTGTTTGTGCAAACTTCTGACTTCGTTAAAGTCAAAAGGCTCAAACAAGGGCCAGCAATGGAAAGAAGTGAATTGCCCTCCTGTATCTTTCTGAATTGTGGACCATGCTACAAATATAACAATTCTCAAAAGCCCTAAGAGACAGTCAGGTTTAGGTTCTTTTGGAAAGTTTATAAGGAATGATGACAAACTAGCATTTAAGTTGGCAAAGACAGTACATTTGCCACAGAATAACTCTGCAGGGTAGAGGACAAGCAAGATTACAAAGTCCCAATCTGATTAAATATGTCTTTAAGAATTTCAGTGTTACTTATTTCAGGCAGAGGGTATGACCAGGGTCCCATTTCTACTTTCTACTCTTATCTCTGGAGGACAGAAAGGCTGGAGTGGGACTCTGAAATATATACAGATTTACCCAAATCCAGACAGATGATTCTGAAATTTCACATACATGTATTTTAAATTTGTCATTTTCTCTTTCCCCCATAAGCTTCCACATCAATAACAGAATCCTAACACAATGCGGTTTAAAACACAGATGCTCATAGGACAAACAAAGCAGTTATGGCTTCTCTCAGCAAGCACACAAGTCAGCCGTGCCTGTAAGCAAACCAGAGCGTCGGCCGCGAGAATACCAGGGAGAAACAGCATCCCGCCTTCACTGTGCACCCCACTTCTGTATTCACCCCCTTTCCAAACACAAAGCAAAGTTATTGTTAGGAATTAACTAACATGAAGAAAAGAAAGACGTTCTTTTATCCTTATCTCCTTTGTTATCAACTGCTGGGCAAAGCTACTGACGCCATGGCAAGTAAATGGTTAACAGCAGACTAAAAATATTTCAGAGATTATAAAATTCCAAGGGCACGTGAACTGAAAACACCACCGAGTTAATGACAATGGCTTGTGATTAGAACAAACAAAGCAGAATGAGGAGTCCCTTGAATAAACAGTTAAGTATTTTTAAAATTTAATCACTAACATGGTATTTTAATGAGATCTGAAAGATACAAATATCCTGAGAGCAGATGAGTGTCTGCGTTAGAAAGCTGTTGCTGTTCCAATTTTATTTGCTTTCCCCTAAACACATTTAACATGTTGAGTTCAGGTAATTATTTTCAACTTCCGCAATGCAGGAGACCCTCCTGATTTGTGGTTTCAAATGTCTGAGTTTCACAGTAATCACAGAGAATCCCAAATTAGGCGTGCAACACTGCTGCTGGGCAGCGCAGTGCTGTGCGTAAGGGCACAGGCTCACTGCCAAGGGTGCTCATGTTCTTGAGATTGGTCATTATTCCAAACAGGAAACCACTAAGTAATCAGTGTTAATCTCTCCCTGCAGTTAGGGCTCTCCTTGAAAGGTTTGGTTTGGTTTTGTTTTCCAACTCCTAGTGAGATATGCAGAAATTTCTGCATGTGAAGGGAAGACCCTTCACTCATGGGCAGCAATTCTTATATTCACTATCCATCCATTTCAGCTCTAATTGCATCGCTTAGTGGACAGAGTTTTTAAGAAGGTATTGGGCTAACTGAAATTCCCCCAGGAAGACAATTAAAGCAGAAGAAACATAGGAGTTAAAGTCAGAAGGCCACTGTTAGTAAGAAAAACAACAAGTTAATAACATTCCATTTTGAGGAGACAAATATAACCTGTTGGCTTGTTTTAAGCCTTCATAAACCAGCCACAGCTCTCCATCCTCATTCAACTCATGGCAGTCCATAGCAGGGAGTCTTCCACGCAAAGGGAACAACAATGCAAAACACAAGGGTACAGGATGGTCATGAGATGATGATGGTCAGGAGCAGCACATGGTATTCCAACTGAGTCAGCAAGACTGGGTTATTAATTACACATGGGTGTAAGACATTATCACAAAAATTACTTCTGGTTAATTTTTTAAAAAATGGGTAACATGTAACATCACATGTCAATGGATAGAAAGTAAAACAATAATCATGGAGCCAGAGCTACTTTTCCTACAGAATAAGAAATGACTGAAAAGGTGAGAAAGAGGTTCCGTTTTTAGCATTTTATTCAGCTAGCAAAGTGAACTTATACATTACATATTATCTTATTAGAGACCAAGATCAACCATAACAGTCATACACATACAGAATGAAAACTTCAGCGATTGTCCTCATGGGGTACTCAAAATTAAGTTCTAAGTATTCTGAGTAGGAACTTGTTTTTGCTTAATAAAATCTGCTTTCTTGCTTTTAAAACGGTCTTAAGAAATTCTTAAAGGAGTAACTTATAATTAAGAAGTTCTCAGCTTTTTGACACAACTGTTAAAAAGATTTTTTCACGTCAAAAATTAATGTTAAAATCTGGGGAAACTGCTTTTACACTATTATTTTTTTAAGATTATTTATTTTAGAGAGAGAGATAGTATGCTAGAGAGAAAGAGAGCACAAGTGAGGAGAGGGGTGGAAGGAGAGGGAGAAATAGACTTCCAACTGAGCAGGGAGCCTGAAACAGGACTCAATCCCAGGACCCTGGAAACATGACCTGAGCTGAAGGCAGACACTTAACCAACTGAGCCACCCAGGTGCCTCTGCTTTAATATGAAACATGTGACACATTTTATTAAAAGCATGTATAGCAGCCCCTGGGTGGCTCAGTTGGCTAAGCACCTGACTCTTGATTTTAGCTCAGGTCATGATCTCAAGATCATGAGATCATGAGATCATGAGTGGTGTCAGACTCCACGTTCTGCACTGGGCATGGATCCTGCTTAAGATTCTCTCTCTCCGGGCGCCTGGGTGGCTCAGTGGTTAAGCCGCTGCCTTTGGCTCAGGTCATGATCTCAGGGTCCTGGGATCCAGTCCCGCATCGGGCTCTCTACTCAGCGGGGAGCCTGCTTCCCTCTCTCTCTCTCTGCCTGCTCTCAGTCTACTTGTGAACTCTCTCTGTCAAATAAATAAATAAAATCTAAAAAAAAAAAAAAAAAAGATTCTCTCTCTCCTTCTGCCCCCAACCCTTACCCCACTCACTCTCACTCTCTTGTGCATACTCTCTCTTTTAAAAGTATGTATAAATAATAAATAATAATGACAAAGTTGATTACAGGTTTTTTTATACCTGGCGTATAAAAACATTTTTAAGTATCTATCATCAGACACATTCCACACCCTTCCACATGTATTACTTCATTTAGTTCTCCTAGTAACCCATTGTGTATTATTTGCCACATTGCAGAGGAAGACACTGAGGCTTAGAAATAAGATACCTTAGAGGCTACACACTGGTGAGTAGGAGAGACCAGGCCTATCTGACTCCAGAGCCCAGGCTTTTACTCTTCCTACTAGACTTTTGTTAATATGATGTGTACAGAAAGCACATTCCAGAGAATGTTCTCCTATTTACCATCTCCTCCTGGAGAGTTGATCTATTTTTATGGTCGCAAATGTATTATTATACACTGATGACTTCAAAATTTATATCTCAACCCACATAGCTCTCCAATTCCAGATCTAGATGTTTAACTGCCTAATGGGTTTCTCTCCTTAGATGTCTTCCTAGCTCCTTGAGTTCATTATTTATAAATCTACTGATCATCTCCACCCTGTGCCTCCCCACACTGCAGACCCAGGATCATGAAATGGTATTACCACATCCAACCAAGTATTCACCACAGACCCTCTAGGATTCTCTATCCCTCACTCACAAATCCAAGCCACAAGGCTTACCGATCTCATCTTAGGTATCTTATGTATCTCTCAAAGTGTCCCATTTCTCTCAATCTCAACAGCCACCAACCAAGTCAAGTCACTTAATTAGTCATTCAATTACAGTAAGAGCTTCCTAACTGGTCTTTATGCCTTCAACTGTGTTCTACTATAATCTATTCTCTAACATGAAAACCAAGGCCAGCTTTCTAAAATTCCAATATCATATCATTCTCCTACTTAAAACATTTCAACAACTTTGTCATTGGAGTGAAGTCCAAATTGTCTTGGTTACCTCCCCAACAGTCTACAAACTTTGTAGAGTTTACAGAGTTTGCATTTACCTTCCTTACTGCTATATTCCCAGTGTATGACATAGGGATGAGCATGAAACGGGTATGCAATCTATTATCTGGTGACTAAAGAGTAGAGTGCATGGATAGACAGGGTAATAGAGCTCTTTCTATACTAACACACTCTTAGATAGAAGATATGCTTATAATTTATATCATAAATTAAAATTTAAGGTTAATCAAATACTTTTTAAGCATTCTCCATTCTCACCCATAAAACAAGATAATAAGTACCTTACATGTTGCTTGGCAACATGTATTTCTGTACACCAGTCCTGATACTACACATCAGGAGACTTAGACCACACACTAACTACACAAATCCCCAAAACTGTCCTTGTCTGTGCTCATCATTGACTATGTTTTCTTAAGCATGTAGCCTGTAAGTTCAGAGTCTGAAGGCACGGAGGCTTGGTTGGGAAGTGGTTTGATAGGAAGACTGAAGGAATTCCAGAGATGAGCCACCACTTGGTGATCATCTCAGCTATAGAGAAAGTCTTCGATAAAGTTTCATCATTTAGGTGCACATCCTGCACCCTCAGTCAGCCTACCGAAGCTCTTAGGTGTACAGTGACTGAGCTAAGTGCCGTCTGTAACTTCACTCGTGTTTACAGTAAATAGGTTAAAACTAGGGTTAGGATTTTTTTCAGAACACCTTGGGAAATGTGACAAATACCTGATCTTAAATGTCAGGTCCCATCCTAGAAGTCATGGTACACTTAGAATGATATGGCCAACAGTGAGTTGATTTCAGATACTTCATTACTTCTTTCCTCACCAGATTTCATTACTGAAAGCTAAAGTTGTCCCTACCAATCGGGATTCACAAAAAACCAACCATCCTGAACAAAAAGTGGAAGTGACTACCCAAGACAGTTCGACAATGAGCAACTGGTTTTCTTCTCAAGATGGAGACTCTAAATATACAGAAATATAATCCCTTGATGTAAACAACATACCCCCTGACAACTCTCATCAATAATGCTACCTTATATTAAAAATGAAATTTTAATTGGGAATATGTTGGAAACCTTGAATTCCCTCTCAAGGTCAATGGATCTCTAATTAAGCAATACATAAACACTATGACTTAAAGAGGCTGGCTTAAAGCCTAGAGATATACATGATTATGATTAAACTAAAGTGAATAAAAAGAGAATGGACTTACCTGTTTGTTTCTTTCAAACCAATGTATGCTTGGGCTATTTCACCCTTATCTTTCATTTTTTGTACATCTTCCAAAAGTATTGTGGAATCTGTCATTGTGTTCTGAAGAGGAAAACAACACATTTCCACATTAACACAGTCAGCTCAAAATCTGGACCACAGATAACAATTTTTTTTCCTCCAGAATAGGGGGTTTTTGCATTCCTCCACATCTCTGTCCCACCAGAGCACCGGCCTAGCCCCCTGCAACTCCATGGGGTGGTTGGGCATAGGCAGTTAAGAGAAAGAGGCACCTTCAGTTTCTCCCTTGAAAATCCCTCCAGCTCTGCTATAAAGGTGGTGAGATTCTAGAGTACTATTGTCCTGTAAATAAAATCACTGATGTGCAGTGTGTGTTTTACATTATGTGAAATATATATCTATTTCAAATATGTATATATTCCATTAAGTAGTCCCTTGATGTCCTTGTCTGATAAGTGGTCTATGCTATTATAATATATATACTTCAATGTGTGTGCGTGTGTGTGTGTGCATCTATGTGTGTGTCTATATACACACAATATATGTATATATACTTTATATATAAAAATATATATATATTTCCAAGTATACACAAAGCATTAGAACAATAACTGGCTAAACCAAGCAACTATTGAATGAACAAAGAACAGAAGCTCTTCTTTCCACTACTTCCCATCTAGTTATAAAAAAACAAATGCCCCAGTAAAACACTGTAAAGTCTGACATAAAGCTCATTATTCAATTAAAAACTCAGTACAAAAAAGTAAATGATATGCTTTAGCAAAATTAGAAGTTTTTTCTCACATATTTAGATATATATGAACGGGAAGGATTTAGCTCCTTGTAAATATCTACCATCTGCCGTTATTCAACTCTTTCTTCGGTTACATTATAGCATGGCATATAAGTTTTTGAAATACATTTCTGGCAGGTCAGCATTACCAATGATTTTATATAAAAAGCACTTTTCTGCTAACATCTTTACTTCCTTTTTTTATTTTTCCTTTTTGGTCTAATTTGACAACCAACATAATTTCCAAATCTTGCTTCTACTCAGCTATTCTCTGTATTTCCCAAACCAGGGCAAGAACAGACTAAGCACTACTGCTCGATAGCCTCTAGAGAATAATACATGTTAGAACCCAAGAGTCCATTCTATTTGTCTAAATAGTATATGTCTGATCTGGTAGTCAATGTTTGTTCCAAAGGCAGATTTCACAATGAACTTAATAGAATATACTTCAAAAAACATGATCTTACAGAGCAGTTATAAGGTAAGTTCAAGAACAGTTCTTGATAAGAATATACTTCAAAAAAAAATCCTACTTTTCTCCTTACAGTGTCTTTTTGTGAGCTTATAAATGCATCCTCAGAGAAGACCAAATATAATCTAATAAAAGCTATTGACAAGAGCTTATATTTTACTGAATTTTAAAAATCTTTCCCTAGACACCACACGAAGCATTTCTTTAGCTACAATTTATATATATTTTAGTATGGCTTTCATAGAAAATATTTTTTCTTTCTATAAAAGAGAATTTTTCTATTCTACAAAGGACCAAACTCAGATTTTTAACATCTAAATAGCAACTCTCAAAGACCCAGTCCCTATATTAAATAATGCTGTATGTGTTTTCTGATATCTGAAGACCTACATGATGTACTTTTGAACTTTCAATAAATTAGGTAACTTGATCCTATATTAACTAATCTAAAGGAAAGATGAGCTTCTTGATATGCTGTTTTCCTGATGGTAAGCAGCCAACTATTTCCCCTTTTTGCCTACCCTACCTAACTGGTGGTTGGGGCATGGGATCAGACATGGACCACCAGCACTAGGACATTCCTAACTCTCAGCTGAAAGTCTGTCTCCCCCAAGCCAGTGACCAGAAGTTTAGAAACGGTTGCACCATGTAGGAAAATCCTACCCCTTCCAGGGAGGCTGTTCTCTACTCCTGAGGCTCCTTCTCACCCTTGGCCAACAAATTCACAGCTGCTCTACAAAAGTGTGGGACAGCTATGCTTTTGGGTGTGCTCCAAGTTAAGGGACTCTTATCCTGGGCCCCCATGTTTGTGGATGGCCTACCATTACTGCTAGAGTGGGTCAGAGAACTGACTATGAATTAGAAATCATGGAGATCTCCCTGTGATCCAAACTGAAACCTACTACACCCATTATTTTTCCACTGCCACAGAGAGGGCTCAAATAGGAAATCAACTTGTAATATCAAAATAGACTTGGTGGCCAGAAGCATCAATCGCATTATTTTGGGTGAATACTTATAAACTAAAGTTTAGGATTACAAAGAAGTATTTACTAATTTTTTTTTTGAAAATTTTATAATTACCTTGTCATCCTGAAAATCACAAGTCAGCAAGCACAAAAAACAAATGGAGAAAATAATAAACCTTTAGTTCCATAAATAAACCATCAATGAGAAAGAAAAGCAAACTATAAGAACCCCAAAATTAGCATTCATGGAACCAGCATATGGTAGACATTAATATAAATATTTATGTGATAATTCTTAATTTTCAAGAACAAGTGCTTGAAATTCTTTTTGAGTTGTTTTGGTTTTTCCAATTTTTGAGTATGTGAGAAAATGACCCTCCTGCTAACATATATGGGTAAAATTATTATGCTAGGTGTGTGAGAGTTACAATTAAGCTCTGATAGGAGGTCATTTGTCCCAGTGAAGCCTTCCAGAATACTCAGAGAGGCAGGGTAGATGAACTAGATTGGCTGGGCTGGATTAACACCTACCTCACTGGGCGTCACTCACTAGTGCCCTGCAAAGGAGTTGTGCAAGGATGAGTGTCTTGGACTAGAAGCTGAGTAGGAGAGCCTTGGGTTTGAAAGGTCTCCATCTGTGTCATGGGCCTTTTTCTTAGCAAAGAACAAGTTGGAGAGCAGGGGTGTTGGTGAGACAGGACCAGTCCATTTTAGGGACTAGAGACCAGCTAGTTGTGAGCTGGGTGAGTGAGAACATGTGATACCAGAGCTATGTGCTCTGTTAGCTGGATTGTTTTTATGCCCCTTGGTTCATTTTTCTTTTCCTTTCCCTTAACTTTAACTCAAGTTTCTTGTGAGAATACTACTTTGTCACAAGGGAACCAGAAAAAGGAATGGTGAGTTTGGGACTCTGCTCCAGCTGGTATGCAGACAGAGTCTTTGATCTCAAGGCCCAACCACAGTGGTAGTCATGGGAACCAAACTGAGACAGTCTTGGGGAAGGAGACACATACAGGGCCAGGCCAAGGAGAGATTCTCCTTTCAGAATCTTCTCATTTCAGACTGAATGGGTTTGAGATTTGTTTTAAAATAAAAAAGTCCATTCCTTTATGTAACTCCACTAATTCCTGGGATGTTTTTTCCCTTTCAAGCTTAGTCACAAATATCTTGTTTTCAGAATTTGATATTTTCTGGATCAGTGTTGATCTCAGATATGAGCTGCTGTTCTCAAATCCAAATGTTGCACGCAGTTTCAGCATTTTAACCACAGGCAGAACTACCATTTCCAAGAGAAGTACTCTCAGATCTTCTAGTTCATTAGGTATCATAGTCATTTTTTATATGGTATGTCATGCAGTTGGGATACTTGATTGTCTAATTCTTGGTAACACTTTGTTTGCTGCATGAACATGGGCAGGGACACAGGCCAGGCTTTAAGATGATTACCCAGAGTCCCTCTGATGGCAAATGACAAAAAGGCCCATTTTTTACTAATACATGACAGTGTATTAGTCTCATACCTGAGTGCAGGAAGGACTTTGGAGGGACATCTCTACCTTCTGGCATGGGTTCCTTTCTGTTGAATCACTACACACAGACCCTCCCCAATTGGGTTAGATCCCCATTTTAGGCAGAACTCCCTAAAGTCAGCAGAAACCATCTCCATGAAACTTCTACTCATTGATCTCACTTCTAACCATTTTATATGTTATCTTTCCAGTTAAATGGACTATTTTCAACAAGTAATTTTAAAGTTATATTTAATGCCTTCCCACAGCAAGACAATTTATGGATATTTATACTTAACAGTATTTTGCTTTTTTAAAAAAGTTTATGTATTTGATTTATTCATTTAAGTAATCTGTACACCTAATGTGGGGCTTGAACTCATGAACCCAAGATCAAGAATCACATGCTCTTCTGACTGAGCCGGCCAGTAACCCTGAATTTTACTTTCTTAAAAAAAAAAGATTTATCGGGCGCCTGGGTGGCTCAGTGGGTTAAGCCGCTGCCTTCGGCTCGGGTCATGATCTCAGGGTCCTGGGATCGAGTCCAGCATCGGGCTCTCTGCTCAGCAGGGGCCTGCTTCCTTTCCTTCCCCTCTCTCTGCCTGCCTCTCTGCCTACTGTGATCTCTCTGTCAAATAAATAAATAAAAAAAAAAATCTTTAAAAAACAAAAAAAAAAGATTTATTTATTTATTTGTTTGTTTGTTTGACAAAGAGAGAGAGACACACAGTTAAGAGAAGGAACAGAAGTAGGGAAAGTGGGAGAGGGAGAAGCAGGCTTTCTGCCTAGCAGAGAGCCCAATTCGGGGCTCAATCCCAGGACCCTGGGACCATGACCTGAGCCAAAGGCAGATGCTTAACGACTGAGTCAGCCAGGCGTCCCCCGAATTTTATTCCTGATGAAAATTTATCATGGCCAGAGTACTACTTAAAGATTAATTTTAAAAGCCCTTTGCTCATGAGTGAGATGTAACACTTGGAAGATCATCTGGGATTTCATTTATTTTTTGCTCACTGTAATTGGCATTTGCAACAGTTTTAAAGCAACATTGAGATTGTTTTTTAATGACAATATCCTTTAGACTAAACGCTAATTAGACTAAAAATGCTCGGTTTGCTTCATTATAAATTGGAGGGAAAGGATAAAAAGAAAGAGGCCAGTCCCCAGACACTCACTTTGGTTACTTGCTCGTGCTTACCTTGGGTTGGATGGCCTCCTTCTGGCTCACCAGCTGAGACCTCAAGATGAGGACTTCCTCCTTGCGGACATCAAGCTCCTCACTCACGGAGGTCAGCTGCTCCATGAGGACACGGTAAGCTGGTGCGCCTGGAGCAGTCACCTCTGGGGCACTTTTCTCACTAAGGGCCTTGCGTAGCTCATTTAGCTCATTTTTCAGTTTTTTATTTTCTGATTCCAGCTCTTGACGCTGTATGAAGAGACAAAGAATAGTTCACTGCTGTTATCCTCAGCTTTACATTGAAATACTCAAGATGCCCTCAAGATGGTAGAGCTGTGCTGGAAAAGACTGTCCGAGGTACCGTGGTGAACGGCTTCCCAGGCTGTAATGAGAACCCTGTTCTGCAAATTAAGAAAGCTGACATCAGGTGCCATTGAGCAAGGTGAATGGCAGTTTGCTCATCAACCCAAATTCCAGAGTCACATTTATTTCAGGCTTGCCTTGGGTGTGGTCACAGGCCTGGAGGGATTGCTGAGTCCCCAGGGGGAAGTTCAGCCCAGTCCTCAGAAGCCCAGGTTTTGTTTGCAGGTAAATATAAGGGCAAGTATGAGAGTTCAGCTAGTCAAGTGGTTTCTGCTGAATGGCTCAAATGAGCAGAACCCTGAAATCTTGAGTAGCATCCTTTTATTTCCTTTGTAAAACAGAATGGAAAGACCACTGAAATCTTGGACTTGTAACTTTGAATAAAAAAATTACCATATCATTAAACTAATACCATTCCATTTAGTGTTTTGATGACAACCAGTGTATTTTTCAAACCACTCTGACATGTGTATGAAAGGTTTGTGAAGCTGCTGGCAGAAGTCATCTTGGGAGGGGGGAGGAAAGGACAGGCTCCTGTGTCATCCAGATGGCCATACTTATCCTTCCCCTCCATACTTTCACATTCTACCAGCCATCCTCCTGTCACCGGTTCACACTGCCCTCCGTACACTCTGCTCAAACAGTGGCAATGGGAACCCAGAATAGAGTTCTGACCCCAAAATGCAAATACTCAGGGTACTGGCTGGGGAAGGCTGAAGCAGGCAGGCATTTGCAAGCTCCGTGCTATCTCGTTCAGCACATTCCACAAGGCCTTGTGGTAGCAGAAGTGAGACACTTCTACATATAAAAGATAAAATATTTTATTGTTTCTTAACAGAGAAACCACCTTGGGTTTAGAGCACCATACCAGAACTCTCAACAGTTCTATCTGTAGTTTCTTTTTCTAGTGTAAGAATATATAATCCTTTCTTTCATGAAGTAATCTATTCTTATGTGAAAATAAAGGATCCTTCCTTTCGCCAGTCTCCCACCAACTAGTAATCCGATTTGTATCAAACACTTCTGCAACAGAAAACATGAACGTCATTACTTGGACACTGAGCTCCTATGTAGGGTTCCCCAAACTTTTAAGTGCAGCAGACTCACCTGGAGGGCAGATTGTGTGGCCCAACCCCCAGAGTTTCTGATTCAAGAAGTCTGGTATAAGGCCCAAAAATGTGCATTTCCAGTAAGTTACCAGGAGATGTTGATGCTGCTGGCCCAGGGACCACATTCTGAGAAATACTGAGCTAATACCTGGGAGCTCTGACTTGCCCCCCACCCCCAATCTGGGCTTCAATTTTTAACATGTCTTTATTTGTCCATTTTTGTGTGAGACTGGCAGATGGGAAAGTGCTGGAGATAACAATACTACTCCCATTCTGTTGGCCTGTGCCATTCCATTCCATCTGATCCTTGTCTTGTATGACCCACAGCATGAGCCGCTCCTCTAGACAAAGGGTACAAAAGGCAAGAGAGAGACAGAATACAAGAGATGACCCTTTGCTGCTACTCTTTTCTTTCTCTGCAAGCATAATCACTACCTAAGCAGTACTTTTATTGAAGGAACAACAAACTTATTCATGTTATAATTTAGAGAGGGTGAAGGGCTCATCAGGGTATTTAAAAATAGTATTTGGGGGGTAAAAATTGATTTTCAAACAAATGACGATAGGAACTTAGGGTGTTTAGAAAGTTTCCTTCTGTCTGGAGACCTAGATTCAAGACCAGACTCTACAAGTTGATAGTAAATCTCTTAACTGTTCTAAGCCTCAGTTTAATAATATTTAAAAAGGAAATAACTTATCTCACAAGTTGTGACAATGACTAAATAAGATAAGGTGTAGGAAAAACTTTTCAAACTGTAAAGTAAATATGACATATTATTAGTCAAGTGTTTACTAAATTTATTAAATGAAGAGTTCTATCTTCAAGGGAAGGGGTTGATAAAGGAACTGTAGGTTGGAGAGCATGGAGAACAGGCATTCTCTATACCAATGCCACTCGGCCTCAAAAGGAAGCAATAATCAGCAGTTCCAGACCATGGGAAGGGGCAAATCCACAGACGACAGGGTCCTATTAATGTAAATTATGTTCCATGTCACACTATTAGGAAACAATGTATCAGGACTAGACTTGAAGTAATATTACTGAAAAAAAAAATAATACAAACATCCTCACAACAGTTCAGCGGGACCATAGGAATTCTTAAATACACATAAGTGCTTTAAAATAATGAGTTTCCTTACACTATTTTGTGGCTTTTCTAACTCTTAGGTTTGGTTATAATCATAAACCTCACTGTAGTTTTCTAGCTGTTCTAGACTATAGTTTGCAAAAGAAGAAAACAGTAAAAAATAAACACAAGCAGAAGATGTCTGAAAAAGATAAATTTAAAACTAATAATTTAATTAACAACCTAGAAAACTTTTAAAGCTGGAGGTGTCTTGCTAGCTGATAACCTGATAGCTCAAACTTCACAGGGCTCAAAACGTTCTAATTCTGGAGAGCAAAGGAAGAAGCCTAGTAAAGAACAATCTATCCTGATTTTATTTTTATTTATTTATATTTTAAAGTAAACTCTACGCCCACTGTGAGGCTTGAACTTACCACCCTAAGATCAAGAGTCACACGCCTTACCAACTGAGCCTGCGAGGTGCCCACAACCTACTCTGTACCCAGGAATGGGCTCTTGTTTGTTTGGTACCTCAACTCTTGGGTTACTCAAGATGCTTTGTATTCCAGGAACTCCTGTTCCTTCCTAATCAGAGTCTTTCCCATGTTCAGCTACTCTGGGACACACAGTACCACCTAGACAGCCTTTGCCTTCAACCATTAAGGAGACAATTCTCTACTTTCATCTTTCTCCTCTCAAAAGTTGCTAAAAAATAAGTTAGAATACATCTCACTCTAATACCTAGCAAACTAACACCTAGCTATCTTTCTCTATAACTACATAGTTTCAGTGGGGTTTGGTGGTTAGAGTATGCTCTAAACATATGTGCCAAAGATATTTATGTTCATATCCTGCTCCTGTCAGTTTCTAGTGGGGTGATCTTAGGGAAGTTACTTGTATCTCTTAACCTCAATTTCCTTATCTGTAAAACGAGAACTAAAATACTGACTTGCAGGATAACTGTAAGAATTAGAGCTAGGTTGCCGGGGGGAGGGATATAGGGAGAGGGTGGTTGGGTTATGGACATTGAGGATAGTATGTGCTATGGTGAGTGCTGTGAAGTGTGTAAGCCTGACAATTCACAGACCTGTATCCCTGGGGCTAATAATACATTATATGGTAATTTAAAAAAAAGAATTAGAGCTGATATGTACAGTAAAGGCATTTAAAAAAATGATGAGCATAATGATCACAGCCAACATTTTCTGGGTACCTACTACATGCTGGGCATTATTCTAAGCAGTTTATATGAAATACTTTATATAATCCTTATGACAGTCTTATAAACAGTATCATTATCCCCATTTCATAGATGAGAAAACTGGGGCACAGAAAAGATACATAACTTGCTTACAGCCATATAATGGCAGATCTAGCATCTGAACCCAGGCAGTCTGTCACTAGAAGCAACGTCCTTTACTACGTTCTATAGCCTCAAATGGTGGCCACTGCTTCTGTTTCTGCTTAGACTGAACTCATGCTTATATGGAAGAGATTCTACAAAAAGAAACAACACAAGCCTAGAAGTAATGCCTGAATAAGGGTGAAGCTAGAACCTTGAGTGCCCTTAAGGATGTTCTCTGTGAAAAAGAGAAACTCTGAGCAGGTTGCTTGCTAAAACAAGATATTTGAGGCCTTGGGCAGAAACTTCAATTACCTTGAGTGACTCATATTCCAGTTCTGCACCTCTAATTTGTGGTCTTTCTTCTTCCTAGGGAAAGCGTAGAGTTAAAAACTTTATAAGTAAGTAGTTATACTTCAATCGTCACTTTTTTAAAAAAGATTTTACTTATCTATTTATTTATTTAACATTGAGAGAGAGAGATCACAAGTAGGCAGAGAGGCAGGCAGAGGGAGAGGGGTAAGCAGGATCCCCGCTGAGCTGGCATCCCAATGCGGGGCTCGATCCCAGGACCCCGAGATCATGACATGAGCTGAAGGCAGAGGCTTAACCTACTGAGCCACCCAGCCGCCCCTGTCACATTTTCACTCAGAATATTTCTTTGCTTTGCAGAATACAGTGAGGAGAATTTAGCCCTGGCAACAACGAATCAAATGCTTCGTGGATAAAGGCTGAGCTGCAGGAAAAGCCACGCCCAGAGCTGAGTCTGCAGGTGGTCGTGGGGTGGGGCTTCGCTCACCTTGGCTTTGCTGCGCAGCACCTGCTCCTCCTTCCGGTCCAGCTCATCCTGCATCACCTGCTTCTCCTGCTCCAGCTCTGTGACCCTCTTCTGAAGCTTGAGGAACAGTGACATGTCCAGAGGTACCTTCTTCTCACTTGGCTCCTAAACCCCAGAAATCAGAAGATGGTCAAGCCAATGCGGAAATAATGACCAGTGCAATAGAAAGTCAGGCTAGCTTACGGAAGAAATATACATGGCCAAAGAATGACATGTCCACACGCACAGCTAATGAGTAGAGGTATGCAAATTAAACAGTGAGGTGCTACTTTTTCCCTGTCAGATTGGCAAAAATCAATAGTGCCATGTGTAAGTAACAGTGTCTTATATAATACATGTGGAGGTATAAGTAGGCCTTTTAAAAGGGCAAGTTAGCTGTATTTATTAAAATTTAGAAGTGTATACCCTTTAATCTAACAATACACATTTAAGAACTATCCTACAAAAATTCTTACATAAGTACACAAGAATGTATGGGAAAAGATGTTCACTGCAGCATTTTTTATAATTGTAAAAAACTGGAAAAAACCCACGTCAGTCAATAGAAGAGTGCTTAAACTATAGTATAATCAAAATAAAATTTTTTATAGCTGTTAAAAATGGAAGTAGATATATATGAGTGGATAAATATGACCTAGATAAAATTATTAAGTGGAATACACAAGTTTCTAGCCACTATTTATATAATGATATTATTTTTGTTAAAAAAAAATCAAATGAAAAAATAATGAATACTGTTTTTCTGAAAATAAATAAATTGGAAAAAAAATCAAATGCACGTGACTTCTTAAAAATTTTTTTTAGGGCGCCTGGGTGGCTCAGTGGTTAAGCCGCTGCCTTCGGCTCAGGTCATGATCTCAGGGTCCTGGGATCGAGTCCCGCGTCGGGCTCTCTGCTCAGTAGGGAGCCTGCTTCCTCCTCTCTCTCTCTCTGCCTGCCTCTCTGCCTACTTGTGATTTCTCTCTGTCAAGTAAATAAATAAAATCTTTAAAAAAAAAAATTAAAAAAAAAATTTTTTTTAAAGACCTTATTTATTATTTGACAGAGAGAGAGCAGAAGCAGGGGAGCAGCAGGCAGAGGAAGATGCAGAAGCAGACTTCCCACTGAGCAGGGAGCCCAACCCGGGGCTCGATCCCAGCACCCTGGGATCATGACCTGAGCCAAAGGCAGTGACTTAACCAACTAAGCCACCCAAATGTCCCTGCACATGACAGTTAAATATACCTAGAACATGGCATACAGAAATCTAGAGGCCATCGGTGGTTATCTTGGGGGAATGGGAGATACTATGGGAAAGTTTCATTTTCTCCTTTACACATTCTATATTTGAATTGTTTACAATGAGCATGGACTACTTTTCTATTCAAGAAAAATAATTTTTGAAATGGTGAAGTGCCAGCATAAATATATTGAGATCACAGAGAAGAAACTGGAAAACTAAAACATTAATAAATGTTAATAAAGTGAAAGATAACCTAAGAGCATCTGAAAAGTATGTCAGTTGCTTCTAGAACAGAATCACAGTGAGAGCTACTAGTGTAAATAAAGATAGACTAATTAAAGCTGAATAAATGGAAAGAGTAACCACCATCATGGAAGTTCTGAGACTGCCAAAAGTGTTCTACCTTGTTGACTTCGGATTTGAACTTTTATGAGGTAAGAAGAGAATTGTGTCATTAGATTTAATGGAGATGATAAAGAGTCTCTTTGTTTTAGTTAGAAAGAGAGAGAACTAACAATAACTTAATTAGATGGACAAAGTATATATATATTTTTAACATGTTACTTATTTTTCAGAAAAAAAGAGAAAGAGAACAAGAGTATGAGCAGGAGGACCCGCAGGCAGAGGGAGAAGCAGCTTCACCATTGAGAAAGGAGCTGGATGCAGGACTCAATCCCAGGACCCTGGGATCATGACCTAGGTGGAAGGCAGACACTTAACCAACTGAACCACCTAGGTGTCCCAGTCAAAGTATAATTCTTAACTGATTAGTGTGTCTTATACATCAAATTGTCAATTTTTTAAAAGACTTTATTCAGATACAAAAGCAAAATAAACTTTTTTTTCTTTTTAAGAGAGGGGAGGAGGAACGGCAGAGGGGGAGAAAGAGAGGGAATCTTAAGCAGGCTCCATATCCAATGTGGAGCCCAAATGTGGGGCCCAATCTCACAACTTTGATATCATGACCTGAGCTGAAATCAAGAGTTGGACACTTAACCAACTGAGCCACCCAGGCAGCCCCCAAAATAAGCTTTTACAGAAAGTTTAGGAAATAAGTACAAAGAAGAAAAATAAAACCATAATCACTTCTCCAGAGAAAACTTATAATTTTTGTCAAGTCTTTTTTCTATAGATTTAAGTAATTGGAATATTTTCATTATAATTTTGTATTGTTTTTTAAATTTGGCATTGTACCACCAATGTTTTCCAAATTTATGATGTATTTGAAACATAATTTTTTTAAAAGATTTTATTTATTTATCAGAGAGACAGCGAGCATAGGTAGACAGAATGGCAGGCAGAGGCAGAGGGAGAAGCAGGCTACCTGCCGAGCAAGGAGCCCGATGTGGGACTCGATCCCAGGACGCTGGGATCATGACCTGAGCCGAAGGCAGCTGCTTAACCAACTGAGCCACCCAGGCGTCCCTGAAACCATAATTTTTAATAGCTATAGTAACATGCGCACCATCATTTGCTTAGCTATTACCTATCTTACCGATGGACACTGAAGTTGTTTCTTATTTTTTGCTATTGAAATACACTAAAATAAATATCCTAGTGACAAATACCTAAATATTAATGTTTTTAAGTCTGCTAAATTAGTTTATACTTCCATCAAGCAACTACCACCTTGCCTACAACAACGACTGTTATGTTTTTAAATGGCTTAATTGATAGACCAAAAGTATATTTAATTATAGTTTTAATTTTTTTTTTAATTAAAAAAAAATGCCACGAGAGGAGTGGAGACGGGCACAGCTTGCTGGGCAAAACAGCAGCAGCCCTCGGCTGGCCAAGCGCACGGTCACTCACACGCCCCACCAAGTCCTGTCCACACACACCCCTGGCACGACGCGCGCCAGGGGACGACGAGGCGCCCGCACCCACATAGAGGGGGGCGGGTTGGGCCTCCCTTACCGGCTCCACCACCCGCTCTTCGGACACACCACCGACAGCGGCAGCCCGAGGGGGTCGCTGGGAATGGGAAACGACGCCACCGCTCGGCCTCAGGCACCTGAAACAACCTGGAACGCTCCAGGGGCACCACAGAGGGCCAGGCACCACGCACTCAGCACGCCCAGGTGGTGAGCAGCGCGGCATGGGGACAGCCCTCCCCGCCACGGGGAGGGCCGCTCACTCCACAAGACGCCAAGAGAGGCAAATGAAAGTGTCCGCTGCGTCAGAGGGCCCCACGCCCACCGGCGCCCTGAGGCGGAAACCGTGGGAAAGTAGAGTCGGGCCGGAGCCCACACACCCCCCCCCGCACCCTTCCCCCCTACACCACCCACGACAGCGGGGGGCAGAAGAGGAGGAGCGAGGGACCCGCGGGCAGAGCGAGAAGCACGGTCCCATTCACCATGAATGTCCGTCCCTCGTCTGACGTGGCTTAGGCCCGGCCCGGGAGAACACGACATCACCACATCCATCAGCAAATATAGTTTTAATTTACATTTCTTTGCCTTTTATTGAGGTTGAATTCTTTTTTTTATATATTTATTAACTATCTTTAGGGTTTTTTTTTTTTAAGATTTTTATTTATTTATTTGACAGAGAGCGAGAGTGGGAACACAAGCAGGGGGAGTGGGAAAGGGTGAAGCAGGCTTCCTGCTGAGCATTGAGCCGGATGCAGGGCTCAGTCCCAGAACTCTGGGATCATTACCTGAGCGAAGGCAAAAGCTTAATGACTGAGCCACCCAGGAGCCTAGCTATCTTTTGTGAATTCTTAGGAGTGCCGAATTAAATGTTACTCTAGTTTTAAGAAAATATTGAAGAAGAATCAGTTAAACTAAGAAGTGGGGCATTTATCTGTAGGATATCATTTACCCACAGACTAGTTAGACCTTGACTTTTTCTAACTATCCAGTCCTATAATGTTCAAGAATAAGAAAAAGTTTAAATATATGATCTTCTACATAGAGTCTTTCCTGATTACTGTGTGGTAACTAATATGACATTAAAAAAAAAAAAAAAAAGAAAAAAGTCTGTCCTGACTGACAGAACAGACATAATATCCTGCCTGAATGTGAAATTACTATAGATTTTCATTTCTATAAAAACTCATTTCTATAATCCCACAAATACTTGTATTTTAGCTTATTTACAATGTAAACATTCCATTCATGTGTTTTTAATGTTTGTTCATCCATTAATGATGAATATGTCCCTGAAAATTTTAATTACTTTATCTTTCTTTACACTGTAATATAAGACTTCACCTCCTAACTTCCTTCATTGTACTTAAGATATCATCATTTGGGAATCATCCCTATCAATCTTGAATGGGCATTTTTGTTTAAAAGGAATCTTCTCATTTAAATGGATCAGGGTGGGGCGCCTGCATGGCTTGGTAGTTTAAATGTCCAACTCTTGATTTTGGCTTAGATCATGAGATCTCAGGGTTGTGAGATTGAGCTGGGGTGTTGGGCTCCATGTTGGCTGTGGAGCCTGATTATGGTTCTTTCTCTCTCTCCCTCTTCCCCTCACCCTGCCCAGACTGGTGCTCACTCATTTTCTCTCTAAAAAAGAAAAAAAATTTTTTTCTTAAATTTAAAAATGGGATGGGGTAACTTTTTAGATATTAGCAAATACTGCATAAAGAATTAGTTGATTACTAGATAAAAACAAAATTCTACAGAGATGGAAGAATAAAAAAAAATATTATCTGACAACTGCAAAATTGCTTAGGCATAAGGACTGGTAACAATTTAAGAGTGCTTTGCACGGTGTCCATTCTTATCTGTAATGATGTATCTAGTCAGAGAGATAGCATTGGTCTTCTCTGTGCCACATGAGCAAGAAGGAAGATAGGACCATCTGGCTCAAAGAAGTTTCTGGGGTTTTGCTTTCCTTTCCTTCCTTAGAAGGGACTTTATTGGGGCACCTGGATCAGTGGGTTAAGCCTCTGCCTTTAGCCCAGGTCATGATCTCAGGGTTCTGGGATCAAGCCCCACATTGGGCTCTCTGCTCAGCAGGGAGCCTGATTTCCTCCCTAACCCGCCCCCCACTGTCTGCCTCTCTGTCAACTTGTGATCTCTCTGTCAAATAAATTAATTAAGTCTTTAAAAAAAAAAAAAAAGAAGAAGAAGGGACTTTATCATCCAGTCCTTTTCTAAGAGAGTGAAGCTTTGAAACTGACCTAAAAAATCCTGGTCTCTCATCTGAGGAAAAGCCAGAAGACAAGAGAATGTATTCACAAAATTACCAGCATAGGTCTGCAGTCTTTCTGGAATTACTGTTAACAACAGCTGAGGAGGTTGTGGTGACCCTTTCCCTGGCTTTCATGGATGTGAGGAAGCTCAGGGGCAGAAGCAGAGCTGCGATAATGAGCTGATGGCTACTAAGAAAGGTGCATGACAGAGCAGAGAGAAGCAAAGCTTTCAAAAGAATGCTTGGACCCTGAGGTGCTGTGGGCATGGGAGGGCTGCACAGCAGGTGGAGCTGGCAGGTGACTTCTCCAGACGGAAACAGCCATGCAGGTGCCAGTGTGACTTGTGAACAACAAATCACAGGTTTGGCAAAGCTAGAAAGACATCAGTTCTTTTTTCTATCCAATTTTGCTGTTATTACATGTCTGAGGTTGGAATTCTGTGTTTCAAAACAGTCTGAAAAACTCCTATTTTAAATTTTAAAAAAAATCAACTCATAACCAAGAGGAAGCCCATTATTTTCCTGGCACCAGAGTCTGAAGGAGCTACTTGGGAATACTACATAAAGTAAGAGGTGCTCCTTTACTTCGTTAGGGGCAATCTGTAAACCTGGCTGTTGCAGAAGCACTTGCAGGGAGAAACACAAACCTGGAAGTCAAAAGGAATCAGAACTGCAAGTTCACAGCCATTGTCTTAGTCTGATACTCCTCTCCCACCCAACTTCCCTTCTGATCATCAATTTCTCTTTTTCTATTACCAGTTTTACAGATTTTTATCTTTCTGGTCCTAACCACACCCAATCAAAATTATAGGACAATCTCTGGAAACCTGTTTATTAGAACAAAAACATGGATTTATTGGACACTTACTATGTATCAAACACTGTTATATGTACTTTATAGGAATTAGCTCGATCTTCAAAACACCACTCTGAAGTCAGATAATAATCATAGCCTCTCACTTCACAGACGAGGAAACTGAGGCACAGAGCGAATGAGGCTCTGGCTATGGACTCAGTTCCAAGGACGAAAGTTATTATAGTCTGTCCAGTGGCCAAGACAACCCTTCTAACCAGAGCCGGCCACATTTCAGACACATGCACTTAGTCACAAGGAGGAAAATGACTGGTTTAAGTGAAAAGCCTTTCCCATTCCTGAGAGACTTCCAGGTGTATGACCCACTGCTGATGGTTAGTGCATGTGAAGGACAATACACAACACTCCAGACCTGCCTGCGCCCTCGCACAGTTCATTCTTCATTATTCAAAACAGATGAGCAAGATACTGAATCCCACTCTAAGCTCTCTCTCTTTTTTTTAAGTAGTTTCTTCGCCCAGAGTGGGACCCATCAAGGGGCTTAAACCACAATCTTGAGATAATACCTAAGCAGAGATCAAGTGTTGGATGTTTAACCAACTAAGTCACCCAGGTGCCCCTAAACTAACTCTTAATTTGAGAAAAGTCAGCAGAAATACAGGTGAGAATTAGAAACAAGAAGGTTAACTCTCCCCTCAAATCTAAGAATTTGGACAAACTTGAAAAGAGTAGAGACACTGACAAATACACTTACTAGTAAAAATTAGGTAAAGCACAGAAGAGTTTTTGATGTTGAAAACGTAATGTCCTCAATCAAACCTATGAATAAGTCTCTTTGTCCTGATTTTAATACAAAATAACCTGCAGCGGACATAGCCCGTTCTGCCACAGCTTTCCGGGCCCTAGCAGGAGCTGCTCAAGCTGTGTTACACGGGCACCGACAATATGTAGACATGCTTCCCTCGGATTGCTGGGAGTGAGTATCCCATGAAGACCTACTGGATGCAATCCTAAAACTGTTAGATCCACTGGAGGCTCTAAATTCACTAGAGGTTGTAATTCTGAAACCTTCAAAGTCTAACTTTGTGGTGGTCTCCAAAGATGGTCACCAGGGATGGCTCTCAATGCAAATGTCTTTTCACCTATCAAGAAATGAGGTCTACCCCCTTTCCACGGAGTCTGGGATGGCCTGGTAATTTGCTATGACCTAGAATGTGGCAGAACTGACACAGAGCTGGTTCTGGGCCTGGCCCCACAAGACCTGGCATTTTTTGCTCTTACACTGTCTGAGTGCATTCACCATGCCACTGAACAGAGAAGTTGCTTGCAGAGACCCAAGGTCCTCTTCCTTGGGCTGAGATACAGGGAGGCGCATCCCATGTGCAGCAGGAGAACCTCCCAGTCAGAATTCAGAATGTGAACATGAATAAATTGCTGTGGTTTGAAACCACTGAAGTTTGGGATGGTTTGTTACGCAGCAGTGAATGACTGGCACCTCCATCCCACTGTACAGTGGCCATCCTGCTCCACCAGTAGTCTGCAAGCTAACGTTAGCTACAGAGAGAAACGGACTGGAGAACCAGTGTAAAATGACCGGATGCAAGGAAGCAGACAGAGCATGAGGTTTCAAACAGCCTCGGTTAGAATACTGGCTCAGCTACTTACACGCTGTGACCTTGGATAAGTTAACTTAGGGTTCTTGTATGTATGATTCCAACTATATGATACTTTTCCTAAAAATGAACAGAACGAGAACGAGATGGCAGAAACTCTTCATTCCCGAGTAAAACTAAGACAAGAAAGGAAAGAATCATTCAGTTTTCTTTGGCTGTTCTGCCAGAAGCAGTCTATTTCTGACTTGGCCATTTTCTCAGAATATGATATAAAAATAGAAGAGTAGTGCCTGAATTATGCGTTAGTGAAACTAATAGCATGTTTGAAAAGAAGATCTGAGAATTGGTTTGGGAACAATCTAACTTAAAGTCACTGTACTCTTGGAGTTACAGTATGTGCTATTTTGGTTTCATACCACATAACACAAACACTAAGGCAGATTTATGAGCTATTTTCTTACATTTTTGTGGACAAAAATTACATTGGTAAAATGTCATCAAGCGGAGACAGTAGTCTTGCTAAACTCTTGGGCATTGGTTATTTATAATATTCAAGGACAAAAGACTTATTATTAAAATAATCTGCCCCAGTCTGAAATTCATAACAGGCTGTGTTTTTTTGTAATGGGGTATGTTAAAACTACAAAAGTGAAAATCTGGTTCTCAGAATTACATTAAAAATTAAAATGTCTATTGATCAAAAAACATCTATAATAAATATATATGTACATATAAGAAAATATAAGTAATAATTAATAAGCTAATTAAGCACCCATTAATCACTTACGAAATATAAAGAGTTTGAAACAACTGTTACATTTATAGGCAAATGAGCTCTGTTCTGCAGTAGAAATGTTCTCTCTGAACAGCAGGGTCACATCCTACTTGTAGTGACAGGCATCTAAAATGTACCTCTGTCCTCAATGGCATATCTTCGGTTTCTGCAATTTCAGAGCTAAAGGTGTATTCGGACTCATTGCTGCTATGGGTGGAGTCTGTTCTCTTGTGTCCAGGCTTGGGCACATTCTGCAAGGCAGATAAACCACGTATAGTTAACATAATATAATTAAACCAGGTATAGTAAAACAGCACTCACCTCAACTTGGTTCTAATCCCCATTCACTGACTTGCTATTCTCATGCCCAGTGTGTTCCATGTTGTCCTTAACAAACCCTCACAAAAGGGTCACTTTCTGAGCTCCTCAGAGAGAAAGATGCACCAGTAGGGCACAACAAGAAAAGTCACAAAACCAAATGCTCAAACAAAAATTATCTATGATTATTAGCAGAGTCCCCTTTGAGTTGTTTGTTTTGTTTTTAAATTTCATTTATTTATTTATTTGAGAGAGAGAGAGAGAGAGAGAGAGAAGAGAGACATGAGAAGGATTAGGGGCAAAGGGAGAGGGGTAAGCAGACTCCTTGCTGAGCAGGGAGCCTGACACAGGGCTTGATCCCAGGACCCTGAGATCATGACCTGAACCAAAGTCAGATGCTTAACCCAATGAGCCACCCAGGAGCCCCTGCTTTGGATTTCTTAAGTTGTGAGTGGCCAGTCACACTGGGTGAAGTGTAGGTATAATGCCTTAGCAATCAAACATTGACTTCAGTGTTGCAATTAAATAAAACTTAGTAAAAAGTTCAAGAAATATGTTTAATGATAGCATCATCATTTTTACTCCATTGTATTTGAGCACAAATGGAAAAAAGGAAAGGGGTTCTACACAGGTGACTATAATTTCTGTCACTTTTGTATATGAAGTTGAATCTCAGGATTCAGCAGTGGAAAGGATGAGCCATGCAGGAAAGGAACCCTCTGACATCCTGGGGTTATTAATTCAGGAGTTCAGGTAACATTTCTATGACATGTGGTAACTATGAGATTAGCGTTCAGAATGCTTATGGAAAACAGAGAAATTAAACAATTGCAGTCTGCCCTGTCTGTAGGAGAGGTGGTTAGAGAATGACTTGAAGAGAGAAGCAATAAAAAAGCTGAATTTTGTGCCCCTCACTCCTAGGTACCCCCTGCAGAAGAGGTGGAAAGTTTCAGTGATCTGCATCTCACAGGGTTACTGGCTCTGGGAGCTTCAGAAGGACATGTGGAAGCTTTTCTGACCTGTCCAATTTCCTTTACTCTTCCCCCCCAGCCACAGGAAGAGCCAGAGTCTCAAAGAGCTTCTCTGCCTCTTTCTCTCCCATGTCCAGCTTACAGAGCAGAGCAAGCCATATGACCAAAGGAAAGCCAGCATCCAGGGCCAGATGAAAGCCTGCCACCCCAACCTGTATTCCAGTGCATAAGGAAGACCCAAGAACCCTGGAACTTCTGAAATTACCTAGAAGCTAGGGTACACACTAAAAGGAACAGTCACCCCACATAAAGTCAAGGGCACTTGGATTTACTGTGTACGTACACAAACAACCTCACACAAATTTCCTAGCCAACAGTTGTATGAGAAGGTGAATATTAATAAATTAGTTGTATCATTAAGAGAAACAGATAGGTCCTCAGAAATACCTGGACAAAGGCTTTTTGATAAGCTTATTAAAGATGAGTGAGACCTCTATTTTCCCTCAGGTGTGTGTCACTAAACAACAAATACCTTAAGGTTTAAATAGAGGCAACACTGCATATTCACTATTTAATGTAACTTCTGGATACAAGGCAGTGGTTAAATGCTCTGGGTCTGAAGTAAGAGGGAGCTGGGTAGGAATTCCAGGTCTGCCATTTATGTGCCCCTTCTCCAGCTTCTCCAGGCCTCACTTTCATCATCAGGAAAAGGTGAATAATAGTATTATCTGCCTAATCGGGTTTATGTGAAGATTAAATAGGATAATGCAAGTAAAGAGTTAGCATATTGCTTGGCATATAACAAGGATTCAACTCATGTAAACAGATGCTCCATCACTGTTAGGACCCTGCAGTACGGTGACAGTAAGGTGACAACTCCCCTATGTCTGGCCTTGTTCCCCATGTTTTTAACTCATATGCTGTTCAATTACAAGGACAAACATCCTACTTGATCATCAAGTGCTCCTTCAAGATCTGTATCCCATCCGTCCTCTTTTAATCTGTCATGTCTCCAACAATTCCTTCTTTTCTGTTTTACTCTTGTCAAGGTTAATGACCCCATTGTTGACACGCTGGACTCCCTCCTTATTGGGGATGAATCATGCAACACTTTACAAGCCTGCGTTCCATTGCCTCATTGCTGTTTCAGTGTCTGCTTGAATCTCCTTGGCCCTGGATTTAGTGTCGTCTTCCTTGCCTCTACTCCACAACTGAATGTCCCTGGAGGAAAATCCACAGCACTTCCTGGTATCAGGGCCAACAAATCTAGACCCTGGTAATCAGTGGTGTGAACTTTGGCCCCGGTGTTACTACACAGATCCCCAGAGGTCCTGCAGCAGTCTATCAGTTCCCCTCCCCAAAGTCTCCTGCCATCTATTTGAGGACTCCGTTTACCACTAAGGCTTCCTAAGCACTGTGGCCGTGATGGCTCCATCTGCAGAACAGCCTCAATGAAATATGAGCCAAGTACCCATCTGTCAGTTGTGAAGCTTCTACCTACACATTAAAATAAGATATTGCTATTATTTAATTAATCCTAAATTATAAAGTCCATTTTTTAATTCTCTGCAATTCTTGGCAAACATCTTCTTAAAGACTGCAATCTTGGCTGTGTCTGGAGCTGGGAAAGGAGACTTACTGAAGAGCTGGTCTCAAGCAGTAGGAAGCAAGCAGACTCTGATCTTCCTTCCTCTGCTATTTTCCTTTTCCCTCCCTCTGCCCATTTTGTCAACCAAGAGGAATGACAATGAGTCACAGGCACACTGGGGAGAGGATTATAGGCTGAGAAATCAGAAATCAAGCTGCTGAGCTGCACCCGGAACTTGATTACATCTTTTTTCCACAACATTGCTGGGGACAGAATGGCTAGCAGGCAGAGACTTACCCAGTGGGAAAGAACAGCCCTGCTAAGTTGCTGGAGGATGGCCATTACTGCTGGAGGGTCTTTTCTAGACACAGCTACCTCTCTAAGAAGGAGACCCATTAACCTCACAGATATTTCCCGGAATGTGCTCAGAAAGTGATGACTACATGGCACATGCTTCTCTCATTTTATTTTCTGAGGTTCCCAAGGAATGCAGTATTTTTTTTTTAAACCAGGCATGCAGTATTAAAGAATCCAGGAAATTCTATAGGAAAAACAATCTCTTAGTTTCAACTAGTAATTCCTACATTTATATGACCCTGATCATTTCTTTTCCCAATGCCACTTCTTAATATCCCAAGTATCTCGAAACACCTTGTAGGACACAAAACTTAGCTCTAACTATAATCAAAGCATAGATTCACCACAAATGTTGGCATAGTTATTCAGTAAATAGAATTAAAATACATCCAAGAATGGAACTCTGGGGAGCATGATATTCCAGTACAGAAGAAAAGGACTCCAACAAAGAAAGCTAAAAATGGGAGAATGTGAAGGAGGAAAGATTTCAACAAGGCCAAGTGCAGCAAGGAGATCAAGGGAGACAAGACCTACTGATTTGTCCTTCTGGTTTGTCAGTAAGAGTAACGGTGACCTACTCTTATTTCTAATTTCGTTATGTCACATAAAAATCATTGCTACAGATAGAGTAGCAAGGTTTGAAATAACAGTCCAACTGTGGCATTTAAATTAACCTCTTTGAGACCAGGTTTTCTCTCTTCCAAGTGACAAATTGATTTCATTTGTGTTACATAATCTCCTTCATTTTGACTTTTTAAATGTTACATTTTTAAAAACGTTGTCAAAGGATCCAGATAGAAGCAAAATTTGAACCAAATATTCTATGCCACAGATCTCAAATTATCTTGTTTTTATAAGAGATATTTCAAAGCATTTCTAGCCATTTGTACCATGAGGTTACCCTCAAGGCTGATACTTATAGGGAACAAGAGAGCTAGAGAACACTTTGTCTCCTGACAGTAGGATAAGTAGAACAGAGAGACTGTGTAGAACTATTAAAAGTACAAGAGGTATGTTGGTAGATGGAGAAGAGTTCTTGAAATAGATAAGATAATTTGTAAAAATAGAGACTGAATTTTCTTTTTGTAGGAATCTATCTTTGCAATCACAACAACCAGTAAATACTCAATTATATAAATATTTGTTTTATATGAAAATTTTACATGAAGTCACCCAGTATGTACGACAAACTATATGGCCCAGTCTTTAAAGTGTTTGACTTTACAAAGTATTCACAAATAAAGTTAGATGATTTGCAGGATTTGCTTTACAACAACTCAAACCATTGGACAATGTGCAAAGGAGGGTAGAGTAGGGGTAGAAATGTGTTGGCCGTTTTGGAATTTGATCATGAGTACGTGGAGTACATGGGATTCATTCCACTGTTCTGCTTTTGTATGTGCTTAAATATTTTCATTTTCAAAGAAGCAAGTGTTTGACTCACCACCATCAGAGTCATCTCTTCCTTGAGGTCATCATATCGTTCTTCTAAGCGACTGAACTCATTCAGAAGGTTCTGGTATCTCAGCCTCTCATCATTAAGATCGAGTTCCAGTTGTTTCGTTTCTTCTACTAACTTCTTCTCCATAGTCTCTGAAAGAAAGAAGAGGGGAAAGCATAACAAAGATGGCTCTCCAGAATTCAAGAGGACAAACATGTTCACTGACTTCCAGTTTCTCTGCAAAGTGTTTTACTTCTAGCGCCAAGAACTATGAAGAGTATCTTAGTGAATGTAGGGAAAGAGCAAATATGACAAAAAAAAAAAAAGTTTGTGAATAACAACAATCATCTACTGAGTTCTTCCATGTACTAAGGATTCAGTGCCACTAGATCATTCACTGGTTATAGCACATCCTTGATAAACTTTCACCAGGCATTGTTTAGTAACTAAAATATTCTTTATTCCAATATTCTGTTTCAGGCTATCATAAAATTCTTTTGTCCAAATTAGTGTACTCTGTCAAAAAGTCAGAGATACTCCTCAGATCTCTGAGGAAGCAGTGACTTCTCAGCGAACCCAGCTGTCCATGTCCTATGTCAACGCTCTGCTCACCTCACTCTCTAGGCTGGGATCTTACAATATTTCCAGCATGTTGACCCTCCACAGTCCTATCACTCCCCCATTTCTAACCAGATAAGACCCCCATGCCTGGCCATCTGTGTCACATCTCTTGTGTGTTGCCGGGGGTACCTCAACCTTTCCATTTACCACCCCGCTCTGCTGTCTCTGTTGCTAGTGGCTCACATTTGCCTGGGACGTCATCTGGGGATAGGAGATGAGCTCCTGACTGCAGATAAAGCAAAGTAAACAGCCTCAGATCTCAGCTGTATGTTTCACCTAAATAAGCCAACCAGTCACATTTATAAATATTAAGCTTCCTAACATTTACATGGCCCATTTTATTCTCATGTTTCATGGCTAAATCTTAGCCTTCCTTGCCTGCTCCAACTGCTTCACCATCTCTTTCTCTTGTAGCTCCATAAGGGTGAGGGCTCCAAGTGTCCTGTCACAACTGCTTCCCTGGTGCCACAGTGCTTCCCTAGTGTAGGGCTTTCATAATGTGTGAGTGAAGGAATGAAAGAATTTCTCCTCCCTAGCACATTCCATAAATTTCCTTTTATTCTTACCAATTTGCAGAATTGGTCTTACCAATTTGCAGAAGCTGCCTAAGGCTACTAAGAAATCTTCCCTAGGCAAATCTCATGTTAGTTCTTTGTTCTTCTCATCCAGTTTCAAGTATTCTTGTCATTCTGGATCTTTCCATCACATTCTGCATCCTAGCAGCCTTCTGTCCATATCTTTAGTGACTGTTTTTAATATCCCCTATCAACTTTTTTTTTTTCTAGTTTCTTTTCTTCACCTTATCCTTTACTTGTAGTTACCCTATAAGGCTTAATTCTGGATTTCTTCTCTTTCCTTTACAATATGCCCTTTAACTGGGAGGGAAGACATAGTGGAGGGAAAAGCACAAGGGGTTATCTTATCATCATAGCTTTAATGGATACCTTAAGGCCTATTTCTTCCTGTCTCTAATCTTTAATCTCAATTTGTTTTCAGCACATCTTAGCTGACATCTAAAATTTAACACTCTAACAACTGATCTCATTAATTTTACTCAAAAATAGGTACTTTTCTCCCTCAGTTTCCTCAACAGTAGTAATACACCATTATTGTCATAATACATCATCTCAATACTTTAGAAAATTGTTACTCCTTTTTTGAATACCATATCAAAAAGGATAACATTCTGGTGATTCTCTTCATTTACTATATCCTCACTCCAATCCATCTCTTTCACTTTGTCTCCCCCACCAATTTCTATAGCTTCAACCCATATCTTCTTAGCCCGCATTTATATACGTGTATACTCCTTGTAAATTACCATCATTCTTACCTATCTCACAAATAGCTAATAGAATAAATGTTCACATCTAGTTAGTTCTCTACTCAAAAAATTAGACTTGCCTTTTTATTTTAGGTGGAAAAGAGTAACTGATCTTGGGAGAATAATATCCATTGGTTTAGCAATAAATAAATAAATACATATAGACACATACACGTTAGCTCACGATTTCTTCCTAATTCAATAGAATCTTATAAGTCATAACTAATAAACCATACATGCAGAACAAAATTAATTTTTTTAAAAAATTACATAGGATATTGACCACACATGAATTCACATTTGTGCATAGAAAGACCAGATTTACAAGTTCACCAACTAAATCAACCAAAATATTTACAGTGCTTGCCTCTTGGAACTTCTTAAATTTACTGATGACAATCTCAACTTTTTTTTTTAATTACTTCTTTTTTTAAAAGATTTTATTTATTTGACAGACAAAGATCACAAATAGGCAGAGAGGCAGGGGTTGGGGGGAAAGCAGGCTCCCTGCTGAGCAGAGAGCCCGATGTGGGGCTCAATCCCAGGACCCTGAGATCATGACTTGAGCTGAAGACAGAGGTTTAACCCACTGAGCCACCCAGGCACCCTGACAATCTCAACTTTTTAAAACATTGCAGTTGTAACAAAGTTGTAACATATAAAACTTTGATCCGAACTTGGCTGGAGTAAGGCAAGTTACACCCACATAAGTCTTACCTGTCATCTCCTTAGCCTGCTCCACGATAAGATGATTGAGGGTCTCTTTTTCCTGCTTCAGCAAAGTATTTTCTTCCTTCAGACTTGATACCAGCTATAAAATAAAACAATCAACTCAGATGGCTGCAGTAGACAGAGGACGCCCCATACTGAACATAAAGACCACACCACAGGCCCTCTTTACCGCCACATCTCTGCACTTCATTTCTTTGCCTAGGTCCATCTAGTCATTTTTTTTTAACCTGGCTCAAGCATTAACCCCTCCAGAGAGCCTTCCTGGAAACTCCTTGCAATTAGGTGTCTCTCCTACAGGACCCTGATATGTCTTGGATGTACCTCTTTATAGCCCTTAGAAATTATTGACTTTTACTTCCCTAATAGACCAGCAATTCCTAGAGAATAGAGAAAATTGCTGTTGTTTTGCTTTGTACCTTGAGCATTTAGCACCTGTCTGGCACCTAGTTAGCATTTGCTCTTGAAAGAATGAAAATGCCTTCTCACCTCAAAAGCCTAACAAAAGCTTCAGTGTACTGATGATTCAGGTATTAAGAGAGATTAAGGAGGTTAAGAAATATATGAAGAGGGCATTTTGGTTCTGGAATTCACTGGATTCCTTCTGAAGCTCCCTGCTGTCTGTCTTGTGGAAGAGAATTTCCCTTTCATCTCCTCTTAAGAGTTTTACAGGGTTGCAAACTAGCCCTTTTATTCCATGTTTAAGCATTGACCTTACAACAGTGTGAAAATACTTAAATGTCACAAAACTGTACACTTAAAAATGGTCAAAGTGGTAAATTTTATGTTACGTGTATGTATATTTTGCCCACAGCGCATGCGCGCGCGCGCACACACACACACACACACACACACACCCTACACATAAAACACATTGACCTTTCACTTTCTAGTTCTCAGTTGGATGAGGATTCCCAGGAAGCAAAAATTAAAACCAAAGGTAAACTTCGCAAAGTTGATAGTTTACTTAGTTCATCTTTGACATAAATGTGTGCTTGTGTGGAGTAAAATTTGAAATCCTTTCTCTAAGCATAAATTCAAGGAACTCTTTAAGTAATAGCTTGCTTTTTTTCCCTCCCTCTGTCCTTTCCTCCCTCCCTTCCTTCCTTCCTCTCTTTTTAAAGTAAACTCTATGCCCAATGTGGGATTCAAACTGTGACCCTGAGATCAAGAGTCACACGTTAAAGCAATAGCTTTAATTATAAAGAGAAAGTTTTCAGGAGGTCAGAGACAGAGAAAGAGAGCCCTATTAAAATTCAGAAGGCAGTACGGGGCGCCTGGGTGGTGTAGTAGGTGCAGAGTCGGACTTTCAATTTGGTCTCGGGTTGTGATCTCAGGGTTATGAGATTGAGCCCTGAGTCAGGTTTCATGCTCAGCGGAGAGTCTGTTTCTCTCTCTCTCTCCCTCTGCCCCTTACCCCATCCCAGGCATGTACTCTCTCAAACAACTAAAATCTTGAAAAAAAAATCTATTCAGAAGTCAGTACAGAAAAAGCACAGGAAATTGAGAGTCTTGCCAATAGTTATAGCCAACAGTCAACTCTGTTTTAATTTAAAGATGGTAATTCTAGTGGAATTTATGAAAATCTATCACTTTTTCCAAGTAAGCTTTATGTTGAGGTACTTTGATTTTGCTTAAACAATACATTGCAGTGCTGCTTGAGAACTGTAATATTTTCTGTATTTAATGAAGCTTTGGTATAAACATTGATATAAACTTGTAAGTAAAAACACCAGTCCACAAGCACTGTTGTTGCTGTTCTATCTGCATCACGGCTCCTGGCTACAAGTGTGCAGACATTTGTACTTCTCCCACTCTGACTTCTCAACACAGCCTTACAGGTTTCCAGAAAGATCTCTACTATCAGCTAGCAACATTTCACTGCTTGATTGGCTTCTTAATCATGTTAATCCTTTTGGAGAAAAAGGAGCCTACACTTCACCCAGACCTTTGTATTTAAAAAAGAAGAGTGTGGAGTACGTTCTTGGCCATTAATTCTCTTCTTAGAACACTGCTTTGCCTCTGTTCTTACTAGAGTCAAAAGGTTCTACTAAAAGACCTACAACTACTCATCCACTGAGTGGGAGACATGCTTGGAGAACACGAATCATGAACAGTAAACAAACTGACATTTTTACTTCACCTTCAACTGAAATCAACCTTGGGCCACATGGCCAGGTCATGACGACAGCACATTTACTTTGTGAAAAGAGTAGATGGGGATATGAAAACTAGTTCCCACCTGCTCGGTTTCCTGTTTGTATTTATCTGCACGCTCCTCAATGGATTTTTTCTCTGACTGAGTTTGTTCCAGGTCTTTCCGGAGCTTGGCAATTTCCTCCTGCAGACTGAGGACCCGTCCGGTAGCAATCTTGGCTTCCTCCTCACTTAGCTGGAGACGCTCTAAGTCACTTCGTAGTTTCTCAGTCTCAGAGGTGTATATTCCCTCCAGGTTAGTCAGTTTCTCCATGAGGCATTTGTAATCTTTGTTCTTTTTATACACAAATATATAAGTAACAATAAGAATATATATCATCAAGTGTATTTTAAGAAAACCGTATTTATTCATCATATTCATGCTATATCACCCTAGCACTGATAACATACCTAACCAAAATACTAACCACAACCTTTATAATCAATACCTCTTGAAGTGAAACAAAGAGAGAACAGGTAGAATTAATTCTGTTTTACATCATAAGCAACATAGATGTGATTTTCTCATGATCACAAGGTGAATTACCACAGTAAATTCTTAATTTCCTGATTCTTAAACCAGAAATAGAAAAATCTATACTTGCTTTTGAATATAAATCAGTGTTCTACTGAAAGCCATACGCTAGGCAGGTGATTCAGAAAAATGATAAAATGGGCTCAAAATCACAAGTTATTTACAAATCTCTTTATTACCTCAAAACACTTCCCACTCAGGTGAATTCCTCCTTCTCCTTGATGAATCTCACTTTATTCTGTTTGCTGGGTTTTGTTTGGTTTTGGTTTTGGGGTTTTTGCCCTCCTCGGTATTTATGTATTATTAATTACTACTGTATCATTTGTATGTGCTAAAATATTACTTGGTAACTATCTCTAGGAAATAAAATTTTATCCCTGCAAACAGACTGTACATTACTCAGGAGAATGGACATCTTTCTGCCTCTTGCACCATATCTCAATGCTAAACAACTCATCTGTAAAAGGAACCTTAAAATTTATGCAGATGAACGATAATGATGGAAGAGATTTATAAAGTACAAAGTACAATATGACTCTTGGTCATAAAGGTTTGGAATGTTGTATATCTGGCTGTGTTCTCAGAATAATTTCCTCCCTTCGTCCTTGCAGGTGTAGTCTTACCTATGAGTTTGTCACTCTTTCCATAACAACATTACTGTCTTTATTATTTTACCGTTTTTGCTTCAACTGAAAAGTGAAGCCAAGGGGAGACACTGCTGACCACATTCCATGGCCCCCCCCTTAGGCAGCCCCCTGCCCCAGGGTCCCGAGGAAGACACACCTGCTCATCCACTTTGCGTTGCAGCTGCATGATCTTGTTCTCCATGCCGATGTGCAGCTTCTTGTAGCGCTCCACGGAGCGGGCCTCGATCTTGAGCTTCTTCAGCTCGCGCTTGGCCATCATCCGCCGGAAGCAGCACTGGAGGTAGATGATGGCTTGCGTGCTCCTCCTGTAGTGCGTGCGAGCCAGCCAGCCCCGCACCCACTTCTGAATGATAACTGCTTTGTGTTCACGGAGCATCTGTGGAGAAAGGGAAATCTAGGTAATGTCCAACCCTGGACCACACTAGCGGTTCAACGTCATCAACCCAGCTACGTCGGGCTGAGAAGCCAGATGCCGCCCAAAGGAAAGGATACAAACATTGTATTGTACTGTCTGGATTTTACGTATCACAAACCTATGCTTGAAGACATGAGGTATGACCAGTAATCTCACTGCAGAAGCTGACACAAGGGGTACTACAAAGTTTATTACTGATTTATTCACCTTTCCCCCCAGAAACAAACAAACAAACAAACAAAATGACACTCTTATTTGCCACATTTGAGGAAAGCCATTTTAGTGAGAATTTCCTGTTGCTATTTCAAATGTAGCAGGAATCCACTTATGAAATTCAAAGGTGGTAGAGATGGAGCTTTAAAAGGAAAATAAAAGATGAAGTGAACTAATCTTAATTTTGATTTTCTATTGTATTTTCTAAAAAAAAAAAGATATTCCCCTAAACTTACAAACAACTTATAACAACAAGGTTGCCTTATGAGATGAATTTGTCAGTAAAGACCATCAAGAAGGGATTGTATAAAGAATTTCCAGAAATGATAAACAATTCTTGAATTAAAAAAAAAATTCTTGAACTTTAAGAAAGGTTAAATTAGCAAAACCTTGAGGTATTTCTAAATCTATAATTTTATGCAATAACCTGTGTGATAGAACTGATATTTAAATGTATGTAATATACATACATAATGTATGTATAAAAAAATCATAGGTCTGTTGGAGACCTTAACAGTCCCTTTGGCAGTTGAAGTCTGCCCTTTTCAACTGCTCTCCTAATGCCAAGGCTGGCTTCAGTCTCTGCTCAGTCAGCCAGTCAGTGTGTATCAAGCTGCAGTGAGGCCGGCAGGCCGAGCTCTCACTGAGCATAACAATCCCAAGGGAGCCCCTTGCCTTAACTGGACGACTAGTGATGAAATGGATAAGACTCCATGATGAAAACTGAAGGTTTTCAGACACTTTCAGACTTTAAAACTCAGCACACAGTGGCAAAGCTATTAATGCCAATTTTCCTATGCCATTTCCTTCTTTCCATGTTACTTCGGACGTTGGTCCATTTCTGAAATTTCAGCCAAATGGAAACAGTATATAATTAGAGCTTCCACTCTCAATCTCATGTCCATCAGTGAGTCAGAGAAATTAAATGGCACCTGCTCTCCCTTTTGGATGCCCAAATCCCATGAAGGGGAAGCTCGGACTGTACAGAGCTAGAAGGAGCACTGATGGGGTGCTACTGGCCTGTATATGAGCTAGCCTCTAATGTGCTACCCAAACCGTGTCTAGTCACACTGGGAGCTGAGTTGGGCAGAGCCTGCCTCTGCTACACTGAAGGCCTCACAACCCAGTTCAGATATCCCTGAGGAAAACATCTCAGGTAGGGGTAACATCTCAGGAGGGCAACCAGTTTGTTGTATCTAAAACGTCAAATTTAATAAGGCTTTACCTCTCCCTGAAAGCTCATGCCTATAGAGAAAGAGCTCCAGAAGGCATGGGCAGAAAGACCTGGAGTAGATGCTTTCAAATTTTCTTCAAAACACAGCTATATGGAGTGCCTGGGTGGCTCAGTGGGTTGAGCCTCTGCCTTTGGCTCAGGTCATGATCCCAGGGTCCTGGGATCAAGCCCCGCATCGGGCTCTCTGCTCAGCGGGGAGCCCGCTTCCCCCTCTCCCTCTGCCTGCCTCTCTGCCTGCTTGTGATCTCTGTCTGTCAGATAAATAAATAAATAAAAATCTTTAAACAAAAAAACAAAAACACAGCTATATGTGTTTTGCTCATTCAAGCCTCATTAACTTCCGATTTTCTTTGCTGCATAAAATTATTTCACAATAAGAAAGTAAGATAAACACATAAAAAGGACCTGGACAAACCCATTCACTACTTGTGACCAGAGACATGTCACTCCAATCATTCTACTGATTTTCCTTCTAATGGTGAATGCCACCAAGCTCTAAGATCCAGACTGTATTTCCAGCTTACTGAGAATATACCCTAAAGCCAAGCTCAAAACCTTGCCAAAGTGAGAGAGATAAAAACCTTCCATCAATTAGATCATATATTGTCAGAGGTAAGGACTAAGATTAATCTAGTGATCCGTTATCTAGTCAGGTTGATTATTGTGAGATATAATGATTATTTGTCAAAAATTGCTGAAGCATCATATTCTAGTCAATATAACTTTTAACCACATTAATGTAATTTATTTCCTTTTCACCATGTTAAATTCTTCTAAGGCTGTTTCATTCTTGGTACAATCTTCTACGCCTCTGTCAGATATTCTACCTATTCAAAGCTCATCATAGTCGGCTGAATAAAGGCCCCCAGGGACATCAGGTCCTCATCCCTGGACCTGTAAAGATTGTTTCCCCAAACCTTGTTTGGGGAAAATGGTCTTTGCAGATGTGACTAAATTATGGGTCTTGGGGCACCCAGGTGGCTCAGCCAGTTGGGCTTCCAACTCTTGATTTCAGCTCAGGTCGTGATCTCAGGGTTGTGAGATCAGGGCTATAGGATCTAGACCTGCTTTCGGGTTCCATGCTGAGCATGGAGCCTGCTTGTCCCTCTCCCTCCCCCTGCTCCTGTGCTCTCTCTCACACTCCATCTCTCTCCAATAAATCTTTTTTTAAAAAATTAAGGGTCTTGAGATGGGGGCATTATCGTGAATTATCTAGGCGGGCCTCAAATCCATCATGAGCATTCTCAGAGGAAACAGACAAGAGAAGCAAAGTTAGACACACAGAGGAGAAGATGATGTGAGGATGGAGGCAGAAGTTGGAGAGATGTGGCAAGGGATAGTGGCAGTGACCTGGCAGAAGCTGGAAGAGGCAAGAGACAGAGTCTCTGCTAGAGCTTCTGGAGGAAATACAGCTCTGCTGATGTCTTGATTTTGGCCCAGTGATACTGATTTTAGACTTCCAGTCTCAGGACTCAGAGAACACATTTCTGTTGTTTTAAGCCACCAAGCTGTTGGTAACTTATCACAGCAGCCACAGGAAACCAGTTTGGTTACTTCTTTTTTCAAATTACTCAGATAAAGGGGCAAAAGGAAGGTATTTTTTCCACTACCCTGTTAACAAATACATATACTTTGAAACAGGACAAAACCAGATAGGGAGGCAAACCATAAGAGACTCTGAATCTCAGAAAACAAACTGAGGTTTGCTGGAGGGGAGAGGGTGGTGAGGGATGGTGCAACTGGTGATGGACACTGGGGAGGGTATGTGTTGTAAGGAACAAAGGGTGTTAAGTAAGACTGAAGAATCACAGGCCTGTTTCTCTGAAACCAATAATACATTATATGTTATTTTTAAAATTTAAAAATAAATAAATATATGTACTTATTTAATATTTAAAAATATATTTCAATTGTCAGTTATCTCTATTCAGTTTCTATGTCCACAGGAAACCCTGTGGTATTTTGTACAGATATGGAATTTGATTAATGTTAATGGAATGAAGGAATAAACAAAGTTAGAAATAATGCCTCACCTTACGATATCTATTTCTGGCCAAGTAGCCTCGCAAATAAGACTGAAGAACAATAGTGGCTGATCGTCTTATCTTGTATCTCTTGCGGACTATATACATGCGCCAGTACTTCTGAATAATGGTTGCTGCCTTGGTTCTGCGTAGGAACTTAGCATAGCTGGCCAAAGAAAAGAGAGGTGCAGAGTCAGTAATCAGACAAACCCAGACTACATTCTGTACAGACATAAAGCACCAATAACTTCAGCAGAATAAGTAGTACCTCCATTGTTATTATTCTACTATTATACATGTTAAGTCATTTATTTGTAGGGCAATTTATAGTTCCTAAAAATAGTTTTGCATTCATTTTCTGATTTGAGTCTTCCCTAACCCAGCAAAGTAGGATGTCCCACATTCCCCAATATTACAGTAAAGAAAGTGAAGCTCAGAAAGCTTCTCTCTTTCTAGGACAGTGTTCATTATAGCTGACTGGCTGTCCACAGTAATCCCAAACTGATCACCACCAGCTTTCTTACATCTAGCCATTGCTAATGTGTGATGTTTTTCCCTCATCTACCTGTTTAGGCGTTTTGGGCGTAAGTTCTTTGCCATTAATTCATCTCCACTGATAGTTCTAAATTAAAATAACCCCATAGGTAAATCACACTCAAGTCTCATTCTCCTCCAGATCTCCTGTTAATTGCTGCTGAAAACTCTTCAGTGGAATCATTGTTAACCAGCACATATTCATGACTGTGTTAATTTAAGGAGGATTTTTTCAAGCCTACATAAAAGTAAAAAAACAAACAAACAAACAAACAAAAAAAAAACCGGAGGACAGGAGTAGGCAGTATTTTTTGTTGATGAATCTAAATCACTTATAAGGGTATTTAACTGTCTTGTGAGTAAATCTGTCCCTTTCTGAAACAGGAAGAGGCAGGGTGCTGTCTTTCAAACACGAAGACCCCTGAAAACTGTCCTCGGTTGGACAAGGAACCAGGTGGGCTGTCCAAGGTCCGGGGCTGTGAGTCAGGCTGGAGGGGCGACCAGAGACCTACCATCGGGCCTGGTAGCCTCGCACGTGTCTCTGCACGGTGATGGCCGCCTTGCGCATGCGCAGGTACTTCTTTCGCAGCAGCCAGCCTCGGATAGTCTTCTGGATCCGAATGCAGGCCGCCCGCAGCTTGTCTGCTCTCAGTTTTTCTAGGTAGGCCACTTGACCAGCACGGAAAAAGATCTTTGTCTTACCAAACTGGTATTTGTCCTTGTCCTGTTTTGTGGAAGAAATTGTATACTCAGAAGTAGAAATGATGACCATATAAATGAACTTCTAAAAGAGAAAAAGATATGTCTAAAAGCAGAATCAGTAAAAGGATGAATCTAGTAGCTAAAACTTGGGCTATATCGCCATTAACTAATGGAGCCAGATTTTTTTATCCTATGCAAGTCAAGCAAATAAAAGGAATTTTAAGGAAAACTGTAGTTTAAGAATTATTTTCCAGAATCATTCTACCTGGAATTATTATCTCTGGCCAAACACTTGGTTGTGGGTTATAGGCAATTTAAGTGTTTGCATTTTAAATATCTCAAGGAAATGGAGACGCTGACACTCGCTCTGATTGACTCGGGCTGTAAGCATTACATCAGGCTGTATGTTCCATGAGAAAGCTGAAGGGACAAAAATACCAGCATGAAGAATAAGGCAGGAAGCTATGTATGCAAAATAAGAATTAAACCACAAAAACTTGGCATATTCATATCAAGAGTTAAATTTGCAACAGTTATCTGTTGTCTTTAATCAACAGTATCTGAAAATAAACACAATCCTATAAATGTATCTAAAATCCTTGTACAAATTTTAAAACTCCTTTTATAAGAACATAATCACTTGTACAGCTCATCGATTTTGGATTACAAGCAGAGCAGAGCAGTAAACACAGACACATGCTATTTTTTGTCTACCACGTTCTTATCCATCTTATCTAGAAGGATGCAGCTTATTAACCATGCTCATGTCAAAAGAAGAATGGAATTTATTTATAGTAATCACTACCATGATCTGATAAGGCAAAACAAAGAAAATCACTTTTCAGTGTAAACAGTGTAAACAACCTATCTTGTATGTAAACCCAGAAAAAATCAGAAATCCCCATATATACCTAAAACATCTAAAATTATTTTAATTTAAATGCATAAAGCTTACATAGGAAGCATAGCTGGAGACAGAAGCAGGGCTAGAAGGTGGTTCCCCTCTCCTTCTCCCTGTCCCATCTCAGCTTCCCCACTCCACCCCTGCTCCCCTCTACCGGCAGCCTCCTCTGCACACCGCCCTGCACACTGCCCTGCACAGCCCTGAGCCAGACCTGGTATGGTCTGGGGACATCATGGTCTGGGTGTAGGATTGTTCCTACTTTCTGCTCTCCATTCTGATCTGAACCTAGGTTAGAAAGGGGTTGGTCCAAAGCCAAAAACATGATTCCTTTTACATATTACTAAGAAAGTAGCCTTAGTTCTTCCAAAGGAAAACAAAAGTTATTATTACCAAAGAAGAAATATTATATTTAGTTAATAGTCAGTAATCAGGACTAATTACCTCAAAGTGAGGTAATCCATTCAAACTAGTATAAATCAAATGAAAATATTTTTAAAAAAACCTTTTATGGGGAGCCTGGGAGGCTCAGTCATTAAGCAACGGCCTTCAACTGGAGTCATGATCCCTGGGTCCTGGGACCGAGTCCCACATTGGGTTCCTTGCTTGGTGGGGAGCCTGCTGCTCCCTCTCGCACTCCCCCTACTTGTGTCCCCCCCCCCCGCCCCCGTTAAATAAATAAATAAATAAATAAAATCTTTTAAAAACCTTTCATAAATCTTAAGTTCTTCATGAACTAGAGTACCTGTTCTCAAAATGGAGTCCTTAGAACAGCATGAGCATCATGTGGGAACTTGTAAGAAATGCATATTATTGGGCCCATCCCAGACCTACTGAATAAAAAATTCTGCAGGCTATCTCAGCAATGTAGTTTAATAAGCCATCCAGGTGACTCTGATGCATTCTAAAGTTTGAGAACTCCCTAGTTTGGCATACAGGACTTTTCAAACACCAACCTGTATTTCTTAACCAAATCCCTACTGTTCCATGTATCAATCTTATACTGAAAAAAACAAAACAAAACAAAACAACAGAAAAGCACTATACTGTTTTATGAGCAAATTCTATGCTTTCTTACTTCTTCACACCTTGCTCCCTATTAGGATACCCTTCTGCTTTTATACAATCTTACCAATTCTTCAGGGCCTAACTCAAAACATGCCTCTTCCATGAAATTGTTCCTCCTTCCCACAGTACATGTGGCTTTGCCTTCCTGTGACTTCTTTAGCATTTGACAGATACTAAGGCTTACTATACTGATCTCTAAAATGCATGAATTTCCAAGACAGACTATGTTATATTAGGACAAGACTTGCTTTTTCTTAATCACACAGTATCTGGCCTAATATCTACCATAAATAAGTATGTGATAAACTTTTATTGATAATGATCAAACTCTAAAAGGTGTGTGTCTCAAGTCTGGGTCCAGATCTCTCCAGACGTCACCATCCTGTTTCCTGACAATATACCATCCCCCTCACTAGGTCTAGCATCTTAGACACAGTGAGCCTTGACCTCTGAGACAGTGTGCCCCCACCCTCCCAACTCCAAATAATCTGGATTAGTGGTATTTGGATTTACCAGGGCTGTCAAACCTTACAATCACAAGGCCCTTGGCCAGTATGAAGATAAATGAAAATCCTTCTTACCAGTATCAGTTTCTCTAACACATTCTTGCATGTTTGCTTTCTGTCACTCAGCACATCCTTTTGCTTCATTAGGACACGGTAGCGGCTGAAAAATTCTTGGTAGGTCCACCTGTATGAAAACAACTCCCATCAGCTTACTGGAAGAGGTAAGACTCTCTCCCAGAGGGTCCCTTCCATATGAAACTGGTCACGCTCACCGTGAGGGGAAGCCCGCTGCACTGATGCGGATGGTTTCCAGGACACCACATGCTCTCAGCTGCTGCACCGCCCTCTTCTCATCAAACCTATGTATAAAAGGGAACATCAGTGACATACAAAAAAGCTTGGCTGCAGCCACAAATTACCCTCCTCAGTCCAGAGAGCAAACTCTTTTGTAAGGAGTCAAATGGAGAAATTAAAAAAGAAAGCATTCAAAAGTTGGAGCAGGGATCACAACAGCAAATCCTGCGGGGAGGAGACAATTAGCAGTAAAATAAAAAGCAGAGCCATAAATAGGATCTGTAGTTCACACCACACACCTGTAACAAATACCACTGGGCATATTTTAAGAACCCTAAAACTCCTCAGTACTTTGCTCTTATTTATTAAATGGCTTGCTGTGGTCAGATGTTCTCTTGTTTCTTTAGCTCACCATATATAGCTTCCTTAGAATAAAGACTGGCCAACTCTGGAGATTTCTCTAAGAACAAATTAAATACACCTCATCCAATTATTTTTTTTTTAATATTGCTGTTCTAAAAGTTCCATTCAACTTTGTGGGTACATACAAAGGATTTATAGTGTCTATACCAATAACAATTATTTTCACTTTGTACTATATCTTATATACTTTGTTTATTTTACTCTAGACAAATGGCATCTGAACATTACATTGACACTAAGAGAGGAAGTAGCAAGGCCGGCCCTTGCTGAATGATCACTCCTTGTTCTCCCCCATTTAAGCCCTAAGCACCCTATCCTAGCATGCTGTGCTGTCCTCTCAAGTGTTCTGTTGGCCATAGGAGATGGGGTTGGCTGATGGAAGGTAATGGCCCCTAAGGTTGTCCAGGAGAGTGGCCCAGGCGGTGGCAGCTTTTTCTGTCTCCCATTGCCTCCAGAAAGGGCTTCTTGGCAATCAGGAGGATATATAAGTCTTTCATAACTGCCCCTGCATCTAAGGCAGAATCTCAGAGGGCAGGGTTGGCAGGGTGTAGAAAATGAGCCCTCATTCCCTATGCAGTGGGAGTGGGAGTTATAACCTTTGGTAAATGTGCTTAATCTGACCTATAAATTCCCCTTCTAGAAATAGATTATCCTAAGAAGATAATTGGGCAAATATACAAGAATGTTTGGCAAAATATATTTATCATATCATAGTGGGAATAACCTTAATGGTCATCATTTAGGGAATAATTTAAATAAATGATGGCATATCTATACAATGAGAACTATGTAGTCATTAAAATGATGATATGGATTTTTATTTACTAACTTGTAAAGCATCCACAATTTACTGAGTTAAAAGCAGACACAAATCCACAATTACAGCACAATCCCCTCTGATTAGTGTCTCTCTCTCTCTCTCTCTCACACACACACATACCCACATACCATAGCAGGGAAGGAAGGGATGTTGGTTGGTGGTCAAGAAGGATGTATATGAGGTAATACCTGTCATCTCAGTGTATCATGAACGTTTTTCAATTTTTTATGCTATTTTATATTTTTTAAAAATTGTTTTTACAATGCATATGTATTACTTTTAAAATTAGAGAAAAATGTCCATTTTGAGAAGAAAAAAAAACTTCCCCCTCATATATGATATTTGATGTAGGGCAAGACAGTTGGTAATGGTACACAGACTCTGAGGGTTTAAACAGCTGAAAAGTAGCAGAGCAAACTGCGAACCTTCACCAAGGCAGCCTTATTCCAAAGGGCTCTAGTTTTAACTAATGCCCAAATAAACAAAAGCCCAGAAAGATCTTGAATTAAAGTAAAATCTAAACAGAAAGTCAAACTAGGAATGCCTGGTTGACTTCAACTTTTAAAAATCTTCAAAAGGCCAGCTGCTATTTTATTATCATATTCTCCAAATGAAATGAAAACTAAAACAACAACAATAACAACAAATATATTAACTAGTAATTTCCCTCTACAAAACATGAAGATTGACCCAAATTATTTTTTTCCTTCTGCTAGTATGGGAATCCTTACAAGACTTGGATGCTTTCTAATTCAAGTTGAGAAACACTTACGTGAATGGAAACTTGAAGTCATTGGGCTTAATGCAGCGCACATAGTGAGGAGTAGTAGCATTGAGGGTCTCCATTAGCAGGTGAAGGGAGTTTCGGAACTATACAAAAAACAAAACAAAGAAAGGGTCATCAAGGTTTTATCAAAATCGATATTGTAAAAACAATTTAAAATATTTTTCCAATGACACTCCTGGAGCTTTGGCGATGATTTTGCCTCCTATGAACTTGACCCAGCCTCAGAAGTGGGGCTTTAGGTTAAAATCTGCTTAAATCCTGCCATTTATATGCTTATTCTACTAAATATACATTTGTTTTCCTCCCACCATTTTTCCCAGCCACCCCTTTCCACAGACTTATCTTCTTAGAGCTGTTTTAGGTTCACAGCAACATTAACTTAAGAAAGATTTTTCCATAAGCCCCTGCCCCCTTGTAGGCACCAACTCCCCCATTATGAGTACCCTCAACAGAGTGGCACATTTGTTAAAACGGGTGAATCTGCTCTGACAAATCACAGTCCCTCAAAGTCCATCATTTACATCAGAGCTCACTCCCCTCCTTTAACATAGGCTCCTGTAGCTTCCTGTTGTGAACTCAAAATTTTGACTAAAAATATAACCTTACTTGAAGAATATTAAGTCAACTTATCATGCACACTGGGAATTCTGCCACAAGAGACCAAAAACGTATGTGACTTCCAAGAGCGCAGGTAATGAGCGGGACAATGGGAGAGGACAGCCAACATGGCTGCCATCAGGGACACAGAGCCTAGAGGCTCTGCACCTGTGTCAGGCCCTGCTTCCTATTTCAGCTGGGCACAAGGTTCGCCCTCTGACTGGCTTCTCGTCCCAAGCCCCCAGCCTTATTCAGGCACTATGTGTGAGTGCAGTATTTCCCAAGGCCCACAGAGCCGAGGACTTCAAAGAAAGGAGAGGGCTCTGCTCCAGCACTGAGGGAGCTGTTGCTCTGTACAAATCCAGAGAGGAAACAACTAGAGGACAAACCAAGGGTAGCAGTGGTCTGCCAGGGAGGATATGTACTCCAAGAATCAAGACCTAGAGGAAATTATTTTGGGAAAGGCTTAAGCAGAGTCATGGGTCTAAAGCTGGGTGGAAAGGAACAGTGGGGAATGGTGTTACATATTCTCATAGTGAGAGCTCTAGCCTCTCCCCACCTGAGGACCCCATCTGGGGAGCTGACAGAAGAAAACCTGGGGCTTCCACTGAGCTTGAGGGGACAGGAGCCCTGCAATGGCAATTCCCTGAACTCACCTGGTGCCCCACTGTTTTCTTGTGCTCTTTGGCTGTCTGGCCGGGTCTGCCTTTGGTGGGCTTTGCTGGAGTGCGGGTGAGGGGTGTGCGTCCTGATGAGGTGGCTGATGTTGGACTGATGGCCTTCTCATCATCTTGAAATAATTCTGGTAGCATCTTAAACTGAGCCAGAAATAACAAAAGATAATTATACTTTAAATAAACTCAAGTGTAGGGGTGCCTATGTGGCTCAGTCGTTAAGCATCTGCCTTTGGTTCAGGTCATGATCCTCAGGTCCTGGGATCAAGCCCCACATGGGGCTCTCTACTTGCTGCTCGGTGGGGAGCATGCCTCTCCCTCTCCTGCTTCCCCTCCTGGTATTCTCTCTCTCTCGCTGTTTCTCTCTGTCAAATCATTAAAATCTTTAAAAAATAAATAAATAAATAAATAAACTCAAGTGTAAACCTTCACAGAAGACTTGGAATCCATAGGGCTTCCCTTCTTACAGTAACCCTTTCAAAGTCTCATTCCAAAAACAATCAATATCTGCATTAGGAAACAAAGACATGAGAGGAAGGTGATACCAATGCAACAAAAATACAGGAGGTGATATCTCAATGTGGTTTTAATTGATTAAATTACATATTTAGAAAATGGGATATGACACAAAATTAAAATAAAACATTTCTGTGTATTTCAACATGGAAAGATCTCATAGTGTTGAATGAAAAATGCAAGCTATAGTATAATAAAGCATTGTGCATAAAAAAAACAAAGAAATACTTACTTATAGATACTTATGTGTATTTAAAAATTAAAAGCATGAACTAAAAAGTTAAAAAAAATATAGGAGGAAAAAAATGTAGTGATTCTATGACCATGTTTGGGGGAAACAAAGTCAAAACTACTCCCTTAACTCTTGAAATCCTAATCTACAGAAAATGGCCACTATTAACAGATTGCTGGCTTTGAACTATAATTATTTTATGAGCAAAATACTAATTGCAAGTCCTATCTAATTACTTTAGTTCCACAAAATGTTCTATCACCCTTCATTTGTCTACCTACTAACTCAAATGGTGAGCACCAGCTAAACAAACTCACTGAAAATCTCGGCAAGAAGGCTATGGATCAACAACACAGAATTCTAAGGAAAACATTAACCGAGTTAATGTTATGGAAAACAACACAGAGTTATAAGGAAAAAATTAAAAACCCTGCCCTTGTCCTGTAACCTTTTATATTTGCAATCAATTTTGTGTTGTACCAGGTTTGCACTATGAAAGATTATAAGATCTGGCATTTAACAAGTGGATAGATGGTATTAGTTAGTATGGAAGGGAGACATTTTATGGCAGGAAAGAGATTTCAAACTAGCCTACAGGAACACCATGACATATGCATATATCTTTATAATAGTCACACATTCCACATTAAATAAACCCTTCAAATTATAATAGCAGCTACCAATTATTTGTCTAATAATTTCAGACTATCTCCAGAAAAAATCATATCTTAGGAGAGTTCTTCCGTTAAAAAACAAAATCAGAGAATTTCATTTGCTCTTAATGTGTATTTAATCATAAGGGTAATTTAGGAAATAACTCACAATGTATAAAACAAATTGTTACACAAAACATACCAATAATGGTTACTTGCTACACAAATGAATCTCTTCATCCCTTTTAAAGGGTTGGCTATAAAGAGGAAAACATGTTGCACCACTATCTCGTATTACAATGTTAAAGCTGCATTCCAAACAGGAATGAATAGATTTGATTTGAAAACCCAAGGTATGTGTATCGTGCACCATCCTCCAGCTCCAGCTACAACAAAGCTGCATACACTGCAATTACTCCCAATGGACTCCTCAGAACATATCGCTACCTTCTGATAATTAAGGACCCACCAGCCAATCAGAAAAGTTAGTCAGAACAAAGACACAAATGATTACGGGTACCTGGGCAATAAGAACCTGTGAATGTTCCATTTAATCTAAACTACCTAGGCAGAGTAATGACATTAGAATTTTATGGTTTTCATCACCATTCATAAATAGAAATGATTTTAAATGTAACTTAATAGTACTCAGGGACTGCCACTGTGAGAGAATTTTCTCTTATACATCAGTCCTCTAAGCTATAAAGCATTAATGTCCAGTGCTTATGAGTATAAGTGAAAAACTGACTTCTTTATAGACACATAGAGTCATTATTTCCCCGAGAGTTAAAACTAGAACTTAGTCTTGGCTAACAGACAGACGAAAAAAAGCTCAATATCACTCGGCATCAGGGAAATACAAATAAAAACCACAGTGAGAAACCACCTCACACCAGTCAGAATGGCTAAAATTAATAAGTCTGGAAATGACAGGAGTTGGGAAGGATGTGGATAAAGAGGAATCTTCCTACACTGTTGGTGGGAATTCCACCTGGTGCAGCCACTCTGGAAAACAGTATGAAGTTCCTCAAAAAGTTTAAAATAGGCTACCTTGGGGCGCCTGGGTGGATCAGTGGGTTAAACCTCTGCCTTCGGTTCAGGTCATGATCTCAGGGTCCTGGGATCGAGCCCTGCATCGGCAGGAAGCCTGCTTCCCTTCCTCTCTCTCTGCCTGCCTCTCTGTCTACCTGTGATCTCTGTCAAGTAAATAAATAAAATCTTAAAAAAAAAATTTAAAAGAAAATAGGCTACCTTACGACCCTGCAATTACACAACTGGATATCTGCCCCAAAGATACAAATGTAGTGGGCACATGCACCCCAATGTTTATAGCAGCAATGGCCACGATGGCCAAACTATGGAAAGAGCCCAGAAGTCCATCGACAGCTGAATGGATAAAAAAAATATGTGTGTGTGTGTGTGTATACACACATATATATCTATATATATATCTATACACAATGGAATATTACTCAGTCATCAAAAAATAAAATCACACCATTTGCAATGACATGGATGGAACTAGAGGGTATTATGCTAAGTGAAATAAGTCAATCAGAGAAAGACAATTATCATATGATCTCACTGATATGTGGAATTTAAGAAGCAGAAAGAAGACCATAGAGAAAGAGAGGAAAAAATAAAACAAGACGAATCCAGAGACAGAGACAAACTGTAAGAGACTCTTAAACATAGAAAACAAAATGAAGGTTGCTGGAGGGCAGTGGGATGGAGGGAAGGGGTGGCTGGGTGATGGACATTAAGTAGAGCATGTGATATAATGAGCACTAGGTGCTATATAAGATTGATGAATCACTGGCCTGTACTTCTGAAATCCATAATACATTATATGTTAATTACTTGAATTTAAATTTTAAAATGTTTATAGAATATTCCCTCAGAATTTAAAAAGATTCTCTTAGAATAAACGAGGGAAATAAAAGTGCTGGTCACTAGTCTAAAAGATTTACATGAATAATTTATTTTTTAACGAATATTTCAATATTCATTTTGCTAAACTAAGTTTACTTTCAATTATTTTGAGTGCATAAGACCATGTTTCCAGTGCATCCCTTTAAAATAATACAGCAGGGTGCCTGTTGGCTCAGTAGGTTGATTATCTGACTCTTGATTTCAGCTCCAGTCATGATTTAAGGGTTCTGGGATGGAGCCCTGAGTCATGCTCCCCACTCGTCAGGGAATCTGCTTGTCTCTCTTTCTCTCTCCCTCTGCCCCCAAACTCACTAGTGCTCTCTCTTTCTAAAATAAATAAATGATTCCTTAAAAATACATACATACATACATACATACATAATAAAATGATGTAGTAAAAACCTATTTTCTTTCATAATCTCTCACAAAGGCACAATAGAGTCTAGAACCACTGTGCAGACAATAATTTCACATAAAACTGAAAGACAACAGGGGAGCCTGGGTGGCTCAGTCGTTAAGCATCTGCCTTGGGCTCAGGTCATGATCTCAGGGTCCTGGGATCGAGACCCAGGTCAGGGTCCCTGTTCCACGGGGAGCCTGGTTCTCCCTCTCCCACTCCCCCTACCTATGTTCCCTTTCTCACTGTGTGTCTCTCAGTCAAATAAACAAAATCTAAACAACAACAACAACAACAAAAAAAAACAAAACCTGAATGACAACACTGCATAGTGGTTAAGAGCAGACTCTGAGCCAGACAGCCTTTGTTTTAACTTTGCTTAAAAACACAACAGCTGGGGGAGGAGTCAAGATGGCTGAGAAGTAGCAGGCTGAGACTACTTCAGCTAGCAGGAGATCAATCAGCTAGATAGCTTATCTAAAGATTGCAAACACCTGCATATCCATCGGCAGATCGAAGAGAGGAGGAACAGCAATTCTAGAAACAGAAAAACAACCACTTTCTGAAAGGTAGGACTGGTTGAGAAGTGAATCCAAAGCGACGGGAAGATAGACCCCAGGGGGAGGGGCCAGCTCCGGAAAGTGGCGGAGCAACAAAGTGGCGGAGCAATGGAGCACAAAATCAGGAGGTCTGTTCCGCTGAGGGACATCACTCCAGAGGCTAAACCGGGGCAAAGCCCATGCGGGGTCAGCGTGGCATCAGATCCCGCAGGGTCACAGAAGGATCGGAAGTGTCTGAGTGTCACAGAGCTTGCGGGTGTTGGAACGGGAAAACCGGCTATAGAGACGGAGCCGACAGTAAGATCACAGCTCGGGGATACCTTGAACCGGTCGCAGGCTCGGTGAGCTCGGAGCACAGCCAGAGGTCAGGCAGATGGGCGTTACTAGGTGCTGTTCTCTGAGGGCACACTGAGGAGTGGGGCCCCAGGCTCTCAGCTCCTCCAGGCCGGAGACCAGAAGGCCGCCATTTGTATTCCGGTCCTCCTGAACTCTAGGGCAAGCACTCAGGGAACAAAAGCTCCTGAAAGCAAAGCTGAGAGGATTACCCAGCCAGACCCCTGGTAAAGGTGGTGCAATTCTGCCTGGGGCAAAGACACTTGAGAATCACTACACCAGGCCCCTCCCTCAGAAGATCAACAAGAAATCCAGCCAAGACCAAGTTCACCTACCAAGGAGTGCGGTTTCAATACCAAGGAGAGCAGCAGAATTCCAGAGGAGGAGAAAGCAAAGCACCAAACTCATGGCATTCTCCCTGTGATTTTTTAGTCTTGCAGTTAATTTAATTTTTTTCTTTTTCTTTTTTTGCTCTTCTTCTGCTAATTTTTTTTTAAACTTTAACCCTTTTCTTTTTTTATATATTTTAACTAGTTTAATATATATATATATATATATATATTGTTTTATACTCTTCTTTATTCATTTTCTTTTTTTAATACTTTTCTTTTTTTTCTTTCTTTTTGAACCTCTTTCTATCCCCTTTCTCCCCCCTCACGATTTGGGATCTCTTCTGATTTGGTTAAAGCATATTTTCCTGGGGTTGTTGCCACCCTTTTAGTATTTTACTTGCTCCTTCATATACTCTTATCTGGACAAAATGACAAGGCGAAAAAATTCACCACAAAAAAAAGAACAAGAGGCAGTACCGAAGGCTAGGGACATGATCAATACAGACATTGGTAGTATGTCAGATCTAGAGTTCAGAATGACAATTCTCAAGGTTCTAGCCGGGCTCCAAAAAGGCATGGAAGATATTAGAGAAACAAGCCTTTCTCAAGAAACAAGAAAGGTCTCAGGTACACAACCTAACCCTACACCTAAAGGAGCTGGAGAAAGAACAAGAAAGAAACCCTAAGCCCAACAGGAGAAGAGAAATCATAAAGATCGAGCAGAAATCAATGAAATAGAAACCAAAAAAACAATAGAACAAATCAACGAAACTAGGAGCTGGTTCTTTGAAAGAATTAATAAAATTGATAAACTCCTGGCTAGACTTATCAAAAAGAAAAGAGAAAGGACCCAAATAAATAAAATCATGAATGAAAGAGGAGAGATCACAACTAACCCCAAAGAAATACAAACTATTATAAGAATATACTATGAGCAACTCTACGCCAACAAATTTGACAATCTGGAAGAAATGGATGCATTCCATAAACTACCACAACTGAACCAGGAAGAAATAGAAAGCCTGAACAGAACCATAACCAGTAACGAGATTGAAACAGTCATTAAAAATCTCCAAACAAACAAAAGCCCAGGGCCAGACAGCTTCCCAGGGGAATTCTACCAAACATTTAAAGAAGAACTAATTCCTTTTCTCCTGAAACTGTTCCAAAAAATAGAAATGGAAGGAAAACTTCCAAACTCATTTTATGAGGCCAGCATCACCTTGATCCCAAAACCAGACAAGGATCCCATCAAAAAAGAGACCACAGACCAATATCCGTGATGAACACAGATGCGAAAATTCTCACCAAAATACTAGCCAATAGGATTCAACAGTACATTAAAAAGGATTATTCACCACGACCAAGTGGGATTTATTCCAGGGCTGCAAGGTTGGTTCAAAATCTGCAAATCAGTCAATATGACACAACACATCAATAAAAGAAAGAACAAGAACCATATGATACTCTCAATAGATGCTGAAAAAGCATTTGACAAAGTACAGCATCCCTTCCTGATCAAAACTCTTCAAAGTGTAGGGATAGAGGGCACATACCTCAATATCATCAAAGCCATCTATTAAAAACCCACTGCAAATATCATTCTCAATGGAGAAAAACTGTAAGCTTTTCTACTAAGGTCGGGAACACAGCAGGGATGTCCTTTATCACCACTGCTATTCACCATAGTACTAGAAGTCCTAGCCTCAGCAGTCAGACAACAAAAGGAAATTAAAGGCATCCAAATTGGCAAAGAAGAAGTCAAATTATCACTCTTCGCAGATGATATGATACTATATGTGGAAAACCCAAAAGACTCCACTCCAAAACTGCTAGAACTTGTACAGGAATTCAGTAAAGTGTCAGGATATAAAATCAATGCACAGAAATCAGTTGCATTTCTCTACACCAACAACAAGACAGAAGAAAGAGAAGGAGTCAATCCCATTTACAATTGCACCCAAAACCATAAGATACCTAGGAATAAACCTAACCAAAGAGGCACAGAATCTATACTCAGAAAACTATAAAGTACTCATGAAAGAAATTGAGGATGACACAAAGAAATGGAAAAATGTTCCATGCTCCTGGATTGGAAGAATAAATATTGTGAAAATGTCTATGTTACCTAACGCCATCTACATATTTAATGCAATTCCTATCAAAGTACCATCCATCTTTTTCAAAGAAATGGAACAAATAATTCTAAAATTTATTTGGAACCAGAAAAGACCTCAAATAGCCAAAGGGATATTGAAAAAGAAAGCCAGTGTTGGTAGCATCACAATTCCGGACTTCTAGCTCTATTACAAAGCTGTCATCATCAAGACAGCATGGTACTAGCACAAAAACAGACACATAGATCAATGGAACAGAATAGAGAGCCCAGAAATAGACCCTCAACTCTATGATCAACTAATCTTCAACAAAGCAGGAAAGAATGTCCAATGGAAAAAAGAAGTCTCTTCAACAAATGGTGTTGGGAAAATTGGACAGCCACATGCAGAAAAATGAAATTGGACCATTTCCTAACACCACACACAAAAATAGACTCAAAATGGATGAAGGACCTCAATGTGCGAAAGGAATCCATCAAAATCCTTGAGAACACAGGCAGCAACCTCTTCGACCTCAGCCGCAGCAACATCTTCCTAGGAACATCACCAAAGGCAAGGGAAGCAAGGGAAAAAATGAACTATTGGGATTTCACCAAGATCAAAAGCTTTTGCACAGCAAAGGAAACAGTTGACAAAATCAAAAGACAACTGACAGAATGGGAGAAGATATTTGCAAACGACATATCAGATAAAGGACTAGTGTCCAGAATCTATAAAGAACTTAGCAAACTCAACACCCAAAGAACAAATAATCCAATCAAGAAATGGGCAGAGGACATGAACAGACATTTCTGCAAAGAAGACATCCAGATGGCCAACAGACACATGAAAAAGTGCTCCATTTCACTCAGCATCAGGGAAATACAAATCAAAACCACAATGAGATATCACCTCACACCAGTCAGAATGGCTAAAATTAACAAGTCAGGAAATGACAGATGCTGGCAAGGATGCGGAGAAAGGGGAACCCTCCTTCACTGTTGGTGGGAATGCAAGCTGGTGCAACCACTCTGGAAAACAGCATGGAGGTTCCTCAAAATGTTGAAAATAGAACTGCCCTATGACCCAGCAATTGCACTACTGGGTATTTACCCTAAAGATACAAACGTAGTGATCCAAAGGGGCACGTGCACCCGAATGTTTATAGCAGCAATGTCCACAATAGCCAAACTATGGAAAGAACCTAGATGTCCATCAACAGATGAATGGATCAAGAAGATGTGGTATATATACACAATGGAATACTATGCAGCCATCAAAAGAAATGAAATCTTGCCATTTGGGACAACATGAATGGAACTAGAGCGTATCATGCTTAGCGAAATAAGTCAAGCGGAGAAAGACAACTATCATATGATCTTCCATATGAGGAAGTGGTGATAAAACATGGGGGCTTAAGTGGGTAGGAGAAGAATAAATGAAACAAGATGGGATTGGGAGGGAGACAAACCATAAGTGACTCTTAATCTCACAAAACAAACTGAGGGTTGCTGTGGGGAGGGGGGTTGGGAGAAGGGGGGTGGGGTTATGGACATTGGGGAGGGTATGTGCTTTGGTGAGTGCTGTGAATTGTGTAAACCTGGCGATTCACAGACCTGTACCCCGGGGGATAAAAATATATGTTTATAAAAAACAAAATATTTAAAAAAAAATAAAATAAAATAAAAATTAAAAACAAAAACAAAAACAAAAAAACACATTAGCTATGGGGCGCCTCAGTGGATTAATCCTCTGCCTTCGGCTGGGGCCCTGATCCCAGGGTCCTGGGATGGAGCCCCGCATCAGGCTCTCCACTCAGCAGGGAGCCTGCTTCCTCCTCTCTCTCTCTGCCTGCCTCTCTGCCTAATTGAGATCTCTGTCTGTCAAATAAATACATAAAACCTTAAAAAACAAAAACACATTAGCTATGAAATCTCTGTGCTTCAGTTCCCTCATCTGTAAAATGGGACTAATGATTATATCACCTCATTATAAAAATTACGAGTTAAACATATATTTTTATCCCCAGGGGTACAGGTCTGTGAATCACCAGGTTTACACACTTCACAGCACTCACCAAAGCACATACCCTCCCCAATGTCCATAATCCCACCCCCTTCTCCCAAACCCCCTCCCCCCAGCAGCCCTCAGTTTGTTCTGTGAGATTAAGAGTCACTTATGCATAACAAATAGCATGGAGGACATGGGGAGTTAGAGAGGAGAAGGGAGTTGGGGGAAATTGGAAGGGGAGGTGAACCATGAGAGACTATGGACTCTGAAAAACAATCTGAGGATTTTGAAGGGGTGGGGGGTGGGAGTTTGGGGTACTAGGTGGTGGGTATTATAAAGGGCACGAATTGCATGGAGCACTGGGTGTGGTGAAAAATAATGAATACTGTTATGCTGAAAATAAAAAATAAATTTAAAAAAAAAAAAAAATTACGAGTTAACATTTGTAAGGCTTTTAAAAGGCAAAAGATTTATAGAATCTGAAGAGAAACCTGACACACACTATTATTTATTTGATAAATTAAAAACTAACAGTAAAGCTGATTTTGTTAGAAAAATCACTATTGTTAAAAAACAAAAAACTAATGCTTAAGTAATTAACACTATTGAATATATCCTGATTGTAGAAAGCCTATACATTTTTACCTTGCTGGATTTCAGAACTTTAATTTGTTCTTCAAAAACAGTGTCTTTATTCTTTTCCAGAAAACCTTCACACTGGTATTCCACCTGGAAACACATGTAAAAATCTTCTTAACTAACAGATTTTTTTTTTAACAGATATTAAAATCATCAATCACAAAAACATTTATTAGTTTCAGGCTATATGACTGGTTCTCAGCAAAATGGTTATCAGTTTTAGTCTAAGAAACTAGTACCATTCTTGGGAAGAAGTATGTTAATTCCAGAGTAAAACTCCTCAAATATTGCTCTTCCTAGGTAACAGTGGTAGTGCTAACTAGTTACGGTTTAAAAGATCCTCCCAATTCACAGGTAGGCAGACTCATAAGAAGTTGACTCTTCTCATTCATGCTGGTGCAAGAAAGCTCCTTCACAGCTAAGCTAGTGGACCTTCTTATGACTGAGATCACCATCCTGGAGGGGTAGTTCTCTTGGGAGACAACTGGATAAACACTGTATGATTTGGTAAAGGGAACTACTCAAGAACAGACTGTTCCTGCTTCCAAAACTCCAGTGACTTTAGGCATCTACTATTCAAGTTGTTCCCCAGGTTATAACACAAAGCCCTTAGGTAACCTAAAGACATTCCTAGGTTTCCAGCTAGGACTAAGAAGACTTAGAAGACCCTCAATTCCTGAAGGAGACCCAGGAAGCTTACCCCCCTAACCCTACCCACATCTCCTTTAAATGTAAATTAGCCTCATCGCTCCTGATTTTTTGAGCACACTACTAAACTCATGAAGCAGTAGGTCCACATGCCCTGTTAGCAGGAACCCACTGACTCAATCACAGTCTCTATTCTGATTCCTCTAAGGTTTTCAGCAGTCCAAGGCAGCAACCTATAATCAAACACATTAACATTTCTACAGTGAGGTATGTAAATATCCAGCCTAACTGAGATAAATAAAGACTATACATAACCTCATGTTACTTCAAGTCAGAGATCAGGTCTAGACATAAAATGAATTATGAAGAGACTTTTTAGTTTTCAGAGTTTTTTGGATTTCAGAATTATACAGGATTGTAGGCTCATATTTATTTCATAATACAATTCCATTTATAGGAATGGAAAGGAAGAGAAAATCACCCAAGCAACACTGAAAAATACTTTTCCTATAAGACACTAAAGAATGCAAGTTTCAGCAAAGATAAAAATGATATCTCTAGACATTGATTTTTTTTCCTCTTTGAACTTAAATATTCAAAAAGAAAAAAGATAATAAAGCTTCCTTACTTTGTCAGCAAAATGTTGGATGATGAAAGCTTTGTTCGATAGACGGGGCTTTTCAAAGAGCGCACATTTGTTCAAATGTGTGTTGTACAATTTTTGGGCCCAAGTGTCATCTGTGCCTTTGGGCATCTACATTCAGGGTGGAAAAGAAAAAGAAAAAAAAACCAGCAGAAACAAAATAAGGAGAATATTGTTATAAGACTCTTCTGAGTTATCAACCAAGAGACCATTTTTTGGCTTTTCTAACTTTTATATTCAGTAGGAACTCATTCCTTCCATATTACTCTGTTAGATGACGAAAATCAGTTACCAAAGGAAAGCAATGACTGAGACCTTTTCATGGGTGACTCAGCCCAATCTTTGGGCAACTCAATCTGCCTATACCAGGAATCAACAAATAAGTATTCTATCGGCTTTTAAAACAACAAGACCCTCACAAATAAAACATGAACTATTATGATTTCATGGGTTTTTTTTTATTTTAGGTAAGCTATAGGCCCACTGTGGAGCTTGAACTCATGACCCCCATGAGATCAAGAGTCACATGCTCTATCGACTAAGCCTGCCAGGTGCGCCATATCAGGTATTTTTAAAAATTGGTTAAATAAAGGTAACATATGCACAAAGTGAAATATTTTCATAATTCATGAAGGTTTAAAATGAAGAGTAATTTCTTTTCATCATTTCCACCAATTTTATCTTTCTGTCTAAAGGTATGCACACAAATAGAATCATTCTATAAAATCTTTGCATTTTTCTTCTTCTTAATAATAGCATTCTTGTATTCATGGCCATTAGGTTGTTACTCATTTTCTGTTATTATAAAAATGGCCACAATTGCTTCTTTTACATATATACCTTGGATACTTTTGCAAGTATATTCATAGGGTGAATTCCAGCAATTCCACTGTTGGGCCCAAAGGTAATTTTGGATCCACTGTTGGGTCTAAAATTTTATAATTTTGAAAAATATTGTCAAATTCCCCCCAAAATATGCTGTATTAACTCACATCCTACCTTCAATGAATGGTATTATCAAATTTAAACTCACCTATCTAGAGCACCTGGGTGGCTCAGTGGGTTAAGCGTCTGACTCCTGATTTTGGCTCAGGTCATGATCTCAGTAGTCCTAAGACTGAACCCTGTGTTGGGGGTCCCTGCTCAGTGGGAAGTCCGAGGTTCTCTCTCTCTCCCTCTGTCCCTCCCCCAGCTCACACGCATTCTCTCTCTCTCTCAAAATAAATAAATAAAACCTTAAAAGGAAAAAAAAAAACTTGCCTGTCTGATAGGTAAAATGCAGTATCCCATTTTTGGTTTGATATGCATTTTATTTAATTTCAAGTGAAACTGAGCATTACACTCATTCTTAATGTTGTAGGAAATCTGATACTTAGGAGGATCAATCTATGGTAAGTTGTAATTTATGGCATTCAAACTAAAGAGGAGTTAAGAGAAAGGATATGTTATTTGTCTAAGATCACTCAGAGATCCATGGTTTTCCCAGCACGCTGGGTCTTCAAATATTAAAACTAAAACTCCTTTTCTACCATATATATCAGTAATAAAGAACAAGCAGTCAATTTTAAAATCACAGATATTTAAGACTATTATTTAAAATATCTTTTGTACAATTTCTTGCATTTCTTTAAGTATGTCATATCACTGAGTACCAAACTGGTAAGCAGTAGTGTCTAATGTCAATTTTTTACATAACTGAGAAGCGGCAGAAAAGAGAAAGGAAATTCCCCAAGTTTTTTTTTTTTCAAGATTTTAAAAAGATTTATTTATGTATTTTATGGAGAGAGTGAGAGTGTAAGTGAGGGGAGGGGCAAAGGGAGAGAGAGAGAATCTCAAGCAGACTCCCTGCTGAGCACAGAGTCCCAATGCGGGGTTCAAACCCAGGACACCAAGATCATGACCTGAGCTGCCACTCAACAAACTGAGCTACCCAGGTGCTCCCAAATTATCCCAGTTTTGATTGTATGTAGAACCCTTTGGGTCTAGTGACCCTTCAGACTGCAAGTAGGGTGACCTCTTATTTGTGGCCACACTGGCACCTCATGGTATACCAATGAATCTGTGCTTAAACCCACTTACTTCTGACCTTGACATGTCTCTTGATAGATTAGGTATGTCAGAAAATCATATTTACCTTGCATTCTTCATCCAGCAAATCTAGAATGCCCAGTTTAGATTCTATAAGATTAATGCAAGGTTGATTATCATAAAAATCTATGAGTGTCCAGGGAATTTGTTCCTTCATATATTCTTCCTGTTCTAATTTGAAGACATGCTGAAATGAAAAAGAAAAAACAAAACTGGCATTACTGTATCATTACAAGTAATGTTAGTCAAGAAATGACATTTATAGAAAACACTCTAAGAGGATATGAACATAATATGAGATAGTCCATGGCTTCCAGCAACAATAATCTTGTGGGAAAAACATGTTTTACACATGGAGAGTGATATAAAAAAATCCACAAAGAGCAAAGCCTCAGCTACACAGGATTCTTGGTAAACAAGTAAATCTACATGTGTGGGTGTGTTAAAACAGCTGACAATGTAGCAGTCTTTTCGATTTTTTTTTTAATATGTATACAACCAACACTGTACAATATACTTTTTGGCCTCAAATTATTGCACAGTGCTGCTAACAATACCTTAGCTGACCTTGAACTATGCAGAGCAGATACCCTCTAGACTACTGAACCATGCCGGATGATGCTTGCAGCACAGCAAAGTAATTCTCTTAAGGGACAGTAATGTTGAAGTTCACGTGCCTCAGAGTTAGGTAACAGTGTTTTGTGTCTGCCTCCATCACTTTCCACAGTCAGGGAATCTACAGCTCAATTCTGTGAATTCTACATCCAATGCTGCAAGCAGCTGCGGCAAGGACCAATCAACTGCTCCTTCTGCTAAATGCTTCAACCACCATCCTCCACATTGCTTCTCATCTCCAGTCACTCATTTAAGCAAAAATATGTATCAACCGTCTACTATGTGCCAGTCACTACACACCATTAACAAAGGAGATGTGGGTTCTGCCCTCAGGGAGTTTGGAACCTTAGTGAGAAAAACAGACAGAAATCAAGTAACCACAAGGAATCACAAACTATAGTAATGTTACAAAGGAAAATAATGTAAGCTATGAAAACAAGAGTCCTTATCTAGTTTGGATACAGGGTAGTGAGGGAAGGCTTCTCTGAGGACAGGCTCTGTAATAGGAGCTCTGCAGATGAATGGATGTTAAGTTAGTCTAGATGGAAGGCTCAATCCAATCCCCGATATCGTTCTTGCTTCAGGCTGCCCAACCAATACAGCAATCCAGCAAACTTCTAGTGTCTATAAGACGTTAATGAGCTCTACTCATTGTACTCGGGGATTTCTGCTTTCTTTTATCTCTTCTGAGTCCCTTCTTCTCTCAGACATTTTGATCCTTTTTCTGGAAAGGATAGCCTCCTGTGGCTTTGACCAGACAACACATATTTTCTAGGCCCCTAATCCCCGTGAAACTTAGGTGTCACCAAGATATCTGATACACATGCTCCTTGTGCACTTAGAACTTTCTTACTTTATTCTGCCTTTATAATAATGTCTCTCTTGGCTCATTTGCAGCATTTACCAGCTGCAATAAGCTTCAATAATTTCAATAATTTAAAAAAAACAAAGTGGTCACCCAAATAAATATTTATGTCATGTTGATCAGAAAGTAAATTTCTTCTGCTCTTATGATAAATGAGAAGGCAAATGGGACACCCTGTGTTAGCAGGATGCCCTGACTGATGGCACCAATAAGGAACGAGCTCTGTTCTTTTTTTAATTCAATAATTTACATGCAGTCTCCACACTGACAACAGAAACACTGCTCCAGATTTTAAATAGAGCTTGTTTCTTATACACAACTCCATACTAGTTTGGAAAAGTTCATGAGGCCTCAAAAATCTTGGATACTCAGTTGTCAAAAAGACAATGTGGGCATGAGGTTCATATTAAGAGATCCTTAATATGTAATGCCTGCGATCTCTAAATATGCCAATCACTGTGTTTCTCATGCCCACTGCCCCACTCATAATCCCTGCCAAGGGTGGCCCAAAACAACCACGTTCTTTACTGTGAAACCCTATATTCCTCGTCACAGCTGGTCAACTGCTAGAGATCTCTGGTGGAAAAATGAATGAAGTTAATCAGATTCTCTTTGTTGGGTATAAGAATTTAGAAATGGGCAATCAACAGTCCAAGCTAAAGCTGATTCAAAATGAATGGGGAAATGGCAAGTTAAGAGGGTAAAAGGAAAGAGGTGCCTGGATGGCTCAGTTGGTTAAGTATCCAACTCTTGATTGCAGCTCAGGTCTCTGGGTTTTGGGATCAAGCCCTGTATTGGGCTCTGTGCAGGGCATGGGATTCTCTCTCTTTCTCTCTCTCTCTTTCTGCCCCCTCCCCCCATCTCCCTATCTCTCCAGGAAAAAAAAAAAAAAAGAAAAAGAAAAAGGATGAGAGGGGCAATCCAACCACTGCTGGGTTCAGAGGGAGCTTGAAGTGACTGAGGAAGCAGAAACCCTGAGAAAATATACACAGAAGAGAAGGGAAGAAGAAGTCATCTGATAGTAAGAGGGAGTGGAGCAGCTGTGCAGAGAGAAGCTAAGATGCAGCACTGTGTGTGTATGTGTGTGTGTGTGTGTGTGTGTGTGAGAGAGAGAGAGAGAGAGAGAGAGAGGAAAAACAGATTGACAGTGACAGAGGGAAAGAGAAAGAGAAATGAGAGAGTCAGAAACACACATGCAAGGTCATGGGGTCCTTGTCAAATAGACAAATGAGCCAGTACCTAGTGAGGCCAGTGTTGGTTCCTTACATTTACAGTCATCTTGTGCCAAAATATACTAGGAAAGAGCAGAGGCTGTGGCTCTGATTAAAGTATTAAGAAACTCAGTAAAACCTTGAGAAAAGATAATGCTCAGTTTAGTCTCTGACAGGTTTTTATTAATGTTTCTTAAGCAAAGATAAAAAGGACACCAATAACATTCTTATGGAAACAGTCATAAGCTTAAGGCTTGAAGATCACCTTTGCATTATTTCACTGTGCTAAGCAGCTTAACCTGACAAATAAAGAGGGTCTAAATTTTCATCAGAGTATACACAATATTTTTTAAAAATCAAACAGTCTAAAGGTTTGATGATGACACGCAAGAATCCCTTGCCCCACCCCTTCAATCCAGTCTCACTCTCTGGAGGAAGCCATTTTTAACTTCCTTAGTTATTTCTTCTGATACTTACTTCTAAAGGATATGTTTATCTACTATTTTTTTATATATTCATTGTAAATATCATCTATTGATTTCTTGAAGAGGCAAATGTGGTCAAATTCATATATACCATCTCTCTACTGCCGGTCCCCTGTCCTCACAATATTACTATTTTTAGTTCTTCTTTTGATTTTTACTAATTCTGTAACTTAAAACAATACCTTTAAACTTCTGTTTTTTGTTCATTAACTAGAGACCACGCCTCTTTTCCTCTCTTTTTATAAAAGGAGGATACTAAGGACTCTTCTCCTGCCCTTCCACTCTTCCATCGTCAACTCTTACGAGTGACTTCTTTGTTTTTTTGTTTTGCTTTTTAGGCAACTCATTTTAACAACCTTTCTCATCAGTACTAATAACCATCCCTAATCCTGCACTTAGAACTGTGCCTGGTCCTTGTTGATAACTTTACATATTCTAACTCATTCAATCTATGCAACCATATGCAGTAGGTACTATCATTATCCCCTTTATAAAGATGGCCCAGGAGGGTCAATTATCCTGCCCAAGGTCCCATGAATAATCAAAGCAGAATGAGATTCCAACCCAAGCAGTTTACTTTGGAGGTCTGTGATCTTCACTATTACAATGTACTGCCCCTCATTTTTAAACACCTTTAAATTCCCCAATACCGTGATAATACTTGATATTTCATACTACAACTGGACAAGAACCATTCTCAAAATATTCCCATTGCTATTGTTGTGGTGGATGTCTCAGATTGTTGAAAATATGTAGAAAACAGTGTGTGCTGATTTTTCACACTGGCATCTTGAGGATACAGCAAGCAGGAGTTATGATAGTCTTCACTCCACGGGAACAACACACTAAAGGATATCCTGGGCTTAAAACTTCAAACTGCCTATGTTATCACCTAACACACTTCCTGTTTCCATCACTCAATTTATTTTGACCCAATTTTTACTATTCTCAGGTTGTAACCTGGGCTATACACATTTCTTTAACACTGCACCTATTTATTAATCTAAGTTCCTCAGCAGCTCAGTTGTTCTAAATCCCACATAATAATTGCAATTTACAGTCTCTTTTCAGAAACCAGTCTTGAAACACAGAGCAGGAATTCAAAAGAATTTAAAGTAGACTATTAGTTAAGAAAGAAAATTCTTACCATATTGAATTGTTGCTGTAGTTTTTCATTTGCATAATTTATGCAAAACTGTTCAAAACTATTTATCTCAAATGTTTCAAATCTGTAAAATGAAAAACAGTATGTTAAGAGGAGAAAAAGAAACAAACAGCTTTTTAAAATATTCAAAATGTGCCCATTAGAAAGAAAGAAATGAGAAATTTCCCAACATTCTGAAACCTCTTTTCCACATCAGTGAAGATAAAGGTTTATAAGTCAGTAACATGGAATCTACACCCAACAGGTAGGCATCAGCCGTGTAGCAGAGAGTTTTTTTTTGAAGGCTGCAGCATGCAGCAATGTTCAACACTATGAGTTTTTGAGGGCTAATTCATCCCCAGGTGGGGAACAATCATAATTATGATAAAGCTACTGCTCTTGTCAATTTATAGATTCAGGGCCTATATTGACATAAAAGGGAACTGAAAATAGAGATCTCATAGGTTCTTTTGAAAAACTTTATAAGATAATTTTAAAAATTAGGCATCAAAAACCACAAATGTATAGAACTGTATTAACAGCTAAATGAGGGTACCCAGAGGGGCACCTGGGTGGCTCAGTGAGTTAAGCATCTGCTTTCAGCTCAGGTCATTATCCCAGCCAGAGCCCTGGGATAGGGTCCTGCATTGGGCTTCCTGCTCACCTAGGAGTCTGCTTCTCCCTCTGCCCCTCCCCCTGCTCATGTTCTCTCTCACTCTCTCTCTTTCAAATAAATAAAATCTTTAAAGGAGGGCACCCAGAGAAGGCAAACTAGCAAATGAAATAAGATTTTTAGAAATGCTCTTCTAATTTTCTTTTCTCCTTACCAGTAGGAGACAGAATCTAGGACCCACTCAGTTACTAGATAATCTCTAGAAAGAAATGCTCTGTGGCAGACCATCAAGCCAAATACACTTACCCATATATGTCCAGCACTCCAATAAAAGAGTGCTGTTTGACAGCAGAATGGAGGGCCTGATTGACATGATCTACGATCCAGCTAAAGAGCTTGGCATAAATGTGCTTGGCCAAGGCATCACGGGCATTCGTGGCCTGCAGCTTAGAGATAGGCTTGATGTATGTCTCTGTGGCAGTAGCCAGTTTCCGATGGCAGAGCCAGTGACACATCTCCTCATAGTCTACGCCCATAAGGTCAGAGAAGATGCTGAGAGGTTCATGCTTGGGCTGATAAAAGAGAGTGGGTTATTTCCTATGACCAAATCAATCAAATAAGAATTTACTAAAAGAACACAAAGAAGTAACAAATAAACCCAACAATTTCTTTGTTATAATGAACACCAAGATCACTTCAACCTGATCGGTGATAATCATCTTAGTCATCCAGTAGACTAGCATCTAGACACCATTTTACCATCTCTTCTAGGGCTCGTTTCACACGCTACATCTTCCTTTCTCTTCACTGTATTTGTTTGTATCTGTCTTCGGGCACCTTTATTCAGTCAGTTGATCAGAAGATCTGTCAGCTTGTCAACAAGTATTTACTTAGTGCCTACAACATGCCGGTAAATAAAACCAGACATGGCCCCTATCTTCCTAGAATTTATAGTCACTAGGTGAAATGGATATTAGTCAAACGACTGCTCCCTAAAATGTAAAATGACTGCAGAGAACAAGGGTGCTATCCTATGATTCCATGTGAAAGGACTGTGCTCCACTCGGGAGGCAAGTGCCAGTTGTCTTGAGAAACAGAGTTGAGACTTGAAGAATAGGGAAGAATTAACTCAGTGAAAGGGGAAAGAAAGGGTCTTCAGGCCGAGGGCATAGCTGGTACACAAGTCCTGTGGTGGGAGAAAACTATAGTTTGAGGGACTAAAGCTGAGTGAGGGAGAAAATATCTGAGATGAAGCCAGAGAGACAGGCTGTTCTTTATCCTGAGAGCAAAGGGAAGTCACTGAAGGGTTTAAGACAGATAACTTGAGAGTTATTCATTGGACTTCTTAGATTAGAATCTCTTTAATCTCTATCCCCTACAAGGTCTTCCCTAGGCCTTGATTTGAGTAGATTGAGTAGACATTCAATAAAACCTTGTTTAAAGATGGAATTGGGAGGGAGACAAACCATAAGTGACTCTTAATATCACAAAACAAACTGAGGGTTGCTGGGGGGAGGGGGTTTGGGAGAAGGGGGTGGGATTATGGACATTGGGGAGGGTATGTGCTTTGGTGAGTGCTGTGAAGTGTGTAAACCTGGTGAATCACAGACCTGTACCCCTGGGGATAAAAATATATGTTTATAAAAAAATAAAAAATTAAAAAAAAAAAACCTTGTTTAGTTTAATCTACACAAGCGCACTACATTTGTGAACATCTTCACTCACATGTTTCAGTTGACTCTGATGACATTCCTAGGGAATAAGCAGGATGAAACATGGCTATCTTGGAGTGAAATCCAAGAGGACAGCTTATCAAACATCAGATGGCCAATGTATGTCACTGTTGTCATTAGAACCTGGGTGTCGGCATCCTCACCTCCTGACCCTTCCCACTGAAGCAGTCCCTTCCTTCCCTCACCTCCCCTCCTCCCAAGTGGCCACTTCAGATACAAATTAGCATCATTACCAACAGCATGCTATATGTCCCTTAAATAAGCAGCTAATTTCATTCATATAAATATGTATGATTTGACATTAGTACTTTCTAAACATATTCTATTTGAACATGACCATACTATTAGATCACGGCTGTAAATTTTTTGTTCAAATTTTCTGTAACTTTACTGATTTTTAGACTTCTTCAGTTACCTCTTCTCTTTATCTGAGAAAAGTCAATAATCTCTCACTACGATAGAATTATTTCTTCTTTTGGTTTCTGTTGATTTTTGCTTTATATATGATAAGTCTATGCCATTAAGTACATGAAAGTTCAAAAGCGTTACATCTTCCTGATGAATAAAACCTCTATTATTACATAGTACTCTATTTACCTTTAGTATTGCTTTGGTCCCAACTATTTTGTTGAATATCAATACAGGCTCTGCCAGGGTTATTTTTAGTTATTATGATGTGTCTTCTCTAAACTTATTTTCAAACTTTCTGTACCTTTATGTTTTGAGGATACTTTTTTCAAAACTATTCAGCTGAATTCCTACAGCAGTAATCCAATTGTTATCTAGTACTCTAGCTCCATGTTTTTAGGGGGAACAGGGGCTGATGATTCTCTTTAACTTTTTTTCTAGACTAATTTTAGACTAAGACAAAAGTTTCAAGAACAGTACAAAGAATTTCCTTCACCCAGATTCCCTAAATATTATCATTTTACACATTTGCTTGTATCATTCTCTCTCCTCCAAATACATGTACATACACATTAATTTTTTATAACCTTTGAGAGTGGGAGGAAAAAAATAAAACGACAAAAAACCTTTGAGAGAAGTTCCATGCATGATGCCATTTTAGTCCTAAATATTTTCAGGGTGCAACTCCTAAAAACCAAAGACACTGTCTTATATAACTATGATATCACCAAGAAAATTAGAAAATTAGCAGTGACACAACTCTATTATCTAACCTACAGATCCAATCCAATTTTTTTTTTTCTGGCTGTTCTAACAGTCTCTGCACAGGAGTGGGGGAGATATTTTTACAGTCCAGGATCCATTCTAAGTTCATACTCTGAATTTAATTGCCATGTTTCACTAGGCTCCTTTAATCTCAATAGGTCTTCACTCTTTTTTGTTTGTTTGTTTGTGACCTTGACCTTTTTAATGTAGGTCCTTCAATGAAGGTCTGTATGACACTGCCTCATGATTAGATTTGGGTCATGCCTTCTTAGCAGGAATACCAGAGAAGTGATGTTGTGCTCTCAGTTCACCACATCAGAAGTTATTTAGTGTTCAACAGTCATTTCTCTAAAGACATCCAGATGGCTAACACCCACATGAACACATGCTTAATATCAATCATCACCAGGGAAATGCAAATCAAAACTATGATGAGATATCACTGCACACCTGCCAGAACAGCTCAAATCAAAAACACAAGAAACAACAAGTGTTGGTAAGGATGTGGAGAAAAAAAGACCCCTCATGCATTGCTAGTGGGAATGCAAACTCGTGCAGCCACTCTGGAAAACAGTATGGAAAAAGTTAAGTTTCCACAAAACACTCTGGAAAAAGTTAAAAATAGAACTACCCTATGATCCAGTAATCACACTCCTGAGTATTTACCCCGAAAATGCAAAAACCCTAATTCGAAGGGGTGCAAGCACTCCCATATTTATTGCAATATTAACAATAGCTGCACTATGGAAAAAGCCCAAGAAACAGACTCTTAACTACTAAGAGCAAATTGATGTTACCAGAGGGGAGGTAGGCGGGGGAGGGTGAAACAAGTGATGGGGATGAAGGAGGCACTTGTGATGAGCACCGGGTGTTGTATGGAAGTGCTGAACGCTATACTGCACACCTGAAAATAATCTTACACTGTATGGTAACTATACTGGAGTTAAAATTAAAAACCTGGGGGAAAAAAACCCAACCATGTTCACTATAAGCTACAAACCAGAGAAATAAAGAATTTCTTTTTTTTTTTTTAAAGATTTTATTTATTTATTTGACAGAAAGATACATCAAAAGAGGGAACAAAAGCAAGGGAAGTGGGGGTTTGGGGGAAGGAGGCTTCCTGCTGAGCAGGGAGCCCAATAAAGAATATCCTTAGAGGCTTTTTATTTTTTTGTTAAAGATTTATTTACTTAAGAGAGAGTAAGAGAGCGCCTGGGTGGCTCAGCTGGTTAAGTGGGTGCCCTCTGCTCAGGTCATGATTCCAGAGTCCTGGATCGAGCCCCACATCAACTCGCTGCCCAACAGAGAGCCTGATTCTCGCTCTCTCCCTGCCTGCCTCTCTGCCTACTTGTGACCCCTCTCTCTCTGGATCTCTCTCTCAAATAAATAAATAAAATCTTTTAAAAGAGAGAGTGAGAGAGAGAGAGAATGAGAGGGGAGAGGGTCAGAGGGAGAAGCAGACTCCCTGCTGAGTAGGGAACCAGGGACTAGATCCCAGGACTGGATCGTCTGGTTCATGACCTGAGCCGAAGGCAGTTCCTTAACCAACTGAGCCACTCAGGTGCCCTTTATAGGCTTTTTAAAAGCAAACAACAGGGGCACCTGGGTGGCTCAGTAGGTTAAAGCCTCTGCCTTCGGCTAGGGTCATGATCCCAGAGTCCTGGGATTGAGCCCCCCTGTCGGGCTCTCTGCTCGGTAGGGAGCCTGTCAAATAAATAAATAATAAAATCTTTAAAACAAACAAACAAACAAAAAAAGCAAACAACAGCAACAAGTACAAAAAAAATAAGTTCTGAGATGTTGATTGGTTTTTCCACTGGTCCTGTGACTTGCAGTCACCTGATTAAGGGAATGCCTGCCAAGTTTCTCCACTGTAAAGATGGCTATTTTCCCTTTGTAACTAAGTATTTTGTGGGGAGTTCTGTCTTTCCTGGCCCAATATACTATTCATAATTATTACTGTTTTAATTAATGAAACATTTTCTGTACTGGCATGTGCTTTCCTAGTTTATTGATCCACCATTCATTCTGTACTTTTAGATCTATCTTGGGTCACTTTCCTTCTACCTAAACCAGGTTCTTTAATATTTCCTTTAGTGAGGGCCTTTTGGTGACAAAATCTCCCAATTTCTATTTGTCTGAAAACACTTCTATTCTTCCCTCATTCTGGAAAGATCTTTTTATGGGATATACAATTCTAAGTTAATAGTTATTTACTCTAGAGCACTGAAGATAGTGTTTTCTAGCTTCTATTGTAATTGAGAAGTGAGCTAATGGTTTAACTGTTATTTCTTCAAAAGTAGTTATATTTTATCTCTCTGCCTGTTTTAAGATTTTTCTCTCTGCCTCTGATATCATTATGGTGTGCCTTAGGTGGATTTCTTTATATTTATCCTAATTAGGATTTTGTGGACTTTCCTTATCTGAGGTTTAGAAGCCATTTTCACAATTTCTGAAATTTGTGAATAATTATCTTTCAAATATTATGTCTGCCTCTTTCTTTTTTTTTCCCCCTCTATGAATTCTCATTGGATTAAAATTAGATTTTATTATTCTGTCCTTCACCTCTCCTCTGTTTTAAGTGCTCCATCTCTGGGTCTGTCTTGCATTTTGGGTAATTTCTTCACATCTTTCTCCTAGTTCATCTCTTCTCTCCTCAGTTGTGTTGGTTTGCTATTAATTTCTTTCAGCATTCTTAATAGGTTTGACTCTTATCTGTTGTTTCACCTAGCTCCTTCTATTTCATTTCTTTGTGGCATTTGTGATTTCTGACTATGAACCAATTATTTGTTGTAAATTTTTTCATGGGACTCTATTGAGACTTGGATCATCCAAAGTAGATTTATAGATTTATATTTGCTTCTGACAGGCATCTAAGGCACCACCAATCCAGGACCAATTTCAGTTAAATTTTCTGTATTTAGTTTTCCGGGAACTACAAAAATCAGTCTGGGAGTAACTGTGAGGGTCACTTCATTGCCATAAAATTTTAGGACCTATTTTCTCCTACACATAGCACCAAGGTTTGCTCAAGCCAGATCAACTTTTCTTTGTACTCTTCAAGTAGGTGGTGGGCAAGTTTATTACTAGTTTCCCATTTAGGGCCTTAGCTTTAGGCAGGAGTTCCCCTGTTTATATGAGTCCTGGGCTTTGTCTTTTGTTTTTTGCACTCTACTTGGCTAGGAAAACTAAAACTCATGGTCACTTGGCTTCAGATGAGCCGTCAAGATGAGCCCTAATTCCAGGGTTCTACTTCTTTCTCATAGCTCCTATTTTCACTTAGTTTCTGGTCTCTGACTAAATTTTATATATTTATTAATTTTTTTAAAAAAATATAATTTATTATGGGGCATCTGGCTGGCTCACTCAGTGGAACATGAGACTCTTAATCTTAGGAGTTGTGAGTTCAAGCCTCACGTTAGGTGCAGAGATTACTTAAAAATAAAATCTTTAAAAAAAAAATATATATATATATATATATTTATGGTTTATCCAGTATGAAGATCAACCAGAGCACCCAGTCGAAAATTGCTGGAAAAGAAAGTCTCATTTTACAGATGAGGAAACAAAAGTTCAGAGAAGTGTAAGCAACTCACCAAAAAACCAAAGCATGATTAAACAGTAAAATAGGGACTAAATCCAAGTAGAGACACAAAAACATGTATTTCAAAACTAACGTCTTATTTATGCAAATTTAAATCATGAATTAATCTACATGTAGATTTGCTAATATCAACTTGGGTATCTGAAGAGTGAAACATAAATCTTCAGATTGTGTCCTATCACAGTATTGAGGAAGCAGGATGGAAAAATAATTAATTATACTAAAACTCCCTCCATTCTAATAAAGTTAGAAAGTATCTAAAACTGTGTGTGTGCACACACGCATATGCATGAGTTATATTTGATGGTGGTGATCAGCAAATACTGCAAATCATAAATGCCCAATGAGGACAACCTGACACTACCAGGTTTTGTTACAATTTAAACAAACACTTCCACATATAGAATTGGGTTTTTTTTTTTTTTTTTTTTTAGATTTTGTTTATTTATTTATTTGACAGAGATCACAAGTAGGCAGAGAGGCAGGCAGAGAGAGAGGAGGAAGCAGGCTCTCCGCCGAGCAGAGAGCCCAATGCGGGGCTCGATCCCAGGACTCTGGGATCATGACCCGAGCCGAAGGCAGAGGCTTTAACCCACTGAGCCACCCAGGCGCCCCTAGAATTGGGTTTTAATTCTCAGTGTGCAGTTATCACTATGTGTGAAAGAATATGCAAATCCTAGTGAAGACACTCAGTCCTCCAGTCATCTAGTTCCTCTTCACAGGAGTAATCACTGTTAATAGTTGTTTCAACAACCTTTAAACTATATTACAACTCCACAGCTGAAGACATAAAGTTTTCAATTACTGGTATGTACCATGGGCCAAATGAACCCCTCTCCCTCGACATCCCCAGTCCAACTTTCACACTGAATACTAATACTTCCCACCTCTGTTCATATGGACCAGACATGTATCCAAGTTCTCTCCTCTTCCCTACTGCTAACACACACAATCACTGTGCAGGAGGGATTAGCATCCAAATTTCTTACCTTCAGTTCACGATTCTACTTGGGATAATTTATCTCTCTGATAATGATAATAGAGACTTCAAATATTAACAAAACTGAAACAAAACTGAATTAACAAAACTGAAACACAAGGAAACTGCTATCACACTAAGCATATTCTGAACTTACAGGTATCGTGCAGCTGTCTGAATCCCGAGATGTAAATGCAACATTGCCTAAGTGAAGGATGCCAGCAAGTATTCGGAAAATTCCCATCTGATAAGACTCACTAATTCCTGAAATAGAGTAAATGAACAAGTGATAATAAACTATTGCAACAGCCAATATTAAGCCTATTTTTAACCCTTGAATATTACCAAAGGTGCAGATGGTCACATGTCATGGTTAACCACACTTTCATCTTTGCTGACATCAACACATAACACCGTGTAGCATCACGGTTGAGAGCACAGGCTGTGGAGTGAGAACTGGCTCAAGGGCAGGTGTTGCTCCTGACCTGCCATGTCACATGGGCACATAACTTCACCCTTCTATGTTTCTGTTTTCTCATGTGAGATATGGAAATAGTTGTGACTACCTCAAAGGGAATCCATGAGCATTAAATGAGAAAATACATATAGTCATGTAGTATACTTAGCATACTACGGGACACATGGTAAATGCTAAACAAATTATCATCACCGTAATACCCTGGATTTAAGTATTTTACTAACATCATTACCTTTTCTATTTTCTCTACTCCCAAGTGCAAGTTATAGCCCAATAAGACTATTTTAAGTCAGATTATTTTAATTACTCCTTGTAACTACAGACCAACTATAAGCTAAAGAGATCCCAAGATGAGAAGTGTTTGGGCCCATTGTTGTACTCAGCTTGATGAGAGAATTTGAAATGCGGCATTAGAGTAGCAACTGATGGATAAGGCAGGATGAGAAAGCTGTATAGCTTTGGCATTTTATCAGATCTGGCTTCATTTTTCAATAAGGTAAGAATTTCCTGAATATTAGATATAATTATATAAAAGTAAAAATAGTAAAATTATTTTCAAATATGTAATCATATACAGGGTAATTGAGAGTTGAGCTTATAATGAATATTTTTACTATCTCCTAATTATGACTTTTAAAATTTGCAATTTTCTATTTATGAATAGATTTAGCCCTAAAATTACAGTGGTAATTTTTCAAACTTTAATGTGTATATGAATCACCAATGGATCTTGTTAACGTGCAGATCTGTTTCAGTAGATCTAAAATGGGGCTTGAGTTTCTGAATTTTTGCAAGCTCCACTATGGTCCTGGACCATACTCTGATTAGCAATGCTTTTAAATTAAATTAACTCACCTCATAGTACGCATCAAAATACCAACACATGATTTTAGTCATTTATATTTTGAGGTTTGTAAAATAAATAATTCACCACTAAAAGTTGTACACTGCAGTTCTAAAGATTAATTTACTTGCATGTAGACCCCATATGTTTTAAATCTCAGAAACAAGACAGAGACATTTGAGCCATCTTTTAAACAGTGGAATAGTCTACTTGTGATACAATGTTTGTCACTACACAAGCTCAACCACATTCCCAAACACAAACAACCAAAAAAAAAAAAAGGGCGAGACAAACAAAACAGCCAGAACCCTACAAAATGTGAACTTGAACTTGTTCAGGAACTCATCTCATTTAGCTTTAGGTTTCAGATTTTGTGAAAATTAAAACAAAGAATTACAGTTAGTCCTACCTCCCCTAATGCCTTCAGTTTATTGAAGGATAATTTGCATACAATAAAATTCACCTGTTTTAAGTGTACTAGTCAGTGATGAGTTGTATAACCATTACTACAATCTGATTTTAGAATAGTTCCCATCACCCCCCAAAAAAACCTTGAGCTCATTTGCTGCCCCAAGTTATTTTATAAGGAACAAATGTTAAATCTCCCAACAACACTTACCACCTAATACAAAGCTAAGCCAATATTCCAAACAAAGACTGCGTGAATCAGAGAACTACTGCTCCTAAGAGCTCAAAAATAAAATTATATTACCCAGCAGAGTGCAGGCCTGCCTGGTATGTGCCATCTCCTTGGTATCATCAACTCCTTCAATCACAGGACTGCCACCTTGCTTCGTGTAATGAAAGTTATTTGCATTTCCTGCAATGAATGAAAATAAAAGATTTGCAGCCTATGAAGATGGCTTGAATCCTACCTTTATGTCCACTCTAAAGCAGAGGCAGTGATAGCCCCGTTAAGTGGACTGCCTGTGGACTCATCACTCATCTTAAATAGGTATCCACGTAAGGCCCATCCTACTTCAACCCTTCCCCATCCCCAACTGCAAACTTCCTATCATTTTACTCATAAATATTTTAGTATTAGATAATCTCCTATAATAAGTTTATGGACACAGGAATAAATGGAAAACAATACCAGAACAATAAATCTAACACCATATTCGTACCTAATCGCAGCATTTTAAATTCAGGTAACTTTGCTGAAGCACAAAGCTGGTAGAAGATATGATAGTTTCTCTCCTCTTCTGCCTTTGAAATAAGAAGAGTTTTCAATTACAGCATTTTAACCTAAAACCCTGAAAATTCAATCATAAAATAAAATTTTTAAAGATTATTATTATTATTATTCATTTGAGAGAGGAACAGAGAGAGACAGAGCCCAAACGGCAGGAGAAGCAGAGGGAGAAGAAGACCCCCACTGAGCTGGGATCCCAACGTGGGGCCCGATGCCAGGACCTGAAGATCATGACTTGAGCTGAAGATAGACACTTAATCATCTGAGCCACCCAGGTGCTCCCAATTTTTTTAAAGATTTATTTATTTGAGAAAGAAAGAGAGCTGGGGGTAGGGCAGAGGGAGAGAATCTCAAGAAGACTACCCACTGAGCACAGAGCCTGATCAGGTCCCTATCCCACAACTTTGAGATCATGACCTGAGCTGAAATCAAGGGTCAGACACTTAAACTACTGAGCCACCAAGGTACCCCCATAAAATGAAATTTTAATATTTAATTATCTCAGTGTAATAAGTTGTCCTTATACCTAAATTTCCTAATATAGATTTATGATTATTAAATCTCATGATTTATCAGTCACGTGCCTATATGTATGAATGTGTATCTGTTGGTTACAGTCAACATTATATCTGATAATGGTGCTTTTTGAAGTAGAGAACAGTTTGGTATATGCCTTTGGGGAAAACTAAAACCCTGTTTTTGAAGTATAGGTATCCCCTGCTTTTCTTTTTTTTTTTTTAAATCAGTGTTTTTAATTTTTTTTTTAAGATTTTATTTATTAATTTGATAGAGAGAGATCACAAGCAGGCAGAGAGGCAGGCAGCGAGAGAGGAGGAAGCAGGCTCCCTGCTGAGCAGAGAGTCTGATGCGGGGCTCGATCCCAGGACCCTGAGATCATGACCCGAGCCAAAGGCAGCGGCTTAACCCACTGAGCCACCCAGGTGCCCCATCCCCTGCTTTTCTAAAGCTCACACTACACCACTTCATTTTTGCAGAAAGCCTACATTAGCACCTGTTTTGCTAACCAAAGAAAATCCAAAAAGGCTCTTTTACAGAAAAGCAAAAACTGGTGTTTAGCAGTTACTTTGTGGTGAGCCATTACAGAGGCTGCACTCCCCCAGCAGTGAGCGTGGAACCACCAAGCTCTTTACACAGGAACTACACTCAGCATCTTGGCATCAAGCTGCCATAGCTTTGAACTGTGTCTGTGAGCATCTGCGCTTTATCTCGATTTATTCTGTGTATCTGCTAGCATGTGTCCTAAGGTATCAGAAAAGCCTAAGAGAGGTTATTTTTGGGGTCTGGGGATGCTCAGAAATTTTTCCATATAAATTAATGGTAATTTTTTCTTCACTTCACACCATTTCAGCTTACAGAAGTTTTCATAGGACCAATCTACTTTTGGAAAAAGGGGTAAATGTGTACTCAATATCTTCTCACAGTACCTCTCAGGCTCATGGTCTCCCTAACACTTTAAATGAAAAAGAATATTCTACCTTTGCCATATGTCAGACCAGATCATCTCCTGTGGTTGTCTGTAAGAAATCCACAAATGCACTGCATCATCTACATCATTTTAGTTTATACACTATAACATTAATAAAATATTTTACAGAACAGAAAATAAATCATGTTTTATTTTAACATAATTTCTTGGTATTTCCTGACAGTCCTTTTTCCACATACATACTTTAGAAATGCAGCTGTAATAACACTGTTCATACAAAACTGAATCTTCATACTCCACCATCATATCCTTGAATTCTGTAGTGTATTTAGCTGACTAAATCACAGTGTGGCCTCAAAGTCAGGTCTGATCTCCAAAAGGGGCTTATGTCTAGTAAAGGAGATTTCTTAGCCTTCATTATTCTATTTAAACAATACCATATTCTAAGAGGACAAGGAACTAGGTTCAAACTGTAATTCACTGAAAACATAACCCAATGTCTTCCCTACCAACTAGGAAATATGAGACTTGAGAGTAAACTAGTAACACCTCTTGGGGAGCCTGGGTGGCGCAGTCAGTTAGGCATCCGATTCTGGGCTTCAGCTCTGGTCATGATCCCAGGGTCATGGGATGGAGCCCCATGTCAGCTTGCGCTCAGCAGGGAGTCTGCTTGGGATTTTCTCTCTCCCTCTGCCCCTTCCCCTACTTATGCTCACATTCTCTCTCTCTGAAAGAAACAAATAAAATCTTTAAAAAAAAATAAACTAATAGCACCTCTTTTTAATTAAGCTACAACCATTTGCAGGAAAAAGTCTAAACCATTAAACCTAAACCAGTGCCCAATTCCACAGATTATTAGTCTAATGGGTTTGCCCTGCCTCTGACAGGTACCATTTTACGTATTTCAGCCCAAATGCGGTTTGTAGTAATACTGTCATAATATGCTCAAGAGTATCTGCAAATAAAATCCATACTAGCAAGCATGAGCTCTAGAATTATATGGCAATCTAACAAAAATTTATACATGCAGCTGCCCGCCTTACCTGGAATACCACTCTGGATTTCTCTAAAAGGTAAGTTCTCATATTGGCACCAATGATTCGGTATCTCTTATCAAAACCAATTTCAATATACTTCCCAAAACGGCTGCTGTTATCATTCCGGGTTGTCTTAGCATTTCCAATGGACTAAGAAGCAAGGGAAAAAAATAGTATCTTAGAAATACAGTTCATGACATGACATTTACAGAGTCTGTTCAGGGAGAGATAGGACAGAGTGTAACACAACACTTTAAAACTGATTCTTTTAAGAACAGAACTGATTTTGTGCCTGCAAGTAAGTACCAATGTATGCTTTGCCCAGTGCACAACCACACAGATACCGACTAATAGCTCAGATCTGCCTTCTTATTCTCACACAAATTATCTTCAGGAACAGCAAACCTGAGCCCAGCGGCTGGGAGACTTTCACATCATTTGTGCTATCAGAACACACTCATTCAGTTCAACAAAGAAAGAACTGGATGGGACTGTGGGCTGTAAAAGCACACTAGGGTTTGCGTTTTGTGAAAACTTAGTTTATTTTGTGTAAATGAGCTGGTTAAGGCAAATTATTATTTTTAGGGAAATACTCTCTGGTGTTGAGTCTCTTTAGCTAAAAGTTTCTATCCTCTTATCCTGTGACAACAAAGGCCCAGTTGGACTGGTTTTTAGCAGAATCTTAGTAATCACCCATTCAATTCAAAGTCATTTTCAGAAAATAAACATAGTAAAATTTGCCCTTGGATTTTGATAGCTGTATCTAACTTGAAATCATCTGCCATAGAATTCAGAGACTGTAACTTTCTGCTAATTTTTTATATAATTAAAAAAATTAAGATAATATATGCACTACTTTCTAACTTAGGTAACATGCTTCTAGAAATTTTTCTTCCAAGGCAAAGCAAAAAACATGGTGTAGGTAGAGAATCAAGTATTCACATAATGCATGCATTAAGTATTTAATAAAATATTTTATGTAAGACTACTTAATTTACTTGTACAAAACTTGAGAGGATCAGGATTAGTAGACTGAAACCATAGCAGAGAGAAAGACATGAAAATGCTCTGGAGTGTTAAAAAAGCAAAACAAATACAAATGATGAAAACAGTAGTAACACAGCCACAAAAAAATCAATACATCAGATTCTCTGATCAATCAAAGAAGGCACATTTCACTCTCGGAAACACAGGGCAGGTACTGTCCTATTTTGCCTTGGCAATGAGAACACTGCTATATTTCAGAATAACATTTTAAAGGGAAAGAATGACAGAAAGCTATCTTCCTAGCAAAGTAATAGGAGTAATCTAGTGTAGTTTAGGACAATTTAGCAATACATTTACTTAGATATTCCCCTTCTTAATATGACAAAAAGTACAACAAAATTCTCCATATGTTCCAATTGTTTTTATTTTATTTAGAAAAGGAAATTAATGATAAATGCAGGATTTTCTTTCAACACAGAATATTCCATCAAAGAGCAGATGAAAAAGTTGTGGTAATTGTGGCAGTGACAGTGATAGCCACTGAGTGTTTATCAGGCACCGTCCTAAGCCCCTTCCCGCCAGCAACTTAAGCAAGCTGGCAAAGAGGGTCCACAGCTTCTCCTCCTTCCATGACCGCACCCCACCTTTCTTCCATATGCCATTTCTCTCCTAGTGACTCAGAGTACGTGTCCAAGGGGCTGAGCTGCCAAAACAATACTACCCTTGTGAGAAGCAAGGTCAGGGTTGAAACAGACCCCTTCCCTCTGTCTTTGAGTAAAAGGTATTTAAACATAGAGCAAAGAAGAGTAGAAGGAGTGAATGAAATAGAAGTCTAAAGACCTGGGTATTAGACCAGGCCCTCCCACCAACTTTCCAACATTTAATCCTCTGAGGAGCAGTAGTGTCTCCAGGCGTGAAGTGACTAGGATAGATGAGCCCTAGGGTCCTTTACAAAACTAGAACTACATGATTATAAGCCTTGAACCTGATAAGGAAAGAAGGTTCTATATATAAGCTATACTTTTTGTCCTTTTCTCCTAATTGCTCCCTCTGGTTTCTAAGCACTATATTTTCAACAGGCTTCCCTGATGCTGCTATCATTTTAATTAGCAAGAAATTGTTAATGAAAAAAGGCTTTACAGTCTTGATTTTACTATTGATTTCAGTGAAGTGTTCAGCGACTTATTCTTCTTTACTAAAAAAAGATGAAAATCATTAACTATGCTTATTAAAGATGTAAAAGAACTATTAAGACTCACTATGCCCCCCAAGAATCTTTCTCTGTCCCCATTTTAGGATTAAAATTTCCTAGAGGAAAAAGAAAAAAAGAAAACATGATAAAATGAGCAAAAAAGAATCATTTATCTGTGCATCATTCATATTTTGCAAAAGGAGTCTATCTGAGGATAAGGAGGTTCTTTCTAAAGGATCAAGTGCAAATCCCAATAGTCACTAGGATGTGACATTAACTATGTGGGATGCTCATTATCCGGGGAGGGGTTTCAGATTGCTGGAGACCCAGCCATGCCATTCTTAACATGGCAGTAAAGGACTCTGGTAGAGAAACACAGTCTTGGGGCAAGTTTAATGTTACAGACCTTCTAGGCCGCATACACAATATTTCATCTATCTCTTCTTCCTATGACTGCAAACCCTTTGTCACCATTCTTCAGCCACAGATTCCATTTTAATCTTTCAAACTGGGATGCCCTCATTTGTAGTCATTGAGAGTTAGTTCTCTGTCAAACTTTCTTAATCCAAATTCCCACAGAAAAACTACACAACAATATAGAAGGGAGTAGCTAATTATAACTGATGGCTTTATCTTTTTTTGTTCATCCCAGCAAATAAACTAAATTCTTTATAACTACATATTAAAAACTAGGATCTTGGGGCACCTGGGTGGCTCAGGCCTTCATCCCAGGGTCCTGGGATCGAGCCCTGCCTCGGACTTCCTGCTTGGCAGGAAGCCTGCTTCTCCCTCTCCTAGTCCTCCTGCTTGTGTTCCCTTTCTCTCTGTGTCTCTCTCTGTCAAGTAAATAAATAAAATCTTAAAAAAAAAAAAAAAAAGTAGGATCTATGACCATTTTAATCTCTCCTACTAACACAAATCTGTTTTGTAGAAAAACCAATGTAGCTATTTTTTGAATGAGAATATAGCAAGGTCATAAAATATTCTAGACATAAGCTAGAAGGTTCATCCCAGACTTACATTATTATATGATCCAGCCTAGAAGAGATGAGATTCCCTGATGCCATCACTATCTAGACTGTGATATTCTAACTTTAGGGATTAAGAAAGAAATAAACTGCTGACAACTACACAGAATTTGTTGTTGTGACCCAAAACAGTCAAATGAATGGTAGGAAGCAAAGCAAAACCCAGTTGTTTTCTGACCCAAAACCCAAAACTGGTTCTATGGATTATATTTTCCCAATATTAACAATGGCATCCAGCATTTATCCATAGCTTAAATTCTTTCAAAATCTTAATATTTGCTTAAAATCTTTACGAGTCTTTCTGGCACACACCTCTGTCACACACACACCCCACCACCCTGTCTGTGCTATTTCAGAAAACTTCTCCAGTTCTCGCTGCACAGTGTACCTAGTCCAGGCAGCCTCGTAACTCCCCTCGTAACTCTTGGTCCCAAGGACAGAGGTCCTCCTGCTATGGAAGGCAGCCCCTGCAGGCTGGGGCACAATATCCTGTTTCCAAGTGTCACACACGGCACTGCAAACCAGGCACAATTACCTCTGAACTGATTATTGCAACAACCACTTGTATCACAGGTGCACCAGGCCAGTTCTAAACTCCGTCTGTGTTTGGGTGACAAATAAGGCTTGACAAAGGGAAAAAACAGGAATAAAAAATGCTGACTTGAATTTTTAATAAGACAGGTTTTTTTCTCCCTGTCCAAAATAATTTCCCCCCCATTAGTAATGAGAATTAGTTTTTTCCATTCAATGGGACTACTTACAAAAATGCGACTTTCCTAATATTGTTTTAATAGACAAATAATTCTCTAGCTACAAATCCTGAAATAGTCAAAGTCTCACACAAACAGGTCACTTTCTTTGGCATGAGCTTTCCACTTTGTAGACATATTTTGCTTTTGAAAGGACATCCTTCTGTACTTCTTCCTTTCTCAGCAATTTATAGCTACCGAATTTCTTTTTCTAACCTAAAGCTGTGTATTGTGCTTCACAGAAACAAGAAGAAAAATGTTTCACAAGATCATAATTTAAGCTTGTAGTTCACATCTGGGGGAAACAAATAGAAACTTACAGCTAAACAGGTTGTGCTAAATACAGAAAATGAAATGTGGCAAAGGAACGATAAAATTCATCATGCTTGGGTATAGTGAATCCTATGAACATCAGAAATGGGGGGAAATGAGAAACATTCTTCTAGTACAAGGACCAATAAATTTCTAGGAGAATAGAAATTTAGAAAATGAAATATCACTGCCAGTTATTTAGCAGCAAGGCAGTGGTATGTTAAAAATGCAGGATTATGGAATAAAGTAGATGCTTCCATAGCTGTGCTTTACTCAAATGGCTACTTTCCTGACTTTCTACTTTTCGTAGATCTCTTCTTACTAATACGTGGAAAAGTATTTTCTTACTTTTAGTGGATGAGACAGCCCAGACTTTGACAGGTGCTGTTTCGATACTTTTTTGAGCAGGTTTCTTAACAGAACATAGTAAGAAGGCCAAGGCCACTGCTGCCTTACCTCCATGATGGGGTTGGAGGCCAAGACCTTCTCCTCAACATTGGCTTCACTGGCAGAACCACTCACGGTTGCAAAGTATCGCATGGCATACTTAGCTGAGACTGTTTTTCCTGCCCCAGACTCTCCACTTACAATGATGGACTGATTTCGTTCATCTCTGTAAAACAAAGAAGAGTAACTAACAGTGCTCCCTGCTCCTGCATGGGACTAGCATTATTTCCTCTGTGTTCTCATCAGCAAGCCATGGTGAATCTCTTCTGGTTCATACATGCAGCAATGTGGGAAGGAACATAAGAATATTTCCTAATAAAAGTAACTATGTACAAACTAGCAATGAAGAGAGAGGGAGAGGAGAATATCAAGCATCATATTAGGTAGCATCACATCTAAGGATGAATCTGTGTTAGAGGGTCTCTGATACTTGTGTGAACAGGTCTCAAGCACATTATTTAATTTCTAGACAATAATTCTGGTATATTACAGTACTGCAATCACCTCAGAAGAAAAAGGAGCCACAGCAGGGGAATTTAGAAGAAAATCCTATTTAATTAAAATTACAGTCTAGTAGTTAACAGTCCCTATATCATATGTTCCACAAACTCCAGTTCCTTCTTCTCAGGAGAGAAGAAACAGTTCATTTATTTGTTGGTTGACTTCTTCAGATATTTCAGAACCCAAAGACTATCTACTATCCCATCTTTAGTTCATTCACACAATGACTCAAAAACTCTAAGTAATACACTTGTTTACAAAGACTATTATTTCTTTGAGGATAAAAACCTAAGTCATCTTTATTTTTAATATCCAGCACCTAGTACAAAGCCTGACACATCACAAATGCTCAATAAATGTTTATTTCTTATAAGTAAAAAGAAATTCATTGAACAACCTAATCTAAGAATAAATCTTTCTGCTTATTTCTTTTAAAGATTTTATTTATTTGAGAGAGAGTGTGAGCACGAAAGAGACAAAGCAAGCACAAGATGGGGGTGGAGGGAGAGGGAGAAATGGGCTCCCCACTCAGAGCTCAACCCCAGGACCCTGGGATCATGACCTGAGCTGAAAGCAGACGTATAACCTACTGAGCCGCCCAGACACCCCTAAATATCTCTGCTTTGGTGACAATTTCTACTAGGACAGAAGTAGAAAATCCCACTTCTTAAGATGGAACCAGCAATTAACTTTTAATCAAAATAACTGAACAAGGGCCACCTGGGTGGCTCAGTCAGTTAAGCATCTATCTGCCTTTGGCTCAGGTTATGGTCCCAGGGTTCTGAGATCAAGCCCCACTTTGGGCTCCCTGCTCAGTGGGGAGTCTGCTTCTCCCTCTCCCACGCCCCTGCTTGTGTTCCTTCTCTTACAGTGTCTCTCTGTCAAATAAATAAATAAAATTTTTTAAAAAGCCGAACAAGGTATTTTTATAATAGCAAAGGTGGTATTATTTGTGCTCTTAATTTACAAAGGGACTGGATCAGGATGACTTCAAAGGTTTTTAGTGGAACTCTCCTGTAAGGCCACAAGATGGGGAAGTTATTCTACTACAGAAGATGATCTTTTTGTCTTTTAAAAGAGACTTATTTAGCCAACAAATATTTATCAAATACCTACTACATGCCAAATATTGTATTAAACACTAGGGTTACAAATTAAATAAGCTGTGATTTGTGTCCTCAAGTGGGTAAGGGTCTAACAGGAAAGACAGACTGTAATTTGAGATTATAATACATGGGATGGGGCACTGAAAGGAAGAAGAGGTGTTCAGGAGATATCAGAATAAAGTCTAAAAAGATAACTAGGAAAAAAAAATTAAGGGAGGCAGAAATCAGAAAGCAAACATTCTAGGGAAAGGACGTAAGATAAATGAAAGCTCAGATGCATGAGAAGTTAGGAAAAAGCAAATAATTCAGTTTGGCTGGAACAGAGAGTAATGATGGTAAGACTGTAGAGATGACCAAGAAACTGACCATAGAGTTCTTCTGTGAGATGTTAAGGAATCTGAAGTTTACCTAAAGGTAATGGAGTGCCATTAAACAGAAAACAGGGGCACCTGGGTGGCTCAGTGGGTTAAGCCGCTGCCTTCGGCTCAGGTCATGATCTCAGGGTCCTGGGATCGAGTCCCGCATCAGGTTCTCTGCTCAGCAGGGAGCCTGCTTCCCTCTCTCTCTCTCTCTCTGCCTGCCTCTCTGCCTCCTTGTGATCTCTGCCTGTCAAATAAATAAATAAAATCTTAAAAAAAAAAAAAAAAACAGAAAACAAAATAATCCAACTACTAAAAATTACTCTGGCAGCAATGTGTAGTATGAGTGGTGAGAGTCCAGATGACAAATTATGAAAATCTGAACAGAGGTTGTGGCTGTCCTGACTGAGAGAGGTAGAGAGCTTTAAGAGACACCAAAGTGGTAGAAGCCACAGTACTTGGCAATAAATTTCCAAAGTAGAAATTTAGGACTTTTTCAAGGAAAGGTTTCTTCCTCCTATGAGAAATGAGGGTAACTGTCTTATTTTATAGACCTTGAAAAATACAGTGGGAGTGGGGCGCCTGGGTGGCTCAGTGGGTTGAGCCGCTGCCTTCGGCTCGGGTCATGATCTTGGGGTCCTGGGATCGAGTCCCGCATCGGGCTCTCTGCTCGGCAGGGAGCCTGCTTCCCCCTCTCTTTCTGCCTGCCTCTCCATCTACTTGTGATTTCTCTCTGTCAAAAAAAAAAAATACAGTGGGAGTATAGCAACTTGTTCCTGACACTCTGACTCCCATGTTGTGGGGAAAAGCAGGAGGACCTAGGTGACACTAAGGAATGTTTAAGTTTTATAATACTAGCTGGCACATAATCCCTGTTTTCATGAAACATCGTTAAACCTCATACGCACCATCTCATTTTCTTTTTATTTGAATTTCTAGACAGAACTGGACACTCCCATTACCCCTGCTCATTCATTCATTCATTCATCAAAACCTAAATCATCTAATAAAACAGTTCTCATTGTGGCACCACTGTCCTTTCTTTTAGTCATTTAAAACGTCCTCAGAACTCACCTTTTTCTATACATTAATTGGATTCCCTTCTATAATATGATTAGAAAAATGACCTTTTCCTAACTTGTGCATGATCAGCTGTCACTGCACCCTGTGTAACACCACTCCTTCCAACAGCAAACGAGGTGGGGAGGTTTCCACTGGTCTGATGAAAATATCAGTGGGAACTGCTATTTAAACTGTACTGTCTTTGAAATGTTATTTCAAGTCTTAATATCAAAATATTGCACCAAAAAATCTAAAAATTCATATAGCTCTTTCCTATAATATAGGGAAGAAGAAAAATATTAAAGGCAATAAGATCAAGGATTGTTCAAATGAATCAGAAGCTTGTACAACTATGTACATAGGATATCAAGCACATGTCATATACATTTTCTTTTCTAGGATTTAGAATACCATGTACATATGATATCAATCACATGCCATATACATTTTCTTTTCTAGGATCTAGGATCAACAGTTTTTAAATTTTTTTTTTTAATTTTATTTATTTATCTGACAGGCAGAGATTACAAGTAGGCAGAGAGGCAGGCAGAGAGAGAGAAGGAGGAAGCAGGCTCCCTGCTGAGCAGAGAGCCCGATGCGGGGCTTGATCCCAGGACCCTGGGATCATGACCCGAGCCGAAGGCAGAGGCCTCAACCCACCGAGCCACCCAGGCGCCCCAACAGTTTTTAAATTTTTTAAGGGACTTTATTTTTTTTATATTTCCTGACTTCTTGGCAGAAAGTCTTCCCATCTTTCCCAAGCTTAGCAGAGCTTCCAATATATAAACAAGCACCAGTCTTCCATTACATAAAAGCTCCTCTGCATCAAGGCTCTATCCTTAGATCTGTCATATACGAGCTACGCAGCTTTGAGCAATTGCATGACCTCTCTGGTTTTCTCATCTTTCCTCATCTTTAAGGTTAAATAGTACCAAGGGTCCTTCTCAAATTCTAAAGGACTATAATCTAAAAGTCTAACTCTGGAGTTGTTTTTCAGATGCTGGATGGACAACAGCTTGCAGTTTAAGCCAGGGTAAACTCTTGGAACCAAGGACAATTGGAAGAGGACAGGCCTACAGAGATTCAGATGGTCTTGAGTGGCCATATTTAAAATGGGCAACCTTTCTTCTCTAGAGGGCCCCTGAATCTGAGATGACCAAAATCAATAAATGGCTACAAAGAGTAAAAATGTAAAATAATCAATTCACCTTTTTTTAAATTAAATGCAGGAAGTAGAAATCTTTATAAAATAGGTATAGTAGGTACAATTTTAAAATGTTTTTCAGTTCTATGTGGCCATAGGAAGAAATGCCAAAAAGACAGAAAAAGAGTAGACATAGGTAGAAGAGAAGACAGAGAGAGACGAGAGAGGCATAACAGATAATAAAGACACACAAAAGGAAAAACAAGAAGGGTAGGATGGAGATGAGGAGAAAACACACAAAAACATCAGAGATAAAAATTTTGTGGTTCACACTTGCTTATCCCCTACACAAAAATAAACCTAAAATGGATTAAAGACCTAATTTTGAGACCTGAAAACATAAAATTCCTAGAAGAAAACATAGGCAATAATCCCTTTGACATCAGCTGTAAAAACATTTTTCTAGATATGTCTCCTTTGGCAGGGGAAACAAAAGCAATATTTAAGCTATTTTTATTTATTTTTTTAAATTTATTTATGTTTATTTATGTTTTACACAACAAAACAAAAAAGACAACCTACTGAATGAAGGAAGAGATTTGCAAATGATATAGCCAATAAGAGATCGATATTGAAACTATTTAAAGAACTTAACACAACTCAACACCAAAAAACCCCAAATAATCCAATTTTTAAATGGGCATAAGTCATGAACAAACACTTTTTCAAAGACATCCAGATGGTCAACAGGCATGTGAAAAGATGCTCAACACCACTCATCATCAGGGAAATGTAAATTAAAACTACAATGAGCTATTACCTCACACCTGTCAAAATGGCTAAAATCAAAAATGAAGAATAAGTGTTGGTGAGGATGTGGAGAAAAAGGAATCCTTGTGCACTGTTGATGGGAATGCAAGCTGGTGCAGCCACTGTGGAAAACAGTATGGAGGTTCCTCAAAAAGTTAAAGATAGAATTACCTTACGATCTAGTAATTCTATTACTGGGTATTAGCCAAAGAAAATTTTAAAAACTAATTTGAAGAAAGAGAGGGAGAGAGAGAATCACTCCTATGCTTACTGTAGCATTATTTATAATAGCCAAAATATGGAAGCAACCCAAATGTCCACCCACAGATGAATGAATAAAAATACAGTATATAGACACAAAGATATGTTACTCAGCCATAAGAAAGAATGAGATCTTGCCATTTGCAAGAACATGGATAGACCTAGAAGGCATAATACTAAGTGAAATAAGTCAATCAAAGAAAGACAAATACCTTGATTTCATTCACGTGTGGAATTTAAGAAAGAAAATTAATGAACAAAGGAAAAAAGACAAACAGAAAAGCAGACTTTTAAATACAAAGAACAAACTGGTGGTTACCAGAGGCAAGGTCGGGGGGATCGGTAAAATAAGTGAAGGGGATTAAGAGCACACTTATACTGATGAGCACTGAGTAAAGTATAGAATTGTTGAATCATTATATTGCAAATTTTAAACTAATCTAACACTATGTTAATCATACCTGAATTAAAAAAATAAAAATTAAAAATTTTTATGGTTCAAGGTGAATACCAGAGTCTACCCTCTTCTAGTCATTTGAGCTGTAAGCTTTATGTGGTTATATATATATATATATATATATATATATATATATATATATATAAAATAATTTACTGTTCTTTGAAATTTTGCATATCTTATCAGCCAGTATTTATAATCCTTCAAGTGTTCCTGTTCTTTTATTACAAGAAAGTTTTTTCTACTTTTGGGAGGTAGATATCACTTCAAAACCCTGATAAAAACACATTAAAGAACAAAGATTCTCTACTCTTTCTCTACTCTTCATTGGTCAGATCAATCTGGACTGTCTTAAGGACACGTGAAGCAAAGATTTATGATTTATGATTTCTGGCTTGGCCAGTTTTCTCAAGGCCCCTAGAGTAATCCTAAATATCTGGGTACTGGGTGCCTTTGGAGGTAAGCTCTTCTGACCTAGTTTTATCAATGGTGGTTCCAGAGGCTCTAATGTGAACTAAAAGCCCCCACCTAAAAATACTGCTTCATTCATTTATTCAACAAACATGTAACGAGCAGTCACAATGTGCCAAACATTTTGTGAAGATAAAAGACTCCGGGATCATAGCCTTTTGAGAGAGATTGAAAGTATAGTTAAAATGAAGCACTTCATTACTTCACTCCATTTTAACAAGGAGGTCCACCCAGGATACCACCCAGGATGGAAGTGGTGGGAGATGAGGGGAGGGGAGGTCAGGAAATGCTTTCTTAAAAAGGGGATGCTTTCATTGACTTTCACATGATGATTAGGAGAAAACTAGGTTGAATGGGAAGAATGCAATGGGAATGAAACTACATAGTGGCACCTGAAACCTCAGGAAAAATGTATTCAAGAACATAATATCCACTCTGGGTTGATGAAAGAAAAGAGTTTCACTTTAGTCCATTTCCATCCTTGGTCTTCAGTCCTTTTATTCAGTATATCTGTATCTAATTGGTCTGTCCAACCTTTTCTTATATCTACTCAGTTGTCATTTTATATCAGGTGTACATAGATTTTCCTTCCTTTAAAAAAATGTAACCTCTCTAGTCTATCATGGTCATACTGAATATTACTCGTATTTTCTAAGACCGTCAACTTGTTCTCTGCAAATTTAATGAGCATACTTTTCAGTCACATCAAGATCACTCAAGACTAAATTAAGTAATGCCAACCTCAGGCCTGACTCATATGGAAGACAATTTAATATTTTCACCCATGTTGATATTGACTCTCTGATAACCACTGGGTGTTGCTGTTTACCTTAGTTAAGTGGACAAGCACCTACATCTAATTTTTAGCTTATAAGTGAACATGTGTGCATGAAACAAAATCTCGAGTTTTATTTTTTTTCAGGCAATCAATCTAATTGTTTCTCCCTTATCTGAGCCTTTGTTAAAAAGAGAAAATACTAAGTTCATGTGATATAATGCTTTCTTCCAATGCTGTGCCTTTAGTGTGATTACGTGACTTCACTTGAGATTCTAATCCCTATCTCTCTTGTTAAGAGCTGTTAAATTTTTCTATCATTCATCAAAATCAAGCTGCTGTGCTCTGTGTTTTCATGATTTCCGGTTCTGATGAATCTCAAGAACACTTTTTTTTAGTTTTTATTTTAATTCCAGTTAGTTAACATACAGTGTTATATTAGTTTCAGCTGTACAATACAGTGATTCAACAATTCCATAATATCATCTGGTGCTTATCACAAGTGCCCTCCTCCACCCCATCACCCATTTCAACCAACCCCCATCCACCTCCCCTCTGGTAACCATCAGTTTGTTCTCTATAGTTAAAGAGTCTGTTTCGTGCTTTGTTTATCTCTCTCTTATTTTTTTCCCTTTACTTGTTTGTTTTGTTTCTTAAATTCCACATAAGAGTGAAAGCATATAGCAATTGTCTTTCTCTGACTTATTTCAATTAGCATTATTATACTCCCTAGCTCCATCCATTCAAGAAGAAAAGATTTAAATTCTAAAGGTGGCATCAGACAATGACTTCACAATGACAATATTTAGTATTATTTTTTAAGTTACATATTTCCTCTAAAAAGATGTGCAGGCAGACTGGTGAAAGTTGTGCTTTAGAGAGGCAGAGACACTGTTCAGGAAATGGAAAGAAATGTTTCCTAGAGATATGTACTAAGGTCAGTCAGTTCCTACTGAGGAACCGCTCACATGGCATTAAGATCTCTCTGGTCAAACTGACTTCTCTGTGCCATCACTCCAGAGCCTATAAGATTAACATAACAAGGCCATAACAGAAATATGCAGTTACATATGTTTGTGACTTTTATAGACTTGTATTACCTGTATTTTATTCCTTCCACAGCCTTATGGGGTAGCTAGTGCCCACTAAGTGCCACATTTATATGTAAAGAATCCTGAAGAGCAATTATATACCAGGCACTAAGCTAGTCTCAAACTAAAACCTGGGTGGGATCATGAAAAATACATAAAAATCAGACAGATGAAGAAGCACAGAAAAGGATATTCTCGACTGAATAAAATGTGCACCAATACAAGTATGCAATGTTAGTTTGAGGGAATAGATGTGTTAAGAAGAGGGGAGAGTAGCTGAAAGTAAGAAAATGAAATGACAAAGGAGAAAAGCTTTGGGGTCTCAAAGCGAGAACTACATCTCCACTTCCAGATGCTGTTTATTAGCATGATAGTCTGACAAGTTATTTTCCTCAGTTTCCTCACCTGTAAAGCAGGGGTGATGATGCCTGCTCCCAGGGATGTGAGGAAGATTAAAGGAAACAATCCTGACACCATGCTTGGACACAGCAGGCATCAAAACATGGCAGCTATTCATTAATGTAAGTTAATCTACCTTTATAGATCATACATGAGATTCCTCATCATATAGCATATATTACTTCAAGTCTATTTGCATAAATGGGATACTTGATACCATAGGGCAGCTGAGTCACTGTTGGTAACAGCAGAGCTTTTATAATCTGTACCAGCCCTCAGGCAAGGAGCTCCAGACAGCGATGCACGCAGAGACTCCCAGTCATGTGAAAGAAGGAGCCACCCTCAGAAAAGGCCTAGCAGTGAACAGTCAAGAGGAATCAACTAGATGAGAGGCTGAAGTGGATGAGAAGAGAATGGAGACATAAAACTCCTTAATGATGAAAACGTGACGACAGTAATGCCTATATTGCAAGACTTACCATTTTAAAAAAAGTGCATTTTTAACATTTTTATTGAGGTATAATTGACCTATAATGTTACATTAGTTTTAGGTGTACAACATAGTGATTCAGTAACTCTCTCTGTTATGCTATTCAGAGTGCTTTTATGTTTATCATTTAAGATAATTTTCACCTTTGAAGTAAGCACGACAGCATTATTTTTTCCACGTTATGGAAAATATTACTATTTACTATTAGTTAGATGGGTTATCTAAGGTTAGAGCAGAGCTCTACGAATGACGTCACATACTGCATCCCCTGGTTTCCAAGAAGAAAGTACACCATGCTCCTTCAGCTCTGCTCCACGGCTCCTTACCAGTCTGCTCTCTACTAGGAAGAGCAACATACTTATTAATTAGTCTCCATGGAACAGAAAGGTAACAAATGCATACCACACAACAGCGTTAAGTGTCAAGGTAAACCAGCCAGTGAAACTGTTCCATTGTGTAGGCAATAAAACTGAGACAGAGGCAGACAAGGAGATTTAACCTTGTGTAGTTATTTACTGATGCAGTTGTGATTTATACAGATATCTTTTTGATTTCACCAAGGTTATACATGTAAGTATCTAATTTCAAGAAAACCCATAAATGAAACTTAGTAGAAAAAAATTTATTTACCATTCTCAATGGGGAAAAAATATACCACATTAAAGTATTTAAGAAATACTGTTTTTAAGGAAACAAAAGAAAAAAAGCTTTTGTTTTAAGGAAAATAATATTGTCATTTAGTTACCAAAGAACAGTCAGTTCCAGCGTGAGAAAAGACTGATATAAATGGGACACAAGAATATAAGAAAAAAAACAGAGCAGCCCACTGACATTTTCTCTTCTGTAAGTCAACAAAACTATTAAAGTAAGAGGGCTGACTCTGAAGGTGTTCTATGAGGATACTGTTCTCTGTAAGGGACATGCTTAAAAAGGAGTCCAAAGTCAAGGGTCCTGGGTTATTGCTACTCTCTCATTGGCCATATAGCTACTGGGGAAGAAACACTTCTGTCAGCTTTGCTTGGAGGACAGATATCAAAAATAAAACTCCACCCTTCCTCCTCCCATGCTCCCACTCCACTTGTACAGTTGTTCTTCCTTCAATATCCTCCGTCTCAGTAAATGGCAACTCCCATCTTTCAGGTACTTGGACCAAATACCTTGCCACCATCCCAGACTCCTCTCTTTCTCTCATAGCCTCACATAAGCAAGGCTTTGTCCATTCTTTCTTAAAAATACATCCAGAGGGACACCTGGGTGGCTCTGTCAATTGAGCATCTGCCCTCGGCTTGGGTCATGATCCCAGGATCCAGGGATCAAGTTCCACATCAGGCTCCCTCTCCCTCTGCCTTTTGCTCCCCCTGCTTGTGCTCTCTCTGACAAATAAGTAGATAAAATCTTAAAAAATAAAAATACATCCAGAATCCATCCATTCACTTTTACCTTCTCCATAAATATCTCCTTTAACTAGATTATCATTATTTCTTGCTTGGATCAATACAAAAAACTCCTAACTAGTCTTCTGGATTCTACCCTCATCCCAACACCAACTGTTCTTTTAATTTTTGCTTGTTTTTCTAACTAGTTTTGATACTATTTCAAACTTGTGGAAAATTGCAAAACTAGTAAAATGAACTCTCATATACGCTTTACTCAAATTCACCAATTGTTTAGGTTTTGCCTGTTTGTTTTATTAACTCCTCTGTTTTTATATTTTTATATTTTCTGAAATATTTAAGAGTGGGTTACAGACACGATGCCTCCTATATAATTTAGAGTAATATACTTCCTCAGAACAGTGACCGGCTTTTACCTATTTACAATAATCAAAATCATGAAACATAGTATTGATATGGTAGTAGTATTTAGTCTATGGTCTATACTCTAACATTCAGCAGTGTTGTTCCCTACATAGTTACCTTTCCTCCCCAGTCACCAAGGATTCAATGCAGAATATTCATTGCACGTAACTAGCATATAATGCTCATCTCCTTTAATCCTAAATAGTTCCTCAGCCTTTCTTTGACTTTTTTGATCTTCATAATTTTTCTGGTGTTTCCTCCCAATTAGATTCAGGACATGCATTTTTTGGCAGCAATCTATGGTCGATTTTTATCATAGCTGCAAGATCAAGCCATTCCTCTGCTCAAAACTCACACCCAGAGAAGAAGTCAAATTTGCTACAATACCCCAGATGGCCTTGTAGGGTCCTTGCAGTTTATGATCTCTCTGCCTGGAATATCCTTCCTCAGATATGTGAATGGTGCACTCTATCCTTTCCTTCATGTAATTATTCAAAAGACAGCTTTATTTGTTATGGAAGTAGATAAGTTGATACCAAAGTATATACGGAAAAAACAAACATCTAAGGATAGCCAGGAAAATAATGAAAAGGACAAACTATGAGAGGGTTTAATGATACCAAACATTAAAAAATATTCTGAAGGGGTGCCTGGGTGGCTCAGTTGATTAAGTGTCTGACTCTTGATCTCAGCTCAGGTCTTGATCTCAGGGTCATAAGTTCAAGCCCCATGCTGGGCTTGGAGCCTACTTTAAAAAAAAATTACTACAAAGGCACTATAATTAAAACAGTGTGGTACTGGGACATGAATAGATAAAGGGAGGTGAAAAGAACATAGAGAAGAAATTGATCCAAAAACATGAGAAAACCTAGGATATGCTAAATGGCATCTGAAAGAACTGGAGCAAAATGGGTTTCTTAATAAAGTGATGCTGAATAACCAGATAGCCATTTGGAAAAAAGATAAATTTAGATCCATATCTCATATCATACAAAAGAATAAACTTCAGGGGCGCCTGGGTGGCTCAGTGGGTTAAACCCTCTGCCTTCGGCTCAGGTCATGATTCCAGGGTCCTGGGATTGAGCCCCACATCGGGCTCTCTGCTCAGCGGGGAGCCTGCTTCTCCCTCTCTCTCTGTCTGCTTCTCTATTTGTGCTCTGTCAAATAAATAAATAAAATCTTTAAAAAAAAAAAAAGAATAAACTTCAATTGAATCAGGGATCTAAAAGGTACATTATAAAACAACACAAAGAGTAGGAGAAAACATGGATGAGGGGCACCTAGGTGGTTCAGTCATTAAGCATCTACCTTCAGCTCAGGTCACGATCCCAGAGTTCTGGGACTGGTACCACATCAGGCTCCCTGCTCAATGGGAAGCCTGCTTCTCCCTCTCCCGTTCCCACTGCTTGTGTTCCCTCTCTTGCTGTGTCACTCTCTGTCAAATAAATAAACAAAATCTTAAAAAAAAAAAAAGAAAGAAAAATGGATGAATTTCTCTTTTATCCTGGTATAGGGAAAAGCTTTTAACAAGGACTCAAAATACAGAGTAATAAAAAAAAGACTGTTTATTTTGCATAGGAAAATAACAGCATAAACGAAATAAAAAGAAAACTTATAAGTAGGGGGGAGTATTTGCAATGTATACCATAGGCAAAGGGCTAATATCTCTAACGTATTTTTTAAAATTCTTGAAATTGAGGATCAAAGGACTAAAAACACAATAGAAAAATTGAAACAGACATGAATGGACAGTTTAACACATAAACAAAAAAACAAATACATCAATAAAAAGTCTCTTAAACACATGTAAAGATGTAAACTCACTCATATTTAAAGAAATACAAATGAAAACAACATTGAGATACCACTGGATAGTAAAGAACTAAATAGAAAGACTACACAGTTTTTGTTGATGAGGCTATAGGGAAGCAGGGACTCTTGAACATTTTTGGCAGAAATACAAACCAGTATAAATCTTCTAGAGGGAATTTTGTAGGCAATACCTACAAAACTACATTTACACCTAGATTTTGACCTAGCAATGTCAATGGCTGTTAAAATTAGTAAAGTGAAAGTATGATGAGAAACAGGATATTTGCACAGTCTCAAAGTATTTTCCTATAATATACTTACTAATTTTATTTTATTTATTTATTTTTTTAAGATTTTATTTATTTATTTGACAGAGAGAGATCACAAGTAGGCAGAGAGGCAGGCAGAGAGAGAGAGAGGAGGAAACAGGCTCCCTGCTGAGCGGAGAGCCCGATGCGGGACTCGATCCCAGGACCCTGAGATCATGACCCGAGCCGAAGGCGGCTTAACCCACTGAGCCACCCAGGCGCCCTATACTTACTAATTTTAAAGTTTAAAATAAGTAATTATAGTAGAGAAATCTGGTAGATACCGGCATAACCAAGTGATCAAACTTAACATTCCCAGTAACTGGCATCTTGTGTCTCCTCTATATGATGAAGGGCATACCACTTCTGTGAGGATCCTGCCCCAAATGCATGGCTAGCCTCAATCTAACCCAGAGAAAACCTTAAACTTTCAGAAGGGGAAGAATTTTTGCAGTCTGTTTTGTCTAATTCTTCTATTGCCGTGTCCTCAGGGTCTACAAGATAGCTGGCTAGCATTCTTCCAAGTTGTCAAAGCCATGAAAGGAAAGAGGATGAACAGATGGTCCTAGATAGGAGGAGCCTAAGGAGACAGAACTAGGTGCAATGTATGATTCTAGATTGGATCCTAGAACAGAAAAAGCACATCAGAGGGGAAATGATGAATGTGATCAAGATTTTTAGACTACTTAATAGTATTATATCAATGTGAATTTCCTTGTTTCAATTATTTACTACAGCTGGATGTAGGGTATATGGTACCTCTGTGTACTGTTTGTCCACACTTAAGCTCAAGATTTTTTTTTTACGTTTGAAAGAAAAAAGGTGCAGGGAGAAATAGCTTTACAAGGAGGCTCTCCCTGAGCCTAGCAAATATGCCCTTTGGCCCACCTAACATTATCTACTTCTCTGACTTTATTTTCCAGAAAAGCACTTATTAATATGCGATAAACTGTATCTTATTTACTGTTATTGTTTATCATGCCTCACTTCAGGAGAGTAAGAATTTTTGTCTATTTGTCTCACTTGTCTGCTGCTGTGTCCCCCATGCCTGGGACAGTGTGCTGGTGATGTTCAGTAAAGGTCTACTGAACAAGTAGCCGTTACCTTCCCTGAAGTTGTAGGGGCCTCTAAGGGTACCAGGTCTCACATGTGGTGAATATGGCACATCTCCACTCAGTAAGGAAAAGATGATAAGAAAGGATCCTGCAATATCTAGCTCCCACTGTATGCCTAAGAGACATGGACTGTTTAGCAGCTGCAGCACATATTATGTGCACAGATTTACTCATATACATGGTGGACTTAGGAAAGACTGAAGCGTATTTTAAAACTGGTTTGGAAACAGAATTGAGCAAAGGGGAAAGCAGCAAGCAAACCTGCAGTAATTGCAATGACTGGCTGAGTCACAGGGAAATAATTTGGGGGGGTTGGGGGGCTGGGTGGAAACCAGTGTAAATCCAGGGTTTAAAAGCCAGAAATACTCACATAAATCTAACACTATTCTTGGGTTTCTCTCACAAAAATGCTAAGAACCAAACTTTCGTTTTTAAAATTAGTTTTTTAAAGAAGTTATATCATTCTCTAGGAGCAGTATAACACTTTTTGGAGACAATTTTTAGGTCCTGGCACTCCCTGCAATTCCTTCTCTGCCCAGTAGTTCTCTGGCTGTACTTGTGTGGTGCTAACATTTTATCGAATGCTCCAGTGCCATACACATCAAATATTGGTGGGCTTTTCTCATTTTAGGGAAAAAATTGTGCTGATAGATGGAATTTAAAAGCTTTAAAAAAAAAATAACATTTTTGGGGCACCTGAGAGGCTCAGCCAGTTGAGTGGCTGACTTTCAGTTTGGCTCAGGCCATGATCTCGTGGGTTGTGGGACTGAGATCCCCCCAGAGAGCTCCATGCTCAGCGGAGGGTCTGCTTCAAGATTCTCTCCCTCTGCCCCGTCCCACCACTTGTATGCACCCAACTCTCTCTCTCAAATAAATAAATCCTTTTAAAAAATGTAACCTTTCTTACACTTTTGACACTCATTTCCATTTTATAACAGAATCTGCTATAATAAGCATATTATGAAGTACACAACTATATTTAGTCATTTTATATTTAATATGATAATATTTCATAGTGTTAGACCAATGGTATTTGAAAGCTAGTCTTCCTAGTTATGTGGCCTTAGGAAAGTTAAATAACTTCTCAAGTGCTTAAGTTTTCTCAGTTGTAAAATGAAGATTAATAATAACTCCAACCTCAAAAGGTTGTTAGGAGGATAAAATTACTTAACAAAATGGAAGGCAATTAAACAGTGCCTTGCACAGAGAGAGTACTTAATAAGTCTTAGCGGTTATTAGAACAATAATATTTTATTAATAAAAGGGCATAATGACTTCTATAGACTCTGGCATGGAAATAATTCTAAAATTCTGTTATGTGCTGGCCCAATTATGTCAAACAAACACCCTCGTTGCTTGGAAAAAAGAAAATAAAACCTCCACAGTATTTTTTTTCTCTCCACTTCATAAATTGCTTCAGGGTTTCCCACAGCATATTTATAATATGCTGGTTCTTTCCTGAAGACTGGAGCAATGAGTTAAATGTATACTATACTATACATCCATAGTTTTGATTTTCATTATATTACATTATTAACAGCACAATCTAGTCTTGAAAGTAGCTTTTTTTCCCTCTGGTTTTCTACTCTCAAAATGTTAGGTTTCCAGGGTTAATATTAAAGACATTGTACTAATGCTGTTCAGGATCCCTGGTCTCTAGAACATAAGAGTAACATTAAATTTACAGTTTCCTTGGTATTTAATTCTCTAAGATACAGACAGATTTCATCTTCTTCTTAGGCCTTTTTTTTCTGGTCTGCCGCTCATTAGCTGAAGGATAGTGGGAGCATGACCTCACACCGCCAATCCTCGATCCTCTCCTCTGTAAACATAGCATCTGTCCTCCCATAGTCACAGCAGCAGGAGATTCCAAAGGCAGGTTTTTTTTTTTAATTTTTAATTTTTTTAATTAACATATAATGTATTATTAGCCCAGGGACACAGGTCTGTGAATCACAGGTTTACACACTTCACAGCACTCACCATAGCACATACCCTCCCCAGTGTCCATAACCTCACCCTCCTCTCCTGACCCCTCTCCCTCCAGCAACCCCAAAGGCAGTTTTTAAGACTGTATGTCCTTTTATAAATACAAGGTTTTTAAATAATAATGTAGACCATTTGAAATAATCAAGGCTGCTTATTTAAAAATAATTTACCAGCTGCTCTTCACTATATTTTAAAATATCTATGACTTGGCAGAGAAGAAGCAATCATATCTAATAAGAATTATGAAAAAAATAAATAGAGCTTTCACCAACCTGGCCATTTGCTTGTAAGCTTCTTCAGCTACTGCAAAGATATGCGGATCCATGTCACCCATATTCTGACCACTATATGCATTAATAATATCTTCTCCATAAATAGGCAGCTGTTCATAAGGATTTATAGCTACTAGGACTATACCTGGGGGAGGGGTAAAAAAGCAAAAGAAGTTAATGATATACTAATGGACATATAAACTTAGTAAAATGAGAATCACAGTCAACACAAATTTCAATTTCAGTTAATCTTGAACTAACAAATTGTTTAACAAATTGTTAAAGATCAAAATATACCATAGCCTTTGCTCTGAACCTGTTATACCTAGACCTAACTAAAACTGCATTTTAAAACATTAAGCTGTTAAAAATAAAAACTATGGTAATGTTAAAAGAACTTTAAATATTTTCATAATATTTCAATAAAATATTCAATATTCAATTTAATAATCGAAAATATTCAATATTCAATAAAATATTCAATAAATACTGAAAATATAAAATAAAATAAAATAAAAAATTTACTACTAGAAATTTATCCAAATGAAATAATCAGACATTCAAGCAAAAGTTTTTTTTCATAAAGATATTTATCATAGTATCATTCACAAGAGTGAAAAGTAGAAACAAACAAAATATATAACAAAGGAAGAGTAGCCAAATATTTTGTTACATTCATAAGACAGACTATTATGCTACCACCACAGATTACATTTTTATTAAAGAATATTAAATGTCATAGCAAAAGATGACACAAAACTATATACAGATTAATTCCAATTTCATATCTATTTATACTTTCTCACATATACACACATATAGGATATATCAACATAATACTGGTTATTTTTCAATAGTGAATTACATGTAACTATTTTTCCTTTTTTATACTTTTTTGTATGTCTTTAAAGTTTATAGTTGGTATATACTGACTTAATGAAGTCCTTCAATCAACAAATATTTATTCAGCTCCAAGTATGTCTCAAGTCTCTTCTGAGTGCTAGGTTTATAACAGTAAACAAAAAAAGACAAAGCTTTATTCTCATAGACCTTATATTCTAGTGGGAAATTGAGACAATTAACAAGATAAAAAATAAATATCACAGGTTAGATAGTAGAAAGGAAAAGGGAGAAAAATTAAACAGAGAAAGAAGATGGAAACTAAGGAGTGGAGTAGGGGTTTATGATTTAGATAAGACAAGCATGGGAGTCTTCACCAAGGAGGTAACATATATGCAAGAAAAAGACAAATGGAAAAACGAAAATTGAGAAACAGAAGTATTTGGTTCATAGATAAGGAAGAAAAAGAGTTAGTATGAAGGATGCAAGAAGTATAAATTCCTTTATGAAGAGAAGATAGCTGTCCCTGTCCAAAGCAGGGGAGTAAGGAAGAAATGATGAGCATGGAGTTGGTCACCCAAGCAAAGACTTAGAAGAAAATGAATGAAATCCCAGACCAGAGCCCAGAAGAGAGTTATCAGGGAAAGAAAGATAAGAAGTCAGTAGAGAAAAGAGCCAGGGACAATGTAGAAAATAAGATTAAGAAAAAAAAAATAGAGAGAGAGAGAAAGAAGAGACAAAAGAAGGAAAGGGGGAAAAAAATCCCAAAGTACCTGGTGCTTTATATCTAAGAGAAAGAAAATAGAATCCTGAGCTGAGTCACTGGCAGCTAATACTGTAACAAGCATGGGCCCAGGCCAGCATATCAGGCAAGAACAGTTACCTTGAGTCCTCAGTCCTGCACTGAGAACAAGAGAACACTGAACTTCTCAAAACCGCACTTTGAACATCTACTCTTCTTGAGTAACAGTCCTTGTACGAGATCAAAGTCACTGGCAAACCAGTCACTGAATTTGTCAAATGACTTCTTTGGGAGGAAGAAAATCTAAAAGATGGACCCAGTTCGGTTCTTTTTTTTTTTTCCTGAGCAAAATTATATAAGTTCACAAAAGAGCTTATTCAGCACAAAATGCAACTAGCTAATGGTAATCTTGTTTAACTCTTTAGTGATTCTCTCTCTAGGAGGAACCCAACTGCAGCCTTCTTTCCCCACACACAGTAATTCTGTGGCTATGTCTATCAGAGGAAGGAGTTCACGGTCCACTCAGAAAGCAAGGCACACTTACCACAATATGTATAAATAAGTTTGGAGTCAATAAAGCGGACTCTGAGATTGTGGAGCACAGCAGGCTCATGAAGATAGCTGAGGGCTGTGAGGTCATTTTCACCCACAAGTATGTCAGGGTTTCTCAAATGAGGCAGTTCCTTGGTCTTTGGATCTAGACGATATTCCAAATCCTGAAAGTATACAAGATATAGAATCTGGATAAATCATAGCAATAAAAGTAAAACAGGCCCATACACTTTGCTTATTTTCTATTCCTGATATGACTCTCAGCTATTAAATGCATTCTTTTCCTGACACCTTCCAAAGCCACAGAAACTGGTGGAAATGGAAGTCTTCTTTTTCACTAGATGTATTAACAAATTAATACAACTATTAAGAATTTTTGCTAATACAGTTTGAGAAGTTTAGACTTTTTAGAAAATTTTTTCATTTTTTCCATTTTTTAAATTTAAATTCAATTAATTAGCATATAATGTATCATTGGTTTCAGGACTAAGTTTAGACATTTTTAACCCAATTACTGAACCAGAAGCTTTGGTTTTTAATTTTTTTTTTTTAAGTAGGCTCCATGCTGGGATTGAACTCTAGACCCTGAGATCAAGATCCAAGTTGAGATCAAGGGTAGGATGCTTAACTGACAAAGCCACCCAGACATCCCTGAACCAGAAGTTTTTCATCTTTAAAAAACATTTCTCTCTCTTTCCCTTCACCTGTGATAAGCGAATGAGCAATAAAGAATGGTTAAGAGCTTGACTCTAGAGCCAGATCAACCCAGGTTCAAATCCTGAAACTGGTACTTCTTTTGTGGTCTTGGATAAGTTATTCAATGTGAATCCTTCATTGGTAGAAAGGGCATAATAAAAGTAGCTTGCAGGGGTGTGATAAAAATTAAACAAGGCAGGGTGCCTGGGAGGCTCAGTCATTAAGCATCTGCCTTCAGCTCAGGTCATGATCCCAGTGTCCTGGGATCAGAGTCCCATATCAGGCTCCCTGCTCAGTGGGGATCCTGCTTCTCCCTCTCCAGGTTCCCCATGCTTGTGTTTCCTCTCTCTGCTATCTCTCTCTGTCATAAATAAATTAAAAATCTTAAAAAAAAATTAAATGAGGCAATGTATGGCATGTAGAAATACCTGGGAACCCCTGAACACTGAGAGGTCCAAGAATCCCCTGAAATTAAGTGTAAATGTATATATGTCCATATGTGTACATATATACACATATGTGTATTATATTTTGGAAAGACAGTCCTTAGTTTTCATTTGATTTTCTTTAATGAGGTTGATTGGCCTACAAATTTAAGAAGTACTACTCAATTTAAAACCAAGGAAATATGGCTTTATGGCAAAGCCAAGCATGCAAATCATCACACAAAGAGGCATTAAGGACAAATAACATATTACAAGTAAAAAGGCAAAAAAATGAAATGTAACTGTAGAGAAGGACTAGCTGGTTTTGTAAAAAGCCACATTTCTTAACACTGCAGAGATAAACGGATGTCATATATTCAAAATAGATTGGAATGAACTATGCTAAATGGAGAAGAATTTACCATCTGCCCTTTGACCTCTCTCTGTCTGTTTGTTATGGATGTAATGTCCTTGCATTGATCCCTGTATTACATAAAAGCCACTTCTGTCTATGCAATCTCAGGCAGAACTACTTAATGTCTCTGGGCATTGGCTTCCTTATTTGGAAAATAGTTATATTACCTACCAATCTACAGGGTTGTTGTGAGAATTAACCTAAGAAAATATGGCTCACAGTGTCTAATTTTGTGCCTAACACAGAGTAGTTGAATTCTTTAAATTTGGCATTCAAGGCCCTCCTCTACTATGGCCTAATTCTTCACTGCCTTCTTTCCACCTAAACTTGCCTCTGTTTTGCTCTCTTGAAATTCATCCTCTGTATGGCCACCAATGAGTCTTTTCTAAAACACAAATCCAGCATCCTTTCTCTGTTTAAAAATACTACAATCACTCCCCATCACACATCACTTGATGTCCCAGAGTTTTAGGATGATAACCAGGCCATCTGTGATGTGGTTCCAGCCCCCATCCTCTTGCCAGTCCTGTACTCTTACTTTGCATTCTAACAACATGGAACTTGTTTAGTTCCCCAAATGCACACTACTGTGCACACCTCCCTGCCTTTGCATGGGCTTTTCTGGATTCCTAAAATGCACTTCCCCTCATCTATTTGTTCTTCACACCATGCCTCCCGATCCGTTACCTTCACCAGCCCGTCTACCCACTCCTCACTCTGTTCTACTTCTGTTCCTGGCTTTTACTTGTTATATCATGTCACACTATTCATAAATATATCTATTTCTCTTACCTAACACTGATGTCAGAGAGCACCTTTTGCCACTTCTTAACATGCTGTATAGCAGAAACTTTAATATGTGAGCCTAGAACTAGAACACACATCTTTCTAAATCTCTGCTCTAATCAACTTGTTATATTCACTAACACCAAAATACGCTCTGCTACTCAAAGGGTCTACCCATTTCTCCTTGTCAATCCAAATTTTATCCTACCTTTAAGGTTAGTTAAAATTCTTCTTCCCCCTCGACTCCTTCCCTGACAAAGCAGCTCATAATGAAATTTCCCTCTTAGGCATCCTAAAGTCATTACTATCTTTACAACTTAGCGAGTGGTTGTGATCACAAATCATGAAGACAAATTTTCTGGCTTAAAATCCAACCTTCATCCCTTAATACCTGTATAATCTTGAACAATCCCTCTGAGCTCTAGTTTCTTTATCCATAAAGTGGTAATAACAACAGCCCCACTTCACACAATTGTTGTGAGGATTAAATGAGTTACAGCAAGTAAAACACTTAGAACTATGTCTGGCACAAAGTAAGTGTTCAATACATGCTAACTCCCAGGTAGCTCATTTGGTAATAGTTCGTCATAACCTTTTGATATCTTTAACATCGTGGTGTTGAATCTTTAGATTCTATGCTTTATGTAACTTTTCATGTATTTGTATCTAGTTTCCCTGGCTAGACTATAAGTTATATATGGAAAACTAGTGTCACAGAGGTGTTTAAAAAAAACAGTGTGACAAGCCTTGTCAAATGCCATGGAGAGGTCAAGTAGGTAGAACTAGGACATGTCTATCCAAGCAGAGAATGCAGACAGGAAAGTAGAGGGAAGCAAATGGTTTTATGTTTTTCTGATTGCTAACAAACTGCTTTATATGTAATACTTTGTCAGTAAACATTTTTCAAAGGATTAGGTCCAGTAAATATCAAATCTCAGACTGGCTCTTTAAGCAATGTTCTCTTAGTTACCATGACATTAATGCTAGCCTAAGTAAAGTAAACAGGCACATCTTTGGGAGGATTAGAAGTGAATCTAAACCTAATCATAACAAATTCATAGCCCACAATACCGGATTTTTAAAGTTGTTTTTTTTTTTTAAAGATTTTATTTATTTTATTTGACAGACAGAGATTACAAGTAGGCAGAGAGGCAGGCAGAGAGAGAGAGAGAGAGGAGGAGGAAGCAGGCTCCCTGCTGAGCAGAGAGCCCGATGCGGGACTTGATCCCAGGACCCTGAGATCATGACCTGAGCCGAAGGCAGCGGCTTAACCCACTGAACCACCCAGGCGCCCGGATTTTTAAAGTTTTGACATTTTCATTAACCCATTGGGATAGAAAACTGAGTTTGCTCTTTTGCTATTTTTTTTAATTTAGTAAGTGAAAATATTAGATTAGTTCAATATTTTGACTTCCAAATGAAGTCAGATATGTCACAGCAAACTCACACTTTTGAATTCACTTCACTTTATGCCAGTAACAACAAATAAAAGCAAAATTTTTACCTTTCCTTCCTCAAGGCGAAGCAGGAGGACTTTATCTCCTGGTTTATAATCTTTGAGCAGCTCTGCTGACTTCCAAACTTCCTCAGGATCAGGTATCCAAACTCTGGCAAACTAGAAGACAAATAAACGAAAAATTAAAACTAGCAAATCAATTCATTTACAATAATATGTAAACACATCATGATTTATATATGATGAAACAATTTATAAAAGAATAAATCTTGGCCAATATGAAATTTACTTTTTAAATTCATAGTTGCATAAAAGTACTTCAGTCCCAGTAGTACCATCATGCCCACATTATATAAAAAGCATGCTCTGTATTGTGGTAATAATGTCAAAATACATGTAAATCAAATCATTCTATTGTATACCTTAAACATACATAGTATCATATGTCAATTATATCTCAATAAAATTGGAGGGGAAAGTATGCTCTGAACAAACAGCTACAATTAAAGTTTGAATTTGCTTTATGTAGTAAATGTCACCTGGAGATGTAATTTCAGGTAAATCTACATATAAATCTATTTTTTCATTGAATATGGACCTTCAAAAATCTGAAAACATGATTGTGAAGCTGGATATGGTGGCTCTGCCAGCTTCAACAATACAGCTATCTTTTTATAATAGAATTTACAATTTGAATCTTTGATTATGGTTTTCATCCTGTGTTCTGCAAAGATTTTATGAATTCCTCAGAGGCCATTAAGGTGTGGAAAAGAGGAGAGTAAGCTTGTAGCTTGGAGCCACAGTAGCTTTATAGACGGGGCATCTGGAATTTTCTCTGAAGAAAGCTCTGTTGTTAATTAAAAAGAAAAAAATTAAGAAAGCATTGTTGTCTGGTAGTTTGTCTTCATTGTTAAATAAAGATGAGTGAAAATGGTATATTGGACCAACAATAAGTTGGCTCTCATAGCCTCAATATCATGAAAGGTCTGGTAATCAGTCATCAGGGGTTCCTGAAGCAGCAGATCTTTAGCCTCAAACAGACACTTTTGGACTTAACCCAATTTTGGACTTTGGGTCAATTTTGAAGAAAAAGAAAAATATATGTTAACATGAATGAGTCCTCCAAACACCACATTGAAGAAAAGTTTTATGATTGCTTGGGTTTCTCAGGAAGTAATCTCCCTTTATGTACATTAAACTTTGATGTTCATTTTCAGGAATATATCACATATAAAAATAATACCACCACCAGCCTTTCTCTGCTTTCTTTTCTTCAAGCTTGTATTACTACCTGAACTTACTATTAATGTGATTGCTTCTTTACTTATTTATTATTTCTCCTCCTCCTTTAGAATACACTCCATGTCTGCCTTGTTCAACATTGTATTAAGTACCTATGGACATAGCGGGTTCACAGCTGGGCACTTAGTATTTAATGAAAGAATCTCAGAATAAAGGGTATAAATTGAATAAAAGTAGAATGGTTAAAAAAATGTGTCATTACTTTACTTTTCTCTTATTATTACAGATTCATCAAAACTTTTTGTCTCAACAGTTTGCAAAGGAAAGAGTACTGAACTAGGTTATGACTATCTTACAGGCATCTTAACCTTTATTTCAGGCATCTGTAAAATGGGATGACAGCAGTACTCACTTAGATCATCTCAAGGGCTTTCATGCATAGAAACTTTGTGAAAAGCATAAACCAATAGGTAAGTACAGGTTGAGAATGCTACCAAGTGTGTATTCCATAAGAAATGATTGCTAATATTATTTGTAAATATGTCACTGAAATTTGTTTTATTACTTTCCTCCCAGTTACACAGTCCACAAACTGAGTAAGAGCTGTCAGTAAATTTACCAGAGGCTACTAAGGCTTTACAAATGTTTACTAAAATGTTAGTCATTCAATAAACATTATGTGTACCAACTGCTCCCACTCTGAAGCTCACTTTAGAGAGCCAGTATTTCTACAACTTTCTCTGGAAGGGTTTACTGGTTCCAGAAGAGATATGTAGTATGTGAGATTCAGAGTCATGAAATGACCTACTACCCTGACTGATGAAAGCACAAAAAAGCAAAATGGATCTACGTGAGTTTGTAGAAGCATGACTGACCTGCTCTGAACAGGAGGAGATTTTTAACTAAATCTAGAAAGATGCACCTTCCTGTGATTTGCATCAGTGATATGCACTCTTGCCAAAGGCTAGATTTCCAAGAGCAGGGAGTTAACAACACTTATAGACGGTACAGGGGGGCTACGGACCTTACACTCACCACAGGCAAGGTATTTAAACACCAAACATCATCCTGACAACCAAATCCCCCATTATCCTATCTCGGTCTCTTGGGAAAGTATCCAAGGAGAAATAGGCCAGAACTCAGTCTATTATTACCATTGTCTTTTTATGGTTCTTTTCCACCCTAACCTATGAGATTGGTGACTGTGCAAAAACAACCCTACCAGAACTGGGTCAGTCTGGGAAATATATATATATCTTAGTTGCTGCAACCGAGAGAAATTCCAACCTGACAATGCCCTTCCTATCGTCTCTGTCACCTCCAACCATACTTTCTTCTTTTACCCTAGGCCACCAGTGAGAATACATACAGCAGCCCTGAGAAAGAGGACTGAACTCGTCCAGCCACATCCTGAGGGGAGACTGCAGGAAGACTGCAGTGGCAAGACAAGGCCCCAAGATCATAAGAGAAACATGGAAATGGAACACAACAGCAAGGTTCAGGAAGGAATCAGAAACAGGGGTGGGCACACATACCCACTAAGTCTGCTCAGCATTTCCCAGGGAAAACAGAAGCAAAAGATAACCCTAGCCAAAGCGAATCAGATGGGACACAGCTCCCAACAAGACAAGGGAGGGTCCAATGTCATGCAAGGCTGCAGTCTCATAATTAGCTAGTAGAGGGTGAGACTTTCCTGCAATGCTCTTCATTCTTTTCTCCTACTCACACTACTCCAATTTTGTCTCTTGAATATCACATTTAGGATACCTCAGACCTTATTTTAGCTATTTACAGATCAATCTACCTCCCACGCCAGACTATATACTCCTTAAAGGCACCCGGGAATCCTCTCTAAGGTTGGTCAACTCCCTTACCCATGGTGGGTGAGCAGCACACAAAATAAATAAAGGTAGGACAAGGTATGGAAAAAAGGTGGGAGAACTGGGACAAGAGATGCAGAGGCACATCACAGGCCTACTTCAGGATTTTCCCTGAGTCCACAAAGCACACTAGAGATGGGGAAGGCCAAAAGAAGGTCAGAGGCCAAAAGAAGAGAGATCTGTGAAGTGGTCGGCAGAGTTAACTGCTGTAGAAACCAGCAGGAGAAGGGAAAGCAAGGATTTGGGGTCTGAGGTACTGAGACTACAGCCAAAAAAAACTGTGGGAGATGAAGGAAACATAAACAGGCTTAGAAGAGTTAATATTACAATGTAAACACATCAAAGAAGATTCAGGACAATTCAAAGGAACTCCTGATGACAAAGGAGAGTAAGGACAAAATGGAGATGAGCTAAATATTATGATAACAGGCAAAATCTGAGTAAATAACGCTACCACAGAGTTAAGTTGTGTAATAGCTTACAAGGGAAATAAAAACCATCTGTCTGTCTGCAGTACAGCTTAATAAGGCCTGCCTGGCAATGATGAGGTAATAATGACAGGGTCTAATGCCAGAGCCCTGGAAAGGTGAGTTTGGGAGACAGGCTTGCACTGGTACTTCCCGAAAGGGGCACAAACGGAGCTAGCTCAGCCTAGCATGGCCCTCCTACCTTCTTCAGATTACACCCATCCCTGTACGTGTAAGGAGGCACGAGTCATCTTTCTTTTTGTATCCTCTCACAATGACAACACTCAAGATGTTCTTGATTAATGCAGATGACTCACTAGAAATTTTGCTAACTTGCACTTGTCAGTCAAGGAGCTCTGAGATGTGGGCACCACGAGCAGTTTTTCTGAAGCCTCAGAAACTTTGGGAACAAGACTGACAGCACTGAGTAAATGACCAATCCCTGAGTCCCAAAAAAAATCTGACCCATGTGATTCTCTCCCCTCCCCCAAACTCCCAAATCCCTTACTCACTTTTCATACAGCACATGTGCACATCTCTCCTAGCTCCCCTATTAAGTCACAAGCAGCTTGGCAACATAGAATCTGCCTTGGTTCCTGCATGTTTGCAAAAATGAATGCTTTAGGGGCACCTGGGTGGCTCAGTGGGTTAAGCCTCTGCCTTCAGCTCAAGTCATGGTCTCAGGGTCCTGGGATTGAGTCTCTGCTCAGCAGGGAGCCTGCTTCCTCCTCTCTCTGCCTGCCTCTCTGCCTGCTTGTGATCTCTCTCTGTCAAACAAATAAATAAAATTTTAAAAAATGAATGCTTTATGTGACAATTCAAACAAGGTTATGATAAACACTAAGTGTCCTAGGACATGCACTGAAGCAGGAGAAAAATTCTGAATTATCAACAACGTCTCCTCAGAATCCTGATAGTAACACTGATGCTCTATATGGTTCCAAGTAATTCCATAAACCTTATGACATATTTTGGTGTAAGAAAAGATCAGGAACTACTACCTTAAAGCAAATGCACATATACATGTATATATATTACACATACACACACGCATATATTATATATACATATCTATGTATATAGATTGTGTTCGCGATGGAAGAAATAAATATATACTTCTGGAACACAATCCTTCCCTTTTTCAGCCAATAGACTCCGTTTATCCTTCATATCTGTGTTAAAGTACTATCTCCTCCTTAGAAGCCTTTCTTTACTCATCATTTGGCACTCCATTCTCAAGGTTCCCATTACCTCATATAATCTTCACTAGAATTCTCATCCCACTAAATGAAAATTTTGTGTGCCTAATATCCCTTCAGCAACTGTGAAGTGTATTTATATATATACACTTGGGGGTAGGGGTCTGTCTTCTTTATCCTTGTCTCTTCAGCACTTAATATAGGGCCTGTCTATAATAATTTGTGCATGAACCTTTGTTAGGTGAATGTTCTTGGCCTCATACATTATACTCTAAGAGGGCACACTAAAAGAAGTATGGGAAAGAGGCTCTCAGAATCTTCTGGAAGGGTCTATAATTTCCAGAAATAGAGAAAGATGTAAGCAACATTAGATGATTGAGTTACATAGGAAATCATGGTGTGATAGAAGGAAAAAAGACAGACATGTAGGGAGTAGAGAAGTAATGAAATATTCTTCCCTCTCCCTCGCAACACAAACCCATGTCTCCATGCCTTCAAAATTCATGTTTGTTTTTTTAAGATTTTATTTATTTATTTGTCAGATAGAGAGAGAGCATGTGTGAGAGCAAGGGAGCACATGCAGGGAGAGCAGCAGGCAGAGGGAGAGGAAGATGCAGGCTCCCCGCTGAGCAAGGAGCCCAAAGTGGGACTCGACCCCAGGACCCTGGCCACATGACCTGAGCCAAAGGCAGACGCTTAGCCAACTGAGTCACCCAGATGCCCCAAAATGTGCATGATTTAAAAGTAAACTGAATTTTTCAGCTTCTAGCAGGAATTGAAATTATTTTAAACTTTTGAAAAAAATAAGAACTCTTCAAATTATTGGATACAAGCAAAAGTTAAATAATCCTACTTCTCTAGAATTTCATATGAAGATGGCAGAGCTTTGGAATGAATATTTTTAGACACTGCCATTCTTTAACATTGCTGTAAAGACTATTTTTAGAACTAGGTCTCACTTTACAAGCACAGTCTTAATATGCACATCAAGAAAAATGACTATTTCCATCTATAATTAGCGAGTGGTAGTTGAGGATAAATTACAAAATTTTAAACAAGTAAAATAATCAAAGGCAAAACATAATCACCAACAAAGAAAGGAACCATACTGATCATCTTCATCACAAGGCCTTTGTTTCCCTAGGCTTTGTTTCACTTTTCTGTCTTTTATTCTTGCAATACTCTTTATAATCATTATTATTTTTTTTTAAGATTTTATTTATTAAAGAGAGAAATCACAAGTAGACGGAGAGGCAGCCAGAGAGAGAGAGAGATAGGGAAGCAGGCTCCCCGTTGAGCAGAGAGCCCGACGCGGGACTCGATCCCAGGACCCCGCGATCATGACCTGAGCCGAAGGCAGCGGCCTAACCCACTAAGACACCCAGGCGCCCCTATAATCATTATTATTAAAGAGGTTCTTCATTCAACAAACAGACAGAGAGTGGTTAAATAACTGGCCCCCAAATCACTCAGCTAATAAATGAACAGAGACAAGATTCAAACCCAGGATGATCCTGAACTTCAAGATGCTTAAGAAGAATGAGGAAGAATAAGACCAATATAATCCAAATTAATTGCTTTCTCTTGATTGTGACCAAAGTTGCCCAGTTAAGCAAACTTCACACCTTCCTACCATTTTTAACACTTGCTCCCAATTTAGAGAACAGGGTACATACATGGTCATGGTAACTATGTACAGGCCTCTGTATATAGATAGATGTCTTCCTCCCACACAGAATATCTATCATCTGATCAATGATTGGGTGCTGAAAGAAGTCATGGGTAATTTTTAAATATCAAATAAAATGTCCCAACATGGTAAGTTTTGAATAAATCAGACAACATATATGTTGTATGAGATAATACAGATAAGCAGACATCAGGATGTATGTAGTTCCCTTCCATTAAGAACTGGTGGCTCCCTTTGTTTTGCTCCCAGCTTTGGGGATAGACACTTCTGGCTAAGATCATGGTCTGATGCTAACCTGGGACACATTACAAGTCTTTCATGATCTGGACCCTGCCAACTTCTCCAGGCTCATTTCTCACCATTCCTGACTTGTCCTTCACCCTCTAACAACTGCAAACACCATGTGGCTCTTCCGTATCTACCTCTTTTACTCCCGTTATCCCCAAGTCTGGGAAACCCCTTCCCCATCCTCATCACCCATTTAATGGCTATGTGTCCTCTAACTGCCCACCTTTCAGCAGGTTTTGACACTGACCCAGGTGCCTACCCGGAACATTTTTTGCCTGGTTTCTGAGACATCCCATCCTCACGGTTCCCTCAAATCACTATCACTCCTTTTCAGTTTCTTGTGCAAGATCCTCCTTCTCTGTCCTCCCTCTAAATGTTGGAATTGCCCAGATCCCTGAGGTAGTTCTGTTCTCTCTTCTAATAGTCAGGCTTTAGGACCAGACTGTTTGGGTTTTGTTATTTACTAGCTCTGAGGCTTTCTTGTGCCTCACTGACAATGAGAGTAGTAATAATGCCTACTAAATGGAGTTATCATAAGGATTAAAACTGTTAATATATGGAAAGTATTCAGAACAGTGCTTAGTCCATAGAAGGCAGTAAATAAGCACCAAGCATCTTCATTAATATTAATATTACTATCACTGCTATTATTTTTATATTTACCCTGTATTCCACCCACCCTCATGAGTTTCTATGCAAAATTTCCCCAAATTTCTAACTCTAGTCCAGATCTTTCCATTGAACTCCAAATCTACAAACCCATATAACTATCTAAGATTTCTATTTAGAAATCTCATAGGCATCTTAAATTTAACACGCCCAAAATAGAAGTCTTTGTTTCCACATGCTGTTAAATCTGTCCTTCCTACAGTATCCCCACTTCAGTAAGACAGGCATCTCCACCCAGCTAATTAGCTGCTCTTGGGAGAAAACTGATAGTCTCCTATACTCTTATATCAAATCTATCATGAAGTCCTACCTCTAACATACAACTACCTTCATTCCATCTCTCCCCACCTCCACTGCCAACACCGAAGTCCTAGCACCATCATCTTTTACCCTGATGCTAGAAATAGCTCTCTATCGAGTTTTCTCCCGCATTCCCAATTCAGCAGCCAGAGTGGTTGTCTTGAAATGGAAAAATCTGCTGATGTCTCACCCTTGCTTAAAACCCTTAATAACTCAGGGGGCACCTGGGTGGCTCAGTGGGTCAAAGCCTCTGCCTTTGGCTCAGGTTGTGGTCCCAGGGTCCTGGGATCAAGGCCCGCATCGGGCTCTCTGTTTGGCGGGGAGCCTGCTTCTTCCTCTCTCTCTGCCAGCCTCTCTGCCTACTTGTGATCTTTGTCTGTCAAATAAATAATAAATAAAATCTTAAAAAAATTTTGGAGAACCACCCACATCTCAGGAGAGTTTCCACTACCCCATTGCTTAGCCCTTCTCTTCACTCTACCAAGGACCATTTGCACTGGTTTTTCTTCAACTACTTGAACAATCCATGTGGCCTCAAGCCTCAAGACCTTCCTTCATGCTTTCCCTTGGCTTGGAACCCTTAGCCTAACTGGTTGGACAACTGATTCTACTCACCTTTCACATCTCAGCTTGAATATTTATTATTTGGGAAGAACCTCCCTGATCTATCTAAATTGAGCCCCTCTGCTATGTTTTTCTCATATAATCCTGTACATTTTCTTCACTATAAAGACAATGAGGACAGGGACCGTGTTTATATTGCTCCAAACTGATACCCAAGCCTAAATATAGTGTCTGATCTGTAACAGATGCTCAACAACTATCTTTTGAATAAATGAAGGTCCGATTTCATCCAGTCTAAGACACCACCAATGACAAGATGCATTCCTAATGTAAAAAAAAAAAAAAAAAATTATGCATGTCAAAATTGAGTAAATAACATTAGATCATTATTATATACATTGTTCTTACCCATATCTCCTCCTTTTTTTTATGTCTCTGTACCTTTTCCTTCTAATTATTAAGACTTTGTCAAAAAGAAACTTTTGTAGCTTTTATTGATTAGGACAGAACTTGAAAAATACAATGCACTTTGAAAACAGTTTCAGTGTTACGACTTTCAGGAAGCAGGGGCTCCTGCTTGGACTATCCACAATATCTGGTTTTTACCTCTGCCTATGTCCTTGCCGCATTCAATTATTATTATCTTTTCACATGCCCCTCTCTTTAACTAGATTGTGACCTTTTTGAAGGCAGGATCTGTGACTTATCCACTGGCATCACCTCCATACCTGGCCCATTGGTTAGCAGCTAGATGTTCAAGAGATGTCTGTCAAGAGAATGAATAAATGAATAGATGAGTCCTTAGGAGCCACAGAGCTTCCACAGATTTGAAATGTGAAGGATGTTATATAGAAAGCCAGTCAAGGGGCGTCTGGGTGGCTGAGTGGGTTAAAGCCTCTGCCTTCGGTTCAGGTCATGATCTCAGGGTCTGGGGATCGAGCCCCACATCAGTCTCTGCCCAGCAGGGAGCCTGCTTCTCCCTCTCTCTGCCTGCCTCTTTGCCTACTTGTGATCTCTCTCTGTCAAATAAATGAATAAAATCTTAAAAAAAAAAAAAAGAATGAAAGCCAGTCAAGACAGAAGCCACAGAATAGATATGAAAATAATTTAATTAGCTACAAACTAAAAGCATGAGTGGAAAAAGGTAACCCAGTCATCCACTCTTCAAAATACAAGCTGGTTTGCTCAAACAAAACAGCATTTCTCAATAACAGATTACTTTAAAAATGAAGGACAGGGCACCTGGGTGGCTCAGTCATTAAGTGTCTGCCTTTGGCCCAGGTCATGATCCCAGGGTCCCGGGATGGAGCCCCGCATCGGGCTCCTTGCTCAGTGGGAAGCCTGCTTCTCTCTCTGCCACTCCCCTTGCTTGTGTTCTCTCTGGTTGTGTCTTTCTCTATCAAATAAATAAATAAAATCATTTTTTAAAAAACTACATGTTGGGGTGCCTGGGTGGCTCAGTGGGTTAAGCTTCTGCCTTCGGCTCAGGTCATGATCCCAGGGTTCTGGGATAGAGTCCCCCATCGGGCTCTCTGCTCAGCAGGAAGCCTGCTTCCTTCTCTCTGCCTGCCTCTCTATCTACTTGTGATCTCTCTCTGTCAAATAAATAAATAAAATCTTAAAAAAACAAAAAAACAGGGGCCCCTGGGTGGCTCAGTGGTTTAAGCCTCTGCCTTCAGCTCAGGTCGTGATCCCAGGGTCCTGAGACAGAGCTCCGAATTGGGAATCTCTGCTCAGTGGGGAGCCTGTTTCCCCTTCTCTCTCTGCCTGTCTCTCTGCCTACTCGTGATCTTTGTCTGTTAAATAAGTAAATAAAATCTTTTAAATAAAAAAAAGAAAACAAGGGACGCCTGGGTGGCTCAGTTGGTTGGACGACTGCCTTCGGCTCGGATCATGATCCTGGAGTCCTGGGATCAAGTCCCACATCAGGCTCGCAGCTCCACGGGGAGTCTGCTTCTCTCTCTGACCTCACTCATGCTCTCTCTCACTGTCTCTCTCTCAAATAAATAAAATCTTTAAAAAAAAAAAAAGAAGAAAACTACATTTTAAGTGAAATAAGTCACTCATATGTGGAGCATAAGCAAAGGCATGGAGGAACATAGGGGAAGGGAAGGAAATCCAAAGGAGAAGAAATCAGAGAGGGAGATGAACCATGAGAGACTATGGACCCTGGGAAACAATCTGAAGGTTTCAGAGAGGAGAGGGTGAGGGCAGGGGGTAACAGGGTGATGGGTATTGAAGAGGATGCATATTGTGATGAGCACTAGGTGTCAATCTAAACAGCTAAACACTGTATCAAAAACTGAACAGCTGAACACTGTATCAAAAACTAATTATGTAGTAAAAAAAAAACCAAAAACAAAAACAAAAAAACTATGTAGTACAGAGTGGCTAACTGAACATAATAAAAAACACTTCATTTTTTTTTTTAAGATTTTGTTAATTTTTTTACACAGAGAGAGAGACAGTGAGAAAGTCAACACAAGCAGGGGGAGTGGGAGAGGGAGAGGCTCCTGCTGAGCAGGGAGCCCAATGCGATGGGGGGCTCGATCCCAGGATGCTGGGACCATGATCTGAGCTGAAGGCAAACACTTCACAACTAAGCCACGCAGGCACCCCAGTAAACTACATCTTATTAAAAGATGTACAATATTAACATGAGTGACTTAAAAATTTTTAACTTACCTCCTGTACCCTGAAGTTCTACCAATTAAATACTTGCTTAGGGCGCCTGGGTGGCTCAGCTGGTTAAGCAACTGCCTTCGGCTCAGTTCATGATCCCAGGGTCCTGGGATGGAGCCCAACATTGGGGTCCCTGTTCGGTGGGAAGCCTGCTTCTCCCTCTCCCCTCCCTCTGCTTATGTTTCCTCTCTCGCTGTGTCTTTCTCTGTCAATAAATAAATAAAATCTTTAAAAAAAATAAAAATGAAGGACAGAACATGCATTAACATGAAGAGCTTCTAGGCTGATAAATGTATTCACGTTTATATCTTACATGCTATGTAACCCTCTGGCCTGTAGCTAGAGTAGACTTTTGATCAACAGAATCCCTGTAAAAACTGTTCAAAAAAAACCTACAATTTTCACTTTGTAGCATTAATATTTTTAAATGCAAATACAACAAGTTAGGCTAATTATATAAGTCTGTCATGTTCATTTGAAATATCAAAAGCACAACTAAATGCGTGCTAAAGGCCATCGAGGCAGGTGGCCCCAGAGTTACGCTAGAAGAGGAGAGCTGCAGAGGTGATGTTGAACCCAAGGAGCTGCTGGCCATGCTTATACATTCAGCATGGTGAGACAATTACTAGAGAACCAAGAAGCAGAAAGAATTAGATATCGACGGTGGGTTGGGCCTCTGCCTTCGGCTCAGGTCATGGTCCCGGGGTCCTGGGATCGAGCCCCGCGTCGGGCTCTCTGCTCGGCGGGGAGCCTGCTTCCCCCTCTCTCTCTCTGCCTGCTTCTCTGTCTACTTGTGATCTCTCTCTCTCTGTGTCAAATAAATAAATAAAATCTCTAGAAAAAATTTTAAAAATTAAAAAAAATAGAATTAGATATTGAGGCTATAAAGCACTGACTCAACAATTCCCAAATTTTTAGAGAGAGCAGTAGTACATGCTTCTCCCTCGAGTGTGACAGCCCTAAGGTGCAAAATGGTATGACTGAATTGTTAAAGATCATGCAAACAGACTGGTTGTGGGTTCTTAACAGGACTTAAAGGAACTGGTAGGACAAAAGGAATAACAGAAAGATCAAAATCAACTGTCACTCAATCTTAGGTAGAAAACTCTCACTGTATATGCTGAGAGAATATCTTGAAAGACAAATGTAGCCCAAGCAAGCCAAGGTTCCAAAAGAGCTTTTGCCTCAGTCTTTTCCTCAGATGTCCAGCTAGTGTCCCAGCAGTGACCTGACCACAACCCTTCTCAGAGACCAAGATGAATCTCTCTGGAAATAAGAATTTCATTCTGTCTCTGATGAGTGAGGAAGGATATTATTTCCTTCTACCCCTCTATAACCACAGCTTCTCACTTAAACTCATGGATCTTTTTTTTTCTTAATACATAAAAAACTAAAATTGTTAAATATTGCAAAATTATGACAGCTAAAATTGCTTTCATTTTCTAGTATGATACAGAGTTAATTTCCCCTAATTTTTCCCCAATATTCCTAGATATTTACATTTTTGTTATAGAAAATTTCATTGGTATTTTAGTGTTCTTCATACATAGGAGGTTTTGTTTGGCTAACTCACTGTACAGCCTTCATAAAGCTACTCTAAATTTACTTTATTTTCAATCTATATCTGGGATAATGGGCTTCTTCTATTTACCGCCCACTGTGTAAAAAGTACTTCCTTTTATCTGACCTATAACTGCTTCTTTGAGCTTCAAAAGATGCCTCTGAGTTCTTATTTATATAATGAGGAAGTCCATGTTGCCCTCTTCATGTGCTTCATAGCTTTCTGAGCTTCCACCAGACAAAAAGTTCATTCTTTATCCTTCCAGATTGAAGGGTCCAATTTTTTTTTTTTTGGAACAGTGCTTCACATCCTCCCACTCATTCTGACTTATTTTTAATCTCTTTGAATTTCAATTTTATCACTTACAAAATAAGCAATTAGACAGTGTAGAATCCAGAGCCAAGGTTAAGAACATGGGCTTTGGAGTCAGACAGACCTAGTAACTCCAACACTTTCCAACAGTGTGACCTTGAGGAAAATTATCCAACTTCCTTTCTCAGGATCCTTATTCATGAAACTGGTAATTAATAATACATATGTCAACAGTTAATGGTACTGTAATTGTGCTGTATAGTGACAGACAGTAGCTACAGTTGTGGTGAGCATGGCATACCATGCAGACCTGCGGAATCACTATGTTGTACACCTGAAAACAAGAATGCAACACTGTGTTTCAACTCTACTTCAATAAAAATAGTATGTATATCAGAGAGTTGTTACACAATTAAATGAGATAAAGTTTAAAGACCATTACATTTTATTGTCACTACCCCACACACCCCACTTCTAGATTTAAAAACCTTACTGTGCTAAATCTGAATTTTTTTATTATATCTATAATGCGCTACGTGCTTTAACCCCTAACCTGAGGTTTAGTATTACTTCACTGGGGTCTTCTCCCTTCTGAGCTCTCACTAGGCTAGCCTGGAACACCCAAAACTCTTTCCGACTTCAAGGCTATTACTGAGCCCACTGCTCAGAGCATCCTCCCCCAACCCCCAACTCTCCTTAAGACTGGTTCCTTCTCACTCTTCAGGTCTCAGTTCAGATGTCCCCTTCTCAGAAAAATACTCCTTGGCCACCCTACAAACTGGGATTATCTGTCTCCCCACCTAGCCTGAAACCCCTGTAGAAGCAGGAACCCCCAACCTAGAACAATTATCCATTAAGTACTAGGTACTCAATAACTATGTGACGAATGAAAGTGCTCAGGATAGTGTGTGGCTGGCTGAAAAAACAGGTTAGGATCAGGATCTGAAAGACCTCACATGCCATGTGAGACATTCTGACCTTTCTACTGCAGAAGACAGGAATTCATTAAAGGTTTTTAAGCCGAGTAATGAGTGACCAATTTTTCTAATTGACAGTTCTTTAAACATAATCAAAAGCACATCTTGGGGCACCTGGGTGGCTCAGTGGGTTAAAGCCTCTGCCTTCGGCTCAGGTCATGATCCCAGGGTCCTGGGATCGAGCCCCACATCGGGCTCTCTGCTCAGGGGGGAGCCTGCTTCCCCCTCTCATCCTGCCTCTCTGCCTACTTGAGATCTCTGTCTGTCGAATAAACAAATTAAAAAAAAATCTTAAAAAAAAAAAAGGCACATCTTGCACTACTTCTGCCTGTGATTAGTTGTTTTCCCTTCCCCCAATTATGCATATACTACTATCATTCACATTTTGTCTGTAGACTGGATTTATCTAGTATACACATAACTGCTTCCAACATGTCATTCATATTAGACAAATGGGGGTTGCTTTGAAGGGACTGGGAGTCAGCTTTCCCTAAGAGCAGGGGCTGGGAGGGCTGTTCAGCTGGTATTGCCTCATGAATGATGGGAGCAAGAGGGGAGATTCTTGCCCTGGAAATAAGAGCCTTGGGAGTAAGAAACGGGGAGAGGATAGGAGCAAGGGGGTGGGTCGACCTTGTAGTGAGCAAACTCGGAGAGGGCAAATGGATACCTTGCAGCCTGGTTGCGTCACCTAAGGAAAAGAACACTGTTGGCCTACTTCTGAACAGAAATGTTTACTCTGGGGTTCCAGGCTGCCTCCCTATTCCTTCAACCCCTCCTTTTTTTTTTTAAGTATCCTTTTAGCTCAATTTTAGTTGGAAAAAAAGCAGCTATAAAAGTTAACCTAGGCCCTATATTTGCAATAAAGGCTGGCCCAAAAGATGTTTACAGAAATTTTAAAAACTTCTGGGTGGCAAAATGCATCATGAACCAAGTCAAAATGCAAACTGGCCCCAAAAAATCTGTAGCAAACTAATCCTTTTAATGTATAAAGAACTCTTACAAATTAAATAAGAAAAAGACAAACAACCCCAGAGCAAAACAGGCAAAAGAAAAAAATAGGCGGGATGCCTGGTGGCTCAGTTGTTAGGCATCTGCCTTCAGCTCAGGTCATGATCCTAGGGTCGTGGAATCAAGCCCTGCATCAGGCTCCCTGCTCAGCCTGCTCCTCCCTCTCCCACTCCCCCTGCTTTTGTTCCCTCTCTCACTCTCTCTCTCTGTCAAATAAATAAATAAAGTCTTAAAAAAAAAATCACCAAAGCACCACTAAAAAAATTAAACATAAGATGTTTAATCACATTATTACTTTAAAAAAATACAAATTTAAAACACAATTTAAAATTTCATGTATTGAATTTGAAAAGACTGAAAGGGTTGATAATAATATGGATTGGGAAGAAAGGAGATAATCAGGTGTTTTCATGCATTGGTGATAAGATAAATAGGCACAATTTTTTTTTTAATTGGCACAATTTTTTAGACAGAAATTTAATAACTTCTTTTACAATGTAAAGTATATATTTCAGGGATGCATACCAAACTGGGAGGAAAGCAGACTTCTGATCTTGCACTTTATGTATTTCTATATTTTACTTTTTTTTGTAAGTGCTACTTTTTTGATAAACCAAAAGTTTAAAAAAAGAAAGCATATCCGGGGCGCCTGGGTGGCTCAGTGGGTTAAGCCGCTGCCTTCGGCTCAGGTCATGATCTCAGAGTCCTGGGATCGAGTCCCGCATCGGGCTCTCTGCTCAGCGGAGAGCCTGCTTCCCTCTCTCTCTGCCTGCCTCTCCATCTACTTGTGATTTCTCTCTGTCAAATAAATAAATAAAATCTTTAAAAAAAAAAAAAAAAAAAAAAGAAAGCATATCCATGACTGAGAAAATCTCTATCTAGAAATTTTCCCCATGAGATATTAGAAAATACAAATAATTCTTTCCAAAGTTGTTCTGCAGCATTGTCTATAAAAGTGAAAATTTAGAAATGACACAAAGGTCAGTATATATCTATATTAATAAAAGGGTTAATAAAACTACAGCAATATATAATTAACAGATTAAGGTGCATCTTTACAGTGGAATACTAAGAAAGAATAAGTAGGTTTATATGTACTGACATAGAAAGATTCTGTTAATTGAAAAAAGGCAAGTTGTGAAACAGCATCATTTTGTGGTTAAATCTGTTCAAAATATATTCATATATCCCAGTAATGGAGCAGCTTGACACCACAGATGTGCGTTCAGGGTTTACACTCTTTGTGACCAATGCTGAAAGTCCACAGCATCTGAGCATTGACCGTTTTGCCTAGTCATGAATTAGTGACACCTGTAGTTGAGACCTCTCTGGGGAAGGGGGAGCAGAGCTGGACAGCGGATCTGGCCCTGCCCTGGACTCTATCTCAGTGTAACTTTGCTCTTCCCCATTAGTCTGTGTGTGCACTCCTGAAGAGATAGGAAACTTTCTTTGTAGGACAGAGCTGTGAAAGAAAGCCACCTGTTCACACCTGTGATGGAAGTGAAGCTTATGTAGCAGTCTCTGAAAGTGACTCTTCTAACCCCACACTGTCTCCTCTACCCAGGTCCCCACAGCCCCACCTAGCCTTGGTCTGGGGCGCAACCCCTGCCCTCCTCTCCAGCTTTATCTCTCCCCACACTCCTTCTTTGCTTTTTCGTGGCCAGCTCCACTTGTTTCTTTCAGTTCTTCAAAGATGCCAGACTCTCTCCATCAAAAGACTTCTCACAATCTGTGCCCCTGCTTGGAATTCTCCTCCCCTCCCCTGATTAACAGCTAGGCTTCTTTCAAACATCAACTTGGTCTTTTTCTGAAAAGTGTCCCTCATTGATTAGCTACCATTGCTCTGTGTGCCTTTATAGCACTCAGTACAGGTAGGACTTGACATTTTTCTCTCTCCTCCTGGTAAGCTCCATCCTGTCTCTTTTTGTGTATTGTATCATCTCTATCATCCAGCACAGCCTGGCATAAGAATGAATGGTAGGTGTATGTCTGTATAATTATGGATAAGACATTAAGCACACTACGTAAAAAGCTACCACCCCAAAGAACAAGTGGAACTTGAAATTATAAATTCAATACCATTAACTTTAAAGCCCCCCCAAAATGAGGGGCTCATTGGGTTGAGCTTCTGCCTTCGGCTCGGGTCATGATCTCAGACTCCTGGGATGGAGACCCACATGGGGCTCCCCCCTAGTCAAGAAGTCTGCTTCCCCCTCTCTCTTTGCCTGCCTCTCTACCTATTTGTTATCTACTTCTCTGTCAAATAAATAAATAAATAAAATCTTTAAAATGAAATAACCCCTCCCAAAATGAAGTACTGAGGTATAAATCTAACAAGACATGTATGAGATTTATATGAGGAAAACTACAAAACTCTGGTGAATAAAATCAAAGAAGAACTAAATAGATAGAGAGGTATTACATGTTCATGATTAGGAAGACTCAATATTGTCAAGGTGCTGGTTCTTCCCAATTTGATCTACAGATTTAATGCAATTCCAATCAAAAGCTCAGCAAATTATTTTAGGGATATTGACAAAATGGTTCTAAAGTTTATATGAAGAGGCAAAAGACCCATGACAGCCAACACAATCTTGAAGAACAAAGTTGGAGGGCTAATACTATCTGACTTCAAGACTTATTATAAAGCTATAGTAATCAAGACAGTGTGATATTGGTAAAAAAAAAAATAATAATAATAATAATAATAATAAAATAAACAAAAAGATCAATGGGACAGAACAGAGAAGCCAGAAATAGATCCACATAAATACAGTCAACTGATCTTTAACAGAGAACAGGACAGTGGTAATACAATAGAGCCAAGATAGTCTTTTCAATAAATGTTATTAGAATAACTGGATATCCACATACAAAACAAGCAAGCAAACAAACAAAACTCCCCCAAACAACAGAATCCAGACATAGACCTTACACCTTCAGAAAGATAAACTCAAATGGATTACAGATTTAAAATGTAAAGCACAAAATTCCAAAACTCCTGGAAGATAACAGAGGAGAAAATCTAGATGACCCAGTGTGGTGGTATCTTTTTAGACATACCAAAGGCATGACCTATGAAATGAATAATTGATATGTTGGACTTCATTAAAATTAAAAACTTCTGCTCTGTGAAAGACAACATCAACAGAATAAGAAGACAAATTGGATTGCAAGAAAATATTTACAAAAGACACATCGGATAAAGGATTATTACCCAAAATAGACAAAGAATTTTTAAAACCCAACAATAAGAAACAACTAACATGATTTAAAAAATGGACCAAAGATCTTAAAAGACACCTCTCCAAAGAAGATTTACAAATGGCAAATAAGTATATGAAAAGATGCTCCACATCACATATCATCAGGAAAATGCAAATTAAGACATCAAAGAGGTACCGCTATATACCTATTAGGATGGCCAAAATTCAGAACATAGTCAAGGATGAGAAGCAACAGAAACTCTCACTCATTGCTTGTGGAAATGCAAAATGGTACAGCCATTTCGGAAGTCAATCTGGTAGTTTCGTACAAATCCAAACATATTCCTACCATATGATCCAGTAATCACACACCCTGTATTTGCACAAAGGGGTTGAAAACTCAGGTCTACTAACACAAAAAAAACCACAGATGTTTACAGCAGCTTTATTCATAATTGCCAAAACTTGGAATCAACCAAGATGCTCTTCAGTAGGTGAATGAATAAATAAACTGTGGTACATCCAGACAATGGAATACTATTCAGTGCTAAACAGAGATGAGCTATCAAGCTATGAAAACACATGGAACAATCTGAAAAGGCTACATACTATATGATTCCAACTACAGGACATCCTGGAAAAGACGAGTATGGACAGAGACAATAAAAATATCAGTGATAGATGGGGTGGGAGTGGGGAAGAGATGAACAAGCAGAACACAGGTGATTCGTAGGGCAGTGAAAAAACTCTGTGTGATACAACAATGGCTACACGTCACACACATCTGTCCACACCTACAGAATGTACAACACCAAGAGTGAACTACAATGTAAACTATGGGCTTTGGATAATTATAAAGTGGCAATGTAGGTCCCTCATTTGCCCTCTGGTGGGGGAAGTTGATAATGGGGGAGGCTATACATGTCTGGGGTGCTGGGAGTATATGAGTAATCTTTGTATCTCTCCCTCAATTTTGCTGTGAACATTAAACTGCTCTTAAAAAAATAAAGTCTTGAGGCACCTGGGTGGCTCAGTCGGTTAAGCATCTGCCTTCAGCCCAGGTCATGATCCCAGAGTCCTGGGATCAAGCCTGGAATCAAGCTCCCTGCTCCCTGGTCAGGCCCCTATTTGTGATCTCTCCCTCATGCTATCTCTATCTCTCAAATAAATAAAAAATCTTTTAAAAAAAAATAAATAAAGTATTTTCAAAAAAGTTAGGCACTTAGTTGAAATTTGTCAATTTATTTATTTATTTAAATTTAAGTAATCTCTGCACCCATTACAGGACTCAAACTCACAACCCCTAGATCAAGATTCACAGACTCTTCTGACTGAGCCAACCAGGCACTCCCAAAATTTGTTATTTTATATAAATGAGGCCTATCTCCATACAATCAGAGTTGATTCTAGGAATTAATAGTGATTATGACAGGAAAAAAATTAGTTCTTTTAATCTTTTATAGCATGTCTATTTTGTTTTTCATGTGTGAAGGAAGAAATAAGAACTAAATACTAATCACCATGGAAACTTGATTGTCAAACAACTGCAGAGTCTTCAGCTAAAACTCAAAGAACTTCACCTAGACCATCTACAATTTGATCTATTTATATTCAGCTTTTAACTCACCCAGGAAACACCTGCAGAATTCAGGAAAACCCCTAGCTATTTCAAACCACAAACAAAGTGTGGAATTTTAGAACCAGAAAGAAGTTAAAGATTATTTGATCCAAACATCTCATTCATAAGCAAACTTAAAACCCCAAGGACAATACATCTAGACTACAAAGCTGGCTCAGACCAGACATAGCACCACACCCAGAATGCCCTGAGTCTCAGGATCTGAGAGTCTCTTTGCTTCCTCTGGCTTGGCCCCTTTCTGCCTCTCCGTCTCTCAGTTGCTCAGTATGAGCACTCTCTCACTCGTGTGCTCTGCTCTCTCTCTTTCTCCACCCAACCCCCCTACCATCCCCCTGTGCCTCCCCCTCCCTCTGGCTCTCCTTGTCACTGAATCTCTCTCTCTCTCTCTGAGTCAGACTGAATAGATCTCTAAGAAATTGTACAGCTGCACAAATGGTGTAAGGAAAGCAAAATCAAGACTCAGCAAAAAGTATACTTTATTACTGCACAGCTCAGTTTCCCACACCCTTCCCTTAGTAGACAGAGTAAAGGCTGGAGACTGGTACAGTGAGGCCCACAGGAAAATACCCTCCTTAGCTTCATCTCGCCTTAGCTTCAATCCTTAGCTGTGCCTCCAGCACAATCAAAATCCACAGAGCTACAAAGTGCAAACCACAGTTTCCTTTACATATGACTAAACCGATTTATCCAAATGTTTCATTCATTCAGCAACTATTTACTGAGTACCAATTCTATACTAGGCATAGGTCTAGGCCCTGGGATACAGCATCTGCACCAACGGGGGGCCTTATGTTTGGTTTCCCTTGTATCCATCCACTTGGGGAACTGGAGAGTCTGAGAGAGCCCTGGCATTTGCCTGTGGGCTGGACTACACTACAGATACTCATTAGGTTAAGTCTTTATAATCACGTCCATTGATTGACTACAGAAGTTGGGGCAGCACTAGATTCAAGCACATTCCTTCTCAACGTTGCCAAAATCCTGATCAGCCCTTGTACAGTAAAAATCAGGTGGTGTTCCTGTAACTCATGGCTGACATGTTGTTGCAACAGAAGCTAGGGTCATCCTTATTGGAGGTAAATCGTCTATAGCAACGAAAACAGTGTTTAATGTAACCATGAATGGCCTGGAGATTCTACAATAATTTCTATTTGACGTTATGCCATAACCGATTCTTTGTGGTTCCGGAATCTTTATTATACATATATTCTATACCATACACTGTTCTAAGAACTGCAGAAACAAAAATGAGAAGGGTTTTTTGCCCTCCCCTCAAGGACACAAACAGATAAATACTATGACATGGTAAGTGAAGGTATGCACAAGGTGGTGGGGGAGCCCAGAGGAGGCAAACATCACCCAGCCTGGGCAGAGAGAGCACAGAGTGGCTTTCCAAAGGAGGGGATACATAAATAGATAACGTGAATAGGAGTTAGCCAGGCAACTGGGGGAAGCATGTTCTACACAGAGACCACAGGGGTGAATGAAGACAAGGTAATGAAATATTTGTGAGGAATACAAGCAGTTTAGAATCACCGTAGTAAGAAATGAGAGGAAACCAGAGAGATGCCCAGAGCTCAGATCATGAAAGTCCTGGCACATAGTAGGTGTGTAAGAAGTACTTGATGAAGGAATTGTCTAGAACTTTCATCAAGAAAAAGGTATGAGTATGCAATTATGCATGTTGGGCATATTTTATATATTAATTTTGTTAGCAGAAACAAAATATAATACATCAGTGGAATTATAAGGACAAGACACAGTCAGCAAAAACAAGGCTCACTCAGCATGCTACTTGGAAATGCAGGCATCATAAAGAGGAAATGGCTGGACAGTTTTGACATTCCCGTGACCAAAAGAAAGGGAAGACCCAGGGTGTGTCTGCACAGAAGACACGGGCAAAGATCATATGGCGAAAGATAAAAGGGGGTTGCTCAGAACCTGTGAGCTTCTTGGATATAGCAACCATCACTTTTTTCTGCCACTGGCCTACACACAACCAACATAAATAAGCCAAGGGTCTATGACTCTGCCTGCCTTTCTTCATGGCATCACGTGGAGGAAATTGAACTGGGAAAGAGCAGAACTCATATTCTTAATAGTTGTCTTTTGTGTATGGGCTCAAGTTCTTTGCTACTGCTGAAAAGGAAAGAGGGTACCCAGAGATGAGAGGAAAGGAAGTCAACACCATCCATACCCTAACAATTCCATACTGAAACACACAGAAACTCTAAATCAGGGTGGAGTTTAAATAAGTATAAAAATATAGAAGCAGTGAAGTTAACAAGAGAGGAAGAATAATAAAAACCTTTCAATACACTAACATCCAAAACAACTCAACAAGGTGAAAATTATCTTTGATTTTGTTGTTGTTGTTGTTGTTGTTGTTGTTCATAGTATATTTTTTTAAATAAAAAGGCTGTGTATGTATGGGGTCAAGGATATATGGGAACTCTCTGTACTTTCTACTTAAGTCTGCTGTGAAGCTAAAACTGCTCTAAAATATAAAATCTGGGTTTTTGTGTTGTTTTTTAATGAAATTTGTCCCCAAAAAACCTAAAATTTGTCTATTAAACAGAAGTTGAAGCAGCTCACAACTGGGAGACTGAGTCCCAAGTTGCTGATCCCCTACTCCTGAGCTGTGGCTCTGATCCATGATGTTCTGAGATCGCCCACCATTTTTTTTTTTTTCTTCTTCTTCAGGTATTGAAGGGCTTATAACTACAAGGGATTGAGAGTCACTTAAGCCCATTCAAAGGAAGGATAGGAAGAGCATATATTAAGAATACAGTGGAAACCAAGGAATAAGGAACCAGAGAAAGGGTGAGTTTCATAGAGGCCAGTACTAAAGCATAGCTGATTCCAAGGCAGGCCCAGGAAGCTCAACAACAGGGGTCTGCAGCATTTTTTTTTAATGTTATTTATTTATTTGTTTGATAGAGAAAGCACAAGCAGTAGAAGGGACAGAGGGAGAGGGAGAAGCAGACTCCCTGCTAGGCAGGAAATCTGACGCAGAACTTGATCACAGGACCCTGAGATCATGATCTGAATTAACCAAATGAGCCCTCAGGGGACCCCAGGATCTGTAGCATTTCTGACGGACCACGGCAATGGTTCCACCACATGTCTATACCATTCTTCTCTGTTTTATCTTTTCTATCCTTCTCACTTGCAATTCCCAAATCAGAATATCTGAATGACTCAGTTAAATACTACTGCCTCTGTTTAGACTGAACTTTTGAAATGAGACAACATCACAAGACCCTGGCCAGCCTGTGAGTGAGCTAGCCTGGGGTCAGGGCCTCCCCTGACCCAGTCAGCTTGCCCAGAAGGGCTGGATCATCTGGTTCTCAGCAGGAGTCCAGAGTGCTGGGTGGTGGGGAGGGCTAAAGTTACCCTTGGAAGAGACTGTGGGTGTAAGTAAGCACTGTGAATTCATTTATCATACACTGATGATGGCAATGCCCTGGCAAAAGTCTCAGGAGAAGGAAATGGAAAAAGTGACATCTGGGTGGCATCAGAGACTTAATAATAGAAAAAGCAATGTGTGTGAGGCCTTTAGCCGTCAAGAAACATCCAGACGATCTGAAAAATCCATCCTTAGGGAGTGCCTGGGGGGCTCAGTGGGTTAAGCTTCTGCCTTTGGCTCATGTCATAATCTCAGGGTCCTGGGATGGAGCCCTGCATCGGGCTCTCTGCTCAGTGGGGAGCCTGCTTCCCCTACCCCGCCTGCCTCTCTGCCTACTGGTGATCTCTGTCTGTCAAATAAATAAATAAAATATTTTTAAAATCCAACCTCAGCACCCAGCACTTCTTCCCACTTACTCTAATCCCATAACTTAGAAAAACATCTGCCCCCCACCCAATATTCTAGGTTCTGAAGGCATTTTAATTGAGCAAATGACCTTAAAAGACACAGTAGCAAGGATCTGAAGGCTCATTCCCAGACCCGATGAAACTTTTCCTTAGCTTATGGCCGTGTCCACATCCTCATCATAACCTTAATTGTAGTTCTTCAACTTTTAGCATCACAACACAGTAATTGGAAAAATGACTAATGTCACACTCTAGAAATGAGCAGTCCTGACCAAAAGCCTTGCTTCTGGTGGTATTAATCTCTTCTGAAAGCAACTATAGGCAGCCCTCTCCCAAATAGGAGAAGCATGGGGATGCTAGAGCGCTGGAAGCCGCCCTAGGAAGTCAGTCAGAACTAGAGAGGCTACGTTTTAAACCTCTCCTCAACAGTTTTAGTATATAAGGTGACTGTTGAGCTCTGACACACAGACACGTGAGCTAGGGGAACAGGTCGCTAACCTGTAACACTGCATTTTAATAAAAATTAAATTGATTAGATTCATTCGATAAATGATTAAATAACTATACAAGCAGAATCAAAAGTATTCTACAACAATTATAAGAAGTTGAACATTTTGTATGTGTGCCTCCTTTTTGCACATTACATTTTCCTCCAAAGTATAGTTGAATTAGAATTCAAAGAACTGGAACACAAGAGTAGTTGGTTGTGGAGCTACAGTAGAACACGCACATACAGACACACTCACACATGCCCCTGTTTCCATACCTGGGGAGGGAAGAGGTGAATATTTAGGGGAAAGGCCTTGTATTCTCCTCTTTCTATTACCAGAAAAAAGATGGGCAGGAGGTAAGCTTTAACTCTGACCACTCTCTCAATTTTCACAGGCTTTTGCAGATTTAAATATTCCAAAGTGGTCACTATAAGAGATGCCACAGAATAAGAGTATATTTTTATATTCCTAAATTAATAAACAACTTTGTAGATAGAAACAAAAATTGCAGTTATATCCTTATTTCCCCATATACTTTCTGATTTAATAGTCTTTTTTTTTTTTTTAAGATTTTATTTATTTATTTGAGAGAGAGACAGGGAGAGAGAGCATGAGTGAGGAGAAGGGTAGAGAGAGAAGCAGACTCCCCATGGAGCTGGGAGCCTGATGCGGGACTCGATCCGGGGACTCCAAGATCATGACCTGAGCCGAAGGCAGTTGTCCAACCAACTGAGCCACCCAGGCGTCTTAATAGTCTTTTTTAATTGAATAAACTATCTGTTCTTTTTGAGTGATCATAATAAAGAGACTGAGTTGAATAATTACAGAACTCTTCTCAGCTAAGAAATACCCATCACTAAAAATGATCTTCATTTCTAATCAGTCTTCAACTGACACAGAAGTTCCTAATACTTTAAATGATTCCTCCTCTACTAACGATCAGTAATGACAGAACACTCATCTTTTTTTTTTTTTTTAAGATTTTATTTATTTATTTGACAGAGAGAAATCACAAGTAGGCAGAGAGGCAGGCAGAGAGAGAGAGAGAGGAGGAAGCAGGCTCCCCGCTGAGCAGAGAGCCTGATGCGGGACTCGATCCCAGGACCCTGAGATCATGACCTGAGCCGAAGGCAGCAGCTTAACCACTGAGCCACCCAGGCGCCCCAGAACACTCATCTTTTAAAAAAAAAAAAGAAGAAAATAGAATTGGCTATGTGAACAAAGGTTGTCAGGTGATGAATCATTTCAATGTCAAAAAATGTTTTGGGTGTTGAATTTGAACAGTCGAGAACTTTTTTTTTATTATGTTCCATTAGCCAACATATATAGGACATCATTAGTTTTTGACATAGAGTGCATTTTCAAATACTACTGGAATTAAGGGAATGCCTAGAAAGTTCAAGTTTTGTCACATGAGTTAAGTAGCTATTTTAAAAGAAATTAGTTGATCTCTAGGGGTGGCTGGATGGCTAAGCATCCAGCTCTGGATTTTGCCTCAGTTCGTGATCTCATGATCATGAGATATAACCCCGCATTAGGCTCTGCCCTGAGCATGGCACCTGGCTGGGATTCTCTCTCCTTCTCCCTCTGCCCCTCCTACATGAAACCTCCAATCAGATCATGAGATACTGAATTCTTCAATAACGAGTTGTCTTTTTAGGAACTGAACAATGTACTAAGATGATATAAAAAGAAAAAAGTAAATCAGTGTAACATTTACAATCTCTCTTTTTAGAGTTATTGAGTAACCACTTCCGTGGGTACTAACAATACATGCTTCTAGTATATGAATGTAATTTTACACACCAAAATCGGGAAGTGGGATAGTGAAATAAACACACAAAAAAATAATAAAAATTCTTAGTAGAAAAAGCCCTACAACTTTAACATAGAAGAATAAAGACTGTTGTCCTTTTTTTTTTCTTAGCATTATGATAATTATATTTAAATTTCTTAAATATTTTCCATAACAATAAGCAAACCTATTTGTCAGCTCTGAATGTTGTTCTTTTGAAAACACTACAGTAAATCCTTTGGGCTGAACCTCAGAAATGATTTCAAGAGCCTGGCATTAAGTAGCTACATAAAATTATTCTAAATTGATCATTGTCATCATAAACAGACAAGGAGGGGTCTTAAAAAAAACAAAGAGGAGGGGCCCCTGAGTGGCTCAGTCAGTGATGCGGCTTCCTTCAGCTCAGGTCATGATCTCAAGGTCCTTGGATAGAGCTCCTGCTTTTCCCTCTCCTCCCTGCTTATGCGCGCGCGCGCTCTCTCTCTCTCTCAAACAAATTTTAAAAATCGAAAAAAAAAATTAAATTAACAAGTTTGTAAAAATAAACAAAAGGATATAGTCCTACCAACATTTCTATGGTAAATTGCTTTTCATTTTTATTTTTTCTATTCATTTTTTCTTTTCTTTTTTAAAAAAGATTTTATTTATTTATTTGTCAAAGAGAGAGAAAGAGCACAAGCAGAGGGAGTGGCAGGCAGATCAGGCAGACAGAGAAGCAGGCTCTCCACCAAGCAAAGGGTCTGATGCAGGACTCAATCCCAAGACCCTGAGATCATGACCAAAGCTAAAGGTAGACACTTAACTGACTGAGCCACCCAGGCACCCCCTTTCTATTCATTTTCAAGTGAAATTTTAACTCTATATGTATTCATTGAGTCCCTCTGTGAATAAGGTTCTGTGTTAAAGTTGGGGTGGGAGTAAGGGAGGGAGTGGAAAAAGGAGGCCACTGTATGGTCTATTTTTTCCCAGGTCCAGGCCTCTTTTCCCGATCTAGGTCAAGGAGGTCAAAAAACCAAGGTCCATTCTGACCTAACATTGGGCATTGTTACCCCTGTCTTACAGATTGAAAAAAAAAAAAACCAGAGGTTGGATGAGGTAAGATAGCTTGGCCCAGATGACAATGGCTAGTAAGTAAGTAGAGGAGCCAGGACCAGACCCAAGAATGTCTGGACCAACTTTGGTTCTCTCTCCATTACACAGCATTGTTAGTAGCTTTCTTATTCAACCTCAGCTCAAATGTCACCTTCTGAGAGGTGTTCTCTCTGTATAGTTTCATTTTCTTCATATTTTTAAAGAGATCAGACCCATTGATAAATCATGAAATTCTTTTCTAGTTGAAAACAAATAAAGTCTTTTGCAGATTTTTTTCAAATAGTAACTTAGATAAAATTCTCCAAAAACAAGAGAAAAAAAGGAAATGATACACAGCACAGACAAAAATAAGGATGATGTTGAAAAACAGAAGTACACTTTCTCCCTTGTTGCTTTACTAAAAGGCTAAGAGGAGTGGGGGCCAGTTCTAAAGGCCAAGTGTGCACACTTGACCTCCATCATGTCCATGGAATCATCAGATTCCACAACTGAGGCTCTGTGGAAGATTCCCAACAAAGATACACCCTTTTAGGCATGTGGGTGAAGTGGAAGACATTCAGAATTTGAAATGTCAGCATGGGGATGTGGGTTTTCTTAGAAAAGTATTATGTTAGTATTTGTGTCCTGTATGAATGCTTCTTAAATATCTTTAAAGAAGACTGTGATGGGAGTTTTTACCTCAATAATAAAAATTTTGAGGCTCTCACAGAGGAGAAATAGGTTAAGACACAAAACTATCAGAGGTATATATGGAGCAGCAGGATAAATAGGTCTTACACCTAGTTTTTCCAGTTTCAATTTTGCATTATCATTCATCATTCTGGAGTATCCAAACCCTACATATAGTTTTAATATGTTCTGGATTGAAGGGACTAACTTACTTATCCAGCAAGAGCTCTCAAAACCTCTGACCTCACTCAAACTTACCCCCCGCCCCAAATTACCAAACAGCCCTACTTCAAAGAGCTTGAGGAGATGACCTATCTGGAACCCACCTTCGAGTTCCAGTAGCACTGGGCAATCAGGCAATACAGGGACTAAGAAGAAAACTCTAACTGTTGTTAAGGTCTCTGATTATCTTTCAATTCAATGGTCATATGTTTATGAATTCTTAACTTCCACATAGTGCTTCCTCTATATCAAAAAATTCCCCACTTTACTGAACTTTATTAAATTCTCCAGTTTGGAAAAAAAAAAAAAAGCAAAGAGTTGAAAGAGTAATGGTTGTTGAATTGAAAGAATAAAGAACTGAAAGAATAAATGTTGTTGGTCTTATTACATAATGTCCACTAGGACTCAAAACACTGAGGTAGAAAGTAAAAAAGAAGCAGCATATTTTTGTTATCTTTTCTGTGAGCTCTCATTATAGCAGTTAATAAATATATGTAGTTGGTATCTGTAAATATAAGTTCTTAGAAACCACATTCTAACATGTAGAACTGTAAAAGCAGTTTTTCCAAAAGAGCAATGCTATAACTTAAGTCTGGGTTCCTGAGACTTTGGCAGTATATTAAATGCAGGTATGATCAAAGAAATCCACAGAGTAAATATGCAAAGTCATAAAACTCTAAAGCAATTTCAAATATCAAAATTATGCTGCTGATCCTAGACCAAGGACTTGAAACAATACAAATTGATTATACAGTTGACCCTTGAACAAAACAGATTTGAACTGCAAATGTTCACTTATATATGGATTTTTGCCAATAAATACAGTACTGTAAATATATTTTCTCTTCAAAAAATATTTTTTTTCTTCTTATGATTTTTTTTAAAGGTTTTATTTATTTATTTGACAGAGATCACAGTAGGTGGAGAGGCACGCAGAGAGAGAGGAGGAAGCAGACTCCCTGCTGAGCAGTGAGCACGATCAGAGCAGATCCCAGGAGCCTGGGATCATGACCAGAACCCAAAGCAGAGGCTTTAACCCACTGAGCTACCCAGATGACCCACTTCTTATTATTTTCTTAAGAATATTTTCTTTTCTCTAGTTTATTTTATTTAAGAATACATTATATAATACATAAAACATACAAAATATGTGTTAACTGTTTATTGGTAAGGCTTCTGGTCAATGGTAGGCCATTAGCAGCTAAGTTTTGGGGGAGACAAAAGTTATTCTTGGATTTTTTACTGTGTGGAGTGTCAGTGACACTAACCCCCACATTGCTTAAGGGTCAACTATGCAAGTATCCTATTATAAAGTACAGGAAAAGTACACTTTAATATAATAAGTATTTTATCAGAAATCAGTATATTTACATTAAGCATATTAAAGTAATGAAATGATAAAATAATTGGATTGGCCTTAAAATACTTCAGAAAGAAAAATAGCTGGGAAAGATAATAAATGAAGAAAAATGTGCCAAATGCAAACATTTGTTGAAACTCTGTGCTTGGGAATTTGTTATACTATTCTCTTTTCTTTCTTTATATTTGAAAACTTTTCATAATAAAAAGTTTAAGAGTCTAAGTAAAAATTACAAATAATTACAACTTTAAAAATATTAAGTATTATTTAATAATTTATTTTACTTTCTTAAAACTCAGAAAGATTCTTTGGGGAAAAATGAGACAGGTCAGTAACAACTGCCCACAGGAGGGAACATTAATGCAAGTTTCCCACAGCAATCAGTTGTCAATAGTGTAACTACCTTGAGAGACCTCCCCCTGACCTTCAAGATAATGTGCTCATGTGTCATTAAACCAAAGTCAAAAGTATAACTGCAGGGAGTAAAGTCAGCCTCTAACCTTACACCACACCTAACAATAAATTTAAAATGAATCAAAGATTTAGATGTAATATAAAACAATAAAAATTTTAGGAGAAAACACAGGAGAAAAGATTCCTGACACTGGATTTGACAATGATTGCCTGGATATGACACCAAAAGCACAGGCAATAGAAGAAAAAAAATAAATAAATTGGACAACAAAATTAAAAACTACTATGCGTCAAAATACATGATCAAGAGTGAAAAGGCAACAATGGGGCGCCTGGGTGGCTCAGTGGGTTAAGCCGCTGCCTTCGGCTCAGGTCATGATCTCAGGGTGCTGGGATCGAGTCCCGCATCGGGCTCTCTGCTCAGCAGGGAGCCTGCTTCCCTCTCTCTCTCTCCGCCTGCCTCTCTGTCTACTTGAGATTTCTCTCTGTCAAATAAATAAAATCTTTAAAAAAAAAAAAAAGAGTGAAAAGGCAACCTAGAGAATGAGAGAAAATATTTGCAAATCATATATCTGATAAGTGGTTAACACCTTGAATATATAAAGAACTCCTACAATTCAATACCAACAAAAAGAAACAATGTGACTAAAAATGGGCAAAGGACTTGAATAAACATTTGTCCAAAGCAGGTATATAAATGGCCAACAAGCACATGAAAAGATGCTAAACACCATTAATCATTAGGGAAATGCAAATCAAAACCACAATGAGATTCTACTTCACTTTCATTAGGATGCCTGCTATCAAAAGCCGTAAAACAACAAGTGCTGGAGAAGATGTGGAGAAACTGGACCACCTGTGCACTGTTGGTGAGAATGTAAACTTTCCAGCTATGATGGAAAAAAAGCATGGAACATCTTTAAAAAAATTAAACACAGAGTAACCATCTAATCCAGAAATAATATATACCCAAAAGAACTGAAATTAGGGTCTCTAAGAGATATTTGTACATTCATGTTTATAGCAACATTATTCGTAATATCCAAAAGGTGGAAGCAATCCAAATATCCATCAACAGATGAATGGATAAACAAAATGTAGTATATACATACAGTAGAATATTACTCAATCTTGAAAAGGAAGAAAATTCTAAAACATGCTACAACATGAATGAACCTTGAGGGTATTATGCTAAGTGATATAAGCCAAAGAGACAAATGCTGTTATGATTCCACTTACATGAGGTACCTAGAGAAGCCAAATTCATAGACAGAAAGTAGAAAAGTGGTTGCCAGGGTCAGGAAGGAGGACACAGGGAGTTGTTGTTTAATGGGTAGAGAGTTTCAGTTTTGCAAGATGAAAAGAGTTCCAGGAATTGGTTGCACAATATGAACGTACTTAAAATTACTGAATTGTACAGTTAAGATGGGGCATTTTATGTTGTATTTTATTAAAAATAAAAATTTTTAAAGTATATCTCTGTATTCTAAATATTTATTAAATGCCCAACACACAGTCATTTCAAAATGGCATATCTCCAAAGATGATAATTACAATGGAACCTTGCTGTCAGATTATTCCTACAGAATTGGAGAACTTTATTACCCATTAATTAGAACTTAGTTACTGAGATACTAAAGGATTCTGTTGCATAGCAAATTACTACATGTTGGAGTTTACAGGTTCTGATGTTTTCTTTTCTTATTTTTTTAAAGATTTTATTTATTTATTTGTCCAAAAGAGAGTGTGGAGAGAAAGCACAAGGGAGAGAGGCAGGCAGAAGGACGAGCAGGCTCCCCACTGAGCAAGAAACCCAATGTGGGACTTGATCCCAGGATGCTGGGATCATAACCTGAGCCAAAGGCAGACACTGTTATAATTAGCAGAGCCACCTAGGCATACCAGGTTCTGATGTTTTCTATTTTAAATTTCAGGGCCCTAAAAAAATTGTAAGATACACTTTTTAAAACTTTTTATACTTTTTAAAACTAAAAAGTTTTTTTTAAAAAACTTTTTAAAAAAGTGTAAGATACACTTTTTAAAGCTAAAAAGATACACTTTTTAAAACTACTTTTCCACCTACATATAATATCTGGTCAGCATAGAATTGTACCAGCCCTAGATAATTAAAGTCAGCTTTAGCTCAGGGAACTCTGCCAGGTTTAATACCTGAAAGACAGGCAAAGAACACTAAGTCATATACTTTTAACTGGATTCTCTAAAGACAGTGAGTCAGGCTCCAAGTGTCAAAAGATCTAGTCTCGTGCTAACGAAAACAAAGATATTTTCTGTTAGAACTCTTCCATCCAAGTACCTCAAAGTAGGTGGCAAACATTAATCAAATGGAAATTAAGGCATAGCCTCAGGACACATGAAGGCCTTGGTAGTCAAAAATTCATACAAAAAGTCTCTAGATTCAAGTACCAAATGACAGAAAAACAAATTAAACCACACCATGGCAATATAATCAGCAAAACCCAGACTGTGTGAAATTCTATAGGACAAATGACTCAATTTCTTCAGCAAATATATTTCAAGGGAAAAAGAAAAAGAGATGGAGAGGTAGCCTATAAATTGAGATTTAGAGAAACACCAACCAACGCAATATCTAAACCTTGATTCAAACAAACTAAGAAAGATTATAGTATTTATGATACAACTGGAAATGCAAACTGACTTGAATGTGATATTAAGGAATTATTATGAACATTTTTATATATAAAATGGTACTGTGGATATTTTAAGTGCTTGTGTTAGAGATACTGTTTCAAAGATCTCCATGACCCCTCCCAGGTTCAGTGATCTAGAGAAGTTTCTTAGAACTCAATATATACTGTATGCATGGTTAGGATTTATTACAGCAAAAGGACACAGAGCAAAATTAGCAAAGGGAAAAGGTACATAGGGTGAAGTCTAGAGGAAACCAGGTACAAGCTCCCGGTGGAGTCACACAGGATGTGCTTAATTTCCTCATCAATGAGTTCTAAAATGTCATCTACCAGAGATACTCATTAAGAGTCTCCGTGCCCAAGATTTTATTGGGGGCTGGTTACACAAACCCTCTCTGCCTAGCATGTACCAACATTACAGACTCCCAGAAGGAAAGGAGCTGTTCGGCTGCTTTTTGTACACAAAACCAAGGCATAATGAGCTGCTAACAATTAAGGTGGTGAGAGAATCCTCCTGAAATCTAAGTTCCTAGATGCCAGCCAAAGGCCAAACTTTAAGCAGACTTTTCAAAGAAAAGCAGTCAGGCCTGATATGAGCACTCTTCTCTGCACAGATACACACTGAAATACATGGGATGAAATGACAAAATGACCAGGATTTCCTTCAAAATAATATAGGAGGGCAGAACTGGATAGATTAGAAGTGGATAGATTAGCCATGAATTCAGTGGTTGAAGCTGGAAGGATGGACATGTAGGAACTTACTGTACTGTTTTTCCTACTTTAGTATATGTTTTAGATTTTTTCATAAGAAAAAAGTACATTTGGTTTTAGTCATAGAAGAAAACTCATAACCAATGCTTAGGCTCTGAATCAAGAAAATGAGACGGGATGAGAACTGGAGCTTATAGAACCCTTGGGCTGCTACCAAGCTCTCAGGAAGACAGCTTATCCCAGGTCACATGTGAATAGGCTTTGAACCCTGACACAAGAGTCAATTAAATGTTTTGGGAGAAAGGGACAAAAAGGGTTTCCTCTTGTCCAAGGCAAACTATATATCAGAAACAAAATTTTGAGAGTAATTTAACTGTAGCCACTGATTAAGTGGCTGGCAAACAATCTTAATCTATACAGTCTGCAGCTCAGATTTCTTATAATTTTCATCTTTAATTACTGAGCCATAAAGTGAATATGTAACCACTCTCTCCTATAATACATTAGCAAAGAATGGAGAATGTTTCTTCCATTTCAAAAATGTGTTCTTTAGCAATTAAACATACTATTTACTTACATATTATCTCTGGAAAACATTATGCTCCTCAGAGTGACTAAAACCTTTGCAACAGTTCCAAACCCCAGAGATATTGAGCATTCTGACTCACCGCTACACAGCCTCGACAGACATCATTAAATTTTGGTTTACTTAGGTGGAGTATGCAGGAGGTTGGAGGAAATATGGATAAAAATATATCCTTTCCACTAAAACTACAAATAATCTGTATTTAATAATAAATTATTTCTTACACAATTTAATGAAACTAGTTTTAGCTTGCATTATATAAGGTTGGAAAAAAATAACCAAAGGCCCAATGGTGAACTACCAGCATAACAAGTTTCACTGACTGGCCCCTCACTCCAACACCCACAATATGACAGCTCAATCTGTAATAGAACAGAATGAGGCAGGGAGGACCAACCCAAATCAGCAAAACACACTCATATATCTTCCCTTTCTCATATGACGAAAACATGCATTCATCACTAAGTGGTGCCATCCCTGGTTTCCAAACAAAAGACATTATACTCACCTTCAATGACTCATCATCAATAAAACATTCCCGTTTAGTAGGAATGGCTTTCCACTAATCCATCCACTCTATAATCCAAATGCTAATACTACCGAAAACATAAAATGAAATCTCTGTCAGAAGAGCATGCAACTCTTGATCTCAGAGTCATGAGTTCAAGCCCTATGCTGGATATAGAAATTACTTAAATAAATAAACTTAAAATAAAAAATAAATGAAACCTACAAATGAACAAGGAAAGGGCCAAAGGTCTCCCTGATTCTGTACTAACCCTCTCAAAGCTTTCCTGCCAGGGCGCCTGGGTGGCTCAGTGGGTTAAAGCCTCTGCCTTTGGCTCAGGTCATGATCCCAGGGTTCTGGGATGGAGCCCCACATGAGGATCTCTGCTCAGCAGGGGGCCTGCTTACTCTTCTCTCTGCCTGCCTCTCTGTCTACTTGTGATCTCTTTCTGTCAAATAAATAAATAAAATCTTTAAAAAAAAAAAGCTTTCCTGCCAATGGAAAAGCGTATCAACTGTATAAAGCACATCATCACCTAGCAGTGAGCTACAATACAGTATTGAGTCAGAATTCCTTCCAGATAACTGTTGTCAAGACAAAACTTACCCCGATTAAATAAAAGACAGAATGTTACTTCTTATAATGTTATCCAGGTGCCAAGCTCTGGGCAAGTATTAACGACTCAGCTGAACTTCTCTACCTGAGCACTTCAATACCTAGAAAACCAACTATTTAGAGACTTTTAAATAAATGTTAAATGTTGACAATTACATAGCACTCAATAAAATCCAAGTGGTAAATCAGTATTCCTTATGCTATTTACAAAAGCCAGTGTTAGCTAATAATCCCTCTTGACCTCTATGTATAAAAAATAACATTTCTGCCTAAAGTACTAAAAAATTTAATTGATTTACAAAGTAGCTAAAATACAACTATCCAGAACACTATCCAGAATAAAAGACAAAAATAGCCTCTGAGTGTTCAAAAGAGAAAAAGCTCTTGCATCCGCAAAAGCTTTACTTGAAGGAGAATCCCTTAAGTTTTCATTCAGACTCTACCTGTAGTCTTACTTTACAATTTTATCTGTTCCAAGTTCACATCAGTTTAAAGACAGGAAAGTAATGTCCTAAGTAACAAACTAATTTAGTTAACTTAGGCAGGTGAGGAGGATTTTAAGGATATGGAGCTCTTAAGGAAGCCTAAGCACAGGAATATGCCTTCAGACAAAACTGGAAGCAGGGCTTGGGAAGCTACTCAGTTCTTCTCAGTTTCTCATCTCTGCTCCTCTGCTCACATCTGCAACCTCTGCTTTCTGGGCTCCATGACTGATGAAAGGTCCCCACCACGTAGCTCCCAAGTTTCACGTCTGTAGGTCTAACCACATGAGTGAGCTGCCCTCCTCTGGGAAACTTCCAGGAAACGGACATGGAATGGCCAGAGTAGGAGGTGTTGCCACCCTAGTCTAGCTGCATGTGGCTGAGGCAAGAGAGGGTATCAAGTTATACAAAATCGCTAAAGACTAAAGAAGGTTCCCCCCAATCTAGGAAGGCCCTCCAAAGAGTATTCATTGCAAAAATTCTAGGAACTAGAGAGTGGCAAAAAATAAGATTTTATAGTCTCATAATGAACAATGCAGGCCTTTTAAAACTTTTGACTTGAGGTAGTATGTATTAGCATATGGGCAAATATCCTACACACCTTAGTAGACTATGAGGACATCAAAGTACTATTTGCACTATTAGTCACATTTATTATGATGACCTATTACTCATAAAAGTTTAAGTTATATTCAATATCATCTCTTTGGGAAGGAGCGATAATACTTATACTAATGGAACACTTGAGGAAGGGCACTGATATACTGCTGATGGGAGTATAAACAGGTACAGCCTTTCTAGAAAGCAATTTAGCATTATATATTTTTAAGTACCTTAAAAATATTCGGCAATTCTATCTTTAGGAATTGATTCTATGAAAATAGTCCAAAACACATACAAAAATGTATTGAATATTCAAAACATTATTTATAATACTCAAACTGTAGAAATAACTTAAATGTCCAGTGATAAAGCAAAGATTAAATAAACTCTGTCTAATCCAAATCATAATCTGAAAAAGAAACAATTTTAAATAAGAAAAAATAATTATGTCATAAATAGTGAAAAGCACTGCAAAGATAAATAGATGAGAAATGCATAATATAAAATAATCTTGACTATATTAAAAAATGGGGTGCCTGGGTGGCTCAGTGGGTTAAGCCTCTGCCTTCGGCTCAGGTCATGGTCTCAGGGTCCTGGGATCAAGCCCCGCATCGGGCTCTCTGCCCAGCAGGGAGCCTGCTTCCCCTGCCTCTCTGCCTGCCTCTCTGCCTACTTGTGATGTCTGTCTGTCAAATAAATTAATTAAATTTTTAAAAAAAGAATAGAAAAGGATAGGAAGGAACTGTCATGGTTTGATTTCTCCAGAAAGCATGCTCTGAGGTGGAAATTAGTAAGAAGGCACTTTATCAGGGAGTACTCTTGGGATCTACAGCTATAGAAGGACGGAAAGAAAACATGACTGGGCACAGGAGAAGCTGAACTACAAAGCAGACCTAGCAAAGACTTCAGTCAACTTCACACAGAGCTACAAAACTGAAATGGCACAATGAGGCTGGGTGTTTACACCATGCATCAATTAATCATTGGACACAGGCTGCCCTAACAAAGAGTATGTCTTTGGGCAAATGGCTTTTTTACCTGAGGGGGTTCCCAACAACCTTACATTAGCAAGTCAGATCAGGGCATTAAAGCACAATGTCTGCAACAGAAATACACCCAAAAGCTACCATTTGTTGTCTTTGGAGAATAGCTGTTTATTTATTTAGTTCTAAATTCTTCACCAGGGTCTTCCATATTTTCCAAGTGAAACATGAGTTATACTCTGTTCTTTTTTCTTTTAAACAATTTTTTTAAGGTTATTTATTTATTTATTTGACAGAGAGAAATCACAAGTAGATGAAGAGGCAGGTAGAGAGAGAGAGAGAGAGAGAGGGAAGCAGGACCCTGGGATCATAACCTGAGCCGAAGGCAGCAGCTTAACCCACTGAGCCACCCAGGCGCCCCTATACTCTGTTATTTTTTAAAATTTTTATTTATTTAAGTAATCTCTACATCCAATGTGGGGCTCAAACTCATGATCCTGAGACCAAGAGTGCCCCAGTTAGAACTTTTCTATTCTTTTTTTAAGATTTTATGTATATATTAGAGAGAGCGAGCGCTCAAGCACACACACATAAGCAGGGGGAGGGGCAGAGGGAGAGGGAGAAGCAAACTCCCTATTGAGCAGGGAACCCAAGAAGGGGTTCAATTCCAGGACCCTGAGATCATGACCTGAGCCAAAGGCAGAGGCTTAACTGACTGAGCCACCCAGGTGCCTCAACCCTATTTTTAGTAAAGATTTTAAAGGATTTATAGCCAGTATACTTATAAAATAAATTTGTTTAATGGAAGTAACAGTATATAGAAAATTTAGTTACAGAAATATATATATATATATTTCTGTAAAATATATATATACATATTTTGTATATACATATATGTATATACAAATATATATATTTTTTGTATATACATATTTACATATTCTGTAAAATATGTATGTGTATATATATATATACACATACACATATGTTAGCTAGGTTTGGTTAGTTTTTTGTTTTTGTTTTTAATTTTATTTATTTATTTGACAGAGAGAAAAACAGTATGAGAGGGAACACAAGCAAGGGGAGTGGGAGAGGGAGAAGAATACTTCTGGTAGAAGAGGGAGCCTGATGTGGGGCTCAATCCCAGGACTCTGGGACCCAAGCCAAAGGCAGACGCTGAACAACTGAGCCACCCAGGCGCCCCCGGTTTGGTTAGTTTTAAAATTAAAACAAATACAAATTTATCTCTAAGACACATTATTATTTTTAAAATGCAAAACAGGGGTGCCTTGGTGGCTCAGTCCTTCAGTGACTTTGGCTCAGGTCATAATCCGGGGATTCTGGGATTGGGCCCCATATCAGGCTCTGTGCTCTGTGGGAAACCTGCTTCTTCCTCTCCCACTCTCCCTGCTTGTGTTCTCTCTCTCTCTGTCTCTCTCTGTCAAATAAATTTTTTTAAAAATCTTAAAATAAATAAATAATTTAAAAAGCAAAGCAACTTTTTCATAAACACATCATAAACTGATTACTAGCCAAAATTAGGTTTTCATTTTGCATGTCATACAACCAACAAAAATGTGAAAATTCCAAAAATATAAGAAAAAAGGAGTCCCCCTTAAAAAATGAAAAACATATTTTAGGGTTTACTTTACAACCACACACACATCTGCTACGTTATACATCCTTAGAATGATTCATAGGACACATGAAATAAAGTTTTTAAAAATCATTATTTTACCTACCAGAATGGTTCTTTAAAAATTATTTTTAAAAGTTTATATTGAGCCATCTGAAAATTCCTGTATCTGCATAAGATTAAGTACTTATATACTTATAAAATAGCTTACCAAATGACTTCTGGTTCTAAATAAGATGAAGTAACTTGCATCAGAATAACATTTGCACCGAGAACAACCAAGAAAGCTGGATAAAATATAGACTAAAGGGACGCCTGGGTGGCTCAGCAATTGTCTGCCTCCAGATCAAGTCATGATCCCCGGGTTGGGCTCCCTGCTCAGTGGGCAAACTGCTTCTCCCACTGCCTGCCACTCCCTGTGTTTGCTCTCTCTCTCTCTGTCAAATTAATAAATAAAATCTTAAAAATATAATAAAAATATTTAAATGCAGATTAAAGGCACTGGAGAGCAACTAAAGAATCATGATTTGAGGGGCCAAGATCCCAGAGAAAAGGGAAATGCACCTAGATAAGCCCTCCATTTGTTACTACTCCTTTCCCTCAGGCCATTGCTAGTTTAAACTGTTGGGTGTCCAGGCTGAGTTCTGTGTGTTGACTGAGAACTTGTGGCAGTCTCACAGGTTTGAAAAGACAAAACTTGGCTGTACCAGCAGCCCTGAACTCCAGGACTAGAGGGGGGCCAGGATCTTGGAGGAAAAGAAGTAATACTCACAATCTCCCCTTGGAGAATTTTGTCAAGTTTCTAAATTATAGATGTACAGGAAAAGTGGCTGAGAAACCAAGCAGAAAACAACCAGTAAGAAGATGAACATTTAAAATGAAATCATGTCATCTCAAGTGGTGAGGAAACATAAATTGGAGTTCAGGGGTAGGAAGGAAAAAAGGTATGGGGAATATATCCCAGCTTTCATTTGATATCCTTAAAACAGTAAATGCTAAGATTCAAGCCAAGCCTGCCCTTACAAAGCCTGAAACAGTGAAACATCTTAAATCCCTAACTGGACAAGGCTATCAGTCTGGCTGCCAGGAGAAAATTTAATCATTTCTACAAGAAGACATCATCCAGATCCTCTATAATTTTTCATATAGAATATGCTTCATTAAACAAAAAATAAGTAGACATGCCAAGGGAAAAAAAAATAAGACGAAATAACCAAAACCCAACCGAATAGACAATAGGAAGGGATCCATCCACCAGGGACCCAGATACTGCAGTGATCAAACAGAAACTTTATGAGAACTATGACTGAAAACCAAGCTCATAAATACAGAGAACAACAGATTGGTGGTTGCCTCAAGGGAGTATGAGGGGGAGTAAAATGGGTAAAGGGGATCAAAAGGCACAAACTTACAGTTACAAAATAAACACGTCATGGGGATATAATGTACAGCATAGTGACTAAGTTAATAATATTATATTGCATATTTGAAAGATGCTGAGAGAAGATCTTAAAAGTCCTCATCATGAGGCGCCAGGGTGGCTCAGTCGTTAAGCGTCTGCCTTTGGCTCAGGTCATGGGTCATGATCCTAGGTTCCTGGGATCAAGCCCCGCATTAGACTCCTGGCTCCGCGGGAAGCCTGCTTCTCCCTCTCCCTCTTCCAGTGCTATGTTTCCTCTCTTGCTGTGTCTCTATCAAATAAATAGATAAAATCTTCAAAAAAAAAAGTCCTCATCACAAGAAACAAATTCTAACTGCACTTAGTGATGGAGGTTAACTAGACTTACTGTGATGGTCATTTACCAGTATATACAAATATTGAATCATTATGTTGTACATGTGAAACTGTTATATGTTAATTATACCTCAATAAAAAAAACCTTAAACTATGTTTAAGATATGCAAATAGTTCATAATTTTTCCAAAGAATTTGAATTTTTTTAAAAAAGGCAAGTAGAATTTTTAAAATATAATACAATAACTAAAATTAAAGAATTCAGTAGATGAACCAGAGGACTAGACATAGCAGAAGAGAAGATTTGTGAAGTGAAGGATAGGTCAGCAGAAAATAACTATATTCAGCCAAACCAGAAAAAGTAATAGAGAAGAGAATCAGAGACAAACAGAATAAACTGAAATTTTCTAACTTACATGTAACTGAGTCTCAGGACAGACCTAGTATCTGAGAAGATACTGGCCAAATAATTTCCAAAACAGGTGGAAAAACATTATAAGCTAGAGCAAGAAGTTCTAAGGACCCATGAAAGGCTAAATGAAAAGAAAACTATGTGTAGACACATCATAGTAAATCCAAAGAAACACAGAAAACTAAAAATAAAGAGAAAAGCCTTATAATTAACCAGTGGCAGGTACAGTGGGGGGTGGGATGGCAAATCTCAACAAATTTGAAAGAATGTACACAGATGACATTTAAAGCATTTAATTTTGTTGTTGCTGCAGAGGAGTTCAAATTGTTTGTATTCTTGGGGTGCCTGGTTGGCTCTGTGGGTTAAAGCCTCTGCCTTGGCTCAGGTCATGGTCTCAGGGTCCTTGGATCCAGCCGGCATCGCGCTCTCTGCTCAACAGGGAGCCTGCTTCCTCCCCTCTCTGCCTGCCTCTCTGCCTGCTTGTGATCTCTGTCTGTCAAATAAATAAATAAATAAAATCCTTTAAAAAAATTGTTAATATTCTTTTTGGTTTATATTATATATATAATACACACATAATATATAAAAATATATCATATCATATTTGTATATTTATAAATATATTTTAATATATTTAAATTGTTTATATTCTTTATGGTTTGTCCTTCATTTGATGCTTAAGAAATACCAGCCATATACTAAAATTACTATGTAAAGAATCAACTGTATAAAACCCTAATGAAAAAGCATGGATTAAGATTTGATGAATCTCTACAAATGTCTCACTGGTTCAAGTATGTAGTCTGAAATTCAATAAAGTATTCACAGGTAAAATATCATCTAATATTCTTTTTTAAATTTATTTAATTTTATTTTTTTGGTGTTCCAAAATTCATTGCTTATGCACCACACTCAGTGTTCCATGCAATACATACCCTCCTTAATACCCACAAGGCCATCCCAACCCCCCACCCTCCGCCCTCCAAAACCCTCAGTTTATTTCTCAGAGTCCACAGTCTCTCATGGTTCATCTCCCCCTCTGATTTCCCCCATCTCACTTCTCCTCTACTTCACCCAATATCCTCCAATGCTCCACAAGTAAGTGAAACCATAAGATATGGTCTCTCTCTGCTTATTTCACTCAGCATAATCTCTTCTAGTCCCATCGTGTTGATACAAAAGTTGGGTATTCATCCTTTCTGATGGAGGCATAATATATATATATATGGGGAATATATGCCTCTGATGGAGGTACTGTATATATGGACCACATCTTCTTTATCCATTCGTCCACTGAAGGGCATCTTGATTCTTTCCACAGTTTGGTAACTGTGGCCATTGCTGCTATGAACACTGGGGTACAGATGGCCCTTCTTTTCACTACAACTGTATCTTTGGGGTAAATACCCAGTAGTGCAATTGCAGAGTCATAGGGTAGCTCTCATTTTAATGTTTTGAGGCATCTCCATACTGTTTTCCAAAGCAGCTATACCAACTTGCTATTCCCACCAACAGTGTAAGAAGGTTCCCCTTTCTCCACATCCTCTCCAACACTTGTTGTTTACTGCCTTGTTAATTTTGGCCATTCTAACTGGTGTAAGGTGGTATCTCAATGTGGTTTTGATTTGAATCGCCCTGATGGCTAAAGGTGATGAACATTTTTTCATGTATCTGTTAGCCATTTGTATGTCTTCTTTGGAGAAGTGTTTGTTCATGTCCTCTGCCCATTTTTTGACATGATTATCTGTGTTTTTAGTGTTGAGTTTAAGGTGTTCTTTATAGATCTTAGATATCAGCCCTTTGTCTGTAGTGTCATTTGTGAATATCTTCTGCTATTCCGTGAGTTGCCTCTTTGTTTTGTTGACTGTTTCCTTTGCTGTGCAGAAGCTTTTGATCTTGATGAGTCCCAAAAGTTCATTTTCACTTTTGTTTCCTTTGCCTTTGTAGACATGTCTCGAAAGAAGTTGCTTTGGCCAATGTCGAAGAGATTACTGCCTATGTTCTCCTACAGGATTTTGATAGATTCCTGCCTCACATTGAAGTCTTTTATCCATTTCAAGTTTATCTTTGTGTATGGTATAAGAGAATGGTCAGGTTTCATTCTTCTGTACATAGCTGTCCAATTTTCCCAGCACTATTTATTGAAGAGACTGTCTTTTTTCCAGTGTATATTTTTTCCTTCTTTGTCGAAGATTAGTTGATCATAGAGTTGTGGTTCTATCTGGGCTCTCTACTCTGTTCCACTGGTATATGTGTCTGTTTTTGTGCCTGTACCAGACCGTCTTGGTAATCACAGCTTTGTAGTATTCTTAAAAACACTGGAGATACTGTTGGAGTTGAGACTGGGGGGCTGAGCCGGGAAAAGGCAAAACTGTATTTTAACTGAAATTGTTGTTAGGAGTCCACAGTATTCTCCCTTTCTTTGTCCTTTTCAATACTAAAGCAGTTTTTCCTTATCCCTAGCTCCAGAGGTATCCTCTAGCTACCTGTCTCATTCTCACTGAAGAAAGGACACTTGTTCACCATCAGACATTAAACATATTTATACTCTCAAAATAACAACTTGCAAAGAATGGATAGGAATAGTTTTAGAAATGACAATTGTGAGGCATTAAGGAGTTTTTGTATTTTTTTTTTAAATTGTGGTAAAGTCTACATAACAAAATTTACCATCTTTACCATTTTTAGTTATATCTCAGTAGTATTAAGTACATTCACATTATTAAACTATCATCCCCATCACCCAGCTACAGAACTTTTCCATCTTCTAAAATCGAAACTCTACACCCATTAAACAAGAACTCTCCCTTTTCTCTCTCTCCTAAGCTATTGACAATCACCATTTTACTTTCTGTCTCCATGAATTTGACTGCTCTAGTACCTTATGTAAAGTGAAATCATACAGCATTTATCATTTTGTGATATTTCATTTAGCATAATGCCCTCAACATTCAGCCATATTGAAGCTTGTTAGAATTTACTTCCTTTTATAGGCTGAATAATATTCCAGTGCGTGTGTGTACATATATATGTATGATGCATCTGTTGGAAGGGAGTACCTTCCATCTTTTGGTTTTTACGAATAATGCTGCTGTGAACATGGGTGTACAAATACGTCTCTAAGATCTTGTTTTCAGTTACCTTCATTATGTATCAAGTGGAATTAGTAGATTGTATGGTAATTCTATGCTTAATGTTTCTGAGGAACTATCATACAGTTTTTCATAGCAGCCACACTATTTTACATTCTCATCAAGAGTGTGTAAGGGTTCTAATTTCTCCATATCCTCTCCAACAACACTTGCTATTTTGTTTTTGTTTTGATAACAGAAAAAGGTATTATCTTAGTGTGGTTTCGATTTGTATTTCCCTAGTGATTAATAATGTTGAATATATTTTCATATGTTTACTGTCCATTTGTGTATCTTTTTTAAAGAAATGCCTATTCAAATCCTTTGCCTATTTTTTAATCAAGTTGTTTGTTAGTTTATGGAGTTGGGAGAGCTCTTTGTGGGTTTTCTTTTATTTGTAAATCTTCTCAATACCCTCCAAATCACACTGCATAGGCAGACTTCCTCCTTCTCTCCCCACACTTGGAAAATGTGCTCAGTTCAAATCGAATCCAAAATGCTAATTCCAACACTAAGAAAGGATCAGGAATGAGACATCTCAGTTCTGAAAGCACAGAACAATGTTAAGATATATTATAAATTATTTTAATATGTTATATATACACGTACATCAGACACCTTTTCTTAACTTGAAAAATGTTCTTTGAAACATTTATGTTTACACTACTTAAAAAAAAGAAAGAAAATGTTTGTTTTCTCTAATTATAAAAGAAACATACTGAATATAAAAATCTAAATATTACAGATATGTATAGATTAGAAAGAGAAAGTCTCCCATAATTACACCTCTAGAAATAACTGTTTCCAACAATCTACACAGTCTAGGATAAACTCTTCCAGAACACAGGCATATACACACACATCCATGCACATATATTGCATTTTGGTTTTTTTATTTAATACTATATCTAGTACCTCTTCATGTCAATATGAAATGCTGTTATCTTTTATAATAGCAATCAAGAAAGAATTTAAACTGATTTTTTTTTTTAATTCACAGAAAAACAGACAGAATGGATTCTGCTAAGATCAAAAGCACAGAGTCTCATGTTGACCAAGAGAATGAGGGCTGAGTGGGAGGCCAAGCCTGTGGTTACTCTGTCTCTTCTACGTCCAATAGTACAGTGACTGCAGCCTTCTCACACCTGCCCACAGTGCTTGTGCAAGTTCTTTCTCACCCTGTACCAGAAATAACATATCCTCTGGTCATGCTGCATGTATAGAAATATGTCGTCAATTAGGCCAGCCATTTCCAAAGCATCGAATAAGAGAACAGCGAAGCTGCCATGCCAGCCCGTCCATGTAAGAGACAGAAGAGCATGTATAGGGGTTGTATGTGTCAGGCTCCATTCAAAACATAATTGTCTCAATGTGCCATTGCTAGACAATATTTTGGCTTATTTATTTCCTCAGTTACACAAAGAGTTAGTGTTTTCTTTTATGATTAGCTTTTAAAAGATCCAAAAGAGGCACGGACTTGGGAGTCTCAGCAAATGATACAGCCTCAGTGGAAAATATCACTCATGCTCATCTCATTAGATGATCAAATTTTCTTAATTGTCTAACTACTTTTTTCCACAGGAGTTCTCTGTAGTTTCTCATATGTATTCCCTTCCTTGCCTACCTCCACTTCAAATGTTCACACCAAAAGGACAAACTTACTAAAAATCTTAATGCCACTAGATAATCTTAAATTTAGAAAGATTTGGTGAAGCATCTGTTTAGGGTGTCTTTACCATAAAATGCATGTAAAGGTTGAGAGAACAAGTACAAGTGAACCCAAAGGTGAAGGGGCTTTTCATTTTCTAGGCCTTCAAGGCAGCGATGGCTGCAGAGGTTTCTTCTCTTTCAATGTCTTGTTCTCTTCTTCTCCCGCTAAAATTCTTGAATGCTGATCTTCAGGACACCCGAGGAACAAGACAGGTGGGAAGACTGGCGTGGTCTCTATATACATTCATCTTTCAATTGAAATTTCCCACCCACTCACCTTCACTCAGATCCAGCTTTTCCCTTCTTACTCAAACTTCAGTCCTTGCCCTTGTCATATTTAGGATTCTAAGGCTCAGGAAAGCAAGAGTTTGAAAAGCCATAGAAAATGTGGGAAAGGGAAATGGACATTGAGGAGGGTATGTGCTATGGTGAGTGCTGTGAATCGTGTGAGACTAACGAATCACAGACCTGTACCCCTGAAACAAATAATGTATTATATGTTAATATAAAAATAATTTTTTAAAAATGGGGCGCCTGGGTGGCTCAGTGGGTTAAAGCTGCTGCCTTTGGCTCAGGTCATGGTCCCAGGGTCATGGGATTGAGCCCCCCATCGAGCTCTCTGCTCAGCGGGGAGCCTGCTTCCTCCTCTCTCTGCCTGCCTCTCTGCCTACTTGTGATCTTTGTCTGTCAAATAAATAAATACTCTTTAAAAAGAAAAAAATTTTAAAATAGAAAATGTGGGAAATGACTCTGGAGGTAGCCATACAACCTAAAAATTATGACTAGGACTAGATTATTTGATATTACTACCCCGGTTTGCAATGTCAAAAGATGTTTCACCTCTTGGATTCAGTCATATTCCCATGTTACTTACATTTATTTTGTGCCTAAGTAACCCTATAGAGATTAGATAAATGTCTCCCAAATTTATGTTAACTTTATTCACATTAAAGCTGCTACAACTTGTTTAAGTTGGGAATGCTTTCAGCTACAAGGAACAGAAAATCTAACTAAGTAGCTTAAACTGGAAGGACTTTTTAATAATGTATGAAACAAGAATTCCAAAGCAGGTTTTCTCAGGGTTGTTCTGACATCTTGATAATATCATTAAGAACACAGACTCTTCATCTTTCTGCTGCACCATCTCAGCTTATTAACTTCATTCTCAGGCATGTTGCCTCATGATTGCAACATTGCTGCCACAGCGCCATACATCATAGTCTGTATTTCAGAATGGAATAAAAAAAAGGATATGCATCCAAACTGTTCTCTTGCTTTTTCCTTCTAACAGAAAAGCAGTTTTTCCTTGTAGAGGCCTTCCAAAAAATTGCTAGTTATAACAAATTAGCCAGAACTGAATTATATAACTAGCTCTAAATTCCAACAAAAGTTAGAGAAGTTTGGGGCTCCTATGGGGCTCAGTCAGTTAAGCGTCTGTCTTCAACTCGTGTCATGATTTCAGGGTCCTGGGAGCTCACCGGGAACATGCTTCTCCCTCTCCTCCCTGCTTGTGCTCTCTCACACTGTCTCTCTCTCTCTCTCTCTCAAATACAGAAATAAAACCTTAAAAAAAAAAAAAAAAAGATGGGCTCCTATGTGGCTCAGTGAGTTAAAGCCTCTGCCTTCGGCTCAGGTCATGATCTGAGGATCGAGTCCTGCATCGGGTTCTCTGTTCAGCGGGGAGCCTGCTTCCCTCTCTCTCTCTCTGCCTGCCTCTCTGCCTGCTTGTGATCTCTCTGTCTGTCAAATAAATAAATAAAATCTCAAAAAAAATTAAAAAATAAAAATAAAATAAAAAATGAGAAAAGGGAATGTTTGTCTTATAAACCTCCATACTGGCAAAAGAAAAGGGATTGGGGCTGGCTTTTGAGATTCAATCAATAGTTTATGACACATGTTTATATTATGCATAAAGTGCTAGCTATCGAATTAATTACAAAGGGTTCAGGACCTTTAAGAGCCCTTATTTAGAATAAGTTTCTCCTTCCAGCAGAAAAAAAGGTTGAGAATACTGATGGAGAAATTTAGAAGGGACTGGGATAGCCATGGCAGATGATGCTGACAACATGGATATACAGACAAACTGTATGTGAAAGAGAATCGTTAGCCAAACCCTATCTAAAATAAGGGGGAAATTGTACTAGTATTCATAATTCATGTCTTGAGACCCTCCCAAAGCAAAAAGAGTATGATAAGAAGAGATCTATTATGACAATGATTTTTTTTAAGCAAGTGAATCTTTATAAATTATTTAAAATAGACAAGCCAATAGGGGTGCCTGGGTGGCTCAGTTGGTTAAGCATCTTGATTTCGGCTCAGGTCCTGATCTCAGGGTTGTGAGTTCAAGCCTCGTGTCAGGCTCTGCACTAAACATAGAGACTGGTTGGGATCCTTTTTCTCCTTCTCCCTCTGCCCGCATACCCCCAACACCCCACCACACACACTTTCTCTCTCTCTTAAAAAAAAAAAAAATAGACAAGCCGATAATACCAGCTAAGACTTAATATCCACAGATTCCATTACGATGTGCCAAGTAGTAAACTAAGTGCTTTACACATATATGTGTGTGATTTACATTCATATATACATATAACCTCTCAGCTGCCCTATGAGGGCAGCACATTCACTCATTTGCCAGATCACACAGGAAGAAGCTAAGCCTAAAACAGGAGATCATGCTTTTAACCATATCACATTATTATTTGCTACTTTTTATTTGTTCTCAAGTATTTCCCATTCATTTTATGTACTTGTTATTTAATCATTAGGATTCATGAAGTTTAACTCTTTTTTTTTTTTTTAGATCATTCATTTTTTTGTGTGTTACAAAAACAAAAATAAATCCAAGCAGGTAATGAAATAATCATATTGTTTTAAGTTTCTCATCCTGGGTTCTCTGTCCTAGATTTAGTAAACAGTTCAAGGTTAGATTGCTTCAACCCTTCTTCTGGATGCTATGACATCTCCATCTTTTAACCATGTTTCTCTAGTTCAGCTTGTAACTGACTGACGACGTCATCCTTTATGTTGTCATCATTCCAATTATCCTCCCAGATGGGTGCATCTTCATCTTCACCTTAACCAGCCCAGTCTTCCTTGAGGAACTCCTCAAACTCGTTGTCCGCTGCTTTTTCTCGGACATGGTGACCTTTGGCACCAAAAACCTCTCAGGTCAAAATGAATCTGAACTCTCACTTTTCTTCATTGAAGCCACCAAACCCCTGCCACCTCTGGGCATAAAGTTTAACCCCTGTTTACATATGATGTAAATAGTCTTTTTTCTCTTTTCTTTTCCTAGTATACCTGGTTCACACAAATACCTACATGGTAAAGCCATTTCAATTACATTTTTCAAAAACCTAAAAAGTCAGATAATACAGATCTTGTAGCTAGTTTCAGAAATCTTAGATAAAAATTACAACTGACTTAAGAGAACAACCAACAAAAATAGACATCACAACACAAAAACAAGTACAAAGGACTAAAACAAAAATATAACCATACATCTATATGCAACCTGTTTATTCTAATGCCTCCTGTGTCTCACCTACTCTGAGTTTCCTACCTCTATAGCACAATGGCCAATATTATTCATAGACAAGTCATTGGTTCCCTGAGTTAATGGGCTATGTCCCTTCCCAGGACAGAACCCTGTTTTGCCCCACACATACATGGTAATACACATCCGGGTATTCATACCCAAATCTCCCCATCACAAACCACCCCTTTTTTAGCCTTTCTTTTTCTTGTCCCCCACCCTTTTTTTTTTTTTTTTTTACATTTTTGTTTCCTTTCTTTTTCTATACATCTTTATTATCATGCTTTGAGAAACTAAGTTCCTAAACATGCATAAGATCCTGAGCATATTTTCAACACATAATAAAATCCAGACCTTTTTATTTGTCAAAAAAAATACATCATATATGTTAATCTCCTCTTGTTCCCTTTTTACGTACTAAAATAATAAGTAGTTTAAATTTTCTAGTTTGCTTGAAGATGGTGAGCTTGAAGGTTAGGCCATAAGATGAAAACTTCTAATATTGGTTTGGAAAATAAAGACAATCACCTATGGGAAAGGACCTTCTACTTACTTCCTGACCTGGTTTTCCCTAACTCTGGCTATGTCTGTCCACTAATCCCTCTTTCCTTAACTATCTGGGATATAAAAAGCAAACAAACAAATAAACAACAACAACAACAAAATCAAAACTCATAATGGCAAGATCAACTGAAGAAAACAGTGACGGGAACATACATAACCTCTTCTTCCCTCCAATAACCCAGCAGGCGGCCTGACCTGGTATTTGCCACCCTACTTGTACACACAAATTTTTACTTGCTAGGTCAACTGTATTTAAACTGAAATATGGCAACTATAAATAAAATAATAAAATGGAGAGCATTTTTAGATTCCGACAAAGTCAAAGTTCATGGGGTTGCTCTCTTGAAAGCTGTAATTGAAGTCAGAGAGCCTAAAGAGAAAATAAGAAAAAAATCACTACATGGGCTGAATAATTCATATTGAAATCAGAAACATCAGATGAGGGCTGTAAGATACATCAATAGCTTAAAATGATCTCAAGTGAACAATCTGTGCCATTCTCCTTCTCTAGTCCCTGGGGGGGGGGGGGGAGCAAAAAAAAAAAAAGAGCTCTGAAGTCTTTTAAAGAGACTGTTATTCCATTAATTATTTGAGGCAGTTTTTGTTTCACTGGAATTAATTAACATGACCCTTCTTCTTTAAGCTCCAGCTGCATCTGATGTCACTGTGCTATGGCAAGGAAGAATGAAAGCCAGAGGAACTGAGTTGACTAAAGTGAAAAGCGTGCCCAAAAGCACTTGCAGGGCTCTTCTTGAGTCCGTGTTGGTCTATATATGGACCACATTCTAAATAAATTCAATCTATGTAATTTCATAGTTATAAAACCTTAATTGCTGCCCAACAGTAGACATTTTCAAGCTGGAATCATATATAGTGGTACCTCTCCATCTGTTTCACCCACATATTTTAAAACAATTTGGCCTCTATTCATTCAGATTTATTAAATTTCACCACAGTCTGTGACAGTTAACTTACAAAATCCTGAAAAAACAACCAATGGACAAACAAGCCAAATAAGAATACAGGAGATCGGGGCATCTGGGTGACTCCGTGGGTTATAGCCTCTGCCTTCAGCCCAGGTCACGATCCCAGGACCCTGGGATTGAGCCCTGCATCGGGCTCTCTGCTCAGAGGGGAGCCTGCTTCCTCCTCTCTCTGTACCTGCCTCTATGCCTGCCTGTGATCTCTGCCATATAAACAAATAAAATCTTTAAAAAAAATAAAAAGAATACAGGAGATTATTAACCTTAGAATCTAGGTTTAATATGCAGAATGGTACAGATCACAACTAAATCTTACAGATCTGCTAAATTGATAATGACTTAAATGTCCCCAACACCTAGATTTTCATCCACTCAGACAACACATCCCAATCCTTGCTCTCACCAGGTAAGCTGCACATGACAGGTTTTGTCCCGATCCTTGTTAAACACACCACATTGGAGGCTCCAGCTCCAAAGACAAACTAGATCTCAAACTCCAGCAGGCAGTGATAGAAGAGGAAATTCTGTATGGTCCACTGATTATTCTAGGACTAAGGCACTGTTCCTGACACAGAAAATCCTTGGACCAACGAGGTGCTACCTCTGCTCTAGGGGACTGGATATCTCGAGAACTGGGCCCCTAAGGATCCCTGGTCAATATCCCAAACATTTAAGAAAGCAGCTCATTCTAAGACACACTTAATTACAGTATTTGTAAACTAAGGGTACTTAACTGAAATACATTAACCAAAAGACTACTTTTCAGAGCTTTTGAGCTCAATCTAATGTCTCAGAGATTGTTTCCCACACTACTTCTCTTGACCGAGTAAATATGTTTTTTCTTGAATAACAACTTTTGCTATACTTCTTCTCCCTTTAACCTAAACCTACATTTTCATTTCTACAGTCAACAGTTTCTGAGTAACTTGTCTATCCTGCCATTAAGTATGGATGTAGAGGCTTAACAAATCCTGAATGGCTTTTATTATCAGGGATAGTCTCCTTAATTAACAAGAAAAAGCAACTATATCAATATGTAGATTACAATTCATCCCACCTATGATATGGCTTCCAAAATTCTGGCAGAGGAAGGGAGCTAACCTACAGCTTGATTCACCTAGCCCATTGACTAATAACCTGAATCTGTCTACATCCATAGTCTGGAGACCTTCCTTCAAGTGGAATGTTGTGGCTGGCACACTCTGAGATCTCAAACGTTTAAGAATTTATTCCTGAGTGCTTTGATATTCCTGTGGGTTTGGGTTTTTTTGTTTTTTTTTTCTTTTCTTTTCTTTCTTTTTTTTTTTTTTTTTTTTTAGTCCTTTTAAACTCTTACAATAATAATCCCCTTAACATTGATATGATAATCACCATGGTTTTGTACCAATATTGTTATGTAGGAAAATGAGATGTTCTGTTAATTATAATCAAATTCACTAACTACTATTGATTTCTTTTTAAAGGAACACACAAAGGCTTTTGGTTCTCTTCAATTTAAATGTAAACTGTCAAAAAACTGGAAATTACCACAGTGGACTGGTTGACTAATATATGACTGACTTATGCAATATAAAATTCTGAATCCATTAAAAAGATACTGTACAAGAATATGTATTGGCATGGAAAATGTTCATAATATACTACTTTGAGAAAAAAATCTTGCTACAGAATAGTATGTACAAAATAAACCACTTCGTTGGAGAAAATACACATAGGGAAAAAATAGGACATACATCAAAATATTAAGAATATGTGAGGACAATGAAATTACATGCAATTCTCTTTTGTATTTCTGAATTCTCCAAAGATTTGCACTGAATATTTATTATTTTTATAGTTTTTAAAAAAGAAATTTTTAAAAGGAAAATAGTTCCCAAAGTAATTTTGCAAGTCATTTCTTATACTATTTCACATCTATTATTAGTAAAGGTAATGGAACATCTTTCACCATAGAAGATTCTCATTTTAGTTTTAATATAAGAGAGGCAGTTTTTCCAGTTGCCTTTAAAAATAGCAAAAAGATTTAATGGGTCACTTCCATGTGCCAGGTTTTCTCACATATTCTATTAAAAGTGAAACATTAAGGATAGCCAGGGGAAAAATGGCCCACAAGGTATCTACAGTAATATATAGTCTTAGAATTTTAAAAAGACTTAGCACCACCACCACCGAACAAATAGTTTAAAACAGCTAACTTTTACTGAGCATTTATTAGTTGGGGGATTCTGATAAGAAGGAAATATGGCAGACAAAGTCCAAGTCAAGGAAAGCTGGAAGACAGGCTCAAGGAGCAAAGTTGGTTCTATGTCCCATAATGGAATATCACAGACCATCTGCATCAGAATCCTTCAAGGGACTGGTTAAAAAATGCAAATTCCTTGGGCTCCCAAACCTACTGACTCAGAGTCTCTGGAAGCAAGACTCAGGAATTTACTTTTTCTTATTTATTTATTTATTTCTTATTGGGGGGGTGGGGTGCAGAGGGAGTGAGAAAGACTCCCCGCTGAGCACGGAGCCCGACTTGGGGCTCAATCCTACAACCCTCAGATCACGACAAGAGCAGAAATCAAGAGTCTGATGCTTAACTGAGTGCATCACCCAGGTGCCCTTCAGAAATTTACATTTTAAAATTACAGATGATTGCTACAGATAAAGTCTGGGGAAACTCATGTTGTGAAAGATCAAGCCAAGAGAATGGGGTTAGAAAAAGATCAAGAGTCTTAAATGTCATGACAAGGAATGAGTTGATTCTACAGCAGATAAATAGGGCAGGGGATAAGGGGCTATGGATCAGCCAGAGATTTTAAGCTGGAGAGAGCAGTGTGTTAAAATCTGTGTTTTGGCTCAGTACTGCTCACTACAGCCTGAGGTGAAAAAGACAATTGGAAGCACTGGAGAATTCAGCAAAGTGATCTATAATGAAGCATTAACACTGGCCAAGAGAACGGTTGCCACCCTGGTACCAAAAAGAGAGGTGAAAGAAAGAAGCTCACGAAGACTTACTGTTGAATAAATAAGATGACTTGAATGCTGAAATTTTTTTTTAATTTTTTAATATATATTTTTTTAAATCTGACAGACAGAGATCACAAGTAGGCAGAGAGGCAGGCAGAAAGAGAGAGGGAAGCAGGCTCCCCTGAGCAGAGAGCCCAATGCGGGGCTCCATCCCAGGACCCTGAGATCACAACCTGAGCCGAAGGCAGAGGCTTTAACCCACTGAGCCACCCAGGCACCACTTGAATGCTGAAATGTTAAAGCCGAAAATTACAGATATGAAGAGGAAGATCTGGAGAAAATTTTCCAGTGGTACTTTAATACCTTCTAGTTCATTCATTCATTCAATCATGGAGGTGTTACTCACTATGTACTCAACACTAGTCCACATGCTAGGTCAAAAAACACGAAAACCATGGAATTACACACTTTAAATGAATGAACTGTAATGTATGTGAATGATATCTCAATGAAGTTGTTACTAAAACAAAACAGATGTGAGATTTCCCCCGTCCCTGGGAGAAAAACGTCTGCAATGCAGTGTTGTGTCAGGGCAGATGTAGACAGAGTGTTCTATAAGAATACTCAGGAACATCTTAGACAGACTAGGACCTGAAAGACATAATTCATGAACAAACAGTGGAGAAAAGCCAGGTATGGGGAATGCAGCAAAGCAGGAAGAAGGCAACCTGGAGAGCTCTTGACTTAAAGTGAAGACCTGAATGCCAGGACTGAAAATGAGACAGGAGACTGGCCTAGGGTGAAGGCAGATAAGGAAAAGGCCAGTGTATCATGGCCTCACTACTCCAGGTGTGGTCCTCAATCTGGCAACACTGGTTTCACCTAGAAGTTGTTATAAAGTCTTTTTTTTTTTTTTAATTTTTTTTTTAATTTTCTTTTTAAGACTTTATTTATTAATTTGTGTGACAGAGAGATCACAAGTAAGCAGAGAGGCAGGCAGAGAGAGGAAGGGAAGCAGGCTCCCTGCTGAGCAGAAAGCCCGATGTGGGGCTCGATCCCAGGACTCTGGGATCATGACCTGAGCTGAAGGCAGAGGCTTTAACCCACTGAGCCACCCAGGTGCCCCGAAGTTGTTATAAAGTCTTGCGGCCCCATCACAGACCTACATCAGAACCTCCATTTTGACAAGATGCCTAGGTGATTTCAGATGGACACAAAAGTTTGGAAAGCACTACACTAATATATTTATTCTCAAGACAATCCTATAGGGAATTACTGAGGAATTTAAGTCAGAGAGTAGCATGATCACATATGCTCCTTACATAAAGATCACTCTGGTAACAGAATAAAAAACAGATTATAGAAGGTAAGACCAAAAATTGCTTATGGTGTTGTTACAGGATCCAATGAAGAAATATAAAGGGTCCAAACAAAATAAGGATAGTACCAGGAAATGGTAAGTGATGGGCGGGCGGGAGGGGGCGGTGTTTGGCTGAAGGGGGAAATCAAGACAATTTTAAGTTTTTGGTCTGGGTATATGGATGGATGTTGATGCCATTCACCAGACAGGGAATACAATTAGTAAAAATTATAGTGGCTAACATTTCTCAAATGTGTACCAGGCATTATTTTAGGTGCTATGCATGAACTATGTCACTTAAATCCCCTTAACAACTCTACAAAGTCAGTATTACTATTATCCCATCTTCTAGATGAGGAAAGTAAGACATGAAGAAGTAGGGTAGGGAGAAAGAAAGAGGAAGGGAGGAGATGACAAGTTTAACGTCGAATATGCTAGGTTTGAGGGGCCTGTAAAGATGCCCACAGGCAGCTGTGGCAGGGATTTAGGTTTGTGAGGAGAACAAGGAGGCGGGAAACAGAGATCTGGAAGTCATCAACACAGGTTCATACCTAACTTTTCAGGAGCAGATCAGGCCACAGTGGGAGGGAGGGTAGGTGAAGGGCAGAACCTAAGAGCACCAATATCCGGGAGGTTAGAGGAGGCAGCTGAGTTTATGAAGAAGACCAAATGGCCAGAGAGAAAGAACAATAGTTATAACCACAGAGCAGCAATAACAAGAGCCAACAGTTAAGCCTGTTACCATCAGTTACCATTCTACGCATTTTTATATATATTAAAAAATTTAGTCACCATTAAAACCACATATACTGAGTATTATTATCCTCATTAAAAAATGAGGAAATTGTGGCACAGTAAAGTAAAGTAGTTTGGTCAAGGTCACACAGAAAGCAAAGAGCAAATCCAGGATTCAAACCCGAATGCAAACACTAAGTAGAGAGTCCATGCTTGACAGCTGGGATGCACTACGTCTCTTTCAGGCACTGGTAGAGGCAGAAGCCAAGGATGGAAACAGTTGTAACAAAGTTCTCAGAACAGCATCTGGTCCACAGTGAGACCTGGGTAAACACTAACCATTATTATTTGATCATTGTACTGCTATGGAGTTGTGCATTTACGCAAACCACGGTTCTTAGAAAAAAACAAATGACAACTAAAGAAGGTAAAAATCAAGGTTTTCATAGAGAAAGAAAGCAAAAAAACTTCCAACTTCTACTCAGTTTCCTATAGCTTCAATATCTAAGTTTCCACACCATCAACTTTCGACCACAATTGTGGCTACCAGTCCTTAAGCAGGCTGCGGTACACAGCAATGACTCACAGCCCCCTCCCCCCGCCCAAGACCCTAGATACCTTCTGAGTGTTATAAAGATTCCATTCCAGGGTGCTATCTTTAACACTGGGTATATTTTGCTCCATTCCACTTGCTTTACAGCAGGTAACTGACGCTGAAGGTCTCTCAGGTTCTTGACTATCCCCTGAAAACACACTTAGGCTCTGACCACTCCCAACAAATGGTAATTTGTTCTAATTAGGAGCATATGTTATCTACAATAAAATGATAACATATTTTCAGGTAATTTCCAAATTTCCAAGTTATACTGTATTTTGTTTATGCCCTTAAGACAATGGCTTCATGGTTAGTTTAATTCTTTCTAATTTAATAATTCTATCTGGCCCAGATTCCCCCCAAGTCAAGGATAAACAATGAATAAGAGTAACAATGAGGAAAATGGTCAAGAAAAGAAAATAGTTTAGCTTTCCAAAAGGTTAGGTTTTTGAAGTAAATTTATATATTTCTATCTAAGAGCATTTCTCAAAACACAATAAAGGCACTGGATGGCAGAAAGCATCTCACATAAGCGGGACATCTGGTCATCCTAGCCCTGAAGCAATATACATAAAAAATGCTATTTTTAAAACAAAATAAATGTGAATACCCTACCCCAGCATAAATGTAAGTATCAACACTTGTCAAAGAGACTTGGAATATAAAATTGACTAAAATTAATTCAAAGATTTGTGTACAAAGATGCTCACCATAGTACCTATCTTATAATAGTGAAAATGCCCAGCAGTAAATAAATTATGGTACATCCAGGTGATAGAATATTATCCAACCACTAAAAATATTCTCAATGAATGTTTAATAATATAAAAATTTTCACAATATATATTAAGTTTTAAAAAATCATAAGTGCTCGCTTCGGCAGCACATATACTAAAAAATCATAAAAATTACTGTATCAATATAGATGAAAGACTTAAGGAAATAAATTAATAATTAACAATTATTATCCCTGGGTAGTATTAGTTTATTTCTAATTTTCTTTTTCTTTTTTAAATTTTCTTCCTTTATATGTTTCTGTATTTTCAAAATTGTCTGAGATGTACGATTTCTCTAAGCAGAAAAAAAATTACCAAAAAGTTATTTTTTAAAAGTTTTTTTTTCTTGGGGCGCCTGGGTGGCGCAGTGGGTTAAGCCGCTGCCTTCAGCTCAGGTCATGATCTCAGGGTCCTGGGATCGAGTCCCGCATAGGGCTCTCTGCTCGGCAGGGAGCCTGCTTCCTCCTCTCTCTCTCTGCCTGCCTCTCTGCCTGCTTGTGATCTCTCTCTGTCAAATAAATAAATAAAATCTTTTTTAAAAAAAAGGTTTTTTTCTTTAAGATTTTATTCATTTTTCTGACAGAAAGACACAGCAAGAGAGGGAACACAAGCATGGAGAGTGGGAGAGGGAGAACCAGGCCTCCTGCTGAGCAGGGAGCCCAATAGAGATCTATATCCTAGAGTCCTGGGATCATGACCAGAGCCTAAGGCAGATGCTGAACAACTGAACAACCCAGGCACCCCTAAAAGTTTTTTCCAAAAAATTTCTGCTTCTATTTCTAACTCTTTTCCACTTTTTCTTACCCTAGTCTAAGCCTTAAGGTCTAGGGCAGATGTTCTTGAGTAGGGCAGAGCGAGGCCAGATTTGACACCCCCCCAAACCCGGGGATATTTGGCAATGTCTGTAGATCATATGGATTGGTTATTACAACTGGGGGTGAGAGATGTTACTGGATCTAGCAGATAAAGGTTAGGGATTTGGCTAAAATCCTACAATACACAGGAAAAGCCCACAGAAAGGAAGGATTATCTGGACTACTATGGCAGTAGCACAGAAGTTGAGAAATTTTGGTCTAAGATGAAAAAATATCAGTAAAAACAGGAAGAATGGGTTAAAATACAATATTAACTCTAGTGGGTTTAACTTTTTTACTTCTATACTAAGATATAGATAGATAGATAGATAGATAGATAGATACTATATAGAAAGAGACAGAACTATCTATATATTCTGACTTGATAAACATTTAATCCAGGTTTTGACCCAAATTCTATATTAAAATACAGATGTCCTGATTTTATGAAAAACATCTCCAGGACTTCTGTTCCCAGCATGAGCATGATGCTTGTCAAATTAGAAGTAAGATTTTTCTCAGCTTGAGCATATAGAGACCAATTCCAGGTAAAAATTTTTTAAGGACTGCTACAAAAATGTTTTAAAGTAAGGTCATATCCTTAAAAAAATAGCTGGTCCCCTTATTGTATATACTCCAGTATAAACAAAATAAAATATGCAAAACTAAGTTCTAACTAGTCTAAAGTGTAGTCTAACACAAAAATGTTTGTTTAAAACATATAGATACTCCGATACACAGAAAATAATTTATGTAAACTCATGAGAAATTACTTCCTATTGTGATGTCAGATTCAGGGAGTGGTAAAGCAAAAAGTACCAGGATTTGAGGAAATGAAGTTTCCTCCTTAATCTAAGAAGTCACTAAATAACAATTCACTTCGTAAGAATTTATTTTATCCCATTTTAGGGAGGTGTGCGTGTGCACACGCATGTGTATTGGGTATAACAAAGCACAACAGAGCATTAGGGTGAGGAAATTAAATAAAGGAGTAGGGTGTCTAGGAGCAGACAACAGTGTAGAAGGCAAGAAAGCAGAAAAAGAACACTGGAAATGAATAAAACAGGAATAACAAATTTTACAACTTATCTGTAGATGGAAATGGGGGGAAAGAATAATATATTCAAACAAAAACATGAAGGAAATGAGGGGAAATAAAACACTGAGGATATATGGCAGAAAAAGATCAGAACAGAAGAAGACATAGGGTTCATAACCCCCGATCAAGACTAAATGAAAAATACTTTTCAAATCTTCCATCTCTGATACGCTTTCAGTAACATTTGTTTATATGGATTCTCATTGGCTCTTTTTTTTTTTTTTTTTTTTGACAGAAATCACAAGTAGGCGGAGAGGCAGGCAGAGAGAGAGAGAGAGAGAGAGAGAGAGCAGGAAGCAAGCTCCCTGCCGAGCAGAGAGCCCGATGCGGGGCTCGATCCCAGAACTCTGGGATCATGACCTGAGCCGAAGGCAGAGGCTTTAACCCGCTGAGCCACCTAGGCGCCCCTCATTGGCTCTTTAAAAAAAAAAAAAATTGAAAATGATTCTATGGTTTGCAGGAGCGGGGGAGGGAGAGATTTCCAATGTCCTCCTCGCCATGCAAAAGGAGGGGCAGAATTCAATTGCTTTGTATTTTTAGTAACTTATTCGTGGTGGATATTAACTATTCTTTCTGAGGGGCAACAACTTTCAGCCACCCCACCAATTCTGAGTGGAGCTATCAATTATGATGTCCTATCCTCCGCCTGGTCTTTGAGATGAGCTTGACTATGCATAATATCCCCCGCCCCTCCTTACACAGCACAGTGGAAGGAGAGGGCACATGACCCCTAGCAAATGCAACCAGAGTTCTTTTACCAGACTTCCTCCAGGCCCAGAACTGAAAGATCATGTGATCTGCAGGTGCCACTGACCATCTTTTTCACCACAAAAAGAGCTGTCATGTGGATGAAACCAATGGTAAACAGCACAATTTGACATGAAAGCCAGTGACAAGAGAGCCTCAGAGACCATTTTCTGGCCTTGAATCCATGGGCCTGGGCGTCCAGGTCTTAGAGGCAAATAAAATCGTTTTTAGCTTTGAGTTGTGTTTGTTACTTCCAACTGAAATAGCTCTGGCTGGTAAACTGCTTAACACTGTCAAAGAGATGTTTGTTAAGTTGGTATCTCAGAACTATGAGGCATGAATTATCCAGACCCTTTTTAAAAAATCTATTACATCTTAGCTGTCAGCATAACTTGAGGTAATAAGTTTCATAAATATAAACTTAATGTTTAAAGAAGAAATTCATTTTAAATGACACATTTATTTCAAGATCTAACAAGTATCTCTACTGAGGTCTGATGTTACAAACTTGTTATTCTTGATGTTAAATACTTCCCCAATTTCCACCTTCACCTTTTTAAATTAAAGAGTCCTGCCTTTCTAATCTACCTACTTTACTGCCACAATCATTTTATTTCTCCCATTCTGAAATTCCTCTAGTTTCAGAGTGTTTTTATCAAGAAGTAGAAACCCCAACCATCCACAGAGGATTCCTGGCCAAGAAAATGCAAGTTTGTTTTGTTTTATTTTGTTTGTTTTCTTTTTAAAGGAGATAGTTTATTGACTATATTGCAAAAAGGGAGCAGAAGGCAGAATAGCAAAGGAGAGGCTGTCCGATGAAAAATGCAAGTTTCTGTATGAGTGACTAAGGAGAGACAAAACTTATCTTTTTAGTGTCCGGCCTCCCTCCAGTTCAGTAATGTGTTCATGTTTTTGGCCATAGCAGCACATTGGGCCAAAAGTTGTAGATAGATGTACATCCCCCTGGATTTTAACCAAGTTTGGAGCCATTATTTTGAAACCAAAACATAATCATACCATCCCTAAGTTCCACAATTGGCAAAAAGTCTCTATTGTACAAGGAGATGTTTAATGCTAATGGCTGCTGGTTTAGGGGACTTCCAGCTGAGGAGGGCCTCAAAGAGAAAGGGAAAAAAAGCCAGGGATAAGTTTCTGCAGCTGAAAAATCTGTTACCACCACAAACCCAGTATGTCATTACAACCAAGGTAGATGGAACTGGACAATTGAACAAAGGGCATTTTAGCACACCAAGGACCTAAGGACCCAAGGCATCAAAGGCAGACACAGGGGTAAGCATGCGAAGTAAAGATGAAATAAACCACCTAAATACCTCCACCACCCACTCTCACCTCCCACTGTGAATGAAACTCCACAGGAGCGACACCCCAGCTCAGTCCTCTACATTAAGTATCTCTCCTGGTTGGGTTAAGGTGAAACCACAATATATATTTTAAAAACAGACAAATAATTCTTCCTGCTGTCCCAATGGGTAAGCACAACTCTAGTACACTGGATTTTATTTTTAAAATTATCATTTTAGGGGCGCCTGGGTGGCTCAGTGGGTTAAAGCCTCTGCCTTCTGCTCAGGTCATGATCCGGGGTCCTGGGATCGAGCCCCGCATCGGGCTCTCTGCTCAGTAGGGAGCCTGCTTCCTCCTCTCTCTCTCTCTGCCTGCCTCTCTGCCTACTTGTGATCTCTGTCAAATAAATAAATAAAATCTTAAAAAAAAAAATTATCATTTTAAGGGCGCCTGGGTGGCTCAGTGGGTTAAGCCTCTGTCTTCAGCTCAAGTCATGATTTCAGGGTCCTGGGATCGAGAACTGCATCGGGCTCTCTGTTCAGCGGGAGGCCTGCTTCCCCCTCTCTCTCTGCCTGCCTCTCAGCCTACTTGTAATCTCTGTCAAATAAATAAAATATTTTTTAAGAATTATCATTTTAGCTATACAAAGAATAAACTGGGAAAGAGAAGAAGTTTAGCACAAGAAACTCCTGAGGATGATGCAAATGTTCTATACCTTGCTTATGGTAATAGTTACATGATAGAATATATTTGTCAAAACTCACTGAACTAGGGGACCTCAGTCGTTAAGCGTCTGACTTCAGCTCAGGTCATGATCCCAAGGTCCTAGAATCGAAACCTGCATTGGGCTCCCTGCTCAGTAGGCCTGCTTCTCCCTCTCCTACTGCCTCTGCTTATGTTTCTTCTCTTGCTCTCTGTCAAATAAATAAATAAAATCCTAAAAAAGCAAAACTGGTATGGCACTTTGCCCCACAGAGACTGGATTCAAAACACACACACACACACACACACACACACACACACACACACACACTTGCTGAACTACACAGTTGAAATGAGTGGATTTTATTACATATAAATTATTACCTCACTAAGTTTATTATAAAGAGAGATAGCTGGAAGGAAAGGAGAAGACAAACTCCACAGGGAGACAAATGCTAAAGGTCTGGGAAGAAGACATGCTATCCGGGGATGGAATGGGGGAGTGGGGTTGCCCACATGATGTTCTACCTAGGGCGAGGCCTTATTCCATAGATCACCCAGGAATTTCTACTTCTGAGAATTTCTTACACTTCATTAGAAATTGCCGAAAGTGGAAACAAATAAATCAATCTATCCTCCGGTGGGCCATGTGCCCCTAGATACTCCCATTGGAGGTGAAATCCATTATAAGTTAAAAACGAAGAAGCTAAATTACCTTCTGAGATAAGATGTAAGGTAAGAGGGGTTTTCTCTCCTCTCCCACACTTTTCTATAGTGCCCCCACCACCCTGCCCCAACACTTTGGAGGTTGTAGCTAAATCCCAGAAACCCCATTCACAGACCCTCTTCCAGAGTTTCCCTCCTTTGAACAGTTAAAAGCAATAGGAAGATTTAAAATGTTTTTCTGGTGGCCTCATGAAAATTAAAACCTCTTTGTACTCTTTCAGCCACTGGGCAATATACCAGACATTCATACTTCAAGAGATAATAACAAATTTCAAGAAAGTCATGAGCTTTCTTCTTTGCTCAAGCAGTCTGAAGTATTTCTGAGTAGCTTACAAGTTCCACAGTCCACAAAAATTCATGGTTTAATGGGAATTAACTTCCAGTTTCCAAAGCTAGAGCTACTGGTGTTAACTTACACTGTTCCCTCTCCTTCCCACCCTATATCTCATCCATCATAGAGACCTGTCTCCCAAGTTGGTCCCCTTCCATCCCTTCCCATCTGCCTGTGCCTCAGTCTACCAGGCAACCATTTCCTATTCTGTTTCCTGCAACAGTTTCTTTGGTTTCCCTTGGCTCCCAGCTCTCCTCTCTATTACTCATCCTGTTCAACCTGCCTGAAAACGTGCTTACTTGTTTAATCACTTCTTTATACCCTACTTCATTCCTACAAGGAGACTAGTCATCCCAAACCATTATTTACAGGAGACAGACTATTAGGGACATCAGGAGGATAAATAGAAGAAGCATGACAGGACACTTGAGTAAATCAAATGTACTTACTAAACCCCAAATCTGGCACATGATCAGACATGAGGTTTCTGTCCTGCTTTCAGATGTTGAAAGTAGTCTGAAAAAATGTACTTTCAAGACGAAAATGTAAGAATTTCCAGGATTGATGGTAAAGGGAAGAGGCCCAGAAAAAATCTAGGCTTCAGTAGGTATGAAGGAATATGGTAGGAAAGGAAGAGTACAGATATACAATCTATTGGCCTAAACTGCTATCTCATCTAGGAAAGGTTACATGGCTTCTCAAGCAGGGGTTTTAGAGGTTTTTGTACAGTTACAAAACTCAGCATCCTGATACACAGTGGGACTCTTAATTAAACAACTTCAGGTAATCTTGGCCATTCTGTAGTATTTTTGGTGTTATCCCTGTTTGGGAAGTTCATGTGAGGAGGACTATCATTCCAATTCTCCTCCACAAATGCGGAATCCTCTGAAGTTACTGAAAGCATCTATGGGTGACATTATGATTCATATAGCCACTGGCAAGTCAAAACTAGCAAATATTTTCAAAATCAGAAGCAGTGAGATATCTTAGCCATTTTCAATTCTTTTGGGAACAAGCCAGGTGGATATAAAAACAAATTGGCCCACAACTCTGTGAATATACTAAAAACCACTGAACTATAAACTTTAAGTTGGGAATGGAATGGTATGTAAATTACCTCTTAATAAAGCCTTTACTTTAAAAACCAACAAACATATTTTAACCAAAATGTTAGTTTCCATGGGCGCCTGGGTGGCTCAGTAGGTTAAGCCTCTGCCTTTGGCTCAGGTCATGATCCCAGGGGCCTGGGATCAAGTCCCGCATAGGGCTCTCTGCTCAGCAGGGAGCCTGCTTCTCCTCATCTCTCTCTCTCTGTCTGTCTCTCTGCCTATTTGTGATCTCTCTCTCTCTGTCAAATAAATAAATAAAATCTTTAAAAAAAAAATGGTAGTTTCCAGAAATGCTATATCCTAGGAACCTAGTTATTGCCCTTAAAATGTTTATACTGCCTGGAAAAATTTACAAAATGGAAGCCCTGATAAATTACTGTGACAAAACCATTATCATTTTAGCAACAAATAAACTGAATGGTCTCTTTCCTTTCACAGTAATGGGAGCTGATCTGTATCACACATCAAAATCTGCTTTGAATGACATTTTTTAAAAGGGTACTTTTCAGATTTAACCACTATGTTGAATACCATAATTATGACATGTCACTAATACATCTTTCCTTGTAATCTACTCCAGAACTTCCTTCCCCATAATCCTCTGTGAAGAAAAAAGTCCTTGTGTTTATCCATTGATTTAACATCTAATGATTTCCCTCTTCCTCTAGTAATCACTACCCAAGCTTTTACCTCTGGAATCATTCCAACTTTCCCCATGTCCTGACCCACTCCCTAATTTCTACTTAGAAATATCACACCAGCTGTCTGCCTGCTGTGGAGGTAACAACAGGTTATTTATGCTCCCAGATATTCAAAGTAGGTCAAGAATATAAAAAACAGACTGTGAATCCTTTGAGGGAAAGGGCTGTGTCTTGTTCATTGTTCGAACCTCTCAATATTAAGGACAGTACCTAGCACCCGGGAGGTGCTCAAAAAATATTTTGACCCACCATTAAGCGAAGGTCCATTCACAAAAAGAATTAAGTCAACAAATAGCCAAGACACTAGAATATACTTGGACATAAATGTATTTAAAAGGCAATTTAAGGGGCGCCTGGGTGGCTCGGTGGGTTAAGCCTCTGCCTTCGGCTCAGGTCATGATCCCAGGGTACTGGGATCGAGCCCCACATCGTGCTCTCTGCTCAGCAGGGAGCTTGCTTCCTCCTCTCTCTCTGCCTGCCTCTCTGCCTACTTGTGATCTGTCAAATAAATAAATAAAATCTTTAAAAAAAAAAAAAGGCAATTTAAGCTCAACTTACTCTTGATGTCTAAACCAGACTGTCTTTACAACGACTAGAAGGTGAATTTTAAGAGCGTGTGATGAAGCTATGACCAAAAGCCAAAACCTTGAGATTTAAAAATCATAGTGTTTTGGGGCGCCTGGGTGGCTCAGTGGGTTAAGCCGCTGCCTTCGGCTCGGGTCATGATCTCAGGGTCCTGGGATCGAGCCCCGCGTCGGGCTCTCTGCTCAGCAGGGAGCCTGCTTCCCTCTCTCTCTCTCTGCCTGCCTCTCCATCTACTTGTGATTTCTCTCTGTAAAATAAATAAATAAAATCTTTAAAAAAAAATAAAAATAAAAATAAAAATCATAGTGTTTTTATTTTATTTTATTTTATTTATTTGACAGAGAGCTATCACAAGTAGGCAGAGCAGCTGGCAGAGATAGAGAGAGAGAGAGGAAAGCAGGCTCCGAGCAGAGAGCCTGATGTGGGGCTCGATCCCAGGGCCCTGAGATCATGACCTGAGCCGAATGCAGAGGCTTAACCCACTGAGCCACCCAGATGCCCCTAGAAATCATAGTGTTTTTTTTTTTTTTCTGAAAAATTATTTTGGGAGAAAAAAGCTGATTCAAGACCAAGAGCAATTTATTATCCAATCAGTCTCTAGTTAATCAGTCTACAATTAGACAGCTCAGGAAGGGACTCCTCACTGTGCAGTGTAGAATGGAGGGCTATACAAAGTAACTAAGGAATGTTTACAGACTTGTATCTCTTCATAGGAAAATGCCTCTGATATTTCTCAGTACCTACTTCATACCATCATTATGAGGATTAAATGAGTTAATATTTGTAAAGAACTTAGAGTAGTACCTGGCGCATAGTTAGGATTAATGTTTATTAATAAAGTAGCCAAATCAGTTTCCAATTACATTCATTCATACATTAGAAACCTACAATGCCTAAGAAAATTACCAGGTTTAGGGGTGCCTGGGTGGCTCAATGGGTTAAAGCCTCTGCCTTCGGCTCAGATCATGATCCCAGGTCATGGTCCTGTGATGGAGCCCCACATGGGGCTCTCTGCTCAGCAGGGAGCCTGCTTCCCTTCCTCTCTCTCTCTCTCTCTCTGCCTGCCTCCCAGCCCACTTGTGATCTCTGTCTAGCAAATAAATAAATAAAATCTCTTAAAAAAAGAAAGAAAGAAAATTACCAGGTTTAGAGAGAAGTTCCAATTGTACAGTATTTTAAGTCTGTGGCTAGAAAGGCGTTTCACGGTAAAATTAATCCTATACCCATTTCTTGAGAAATTCATGGGTTACAAAAGCTTTCCCATCTAATTCCTAGGTTTGATCCTCACAAGAGCCTTGAAAGATGCAGAGCAGGTATAATTAACTCCACTTACCGATAAGAGACAACTGAACAAAAGAAGTTAAGTGACTCGCCCAAGGTCATACAGTAAGTGAAAAGGCCTGGGCTAGAATCCAGGTCTCTTGATGGCAGGTCCACACTTCTAAAAACATGCTGCGACTTGGGTCCTGGGCTTACTGGGGTCACATTTGTAAACAATAATTCTAAGATCCTAAATGGAGATTCTGCAGCTAACACGAACTTGGAAAGTTAAGCCCATTCTGTTAACTGGAACTAAAGGTAATTAATAGTTGGCAAAACACCTACGTTACAGTGAGTTACAGTATAAAGTGCCATGACGACACACATTCACAGAGCACCACACACTGCCCAAGCAGTGTTCAGAAGTCTTCAAAGGGACAGTTCTCCAAAATGGGCCATTCGTGCAAAGATTAGCAGACCCAGAAAATACGAATGTCGGTGTAAGAGAGAAAAGGCTGCCGCTGTCCTTACACTAAACCCCGAAGGAAAGCCTCGCCCCAGCGGACGGGGAAGGCAGGGAGTGTAACAAGGCTCGCAGGGATTACACGTAGGTAGCAACTCCCGGGGACCAAGGAGAGCCGACGATCCCAGCCCGTGAATCATCTCGCATCCAGCCGGCTGCGTCCTCCCCAGGCGCTCGCCACCCCCGGGAAGCCATCTGAAACGCGGCGGCGGAAGGTGAGAAGCGGCTGGCGGCCGTGTGCAGGGTTCCCAACAGCCGCACGGAAAGGCTGGCTGGTGGCAGAAGTGGCCCCGCATACCAGCACAAGGCGTTATTCCAAGCGCCCGTCCCCACGGGAGGGAGCATCTCCTCGCGCCGAACGAGCATCTCCCGCGGCCAGGATTTCTTCCAAACCCAGCCGGCGGGCGGGGCAGCCCTGACCCAGGCCCCCTTCCCAGTCGGAAACCCGCCGAGCCGCCCGCCAGGGGAGCGGGGCAGCGGCCCCAGAGGGCCCCCCGAGGCAGGCCGCCCTCCGCCGCCGACGCCCGAAAGAGGAAGGCGCCTCTGCGGCAGGAGGGCCGGGCGGGGGATTTCGAAACGCGGGGGACCGGGGTGCTGCGGCCGCCGGGCCCTCGCACCCCCACCCCGCCCCGCCCCAGCCTGACAGCCCGCGGCGCCCGGCCGCGCGGCCCCCTCCCCACGGCGCCGCCCGCCTCACCTTTGTGTAGAGCTCGGACGCGGCCATGGCGGGGTCCCGCGGCGCCGACGCCCCCCGCCTGAGCGGAGGCCGTACCTCGCCTGGGCGGCCGCCCGCGCCGACTAGGAAGCGCCCAGGCAGCCGCCGGCAGGGAACGGGGCAGGGCCGGGCGGGGCGAGGGTGCCGGGCGGGGCGGGGCGGGGCGCCTCAGGCGCGGGCGGCCCGCGGGGGCCAGGCCATCACTGCCCCGCGCGCCGCGAGCAGGCGCGAGCGCTCCGCGTGCCCGGGGTCCTCGGGGTCGCCTCCGCAGCCGCCTGGGCGGCCGGTGATGCTGCCGCTGCCGCCGCTGCCGCCGCCGCCGCCGCCCTGTGCATTGTGGGAGCGGGAGGAGGCTGCGCTCCGGCGCTACCCCCGCGGCTGCCCCCGGCGCTCGCCCGCGCACGCGGCCTCCCCTGGGCGGTCCGCCCAGAGCATCCTCCGCCTGACCGCGTGCGCGGCCGCCGCCGAGGCTCCGAAGCGCGCCCCCGACCTCTCTTCCGTGGCACACCTGCCCCGGGGGCGCGTCACGCCCCGGACGCCCCTCTCCCCTAAGCGAGCCCTGGACTGCGCAGTACGGCCCAGCCACCGAGAGGGGCGGCGATAGCTGGTGGCACTGCGCCTGTCCAGGTAAATCACTGGGAGTCTCCAGCTGCTTTTCCTCTTCTGAGCATTTCTAGGGAAAGGGTTTGGGAGGAAGCTTCTTCTAAGTCAATAGAACAACCTAGAACTCAGAAGAATCCTGTTAGGAGCAGCGGTCTGGGAGCTGGGTAGGGAGGACCAGTAATTTGAGATAGAAGATCACCAAGTTCACCCTAAAAACCTGGGCATCTGAAACAAGATGCCCCTAGGGGGGAACCCAGGTGCTCACCTCTCCTAGACCTATATGTCTGCAAACGTATACCACTACCCTTCTGCCCCAGCCTTCTTCCTCCTCCTATTCTGAGTGATGATTGATTCCATGGTGCCATGGAAGCTATCCAGAAGCCAGCCGAAAATTGCAGAGGACTTTTGTGGAAAGTCCATACTGCAAATGAATTCTGTAGATAATGCAACTGGTGTTGGCTCAGGTCGTGATCTCAGGGTCCTGGGATCCAGTCAAGCGGTGGGCTCCCTACTCAGTGGGGAGTCTGCCTCCCGCTCTCTCTCTCCCCCTCATATCTCTCCTCCCTGCTCATGCTCTCTCTCTCTCAAATAAAATCTTAAAAAAAGAAAGAAAGAAATCAAAGTAGTCTCAGGAGTGGCATTCAGTGTGCTCACCCTTATCCTTGCACATCAAGCCCAAGAATGTAGTCTTACCACCTCTGACCCCATACTATCTTCACCTTCTACCTGCTCTGCACCCGCCGTACTTTCACTCCTGGTTGACTGAACTCCTTGTTTTGTTCATCCTAGCCTCTTATTTCTTTGAACTCTCAAGTGCCTTCCTGGCAATCTGGGATGGTTTCTATCAAGACCATGTCTCAACACTGACCCCTCGGTTGTATGTGTATCCAGCATGTGTATGTGAAAGAAGACCATTGCTATGGGGGGGTGGGGACACTTGGCACCAGTCCTCACTCCCTGGAATTCAAGCCTGTCCTTCTCTTGCTCACTGCCCACAATCCCCTCATAGATGCCATTGGTAATGGCTACAGAGTCCAAAGACCCAAAGATTTCTCTCTGTTCCCTCCAATTCTAAAATCACATCTCTTTCATGTTTTGGAGTCCCACACCCTTTCTTTGTCCAGACATAAAAAGGGGAAATGTGCAGCTGTGACGAGTACAACAATAGAACACTAGATTGAGATTTTGGAGGCTTGAATTCTACCTCTTATAATTTCTTCAAGCCTTATGAAAGGTGGTAACCACTGCTTTCTCACCCTCAGATAATTCTTACCTCTCAGGACTGCTGGGAAATGCTGGTGAACGAGTTCAGGGCATACACCCCAGGGTATAGTGCTTTGGCATAGAGTTTGGAGGACTTGGAAAACAGCAAATACAAGAAAAAAACACTTTGATTTCCTTCTTTTTTAAAAAAGCAGGAAATGAAAGATGTCTTCCCTATACCAGAAGGAAAGTAACATTGTTATCATCAAGGAGAAGCTGAGATCAAAAGAATTCTGTACCAACAGACATTCCTTAAAATAATTCTTATCTTCCCTTCTCCTGCCCACATAGTTTTATCACTTTTCCACAATTGCCTCTCTTTGTTTCACCCAAAGTACAAGCAAGCAGATTTTGTCATTTCTCTGGGTATTCATTTCATTATGAATGCTCCTGTGTCACAATAAAACAATATTAATATATATGTTGCTTCTCCTTTTAATCTATCTTTGTCAGTTTAATTTTCAGACCAAGCCAGGGACCTTTAGAGAGTTAAGGAAAACTTTTACTTCCCCTATTTGGACCAAAAGTTTTAAAAAAATGTCTTATGGATATCAGTGTCTTTTTTCTTTTTCTTTTTTTGGACCAAAAGAAAAAGTTGGAGGATAAAAAAGTAGGCCATAGTAGGAGAAAAGTAGTAGGGATGAAGAAGAGGAGAAGGATTCTCTACCCTTGACTTGACTTTACCTCATTCAGAAAAAGAATAGACTTAAAAAATGAACCAAGGGACACTGGGGTGACTCAGTCAGTAAGCATCTGCCTTCAGCTCAGGTCATGATCCCAGAGTCCTGGGATCAAGCACCACATCAGCTCCCTGCTTGGCAGGAAACCTGCTTCTCCCTCTCCCACTCCCCCAATTGTGTTCCTTCTCTCACTGTGTCTCTCTCTGTCAAATAAATAAATAAAATCTTAAATACACACACACACACACACACACACACACAACAACAACAACAACAAAGTGACAAGGAACTCTAATGGCTGCCTCCCTTACCTTAACCATGTATATTCATAGTCCCAAGCAATTTGTCATTAGTGAAGTATGGAAACCAGCAATAGTTACAGCTCTCCAGGATTTAGGATGTCCCCCTCCCAAAAAGTAGCCAGATGTCATTGTATATTTTAAGTCAATAAAGTTCTCAATTATCACATTATAATTGGGAACATTTTCATGTAGGTTTTCTTCAAATAAAAACAATGTCCAAACTAATGTGAAAAATCCTTCTCCTCCAAAGCATTCATGGGTATTTTTTTTGTAACCAATATTGAGAGTTTTGATGTGCCAGAAACTGTTTTGCATGCTGAGGATTTATGAATGAACAACACAGATGAAATCTCTGACCTCACGGAGCTTACATTCTAACCAGGGAGACACTTATAAAGGTTGAAGGTAAAGATGACAAGTATTCATTTGCTGGGGCTGCCGCAATAAGTACCACACACTATGGCTTAAACTGTAATGTGCCGTATGATCTGGAGGCTAGCAGTCTCAGATCAAAGTGTTGGCACTATTGGTTTCTTCTGGAAGATGGGAGGGAGACTCTGTTCCAGGCCTCTTTCCTACATCTGAATTGTTTGCTAACAGTCTTTGGCATTCATTGAATTCTGTTGCCCGCCCCAGTCTTGGTCTTTGTCTTCCCCTGGCATTCTCCCTGTGTGCATGCATGCCTGTGTCTAAATATCACCCTTTCTCGTATGTGTGTGTGTGTGTGTGTGTGTGTGTGTGAGAGAGAGAGAGAGAGAGAGAGAGAGAGGCGTGCGTATATATATATTTTTTTCTTATTTTTTTTAAGATTTTATTTACTGGGGTATCTGGGTGGCTCAGTGGGTTAAGCCTCTGCCTTCGGCTCAGGTCATGATCTCAGGGTCTTGGGATCAAGTCCCTCATCATGCTCTCTACTCGGAAGAGAGCCTGCTTTCTCCTCTCTCTCTCTCTCAAATAAATAAACAAAATCTTAAAAAAAAAAAAAAAGAAAGAAAAGGATTTTATTTCTTTATGACAGAGAGACAGCAAGAGAGAGAACACAAGCACGGAGGATCTGGAAAGGAAGAAGCAGGCTCCCCAGTGAGCAGGGAGCCCACTATGGGGCTTGATCCCGGGACACTGTGATTATGACCTGAGCTGAAGGCAGATGCCCAACGGCTGAGCTACCAAGGCGCCCATAAATTTCGCCCTTTTAAAAGGATACAGTCATGTTGGATTAGGGCCACCTTAATGACCTCATTCTAACATGATCATCTACAAAGACCTTATTTCCAATTAAGGTTTCATTCACAGGTATTGGGGGTAGAAAGGATTTAAGCATCTTTTGGGGATGAAGACAGGGGACACAATTCAACCCATAACTGTGGGCAATGGAGAAAAACTAAACAGGGAAGACAGAATGTCAGCAATTTTAGTAGGTTGTCGACTGCTTTATTCACATTGAAAAAAATAACTTTTTGGAGGGTCTATTTGTGCTAGCACTTGAGATAATAAAGATAGAAATGAATGAAATATGATCCTTGCCCTGGGAGGGCACTGTAATGAGCAGCTGCAGGAGTAGGGGAAGAGGCAGTCCATGCTGCATGGTCATTAGTGATTCTAATTCTTTAAGATTAGCCCAATTCTTGGGGTGCCTGGGTGGCTCGGGGGGTTAAAGACTCTGCCTTCGGCTCAGGTCATGATCCGAGGGTTCTGGGATAGAGCCCCGCTTCCAGCTCTCTCCTCAGCAAGGAGCCTGCTTCCTCCTCTCTCCCTGCCTGCCTCTCTGCCTACTTGTAATCTCTATCAAGTAAATAAATAAAATCTTTAAAAAATAATTATAGGGGCACCTGGGTGGCTCAGTGGGTTAAGCCTCTGCCTTCGGCTCAGGTCATGATCCCAGGGTCCTGGGATTGAGTCCCGCATCAGGTTCTCTGTTCAGCAGGAAGCCTGCTTCCTCCTCTCTCTGCCTGCCTCTCTGCCTATTTGTGATCTCTGTCAAATAAATAAATAAAATCTTAAAAAAAAAAAGATTAGTTTAATTCTAGAGGCAGAGGCAAAGCACTGTTCCTGGTTAATTAGTTGGCATTTACATATCCTAATATTTAGTAATTCAGAGGATTAGATACTAGGCAAGAGTGACATTTGAATGGGTGGGGAAGAACTCTAAATAGTTCACTGAAAGATCTAAATAATGTTCTGTATGGGAGGCCATTAATTTATTTTTTTAAAAGATTTTATTTGGGGGCACCTGGGTGGCTCAGTGGGTTAAGCCACTGCCTTCGGCTTGGGTCATGATCTCAGGGTCCTGGGATCGAGTCCCACATAGGGCTCTCTGCTCAGCAGGGAGCCTGCTTCCTCCTCTCTCTTTGCCTGCCTCTCTGCCTACTTGTGATCTCTGTCTGTCAAATAAATAAATAAAATCTTTAAAAAAAAAAAAAAAAGATTTTATTTGGGGGCGCCTGGGTGGCTCTGGGTTAAGCAGCTGCCTTTGGCTCAGGTCATGATCTCAGGGTCCTGGGATCAAGTCCCGCATTGGGCTCTCTGCTCAGCAGGGAACCGCTTCCTTCTCTCTCTGCCTCTCTGCCTATTTGTGATCTCTGTCAAATAAATAAAATCTTAAAAAAAATAAATAAATAAAAGATTTTATTTATTTGAGACAGAATGTCTAAGAGAGAGAGCACACGCACAAGCATGGGGAGCAGCAGGCAGAGGGACAAGCAGACTCCCTGCCGAGCAGGGAGCCCAATGTGGGGCTCTATCCCAGGACTCCAGGATCACCACCTGAGATGAAGGCAGACACTGAACCAACTGAGCCACTCAGGAGCCCTGGGGAGGCCGTTTATTATCAAAGGATATATAAGGGAACAGCATGAGTGAACTAGTCTAGGAAAGAGAAAAGCCAACGTTAAGAATAGAGTAAGACTGGGCTTCCTGGGGGGCTCTGTCCAGTAAGCAACTGACTCTTGGTTTTGGCTGAGGTCATGATCTCAGGGTTGTGAGGTCAAGGTCCACATCGGGCTCTGTGCTTAGTCTTTCTCTTCCTATTCCTTGGTCTCTCCCTGCCCTGCTCAAATAAATAAATCTTAAAAAAAAAAAAAAATTGGGACGCCTGGGTGGCTTAGTTGGTTAAGCAGCTGCCTTCGGCTCAGGTCATGATCCCAGCGACCTGGGATCAAGTCCCACATCGGGCTCCTTGCTCGGCAGGGAGCCTGCTTCTCCCTCTGCCTCTGCCTGCCTCTTTGTCTGCCTGTGCTCGCTCGCTCTCTCTCCTCAGTCTCTGGCAAATAAATACATAAAATCTTAAAAAAAAAAAAAAAATAGAGTAAGACTGACCTTAAAGTCTTTTGAAAGATGGAAGGCAGGCATCAGGAACTACTGGCTCCCCACCCTTTTGTTTCTCCAACTCCAGTTTACCTAGCTCCCTCCCACCTGTGAGTTTAGGCCTAGCCACACTTTAAGGCTCCCAGGGCAGAGATTAAAAATATAGTCCTTAACTCAAAAGGTACAATTATTTTAATCCCAGTACCTATTACTCTAATTCTAGATTCTAATCTTGTGTGTCTTAAAATATCTATGTGGGGCGCCTGGGTGGCTCAGTGGGTTAAGCCGCTGCCTTCGGCTCAGGTCATGATCTCAGGGTCCTGGGATCGAGTCCCGCATTGGGCTCTCTGCTCCGCAGGGAGCCTGCTTCCCTCTCTCTCTCTGCCTGCCTCTCCATCTATTTGTGATTTCTCTCTGTCAAATAAATAAATAAAATCTTTAAAAAAAATAAAATAAGGGGCGCCTGGGTGGCTCAGTGGGTTAAGCCGCTGCCTTCGGCTCAGGTCATGATCTCAGGGTCCTGGGATCGAGTCCCGCATCGGGCTCTCTGCTCAGCAGGGGGCCTGCTTCCCTCTCTCTCTCTCTGCCTGCCTCTCTATCTACTTGTGATTTCTCTCTGTCAAATAAATAAATAAAATCTTTAAAAAAAAAATAAATAAAATAAAATAAAATATCTATGTGATCTCTGGCCCTTCATTCCCAGTCTTCTGCCTGTGCCCTAACCACCAGCTTTTGAGCAGTTTCTGCATCTCTATGGTTGGTTCTTTGGTACCTGATTCCCCCATCAGTTGATGTTCTGGATCATAAAGAACTTTCTGCTCATATCCATAGCACTCACTTGCTTTATATTGCCCTGCTTTCCCTGAATTACTTGAGTTTAAGTACTTACTAGCCACTCTCACCCTGCACCTTCAACAACCACACACATGACTTCCATGTGGTAGTTGGTGGAAGTAAAAATGACTTAGATTCAAATGACCTTGATTCCGGTTCTAGTTCTAACAGCGCTATGCTACCTAGCCCATGTGAGCCTTCTTTTATCTTGTTCTTTTTTTTTTTTTTTTTGTAGTAAACTTAAAATTTTCAAAGTTTTAGATTTATAGAAAAAATTGCAAAGATAATACAGCATTCTTACATACCTTGCTCAGTGGACTGAATATTTATGCCCCTGCCACCCTCCCATTCCCAGATCCCCCCACCCCTGCCTAATTCATATGTTGAAACCCTAACCCACCAAGGTTGTGGCATTAGAGGTGGGGCCTTTGGAAGGTGATTAGGTCTTGAGGGTGGAGCCCTCATGAATGGTATTAGTGCCCTTATGAAAGGGACCCAAGAGAGATCCTTCCCACCTGTCTACCCCGTGAAGATACAGTGAGAAGACAGACACCTGTGAGGAAGTGCGCTCTCACCAGAAACCCAATGTGCCAGCACTTGGGTTTCTCAGACTCCAGAATTGTGAGAAATTTCTGTTGATAAGCCATCCAGTCTATGGTATTTTGTAATAATAGCCTGAGCAGGTTAAAACACCCTGCAACCTTTTTGTCTTATTACTGACATCTTAATATAGTGTATTTGTTATAACTAACAAACAAATACTGACATATCATTAACTGAAGTCCATACTTTATTCAGATGTCCTTTTTTTTTTTTTTAAGACTTTATTTATTTGACACAGAGAGAGTGATCACAAGCAGGCAGAGAGGCAGGCAGAGGGGGAGGGAGAAGCAGGCTCCCGGCTGAGCAGAGAGTCCGATGCGGTGCTCAATCCCAGGACCCTGAGATCATGACCTGAGCCGAAGACAGAGGCTTAACCCACTGAGCTACCCAGGCACCCCCAGATGTCCTTAGTTTTACCTCATTTCCTTTTCTGTTCAAGGATCCTGTATTACATTTAATTATCTCATTCAGATCTTCTTGGTATCTGTTCTTCCCTTTCCTTGTTTTGGTGACAATTTTGAGTGATGCAGGTCAAGCATTCTGCAGAATATCCCTCAGGATTTGTCTTGATTGGATGGGGGGGTTTATGAGGTAAGGTGCCATTTTCATCACATCAAATCAAGGGCCAGAGTGTCAGTGTGACATCCCTGTTGTTATTGACCTAGATCATCTGGCTCAGGTAGTGTTTGCCGAATGTTTCCATTGTAAAGTTACTCTTTTCCCTGTTACAGTCTGAATTGTATCTCCTCAAAATTCTTTTTTTTTTTTTTTAAAGATTTTTATTTATTTATTTGACAGAGATCACAAGTAGGCAGAGAGGCAGGCAGAGAATGAGAGAGGGAAGTGGGTTCCCCGCGGAGCAGAGAGCCCGATGTGGGGCTTGATCCAAGGACCCTGGGATCATGACCTGAGCCAAAGGCAGAGGCTTAACCCACTGGGCCACCCAGGCGCCCCTCTCCTCAAAATTCTTACCTTGAGCTCTAACCCTCAGTAACTCAGAATGTAACTGTATCATGAGAGTGTCTTTAAGTAGGTAATTAAATTAAAATGTGGTCAGTTGGGTCTTAATCCAAGGTCTGGGGTCTTTATTTTTTTTTTTTAAGATTTTATTTATTTATTTATTTGACAGACAGAGATCACAAGGAGGCAGAGAGGCAGGCAGAGAGAGAGGAGGAAGCAGGCTCCCTGCTGAGCAGAGAACCCCAATGCGGGGCTCGATCCCAGGACCCTGGGATCATGACCTGAGCTGAAGGCAGAGGCTTTAACCCACTGAGCCACCCAGGCGCCCCAGTCTGGTGTCTTTAGAAGAGGAGATTAGAGCACAAACATCTGCAGAGAGAAGACCATGTGAAGACACAGGAGACACAGCAGCAGGACAAGGAGAACAATCTCAGAAGAAACCACACTTGCCAATACTTTGATCTCAGACTTCAAACCTCCAGAACTGTGAAAAAATAAATATCTGTTGTTGAGCCATGCAGTCTGTGGTACGTTGTTATGGCCGCCCTAGCCAACTCACACACAGATCCCTTTCCATACTCTTGAATGAAGTCACTCTAGAGAGTCCATACTTCAGGAGTGGGAAGTTATGCGGCACTTTCTTGAGGACAGAGTACGTACATAAATTTGGAATTCTTTTGCATGGTCAATTTGTCTAACCTTCCCCACTTATTCATTCAATCATTAATATCCCATGAACTCATGGATACTTACTTTATACTCTGGGTTATAATCTAATACCTCTTAATTTTGTTGCTCAAATTGATCAGGCTTTGGCCACTGGGAGCTTTCAGTTGGTTCTTGTGTCCTTTGACACAAACCTCCATAACTGTGTGTGGGTTTTGTTGTTGTTGTTGTTTTGCCTTGTTTTTCAAAGCACTTCCTCACTTTCTAGCACAACAAGATGCTACTGATTTATCTTATATATTTCCTCTCCAGTCCTAGAATTAGCCATTTTTCTGAGAAGCTCTGGTTCCTTTCATTGGAGAATAGTATTAGAAACTACTATCTGGGGGCGCCTGGGTGGCTCAGTGGGTTAAAGCCTCTGCCTTTGGCTCGGGTCTTGATCCCAGGATCCTGGGATCGAGCCCCGCACTGGGCTCTCTGCTCGGCGGGAGGCCTGCTCCCTCCTCTCTCTCTCTGCCTGCCTCTCTGCTTACTTGTGATCTCTGTCTGTCAAATAAATGAATAAAATCTTTAAAAAAAAAAAAAAGAAAGAAAAAGAAACTACTATCTGGAGCGCTAACAAGATGATGGAGAACTGGGAGACCTAATTCTGTCTGGCCCCAGGAATTCAGCTCGACATCTATCAAACCATTCTGAAAACCTACAAACTCAATAGGAGATCGAAGAAGAGAATAGCAGCAATTCTATGAACAGAAAAGCAACCACTTCTGGAAGGTAGGATGTGAGGAGAAGTGAGTCCCAGGTGATACATGGGACCACAGACCCATATATCACCTGGGACTCACTTCCATCAGCCGGCTACCAGCAAGTGATAGAGCAATGGAGCCCAAAATCAAAACTTTCTGAAGTCTGCTCTGGTGAGCGACATCACTCAGGTAGCTAAGCAGGAGTGGAATCCTCACAGGGACAGTGTAGTCTCATGACCCTTGGGTTCCCAGAAAGACCAGGGGTGCCTGTGTGTGGCAGAACTCCCAGGTATTGGAGCAGGGAAGCTGGCTGCAAACACAAGCTCAGGAGTGGGCCCTCAGCTTGGGGTTGCCATAAACTGGGATCTGTGGCACAGTTGGGCCAGGGGCCCAACAAGGGGCAGATGCGGGGACATTCCCCTTTCTCCCATAGGAGCAGCAGCACGGGAGCGCGGTGTTGGAATCTCGCGGGTTGGGAGACTCCAAATGGGGCCATGTGCCGGAGATAGAAATGCCTGGTCACAGGCTGGGTGAGCATGGAGCGGGGACAGAGACCAAGGAGAAATGAGTGATGGACTGTTTTTCTCTGAGGGCTCCCTGAGGAGTGGGGCCCTAGCTCTCAGCTGCTCCAGGGCCAGAGATTGGGAGGCTGCCATTTTCACTCTTATCCTCAAAATCTGTAAGGAAAGCTTACAGGGAAAAGCTACAAAAGTGAACCCTAGCAGATTGCTTTGCCTGGCCCCTGGCAAGGGTGGTGCAGTTCCACCTCGGGTAAAGACAGTTGAGAATCACTGCAACAGGCCTCTCTCCAGAGGACCGGCAAGAACATCCAGCCAAGACCTAGGTTACTGATCAATGAGAACTGTAAAACTCCAGTGCAAGGGGAATACAGCACATAGAATTCATGGTTTTTTCCCCATGATTCTTCAGTCTTTCAAAGTTACTTTTCAAAATTTTCTTATTTTCTAATTTAAAAAATTTTTTTCTTCTTTCCTTTTTGAACCAACTTATCAATTCCTTTTTCAAACTCTTAATTTTTATTTTACAATCCTATTCCATCCCTTCATTGTATTTACCCTTATTTTTATACATGTATGTTTTTCTTTCTTTACAATTTGGGAGGCAGTTTCTTCTAACAGCCCAAAATATACTTGCGTGGGCTTCTGTTCAATTCACCAGCCTAATCATATTCTTTTTTTTTCTCTCTTTTCTCCCTGGTTTTGAGTCTCTTCTGATTTATTTAGTGTATATTTTTCTGGGGTTGTTCTTACCATTTTAGCATTTTGTTCTCTCATTCATCTATTCTTCTCTGGGCAAAATGACAAAAAGGAAAAACTCACCTCAAAAAAAAAACCCCCAAAAACAAAAAAAGAATAAGAGGCAGTACCAACTGTCAGGGACCTAATCAGTACGGACATTAGTAAGATGTCAGAACTACAGTTCAGAATGATGATTAAAAAGATACTAGCTGGGGCGCCTGGGTGGCTCAGTGGTTAAGCCGCTGCCTTCGGCTCAGGTCATGATCTCAGGGTCCTGGGATCGAGTCCCGCATCGGGCTCTCTGCTCAGCGGGGAGCCTGCTTCCTCCTCTCTCTCTCTCTCTGCCTGCCTCTCTGCCTACTTGTGATTTCTCTCTGTCAAATAAATAAATAAAATCTTTAAAAAAAAAAAAAAGATACTAGCTGGGGGAGGGGGTGCCTGGGTGGCTCAGTGGGTTAAGCCGATGCCTTTGGCTCAGGTCATGATCTCAGTGTCCTGGGATTGAGCCCAGCATTGGGCTCTCTGCTCAGCGGGGGGCCTGCTTCCTTTGCTCTCTCTGCCTGCCTCTCTGCCTGCTTGTGGTCTCCGTCTGTCAAATAAATAAATAAAATCTTAAAAAAAATACTAGCTGGGCTTGAAAAAAGCATAGAAAATTCTACAGAATCCCTTTCTGAAGAAATAAAATTTAACCAAGAGGAAATCAGAAAGACTGTTACTGAGGTGCAATAAAAAATAGAGACTCAAAGTGCTAGGATAAATGAAGCAGGAGAGAATTAGTGATATGGAAGACCAAATGCAGGAGAATCAAGAAGCTGAGAAAGAGAGAGACAAATAACTACTGCTTCCCCTTCTCTAGCTGCCTGCCTTTCTGCCTACTTGTGATGTCTGTCCAATAAATAATTAAAATCTTTATAAAAAATCAAGAAAAACAAAATACTAAGTAAAGAAATGTGATCCTAGTATAAACTGTGATCTGCATTGAACTGTATCAATCAATAAAGCTAACTATTAACAGTAGTAATAAAATAGAATGCAAATGTAATCAACTTTGACAATGTAACTATAAGAATACAGATAACAAAAAACAGATGGTGGAATGATAGTCAAAAGGAAAAATGGGGCATTAATATTGTCATCTTACCTACCAGAGAGACAAGAATTACTGTTGACAGCCATTATAAGAAATTAAGGCTGGGGCGCCCGGGTGGCTCAGTCATTTAACTGTCGGCCTTCGGCTCAGTTTATAATCCCAGTATCCTGGAATTGAGCCCCAAGCAGGGATCCTGCTGTGTGTGAAATACATAAAAGAAAGAAAGAGAGAGAGAGATTGAGAGAGAGAGAGAGAGGAAGGAAGGAAAGAAGAAAAGAAAGAAAAAGTAAAAAAAAATACTATTAGACATTGTAAAGGAAGCGTATAAAGGAATCAAGAGTAGTGACATTATAATCCTCAGAGGAGGGTGGGAAGCATAAACCAAATCCCCATCAGTCTTGAAAACCATCAATTTACATCTAAAATTAAGAAATCAAGAACAGTGAAATAAACATACCATTGATAGGTATGGAGGGAACTGCCAGCAAACAGATAAATCTGAGTGTTTCAAGTAGTTCTCCCACTGGGGAGCTGAACTTGCTGTTAGAGGTCTATATTGTGATTCTTAGTTTTTCATGTCCTTTCTATACTACTTGACTTCAGAATCACATACAAGCATATCTTTAAAAAAAGTTTTAAAAAAAGAAAACTTCTTTTAAAAAAGAAAAACTAGACAGTGTGCTCTTGGGCCTCTCTCGGGCGACCGGCCTAACCCAATGCCTTCTCGTATGTCCCCAAGTCTGACCCTCCTTTTCCTCCAGACCTCAGGTGAAATTGCCACCAAGATGCAGATTTTCATGAAAACCCTTACTGGGGAAGACTATCGCCATCGAGGTTGAACCCTCAGGTACAATAAAAAATGTAAAGGCGAAGAGTCAGGGTAAGGAAGGAATTCCTCTTGATCAGCAGAGACTGATCTTTGCTGACAAACAACTGGAAAATGGATGTACTTTATCTGATGATATGTAACATTTAGAAAGGGTCCACTCTTCTTCATCTGTGTTGAGACTTCGTGGTGGTGCTAAGAAAAGGAAGAAGTTTTCTACCACTCCTAAGAAGAGTAAACGTAAGAGAAAGAAGATTAAACAGGTTGTCCTGAAATACTACCAGGAGGATGAGAATGCCAAAATCAGTTGCCTTCATGGGGAGTGCCCTTCAGATGAATGTGGTGCTGGAGTTTTTATGGCTAGCCACATGGACAGATGTTACTGTGGCAAATGTTGTCCTTTGTATTGCTTCAACAAACTGGAAGACAAATAACTGTATATAGGCTAATAAAAGACATGAACTAGAGCTACCCTATGACCCAGCAATCACACTACTGGGTATTTACCCTAAAGACACAAATGTAGTGATCCAAAGGGGCATGTGCACCCGAATGTTTATAGCAGCAATGTCCACAATAGCCAAACTATGGGAAGAACCTAGATGTTCATCAACAGATGAATGGATAAAGATGTCGTACACATACACACACACACACACACACACACACACACACACACACACACACACAATGGAATACTGATGCAGGCATCAAAAGAAATGAAATCCTGCCATTTGTGACAACGTGGATGGAACTAGAAGGTATTATCCTGAGTGAAATAAGTCAATGAGAGAAAGATAAGTATCATATGATCTCCCTGATATGAAGAATTTGAGAGGCAACGTGAGGGGTTTGGGGGCTAAGGTAGAAAAAAATGAACAAGATGGGACTGGGAGGGAGACAAACCTGAGAGACGCTTAATCTCACAAAACAAACTGAGGGTTGCTGGGGGTAGGAGGGTAGGGAGAGGGTGGTTGGGTTATGGACATTGGGGAAGGTATGTGCTATGGTGAGTGCTGTGAAGTGTGTAAACCTGGTGATTCACAGACCTGTACCCCTGGGGCTAATAATACATTATATGTTAATAAAAATTTTAAAATTAAAAAAAAGACATGAACTAAAAAGTATACATACGCAAATAAATAAAAATAAATTTAAAAATTTTTAAAAAGGACTAGAAAGAGAAATCTATTAACAGTCTAGATCCAAATTTTCCTTCTATCACTCTTTTCCCTATTTTTATCCTATGATTGATGCCCTGCTTGATAGCATTTGCTCCATTTGGTTCTCTTAAAGAAGTTACAAATTTAAGCAACAACCGCAATGAAACCACTTTTAAATTTCTAGATCCTTTCTAGATCTGTAGTAATGTACATATATGCTTTTACGAAGTTGCTTCCCTTCTGGGTCTCAAACTTCCATCCTCTTCTCTCATACGCCCCAGAAAAAAAGACTTCACCACCTCTCATGAATGGGACTAAGGTCATTTGATGAGCCAACTCCTCTAGTGTCCCTTTCCCTACCTGAACTTGAGGGCGCCTGGGTGAACTTGAGTCATTCATCCTCTGACTCTGAAAAGACATGTCAAGGATGTCTTCAGCCATGCTCTTCAACCTAGTTCTTGCCTTTTTGCCTCTACATCTTTGATTTTTCTTCTCTACTTTTTGTTTTGCCTATAACCAAACTCATATCTTTCCTCCAGTTAAAAGCAAATCCAAAATTAGTACCTTCTTTTACATGCTTCACAATCTCTCAAAAGAACCACACCCTTACCGCTAACTTATGGCTCTTTTATTCCTCAGCCCCATGTGGATACATACCTTCTCTACTGAAACTGTTGTTAAGTGACCAGATCTACAAATTTCCTTATCTATCAGCCTTTTCTCAGGTCCCACTCTCACTGCTCTGCTAAACTCCACACTTTACCCTCCTTTTATTGAAATGTTTTCCTCTTTGCTTCTGACTGAATTACTGCAATCAGCTGGCAATGTTGTAACAAAACATAAAGTTAAAAGACATGAAACAGGGGCGCCTGGGTGGCTCAGTGGGTTAAGCCGCTGCCTTCGGCTCAGGTCATGATCTCAGGGTCCTGGGATCGAGCCCCGCATCAGGCTCTCTGCTCAGCAGGGAGCCTGCTTCCCTCTCTCTCTCTGTCTGCCTCTCCATCTACTTGTGATTTCTCTCTGTCAAATAAATAAATAAAATCTTAAAAAAAAAAAAAGACATGAAACAAGTACAATGAATGGATCTTTAAAGTTTACATATAAACCTAACACACGAGAAAATATACTTGGCAGGAACACTACTATATATACCATCTTAAATTACCCCAATGGGAAAAAACTTGAGCCAGAGACCTAACTTACATACAGGTATTCAAGACAGATGTTTTAAAGGACAGATGTAGTAACTGTCTTCCATTTTTTTTTTAATTATTATTTTTAGTCTTCTTTTAGCAAGTACATTCATAGTAATTGGGGCTTCTCATAATACCGATATTAAAGTGGTTGAGAATAACTGAAAACATGAAAGTTGTGTTTTTTTAAGGATTTTACTTATGTGAGAGAGAGGAAGAGTGGAGATTGGGGCAGCGGGAAAAGAGAGAAATCTCAAGCAGGCTCTATGCCCAGTGTAGGGCCTTGGGGTGGGGGTGGGGGGTGATGTTTAGTCCTAGGACCCTGAGGTCATGACCTGAGCCAAAGTTAGATACTTAGCTGAAAGAGCCACCCAGGTGCCCCTTGTGTTCTATAACTTAGCAAAGCCTGGCAGAAAGCCACCCACTGGTGTATCTGCCTCTGATATTCATCCTTAAATTAAAATATGACTGCTCTACAGTGATCATTTCTCCAGTAACCCTTATCCTTGAACACAGGTTTGAACTACACAGGACCACTTCTCTATATGTGAACTTTTTTTTTTTTTAAGATTTTAAGATCACAGAGAAGCAGGCAGAGAGAGAGGAGGAAGCAGGCTCCCTGCTGAGCAGAGAGCCCGATGTGGAGCTTGATCCCAGGACCCTGGGATCATGACCTGAGCTGAAGGCAGAGACTTTAACCCACTGAGCCACCCAGGTGCCCCTATGTGAACTTTTTCAACATAGTACTATAAATGTATTTACCTTATGATTTTTTATTTATTTTTAATTAAAAAAAATCTTTTTAAAGATTTAATTTATTTATTTGACAGAGAGAGATCAGAAGTAGGCAGAGAGGCAGGCAGAGAGGAGGAAGCAGGCTCCCTGCTGAGCAGAGAGCCCCATGCGGGACTCGATCCCAGGGCCCTGAGATCATGACCTGAGCCGAAGGCAGCGGCCGAACCCACTGAGCCACCCAGGCGCCCTTACCTTATGATTTTAAAAACAATTTATTTCCCCTTACTCTAAGAATAATGTATGTAGTACACGTAACATACAAAATGCGTATCAACTGTTATCAGGAAGGTTTCTAGTCCAAAGTAGGCTTAATTTGGGGCCCCTGGGTGACTCAGTTAGTTGAGGAGCCAGCTCTTGATTTTGGCTTGGCTCAGGTCATGGTCTCAGGGTTCTGGGATGGAGCTTTGCAGGGGGCTTCTCAATCTGTGGAGAGTCTGCTTCAGGACTCTCTCCCTCTGTCCCTCCCCACTCCCTCTGTCAAATAAATCCTATACAAATTTTTTAAAGATCTTATTTGAGGGCGCCTGGGTGGCTCAGTGGGTTAAGCCGCTCGGGTCATGATCTCAGGGTCCTGGGATCGAGTCCCGCATCGGGCTCTCTGCTCCGCAGGGAGCCTGCTTCCCTCTCTCTCTCTGCCTGCCTCTCCATCTACTTGTGATTTCTTTCTGTCAAATAAATAAATAAAATCTTAAAAAAAAAAATAAAGATCTTATTTGAGAGAGCGAGAGAGCATGAGCAGGGGAAGGGGAGGGGAGGGGAGGCAGAGAAACACATTCCCTGTTGACCAGGGTTGGATCATTACCTGAGCGAAAGGTACTCAACCAACTGAACCAGCCAGGCATCCCATAAATAAATCTTAAAAAAAAAAAAAAAAAAAAAAAGTACCGTTAATTAGTAGCTGTATTTTGGCGTCAAAAGTTTTATTTGTGGATTTTCTACTGTGCAGGGGGTTGGGCACCTTAATCCCTGCATTATTCAAGGGTCATCTGTAGAGAAAGATGTTTCATTGGAAACATTAGCTTATATGCAAGTTTACAGTAATGAGTCTACAATACACTAATTAGCCTGCTATTGGTAATAGGGCAGTAAAGAGCCTTGGATATCACATGGAGAATGCCTGCAAGGTTCTGATCTCAAGCCAAGAGCAGAGAAGCAGTGAACACCTACCTAATCCATCCTTGCTATGGAAAATCCATATATCAATTTCAGTGATGTGAAGGCTTATAACAGCAAGTTCTTTGACACTTCCTCATTCAGAGAACGAAGATCTACCTCAATGAAGGAAAGGCTAGGCACAGCTGAAACTGTATTTTCCCTGCATCCATGTCCTTAATCTGGTTTCCCAATTACATGTCCAACCCAATATTCCATTTCATTGTATTCATTCAATAAGCATTTGAGTATGTATAAACTGCTAGGAATACAATAACTAATTAGACCTCCCTATAAGGAAGTTAAAAGTTGAACCAAGATCAGAATGAGTAAAGAGTCAACCAAGCTATGAATCAGGGGAATGTCTAATGGAAAAGAAATATATCAAATACAGGCAGAATTAAGTTTGGAACATTTTTAAATTGTAAGAATGGGAGCAGGGGAGCCCCTGGGTGGCTCAGTGGGTTAAGACTCTGCCTTTGGCTCAGGTCACGGTCTCAGGTCCTGGGATGGAGTTGGCATCAAGCTCTCTGCTCAGCAGGGAGCCTGCTTTCCCCCCTCTCTCTCTACTTGTGATCTCTGTCAAATAAAATCTTAAAAAAAAAAAAAAAAAAAGAATGGAAGCAGGGAGATGTGGGGAATGGAAAGGAGCACAACATGGACAGGTAATAGGAGTGGAAAGTGTTGTGTTAGGAACCATTAATAATAAGAAATATTAGTGGCTTGGGGAATTGGGCCAGCAATGGGAGAGATCAACAAATTCAGTATATTTTGGTGGCTGTTGGTCACTGCCTTTAAGGAATCAAGTACAACTCCAAGGTTGGTTTGAGTATCTGAGTGGGTAAATGCATGGTAGTATATCATTTACTGAATTAAAGGCTGGGAAGAAAGGACAATGTTAAGGAAAAAAATCAAGATTCCTTCCTTCACATGGCTATACCCTCCAACGAAACTTCCTTTATCAGTCCACATTTTCCCAAGCCCTTGCTTATTTGAAAATAAGAATCCTTCTACTAGAACGCTATGTCCCTCGCCTGCCACCACACCCTCAGCAACCCACCTCTCAAAAGTCCTTCCTCTACCACTCATCCCACTTATCCCCTAAATTGAGTAATTCATTCCTTTAGACTTACTGGAACTTTATTTGTCTCTCATAAGGAATCTAACACTTTCTACCTTGCATTAAGTGTTATATAATTTCTCAGAATGTAAGCTCCTTGTCTCATCCATCTATTTCTGACATATGGTACTAGAGTGCTTTATAAATGAGATGAAGACTCAAAATATGCAAACATTTAATGTTACCTTAATCACAAAGCCTTTACAAATATAAGATTGCTAGGATCTCATTGGCATACATGAAGTTAAAAGACTGAACAGAAAATTCTTTTTGCATATAGTAATAACTGAAACCTAACAGTATCAACTTCAGAAAATATTCTGAAAAATGTTAAATTTAAATAAGACAAAAACTGCAAATTAAGTGAATAGAAATTAAGTAGATCAATTTATTTTTTTTGTATATTTCACAAGTATAATTTTGGAAGGGCTATTTGACAAATTTCAGCATTAACTGCCAACTCTATAGACATGTTCAACAAAAGCATTTACTCTTGGCCCTTTAATACAGGCATAGTGTTCTATTGCATCACAAATGAGAGATGCAGTAACAGATCTGAGGGCTTATTAAAGAAGTTAGGTGTTTTTTCCAAATGTTATTTGGTTGATAGTATCATAATACAAACATACATGAATGGTTTCATGACTACCAGCAATTTGCAAAATAAAACCCATTAAGTCTACCTACTTTAAAGGCCAAAACTAGTAAAACAGTATTAAAGTTGGTGTTCTTAAATCCTTAGATTAACAATCAGAATGAGGTTTTTTTGATCCCAATTTTATAAGGTGTGGTGGGGAGTCAGGGGAAGAGAGGATATGGGTGGGTGAGTGAGGGTGGGGGAATGGCAGTGCATGCTGGGTTGCAGAGTTGGGACAGTGGCTCAATTTAGTTATCCAGACTAGGATAGTGTTTTAGCAAATTAAAAATGTGTCCTAAATGTGGCATACTGAGAAGGATATTCAAGGCTGATAATTCATCAGCCCTAAACATCATTTAATGAATGCCATCTGGAGGCTTAAGAAGTAAGCAAGGATGGGGTGGGTGAAGTACAATGAGGTGAAAAAGGAAAATGAAAAGTACAAGAAATGTGTTTAAATGCTGGGGAGTGTGAAAAGGCCACCAGAAAAACTTACTTTTTGTTGCCACTCAGGTGTACTCTTCCTATAGGCTACCTGCCCCTGGATCACCAAACACCAAATTTACAGCACAATTTAAGTAGAGATTACATTTCAGCTTTGCTAAAACGTCACTGATTCGGATTGAGAAAGAATACACAGCTGATTTAGTAAGAAGTATCCATAAATATTTAGAGGTATGGTTTTGTTACATCAAGTAAAAAAGCAACTAATTCCAACTCTTAAAGTAAAAACGAACAGAAAGGCCTTACCCGGCCTGCCTTGATGAATAGTTGACTTATTTTTAGGTGAGCAGCACGTGAGTATTGAATTAACTTGTAAATAGACTATAAACATCCTGCTGCCAGTTCATCAAAACAATCCAATAATTCTTATTATCCCAATATGCCAAGAACTGTAATTGTTTTAGTGAGATGTAGCCTTCAAAAATGAAGTGTTTCTCAAAATGCTCTACCAATGTAGGAGCTACTGGATGTCAAACAGGTAATTTATTTCAGACTTTAGCCAATTTTCATGAAATATTTGTTACCCTGAACTTCAGTTCACTCTGACATTCATTTATAATAAACAAGACAATTAAAATTAGCCATTTTTCAAATCACAACTCTCAAATTAGAGAAATGAAGAATTAAACTCATCTAGTCAACATCTTCATTCAAGCAATGGTGAAACAGTGCAAAATTATGTCTTCAATAAACTGAGACTTGAGAACAAAAATAACAAAACATAGAACAAAAAATAGAAAAATTAAAAACCTCTGTATCCCAAGCACCAATAATGGAGGCTAAGCAATTATACCTAAAATTCTTACTGACAGGTCTCTCCCTAATGGAAAATCCTGAGATTTTAAGCACTGTGACTTTACAGAAGGCAGGTTGGTTTAATGAGGAAACTTACTTTTAATAAAAAGACAATCAACAGTATTTTATTTTGGGCACTTAGTATTTCACAGATCCTCAACAAGTTTTGAGGTAGGTTAAATATCAGCATTGTATTTTACAAATAAAACTTAAAGGTTATATCACTTATTGTAAACTACAGCAGGAGTCCTAGCATGGTCAAGAAAAACATGGTCTCTGTGATCTTTTTTAGATGATTCATTCGTCTTTGATGTGTAAATTTAATGTTGACAGCTTGCAAATATTCACCAAAAAAAGACTAGACATTACAGAAATTCTACTTTGGGGTATTTCCTAATTCTTAAATGGATCCTATAATGATTATATATATTGTGAAATCATCTACTTGCTCCCATCACAAATATATTTATATATAACTGATCCTTAAAATTATAAACTAAAACATTATTGAGTTCATTGCTTTTCTGCCTTTTGGGGTGGATGAACAGGAAGATAATCAGCAAGCCTTACTCAGAGTGCTAGGCAGCCTTTAAGTGCAGGTGCTATGTTCAAGGCACCATTTATAATGATTTGGGGTTACAGGAAAGCAAGTATACAGATGGAGCCAAGATCTAGAAAAGATGCCTGGATCAAACAGGGGAGGCCCTGTGCAAGTCAAAGATAAAGAAAAAAATACTATCATCTCCAGTTACTGATCTTCACTGTCATGCTATAGCATTGTATCACCTATGGGAAGGGCTCTTAAAAGAGCAGTAAATGTATCCCACTAAAGTCTGTTAATTAAGATTCTTACTAACTAGATAAACCACAAGTAAAACTAAATTGATTATTAAAGTGACTCTATAGAAGTAAAATATCTATCTAAATATTTAGTATGAGTATGTTCCACCTACCACATAAATGACTTTAAGCGTCACAAGTATAATTCACTTAGCTTGCTTAAAATTATTTACCAGAATTCAGCTCAGCCTGACACGGGTTCCTGGGCCAGTCTTCTCAAGTATTTGTTTCAGAATAAAGTTCCTTTTATTTAAACAAGTGTCAAATATTAGTAATAATACAGGATTAAGAGTGGTTAACAACTGAGAAATTATAAGAAAAACATCATTCTGTTATAAAATATAGCATTCAGCAGAGCAAATTTCAAGAGTGAGGATATACACCTATGCTTCTGAACAGACTAAACAGCACAGCCGAGCACGATTTGAGTCAAAGAAGCAAGGAAAAAAAGGAGGGAGGGGCCATAGGAGGCAGAGTATCGAAGCCTTTTATTCTATTGTCCCCAAATTGACTGTGGAAGTAAAAAGTTTCTACATTAAAAAAGTTTATATAAATTACATGAATTGCAATTTTCATAAAAGTCAAAATGAAATGTTCTGCATAGGACAAAAGATATGCCTAAGCAACATATCGTATCTGCACAAGGCCACTGAATGTTATGGATATTAATAACAAATGAAAAAGCTTAAGTCTATGACAGACTAAGCAAAGATTTGTTTGGTATTCTATAAGCCCAAGATTGTAAACTACTCTTACTGTACAAAAGCTCTAATGACATACAGAGTTTTGTGTAGGAACTCTTGTGCTTCTGGTTGGCACATCATCTACTTTTTAATATGTGAAATTAATACAGACATTTGTGAGAGGTTGTGCAAAACTATTGTATTTACAAAAATGGCACAAAAGTGAGTTCAACAGTCGATGCACATGCACACTTCATTCACATCTTCAACAAAGGATATTCTAACACTACAGAACAGCAGCTGTTAAGCACTAGAGTCACAGAAGTTACACCAGAATGGGCAAATATTGCCCAAGTAAAATTCTATTGTTAAAGCTGAAACAGGTTTAAGGCCATTCAAGTTCAAGCACAGAGAAACAAATCTTTCAAAACCCCATCTATATTTGTTTGAAGAATGTGACCTTCTTTCCAACTTGTGGTCTTAAACTTCTGTTTTACAAAATCCAAAAGGAAAATACAGAAGAAATCAATACAATAAAGGTTATATTAAATAAGAGTAACATACAAAGCTATAATTAAGATGAATTAAAGAAAGCCAAAAGATTACAATTGTAAAACTTGCTTGTTACTTGTTGAATCAGTCTATACTAGAAGTTAGGTAATATATACAATTATTTTCAAGTAGATTACTTTATGTTGCTCTAACATGTTCTCTTTATCAGTGCACTGTTAAAACTAATCAAAACTCTACACACAAATATTCCCTTACAATAGCAGCACACACTACCGCTACCTGCAAAGCTGTCATTCTCAAATGACTTAGTGAATGAAAGGAAATAAAAAGCAGAGAAGTAACATATTGAGAAATAATGGGAATTAGAAGATTCATGCAGTTCAGCTCTTTTAATCAGCCAGCCAGCTTGCTAGCAACAAGGGATGGTTTCCGTTGAGGAAGGTCCTGTGGAGTGGGAATGTGGTCACCAGTGACCTCTGTCTTATCCGGAGCTGCAGTAGGAAGCTGCTTGTTCTTCATTTTTGCTTTAGCCATGTTGTAATCCCCAGAATCAAAATATTTTTGCTACAAGAAAAAAAAAAAAAATTGAGACTGGATTTAAAACTTACATATGCAATCACACTGATTTAACATGTAGATAAAATAATCTAAAAAAATTTAAACATTAATATAGATGAAATAACGGGACGCCTGGGTGGCTCAGTTGGTTAGGCAGCTGCCTTCGGCTCAGGTCATGATCCCAGCGTCCTGGGATCGAGTCCCACATCGGGCTCCTTGCTCAGCAGGGAGCCTGCTTCTCCCTCTGCCTCTGCTGCCATTCCGTCTGCCTGTGCTCACTCTCTCCCTCTCTCTCTCTGACAAATAAATAAATAAAATCTTAAAAAAAAAAAAAAATATATAGATGAAATAGCAAAGCTTTCTTGTACTAGCAGAAAAATCAGACTGAAATTCTTGCTTTAATTATTTTGAAAATAAAAACACTTAATCACCAACTAGCATTTAGAACGTGCGACACACTTTCAATTAACCTTGTATTATTATTATTATTTTTTTTTTAAAGATTTTATTTATTTGACAGAGAGAGATAAATCACAAGTAGGCAGAGAGGCAGGCAGAGAGAGATAGGGGAGGAAGCAGGCTCCCTGCAGAGCAGAGAGCCCGACATGGGGCTCAATCCCAGGATCCTGGGATTGTGACCTGAGCCGAAGGCAGAGGCTTTAACCCACTGAGCCACCCAGGCGCCCCAATTAACCTGGTATTATTAAAACCATTAGAGTTCCTGATATCTAGGATGAACATTTCTGCAAGGATTTAAAATCAGTTATTTGAATTAGAGCAGTTCACTAAAATCAAAATTTTTTGTAAGGTTAAAATATAAATGTTAGGGGGAACCTGGGTGGCTTGGTGGGTTAAAGCCTCTGCTTTCAGCTCAGGTCACGATCGCAGAGTCCTGGGATGGAGCCCCATGTTGGGCTCTCTGCTCAGCAGGGAGCCTGCTTCCTCTTCTCTCTCTGCCTGCCTCTCTGCCTACTTGTGATCTCTGTCAAATAAATAAATAAAATCTTTAAAAAAAAAAATAAATGCTAGGGTAACAGAGGAAACCAATATCTGTGATCCAGATATCTTTAAAACAAACAAACAAAAACCCTTTTTAAAAAGTGAGAAATGATATAGCTGAATTTAAGACTTCATTTCCCAGGGGCGCCTGGGTGGCTCAGTGGGTTAAAGCCTCTGCCTTCAGCTCAGATCATGATCCCAGGGTCCTGGGATTGAGCCCCACAGATCAGGCTCTCTGCTCAGTGGGGAGTCGGCTTCCTCCTCTCTCCTGCCTGCCTCTCTGCCTACTTGAGATCTCTGTCTGTCAAATAAATAAATAAAATCTTAAAAAAAAAAAAAAAAAAAAAAGACTTCATTTTCCTAATATAAAAGTGCTTATTGGGGCGCCTGGGTGGCTCAGTGGGTTAAGGCCTCTGCCTTCAGCTCGGATCATGATCTCTGGATCCTGGGATCGAGCCCCGCGTTGGGCTCTCTGCTCAGCGGGGAGCCTGCTTCCTTCTCTCTCTCTCTGCCTACTTATGATCTGTCAAATAAATAAATAAAATCTTTAAAAAAAAAAAAAAGTGCTTATTCATTGACATTTGGTATAATGCAAAATCATTCAAGAGCTCCCTTCTCAAATTCTATATAATTATTTCTTGATTCAAGGAGCATTTTCTTTCCCAACTATTTATAATATCGACTACAAGATACAATGTTTATGAATTTTGACTTGAAGATTCTTAAAAAGCCATAAATAGTTGAAACTAGAGAAAAATTACAAAGACAACAGCCCAAATGCTAGAAAAAAGCTTGTTAGCATAAATTATGCTAGAGATCAGCAAAGAAAAAAAGTTTCCTAAACACTTAGTAATCAAATCTAATTAATAATTTAAGAGATGATTACATAATTTATTTCATAACTAAAACCACAGCAGTCAACCATTTCAAAATTAGAACTGATATAAATACATTCCATGCAGCTATATTCGTAATGAACATGTTTCTCATCTGCTTTTCTATTTATTCCCTACATTACACTATCTTTGTAATAATGCTTTTACTTTTTAAAAAGATTTTATTTATTTGAGACAGAGAGAGACAGCAACAGAGAGAGTGAGAGAGAACATAAGCAGGGAAGAGAGGAAGAAGCAGGCTCCCCACTGAGCAGGAAGCTTGACAAGGTACTCAATCCTAGGACCCCAGGACTATGACCTGAGCCAGAAGACAGCTGCTTAACTGACTGAACCACCCAGGTGCCCCTTAGAGGTTTTATGTCTTTATATATTTGGTTTAATTCCTACCTTCCACCCTAGTATTTCAAAGATGTGAACCTTATTCTTTCATATAAAACAAAAAAGATTCTGTATTTAAGCACTTTCAAAAATATGTTTTTATTTACTTATTTTTAATTTTGTTAGAATTTTTATTAGGTGAGGTTTATTTATTTATTTATTTGGTAACCTCTACCCCCAACATGGGGCTGGAACTCAAGACCTGGAGATCAAGAGTCATGATCTACTGACTGAGCCAGCCAGGTGCCACACTACCAATACTCTCTTGGTATAAAGAAAGAGAGTATATGATTTCACTTAAATGTGGAATCTGAAAGCATTAAAATCATAGAAACGGCAGAAGTAGTTGCCAGGGGCTAAGGGGTGGGGGAGATAGGGAGATACTGGTTAGAAGGCACAAATGTTTCAATTATAAGATGAGTAAGTTCCAGGGATCTAATGTACAGTAAGTTAACAATACTGAATTGTATACTTGACAATTGCTATGAAGAGTAAAGCTTAATGTTTTCCCCATAACAACAAAATGGTAATTATGTGAGGTAAGGGAGTGTTAACTAACCTTAGTGGTAAGCATTTCATAACATGTATGTGTATCGAATCATCACGGTGTACATCTTAAACTTACACAATGTTTTATATCAACAGCATCTCAATAAAGCTGGAAAAAAATATCCTTTTGCAATCTGATTTAAGAAAATAATCCATATATAACTACAGCCAATACCTATACAAATAAACATACACATACATATGGACATGTGTTTTTAACCAAACAGCAGATACCAGTTATGTTCAAGGTATTTATTAAAGGAAAAACATGATTTGACACCTGATTCAATTAATAAATTCCTTCATCTTTCCCTCTTCTCTGTGTGGTAAAGCATTTATTTTATTTTATTTTAAAGATTTTATTTATTCATTTGAGAGCAAGAGAGACAGAGAGTGCACACAAGCAGGCGGAGATCTGCTTGTGCATCTGACTGCATCTGAATGCAGCATCTGACTAAGAAATCAAGCAAAGGGAGAGGGAGCTGGCTCCCTGCTGAGCTAGCCAGAAGCCCCAATTGGGGCTCGATCTCAGGACCCGGAAATCATGACCTAACCCTAAGGCAGACGCTTAACTGTCTGAGGCACCCGATGTCCCCCTGTGTGGTAAATCATGAGTCCTTTAATTTTTTACGAAATGGTTATTAAAGAAAACCTAAGGAATGAACAAGTAGCATTATCTCAATTCAGATCTTATTACTAAGCAATAATGGTTTCTACCACACACAGAATTGGTAAGATTTTGAAAAATGTTTTCATTAATATAAACTATTAAAATTACCATGTATAAACTGAATTAGAGTAACTCTGTAAAAATGTATTATGTAAAGGAAATAATAAGCTCTGATTTTATTAAAGCTACCATTTCATCCAAATAAAAAATATTTTCAGTCTGCAGGTAAAAGTTAAAAAAAAATGAGCAGGGGATCTATACCAGCTTTTGGAAAGAAGGGGGAAAGGATATACACACACACACACACACACACACACACACACACACACACACACATGGGCAAGTTTCAACCATTATCTACAACATTTTCTTTCTTACAAAGATTAAACTATTAACATTAAACATTAACATACTAAATCTAGGTGGTGGGTCCATGGGTTCTGCTATATTATCTATACCTTCTACATGCTTGGAACAGTTTAAAGTGATGAGCTGCTCATTCTTATCATACATATTTATACAATGAACAATATAAAATACTGGAAAAATTATGTATCTCTCTACATAGCTATATCTGGTAAGGTACAGAGTTATATATACACAGACACGCATTTCACAATTGCAATTACACTGAGTTCATAGGGTTTAAGCATTTTAAGATTATACATGAGAACTTACCCCTTTCTGTAATCGTTTCCTTAAGAAATCTGAACCTCCAGGCTTTTGTCCCAGATGAGGATACCTTGCTTTTAATTTTGCTTCTTCAGCTTTCTCTGGACTAGTCACTTTATCTTCCATTTCCTGAAATAATTTAAAATAAATTACTTGTCTATTATAATTCACTTATTTAAAATAATTCACCTTTTAATATCTGGATCCTGACTTTAGTTGTCGAGTGCCAAATAATGCAGCATCTGACTAAGAAATCAAGCACAGAAGCTTTTAAAACATCTCTGTCTTGTTTTTCAAATGATCCATGTGATAGCTCTATTATAGCTGTGATGCATGTGTACACCCCACACACTGGATAAAAATATCAAGATAACTCAGCTCTGAAGTCTTGCTTGCCATTACTTTCCAGTCATGTATAATACATTTATAGTTAGTCACCTTCCACGGAACTCATCAGCTCCTTGCCTATATTTAGAGAACCATCTTAATACTGTTAAAATTTAAAAAAAAAAAAAAAAAAAAAAAAAAAAGCGCTGATCTCCTGTTAATCCAAGTTCATGTATGACCAGAAGCTCTGAGATTCTTTGACAGGAATTAACAACAGCTGACTTACCAGCAGATTTTCCCTAACTCAATATAGAAGACCTTGGTACTTTTATTTATTTTTTTTAAAGATTTTACTTCTCTTATGTAATCTCTACACCTAACACGGGGCTCAAGCTCACAACCCTGAGATCAAGAGTCACATGCTCCACCAACTGAGCCAGGCACCCAGTCTTGTATTTTTAAAGAAAAACATCTTCGTCAGGATTCCAGTCGATTGGGTGGCTGCCCTTGACTCAGGTCATGATCCCAGGATCCTGGGATCAAGTCCCACATTGGGCTCCTTTTCACCAGGGAGCCTGCTTCTCTCTCTGCCTCTGCCTGCTTGTGCACTTTCTCACTCTCTGACAGATAAATAAATAAAATCCTTAAAAAAAAAAAAAAAAGTATTTGCCAACCTTCATATCAGTATATATTATTCCCTAAATTTCCCCCATTTTTAATGACAAATACTGCTTATGCCAAATGTCCCATTCTTTAATGTATCAAAATGTGCTTTCTGACCAAATGACTGTCAGTATTTTAAGACTATTCAATTTTTCCTTTAAAAGATCTTATATATTTGAGAGCGAGTGAGCGAGGAGTGGTAAGAGGCAAAGGAACCAGCAGACTCTCCCTCCCCACTTAACAGAGAGCCTGACACAGGGCCAGTCCTAGGACTGAGATTATGACCTGAGCTACTGTCAGGCACTTAACCAACTGAGCCACCCAGATGCTTTTTTAAAAAAAGATTTTATTTATTTATTTATTTGTTAGAGTGAGCACAGGCAGACAGAGTGGCAGGCAGAGGGAGAAGGAGAAGCAGGCTCCCTGCTAAGCAAGGAGCCCAATGTGGGACTCTGGGATCATGACCTGAGCCGAATGCAGCGGCTCCACCAACTAAGCCACCCAGGTGCCCCAACTTTTTTTTTTTTTTTTTTAAAGTAAGCTCTACAACCAACATAAAGCTCAAACTCTTACTCCAAGATTAAGAGTTGCATGCTCTTCCAACTCTACAACCAACATAAAGCTCAAACTCTTACTCCAAGATTAAGAGTTGCATGCTCTTCCAACTCTACAACCAACATAAAGCTCAAACTCTTACTCCAAGATTAAGAGTTGCATGCTCTTCCAACTGAACCAGCCAGGTGCCTCTAAGCCTATCACTTTTTTTTTTTTGAAAAGCATAAAATTTACTTAATACAAATTTTACGCCATACAAGAGGCTTCATAAGGATGAAGACCAAAGATATGGTTAAACCTGATTTTTATCTTAGGTTTAATCAAAAGTAGAGAGAAAATGAAAAACAACAACAACAACAGGACAAAAAGGAATATGAGATGAAAGTGGTAAATGGAAGAATACACCAAGGCTAATTTGTTTAGTCCTTTCAGTGTCCCACTATCTCGGATTATAGGGGAAAGCACCTCTCATTTGAGGATCTTCTGACCCGCTCCAGGGGAAGTCAAGAAGTCCTTCCTGCACATACCACTTCTCAAATTCCTTTAGCTTATAATATCCAAAATCATAAGCTGCCATATTTTGGGGTAGCATGTCCTAAACCCTGTCATTCCTTCAACTGAAACTTTCCCAAGAAGTTTCACAGTTCAAAAACTGAGTTGGTAGATTATCCCATAACCCACTGAATCTGTCTCAGTCCTGGGAATAAGTCAGTCCTTTCAAAAGTCATGTCTTATTTCAGGACATGGTGGTATAACTCCTACATTAGGTCTCTATACGGTATGATTGCTCATACCACTGGCATTTAAGAAGGGACTTTTTTCTTGCATTGACTTTTGTCAGTTTTCCCAAGATCCCATCTATAGACTCTGTAGTGACTGCAGTGTCCTAACCATCTCTTTATGGTCAAAAGAAACTATTTGTCAAGCTGAAAAAGGTCCTGTCTCTTCCCCTTATTCTTTCTCCTCTTCTCAACTCCTCTACATACCCCCTTCCAAATGTATCTGGTACCTGCCTGCAGATTAGGGCAGCAGGACCGAAAGGAGGAATCTACTCAAGCCTACTGACTTTTTTTTTTCCTTCAAGATTTTATTTATTTATTTGACAGATACCACAAGTAGGCAGAGAGGCAAATAGAGAGAGATTGGAGGAAGCAGGCTCCCCGTAGAGCGGAGAGCCCGATGTGGGGCTCGATCCCAGGACCCTGGGATCATGACCTGAGCTGAAAGCAGAGGCTTTAACCCACTGAGCCACCCAGGTGCCCCAAGCCTACTGACTTTTTTTTTTTTTTTTAAGGATTTTTTATTTATTTATTTGACAGAGAGAGATGACAAGCAGGCAGAGAGAGGGGAGGAAGCAGGCTCCCTGCTAAGCAGAGATCCCGATGCGGGGCTCGATCCCAGGACCCTGGGATCAGGACCTGAGCCGAAGGCAGTGGCTTAACTCACTGTGCCACCCAGGCGCCCCAAGTCTACTGACTTTTAACACCAGTTTTGATACAGTCTACTTTCTCCAAGAGCCGTATTTTATAGGGGAACAGTGTTTATCACTTTATGGTAAGTACAGAAGAAGAATGAATCAAGTAAAACAAAGTTTTCCTGATAGACAATGCTGGGCAATGACAAAATGCACCTTCCAGCTAATGAACTCGTTTCTGCATACCAGCTAGGCAAAATCACGTACCTCCGCATATCTCAATTTTTCCAGGTTATTTATGAATGTCAAAAATGAATGATTATCCATAAATGCCAAGCCTCCTGTTCCTGTAAAGCCAGCAAATCATTTATGCCCAAAATGACTTATGATTTTTGGATGCATTTTCCTTAAAATTATATTCATACATGCTTTATAATCAGCTCTGTTCAGCTTATATGTCATCAATATTTCCTTCATCTTGACTAGCTTCCTCATGTGTTAGTACATCTTCTCATTTTCAGTCTTGCAGTATTTTGAGATTAAAGCTGCTGCTACTGTCAAACATACTTTTTCTATGAGACTTCCTTTGTATGTATGTTCCCTTTGGCTCCAAGTATCCTACCTTCCTTATATGCCAGTTTCATGCATCTATTTAAATTTTCAGTCTCTTTAAATGGTCACATCACTCACTTGATATACACAAAATTCAACTACGTGTGTTCAGGCAAAGACAGAGACTCTAAATAGTATCAGTTATTCTGCCAGTCATTCCATTCAAGAAGAGTATGCCCCAGAGAGAGCTCAAGTGTAAGGTGTGTGATGCAAACCGCCTATTCCCATGATGATCTCAATCCTGGGTTCCTTTCAGAATTTAAGAATTTCAGAATCAATGTTTTGTTTATCACTCTAGTATTTTAAAACTCAGCCCCTACAATACAAGTCTACCACCTAAGCTGTCAATTAATGGAAGGATCAGCCCAGACATCTGTTCAACCACTAGATTAAAAAAGTGACTACTCATCCTATTGAGAACTGATGGAACTGTCTCCACTATGATTATGACTTCATTGGGGTTTTTCAAGGGTGATTTTAGTTATATGTGATTCCTGCCTTATTAACTTTAGAATCTAACCACTATATAAGGTAGGACTATACTGTATTCCTCACAAAAGCTAAAGAAATAATATAAATTTAAGGTTATCAGTTTAGTGCAGGAATATGGGCTGGAGTTTCTCTTCAGTGGCTCAGCCATCACTGTAGGCATCTCCTATAGGTGCAGCTGTACTGACAGTGGTGCTACTTAGGGGAACTGGGAGAAAGAACCTATTCTTGGGTTCCCCTATACAGTCGTTTTTTAAACTGGTTGGCATTAAATGTGGATGTTAGTTGAAAAGGACATAACTTGATCATAGCTTTTGAGTCCTCACACATTCCGATTAAAGGGTGTTAACAGAGTCCTCTACATTTCCACTAAAACCATCTAGCTTTCTTGGGCTCTCCATTTCCTTCATTTGAGTTGAACTATCAGTTCTCTATTTTTAAGAGAAATTCCGCAAAGTTTCTGGTATTGAGGTAGCAACTTTCTCTAATTTCTAGTGTTTTTGCAGATTTCCCTCACAGGAGAGGGCAAGAACGTTGTACATAATATAACACTGTACCTGGCATTCCCTTATTTTCTAAATAAGGAATACATTCGTGTATATATTTATACAGTATTAAGCATGTTCAATTAAATCAAAATAGTTTACTATAAAACATGTTTTGGGCAAAGGCATCTACAGAAAAAAATACCATTTAGGTTTACAATGGATTTATAGTATGTCCTAGATAAACAATTTTTTAACTTTCTTGACAAATACATAGCACAAGAACAAGTGTCTCAGAATTTCAGCTGCATTTAACACCAAAAGGGGGAAAAAATAGGACCAAAGCTGCATTTTTAAAACATAGTTCATACCACAAAGACATCTAGGATATTTTTCATGGATCACACAGAAACATTCTTAACTTTTTGGAAATGTAGAGTAATGGGACCTTACTGATAAGGAAGTTGAAATGCTTGGGCCTTGTAGTATTAAGTATAAATAATACATCAGGTAGCAGACTATGTCTATTGGCATTCAGCTCACACTTAACCTTTTTTTTTTTTTTTTAAAGATTTTATTTATTTACTTGACAGAGAGAGAGAGATCACTAGTAGGCAGAGAGGCCAGCAGAGAAAGGGAAGCAGGATCCCTGCTGAGCACAGAGCCCAATGCAGGGCATGATCCCAGGACCCTGAGATCACAACCTGAGCTAAAGGCAGATGATAAACCCAGTGAGCCAACCAGGTGCCCCCACACTTACCCTTCTTTAAAACAATCCCTTAAATGACCAGTTAGAAGCTACATTACCCAGACTGAATTCCTATTAGGTTCTCCCAATGACACCTACACCTGATTAAAAGGCAGGGGAGAAAGAATTCACTCTTCCTGGTGATGGGCCACCAACAACGTGAAGATGAACAGTAATCCAGGAGCTCCTGCAGAGGGACATCAAGCTGATAATTAGATGCTACTGAAGCTGCCACATGAGAGTATACATAGAGGATGCTGAGCTCAGAACAGTGCTCACTTGTGCAGTCAACAGCTTTCTGCAATTCCTTCCCTCCAGAACAACATCATCTTCCCTCTTTATTCCTTCACCCTTCCTCTAATAATTTGTATCCTAATTCCCTACATCATATCCCTTTCTGTTTTAAATACCCAAAGTGGTTTTGATAGTATTACATAAAATAAGCAATTCATCCCTATGGTCATGTTAAAAAATGCAAAAGGGCAAACAGAATTTGGTGATTCCCTGTTTCTGGACATCCTTCAAAGTACTTCCCTAAACACTTATTTGGCTAGAATGAAAATAAATCTTGAAAAAGGCTAGAGACTTAGGAAGTAATAGCAAAAAAATTGGCATACATTCATGTATACTGACAAGTCACTTTAATAACTTCCTCCCAACTCTGTGGAGATATAATAGACACATTACCTTATCAAATTTAAATGTCTTAATATATGAGGTTAAAAACAAAACAAAAGGGGAGCCTGGCTGCCTCAGTTGCTATAGCATGTGACTGTTGATCTGAGGGTTGTTGGGTTCAAGCCCCATGATGGGTGTAGAGATTACTTAAAAATAAAATCTTTTTTAAAAAGCCTCAAAATATATAAAGCACAATTTATAGTAACAACTGAAAGTCTATCAGCAGAGGAGATTTTAACACACCTTCCTCAGTAACTGACAGGTGAAAAAGAAAAAGCAGTCAAGATACCAGATTTTATTTCTGTACCCAATAGCTAGGAAATATGTATTCTTCTCAAGCACAAATGGAAAACCGGACAAAGTACTAGGCTATAAAGTCTAAACCATTTTCATCCAGATCACCATCTATGACTATAGTTCATAAAATTAAAAGTCAATAATAAAAAAATTTATATAAGCCCTACTATTTGGAAATTAAAATACATCACTAAGGGGCACCTGGGTGGCTCAGTGGGTTAAGCCTCTGCCTTCAGCTCGGGTCATGATCCCAGGGTCCTGGGATAGAGCCCCACAGCAGGCTCCCAGCTCAGCAGGAAGAAGGCTTCCCCCTCTCTGTCTGCCTCTCTGCCTACTTGTGATCTCTGTAAATAAATAAATAAAATACTTAAAAAAATACATTACTAAAATAGCTTAACTCATTAAAACTGCAAAGTGTATAAACTCTAAAAAGCACATTAAAGAAATAATTGATGGTTAAAAAATTAATGGGAACTAAAAAAACTACAGGGAAAAACTACAGTTTTCAAAATTCTGTACTAACCAAACTTGTGGAGGATACAACAAAGGTCCCTAAAGGGCTTATATTGAAAGAAGAAAACAAAAATCCAATGAGCTATGTATCCAACTTTAGAAAACAAAGAAGAGAACCCAAACAGAATAAAAGAAAATAAAAAGCAGAAATAATGAGATTAAAAAAGAGATAAAATAGAGAGGATCAACAAAAGAGGAGAATGATAAGCTTAATCAAGAAATATTTTAGGGGCGCCTGGGTGGCTCAGTGGGTTGAGCCGCTGCCTTCGGCTGGGGTCATGATCTCAGGGTCCTGGGATGGAGCCCCGCATCAGGCTCTCTGCTCCGCAGGGAGCCTGCTTCCCTCTCTCTCTCTCTCTCTTTCTGCCTGCCTCTCTGCCTACTTGTGATCTGTCTGTCAAATAAATAAATAAATAAATAAATCTTTAAAAAAAGAAAGAAAGAAAGAAAGAAAGAAATATTTTAAAAAGGGCGCCTGGGTGGCTCAGTGGGTTAAGTCTCTGCCTTCGGCATGGGTCATGATCTCAGGGTCCTGGGATCAAGTCCCTCGTCAGGCTCTCCGCTCAGCGGGGAGCCTGTTTCCCTTCCTTTCTCTCTCTGCCTGCCTCTCTGCCTACTTATGATATCTGTCTGTCAAATAAATAAATAAATAAAATCTTTAGGAAAAAAAAAAAGAAATATTTTTTAAAAATTTTAAAAAAAATATTTTAAAAAATTCAAATGTTTTCAAAATTTTATCCTCCAAGAAACTTTCATGTCATACAGCAATTTTACTACTTTGTAGAATAGATGCTAGTATGTGAGTGGATTCACTCACCTATGTTGATAATACCTTCAGTGGGGAGAAGTGCAGAAGGACCTTTAGATTTCTGGAACATTTACTCTAGCTACAAACCAGGAAACCAGAAACCCAGGATTATCATAACAAAGATAGATGCTTATCATGTACCAAAAAATTACCTAAAAACAGTATTTCAAATGAGGGTTATCCTCGATAAGTACATAAATTTATCTTCACTGTATAAGCTATATCTAGCACACAGCCTAATATTGTTAGGCACCTGAATTTTTGTGAACTAGTCTATTGAAGTACATTAGATACCCTTTTTGTAAGTAGGCGGGGCATAAAGTATAAAAACATACAGAGAAAAGAACATTGAGTTAGGAATTATGTAGTCTGTCACGGAATGCTAATAAATCTGAATGATTTATACCACTTTATAGCCTTCGGCAGCGAAGTTACACAGCAAGATCAGCAATAAAAATCTGATCACTCTAAGCAAATTCTCTATATGCTCAGCAGTATGTTCACTGATGTACTGACTGATGAATAAATAGAAAAGATTAATGCAAGCCAACAAATCCTTTGGGATATTGCCAACAAAGTATCAGTACTGTTATCAACCTCTAAGGAAAAATATTGTGGTCCAATTAAGTCCTTGCTACTTGCACAGTGTCTGGCATTTAACAGGTGTTCAATAAAAACCTCTGAATAAATAAAATAAAATAAAAACCTCTGAACATAGTATACTCCAATTGTTTCAATAAAGCTAAGAAACTGGGGCACCTGGGTGGCTCAGTGGGTTAAGCCGCTGCCTTCGGCTCAGGTCATGATCTCAGGGTCCTGGGATCGAGCCCCGCATCGGGCTCTCTGCTCAGCAGGGAGCCTGCTTCCTCCTCTCTCTCTCTCTGCCTGCCTCTCTGTAATCTCTCTCTGTCAAATAAATAAATAAATAAATCTTTAAAAAAAAAAAAAAAAGCTAAGAAACTTTGTTTCACCATCAGCTTATCTTTGAAACATTTCATGTTATAGTAGTATAGGTTCAGGATTAAAAATCTAGTAACAGAGGCAAGCCTAAAACACTGCTGTATAGTACACTTGCTAAGATAGCAAAGAGATATATTTTTAAACTTTTCTGAGGTTTACCTCTAGATTGCTAAGAATCAAGGGGTTGCACACAAAGCAGACCAGCAGGTTGTAATTTAAAAATTAAAATTAAAAATATGAGTTTTGGGGGCACCTGGGTGGCTCAGTGGGTTAAAGCCTCTGCGAAATTTCGGCACAGGTCATGATCCCAGGGTCCTGGGATCGAGCCCCCGCATCAGGCTCTCTGCTCCACAGGGAGCCTGCTTTCTCCTCTCTCTCTTGCCTGCCTCTCTGCCTACTTGTGATCTTTGTCTGTCAAATAAATAAATAAAATCTTAAAAAAAAAAAGCCTCTGCCTTTAGCTTGGATCTTGATCTCAGGGTCCTGGGATCAAGCCCCAAATCAGAGAGCCTGCTACCCCCCCCCATCTCTCTGCCTGCCTCACTGCCTACTTGTGATCTCTCTCTGTTAAAAAAAAAAAAAAAAAAAAAAAAAAAAGAAAGAAAAGAAAAAGTTTTTTAGTTTAGCTTGAGTTTCGTTGTTGTTTTTTTATTTTTTAAAGATTTTATTTTAACCGACTGAGCCACCCAGGTATCCAGCCAAGCATTATCTTTTAAACTGACAAAACAAAAGGGGGTGCTTGAGTGGCTCAGTTGTTAAGCTTCTACCTTATGCTCAGGTCATGATCCCATAGTCCTGGGATCAAGTCCCACATAGGCTCCTTGCTTAGTAGGAGGCCTGCTTGTGTTCCCTCTCTCGCTGTCAAATAAATAAATAAATCTTAAAAAAGAAAGAAACCGACAAAATTATTTTATTTTTATTTATTTTTTTTAAAAGATTTTATTTATTTATTTGACAGAGAGAAATCACAAGTAGATGGAGAGGCAGGCAGAGAGAGAGAGGGAAGCAGGCTCCCTGCCGAGCAGAGAGCCCGATGCGGGACTCGATCCCAGGACCCTGAGATCATGACCTGAGCCGAAGGCAGCAGCTTAACCCACTGAGCCACCCAGGCGTCCCGACAAAATTATTTTAATTGAGAGCTCTACTTGAGTTAGCTTCCTCCAAGACATCTTACTAACTTAATTTGATGACTCTTGTAATAACATCTCTAGAAAACCTGCTATTGAGATCTTTTATAAAAAACGTAAGGACCGGGGCGCCTGGGTGGCTCAGTGGGTTAAAGCCTCTGCCTTCGGCTCAGGTCATGATCCCTGGGTCCTGGGATCGAGCCCCACATCGGGCTCTCTGCTAAGCGGGAAGCCTGCTTCCTCCTCTCTCTCTCTGCTTACTTGTGATTTCTGTCTGTTAAATAAATAAATAAAATCTTAAAAAAAAAAAAAAAACAAAACTTAAGGACCATAATATATAACATATATATATGTATACACACACACACACACACACACTCCTCTACTTTCATTCAGATTTCTTAAGTGGGTTTAAAAAGGCTTTTATAGGACTATAGTCTATCCCTCCCCTTTTTAAATTGCAGTACAAACACTGTCATCTGTACTGATAAAGTACTTTGACAATGGTTTCAACTGAAAATTTCTGAGAAATTTCATTCAACCAACATTTTCTGAAAAATGAAATGAATGGAATCAATCAGGTAAGATAGATACTATGGGAAAAAAATAAAGGAAGGTCCCTGCTTTATGCTCACAATGAAAACACAATTACATGTTTTATGTCTCCACATGCCTCTTCTCACCATAGGACAAGAGCACACACCAGTTGACTGTGCTTAGTGTTATTCAAAGTGGAATTCACAGGTGACAGATCTAAGAGGTCTCCGCTAAATTTTTTTTAATATTTTGTTTACACTTCAGTGATAATCTAGAAGAAAAGATATATAATCATACACTAGCACATCTGAATTGCCATCTCATATCTAAGTGCTATATGAGTTTCATCTGAGCTTTCATTTATGAGGAGACTAAGCAGTACTCTGTCCAAGATGAGAAAAGAACAGAGCTGAATTTAAAATATGTTTTTCTAACCTGAGGGTTAAATGATCACACAGATTAGTCTTTAAAAAGGAGAACTGAGTAATCATATGACCAGGGGAGCATTAACTTGCCATACTCAAAGAGTTCCTTTCAGCAAAATACAATGCCACAATGAATTAATAATTTACACAAATTTTGTCTGTATTTAATTGTTTTAATTTAAAAAGTTTTTAAAGTAATTTCTATGTCCAGTGTGGGGCTCCAACTCACGATCCCAAGATCAAAGGCTACATTCTCCACCAACTGAGTCTTTCAGGTGCCAACTTTAATTTTAAAGGAATGTTAAAGAGATGTTTATACTTATTTTCATGTTTGTACCTATTTATTTAATATCCCAATAAAAAAACAGTGGTCTATACAGTTTTCTTCCCTTAACAAGGAGCACTCAGAGAAATAGTGACTTAGCTTTTAACTCCATAAGGCTCATCTCTTTATCTTAATTTTTCAGAGGCAATAGGCTAACATACCATAAAACTAAAAAAGTATTTTAGCTGAATACTTTGACTTTAATTGAAAGGTCAACCGGGTACCTAGAGAATAATCCAATTTTTTAGGTCATCTAACTATTCTTCCAAATAGAAGAAACAGGTGATTTGGCCCATATGAACACAGAAGTGACTCTGCACATTCTCCTCGTGTTTAGGGATGGTATCCATGCTACAGGCACTTAACATCTACAGGCAATCCCTAATTCAAGAAGAGACATTATATTACCCACACACTTTGGTAATGACAGCAACCCTAAAACCAAAGGACTTGAATTAAATTTTTAATGTAGATATTCATGAAGAGAAAACATTCAAGACATGTTTAATACTGTCAGGGACAGAATATTAGGCTGTTCCAAGTAAAAGCATTTACACTGTAGAAATCAACACTTTACACTCTGGCAGCACACTAACAAATCTTGTAAAAGAAAATTACACCGCACACTGCTGTACATGAGAAGTCAAAACTGAGGTTGATTTCAGTGTTTAGAACAAGATAGCACAGACACAGTTTGTATTTTTTTTCTGAGTTCTGAAATCCCAACCAATTATGAACAGCACAATAAATATTTTTCAGTTAATAACTGACACTTCATTTTACAGTTAAGACTGTAATCTTTCAATTCTCTCTCTCTATATATATTTTGTGTGTGTGTGCGTGAAAGATATATGTACATTTTTTTGCCATGTTTTGTTAAGTGTAAAAAATTTCCAACATAATTTTCATTGGAATATTCCCGAACAACATCATAACTTGGCCTATTACTCATGGTATTATTTTCGTTTTAAAAAAATACTTACAATATAACAAAACTATCCAACTGAAGAAAAGTTAGTATGATTAAGAACATACTGCATGGGTTTAGAACACTAATACACTAAATCAAATTTCCAAATTTTGATTAGGATCATGGGTAGAAGAACACTAAGCAGAAGCCCTTACAAAGTCCAAGCATTAGGCCAAATCTATTTATGATAACGCCTCTGATTTTTCGAGAAAAAGTGCTGGTAACTTTCCATAAACAATTTAAGAAACAAGATATCATAGGCCTTGCCAGCTGCAAGTACCTAGGAGGGTAGGGCAGCAGAAATAATGATGGTGGAAGAGGTTAAAAACTAGCATAGATAAACGAGAAAGGCTTAATATTGATAATTGGAATTATATTGATTTGTGGCACATTTTCCTTCAATACTGCCAATGAGCTTACAAAACATTCCTATTTCTACGAAAACCCAGACCAACCCAGTTGGTAAGAATCTTTTAAAATTCAAGCTTTTGATTTTCAGTCCCGTGCCACATGCAGATCCCAGTGGCTCACATTTCTCCGCAGAACCGGCGCCAAATCTTTGTTACCTACCTCCTTTAAGCCTCACAACCACCACAGGAAGTAACGATTATTCTTACTTTACCGATGAGGAGACTGAAAACTAAGGAGCTGAGCCACCGATCAAGGTTACATGGCAGACGAAGACTGGAACTGAAACGCCCGCCCGGGTCTACCTCACCGCCCAAACAAGAGACGCCGCCTTAGGAGTTAAAAGTATGCGGACAATACCAGCAGTTGGGAGAGTTAGTTCTCCCAGGGACAAATAAAACTTCCTACGCAAAGTGAAGCTCGCGGAGAAACTTGGGTGTTCCACGCCCAGAAACTGCTCGTCTGTGTAGTCGCGCCTAAGAAAAACCGCGATACACCGAGGCGCTAGGAGAGGCCGGCCTTCAGAGAGGACGTGGCCAGTGTTCAAACTCCCACCACGCTGGTGCAGGCACCACAGCTCCCGCCGGCAGCCGACGTGGGAGAGAGCACGGCCGGGCCGGCCGAGGATCACTGACTCCTCCCGCTCTCCGCTCCAGGCGCCCCGAGACCACTCCGGACGCGACCCCGGCACGCGGCGAGAGCAGGCCGCCCGGCAGGCCCGGCCCCCGGCAACCTCGCCTCTGGGCCTCCCGAGCCGCAGGCGCCGCTCCCAGTGCACACTCACTCACCTTCTGCTCCTCCGCGGAGGCTGCCTCAGGGACTTCCGCGGACATACTGCTCCCTCTGCAACGAGACGCCGGGAGAAGATGCGATTTCCGGGTGGCCGAGGCCGCCCGGCCGCCGCACCGCCTCAGGCCCGCCCGCCCCCGCTCTCCGAGCGCCCGCGAAAATGGCCGGCGCCTTATGACGACACCGAGCCTCGCCGCGCTCAGCCCCCGGCGACTGCGGCCAGCGCGGGCCGGCCGCCCCTCCCGCGCCGCGCCCCTACCTACCTGACCCCTCTCCTCCGGCTCTGCGACACAGAAGCACTTCCTCTCTTCCTTCAAAGGTCGCGGCTCGCGCCTCACCTTACATCCGTCGGGCCCGATGCTTCCTGGGAATTGTAGTTTATAAGTGGAGCCACCACTCCCCACCCTTTTCGGCCTGTTCCCGAAGCTTTGTTATTTCTACTTTTCCGGACTCGCCCGCTACGACTCTCTTACTCGCTCTCTGCACTGTAGCCATGCATATTTTCTTTTGGGCGCTCCAGAGCTCTGTGCTGCTTCCTTTAACAAGTCTCCCCGCTCCGCTTTGCCTACTTAACCATATTCATCGTTCACATCCCCCTTCTGAGTCATCGCCTCCGGCTTTTTTTCAAGCTCCTAACACGAGGTCGGGTCACATCTCTGTATAGCTCCCCAGCAACACACACTGTATCATTAGACATTAATTGTTATAATTACTGTATTGATGTCACCTTTCCTGCTCAGAGAAGCCGCATCAGGGCAGGGACCTCGTCCATAGTTGCTCATATTTTACTCCCAGAGCCCAGCATGTCCTAGATGTTCAATAAATATCTAATGAAGGAATTAAAATTCCATTTATTTGTCTACTCCCGGGAGTCCACTCCCATAACTTTATGGAAACCCCTGGCACCAAACTCATCCATGACTTTCTTTCTTTTTTTTTTTAAAGATTTTATTTATTTATTTATTTGACACAGAGAGATCACAAGTAGGCAGAGAGAGAGAGAGAGAGAGAAGGAAGCAGGCTCCCCGCTGAGCAGAGAGCCTGATGCGGGACTCGATCCCAGGACCCTGAGATCACGACCTGAGCCGAAGGCAGCGGCTTAACCCACTGAGCCACCCAGGCGCCCCCATCCATGACTTTCTTAATTACCGTATCCGTTGACTTTAACTTTAATCCTCATTCTAATTGACATCTGAATAGCTACCGGCAATACTATACAGGGTCCTTTCTGTGAAGTGTCTCTCAGAAACCTGGAAATTAGGTTGCCGTCCAAGAGTTAAACTGGTAGACTGCATAGAACTTTCTATGATGGAAATAACTCTGTATCTCTGCTAACCAATACAATTGTCACTAGTCAGGAGCACCTGGGTGTTTCAGTTGGTTGAGCCTCCAACTCTTGATCTCAGCTCCGATCTTGATCTCATGGTCTTGAGTTCAAGCCCTGTGTTGGGCTCCATGCTGGGCATAGAGCATACATTAAAAACAAAAACAAAAAACAAGGATCAGGGCCGCCTGGGTGGCTCAGGAGGTTAAGTTGTCTGACTCCCTTTTTTGTTTGTTTGTTTGTAAACAAACAAACAAACAGTGCTGCGCATTGTGCAGAATGAGAGGCAGAGGGAGAAGCAGACTCTCCAATGAGCAGGGAGCCCCAGGCAGGGCTTAAGCCCTGGATGGACTCAGTCCTGGGACTCTGGGATCATGACCTGAGCTGAAGGCAGATGCTTAATTGACTGTGCCACCCAGGTGCCCCAAGTGTTCAGTTCTTGATTTCTGCTCAGCTCATGATGCCTACATAAGATTCTCTCTCCCTCTGCCACTACCCCCATCTAAAAAATACCAAAAAAACCCCACAAAAAAACAATGACTCTAATTTGACTACCAATCATTTGAGATGTGACTAGTGCAACTGAGAAACTGAATTTTGAATTTTATTTAATTTTAATTAAATTAGCCACAGGGACTAGAATCACAGAGAAACCCTATTAACAGATTTTCGTTAGGTATGTGGCAAGGTTCAAGTATTTTTGTTTAATCAAAGCTCCCCCTGGTGATTCTGATCCACACATGCACAAGACTTTTCAGGCTTGAAACTTGGTAAGTGTATAAAAGCTTCAAAAAGATCAGTGGTCTTTTAGAGGTGTAGGTGCCCTAGCTCAAGAGTTTGTAGGAGTACAGGAGATAATGTCCCACCCCAACCATTCCTCAAGCAGCTGAAAGAGGAAATCCACCTGCACCATTGCTGATATTGTAGCAAGTATCAAGAACAGAATACATTTTTCCCCCTGGAGTAGCTTTTCACATTTGTATTGTCCACCAGGGAAGGAGCCTTCTCCATGCCACCAGAGGTGCTCACAATTTCTTCAGCCATTCCAAGCTAGAGACCTGGGTGTGTCAGGTATGTCCCCATCATCTCGGAGGGGCACTGGATAGTTGTAGGGTGTGGCCTGGTTGATCATGGTGGTGTTTTTGGTGAAGGGGCTGAGGGTGGACAGAATTGTAGTGTGCCCCCCTGCCATGGTGAAGGACGCAACCAGCACTTGACTTGGCCCCCTGATCCAAACATCATTGAGGAAGACTGAGTCTCCTGGCCATCTTAGTTGCAGTGGCAGCGGCACCGGCTTACTTTTTTAAAAGATTTTATTTTTAAGTAATCTCTATACCCAATGTGGGGCTCAAACTCACAACCCCAATTTCAAGAGTTGCACACTCCACCGATAGAGCCAGCCAGGCACCCCAAGAACAGAATACATTTATGAAAGGAAGGTAGAGGAAGAGTCTGGAAGATCAACTCAGGAAGCCAAGTGAGATAAAGAAAGCCAAAACCCTGAATATAAATGGTGACTTCTGTGAACTAAGCCCAGGGAACAAACATTACCTGAGTAAGGTCAGTTAACTGTAAAGAGAGAGCAGTTTCAAAAACTTCAGTGTCAGAAATGGAACCTAGAAACTGGTGGATGCCACTTCTCTAAGGACTAAGATGACAGTTCTTTATATGAATTAAAAGTACAAACAGGAAAATTTTGAATGAGTTGAAAAGAATGATGAACGGTGGGGTCTGGAAGAGACACCACAAACTTTAAACCTTTAAAATTTCTTAAAATGAGGTGCGGCTCAGTCGTTTGGGTATCTGACTCTTGATTTTGGGGTTGTGGGATTGAGCCCCACATTGGGCTCTCCGCTGCTCACTCGGCATGGAGGCTGCTTGAGATTCTCTCTCTCCCTTTCCCTCTACTCCTCCAACTCCCCAACCTGCTCTCTCTCTCAAAAATAAAATCTCTTAAAATATTTACCACAATGTGTACCTAAAATTTCCCTCAACTTTATTTGCATGCTTTCTGACTATATACTAAGTTGAATGGCCTCTGAGTAGCTTTAGGACACTTCTCCCTAAAGTCCTTTTTTATAAAAGATTTTATTTATTTATTTGACAGAGAGAGACAGCAACAGAAGGAACACAAGCAGGGGGAGTGGGAGATGGAAAAGCAGGCTTCCTGCCGATCGGGAAGCCCAATGCAGAGCTCGATTCCAGGACCCTAATATCATGACCTGAGCCAAAGGGAGATGCTTAATGACTGAGCCACCCAGGAATCCCAAATCTTTTTTTTTTTTTTTAAGTCTTTTTTCCCCTAATGATCAATAGGCATTGCCTTATATATCTCACTCATCACACACAACTTATACACTTTATTGCCAAGGATATTGATGAAAGTGTATTTTATTTTATTTTTTTAAAGATCTTATTTGTGACAGAGATCACAAGTAGGCAGAGAGGCAGGCAGAGAGAGAGAGAGAGAGAGAGATAGAGAGGAGGAAGCAGGCTCCCCGCTGAGCAGAGAGCCCAATTCGGGGCTTAATCTGAGGACCCTGGGATCATGACCCAAGTCGAAGGCAGAGGCCCTAACCCACTGAGCCACCCAAGGTACCCTGATGAATGTATGTTTTATGCCAGACTGTAATTTTTAGTGGAAAGAGAATGAAGAAAGAGGCAAAATTCCAGAGTAGTAGAACGGAAAATACAAGCTTTAACTCAGATTTGAATCCTGAGTCTTCTAACAGTGAGACCTTGGGCAAGCTCTTCAAGCTTCCTTTTCTTTCATTATAGAATAGATTTATACTCTCTGCAGTATGGCTTTAAGTATTAAATAACATATAAATTGTTTACATTGACTGGTACATTCACAGTAGGCATTCATATGTTCTCTTCCTCCTCCGAGGGTCCAAGTTTAAAATACATATATCACAAACTACTACAATAAAAATTTTGAGAGAGGATATCTTTCGCATAGATAATCCATGATAGAGTAGAATGGGCCAATTCCAATGCATATATAATTTTAGGAATTGAGAATGAATTCCTACCATGATGAAAAGCCTTCTTCCCATCTAGACTGACACTGTATTTCTAGGTCTAGTAGACCACAAGGAGTGTCAAATATCAAGATTTCACAGTGACCACCTCTATAAAGTTATAGCTGAAAGGGTGAACAGAGAAAGGGACTTATATAGTTATTTTACATAATTAAGTAATGTGAAAAAAATCTGATAATGAACATGTATTGCATCAATCTTTTAAGTTTGAAAAAGAGTCACTGCTTCATTCACAAAACTAATTAGCAAAGAGTAGGAATCCTTAGAATGAAGCCTTGGAAGAGAAAGGTTTTCCTTTTGTTCTGGAAACGACAAAGTTCTGGTGGGGGAAAATGGCAGGAGGGAATCTTTTTATTTTTTATTTATTTTTTAAAGATTTTTATTTGAGAGAGAGAAGTTGGGGATGGGGGTAGGAGTGGAATGGGAAAGTGTCAGAGGGAGAGGAAGAAGCAGGAAAGTGTGGTCAAGTCTCAGCTTGTGACAGAAGGGTGGGGAAAACAACTAATATGTTAGACATAGTGCCAGGGCAAGTGAGAGCAGACAGGTGCTGGGTGACCATATCTCAATTGGAAAAAACAATTTAGGCATAAGAGGCCCTAAAAAGAGGGACAAAATTTCAGTACGATTCCCTTGCACAAACTTGCAGCAAGAGCACAGGATGCACCTATGTTTCAGTCTTCTTAAAATTTTCTTTAAAATGCCCATAAAAGGGGAACCCGAGTGACTCAGCTGATCAAGCATCTGCCTTTGTTTGTTTTTTTTTTTTTTTTTAAGATTTATTTATTTATTTGACAGAGAGAAATCACAAGTAGGCAGAGAGGCAGGCAGAGAGAGAGAGAGGAGGAAGCAGGCTCCCTGCTGAGCAGAGAGCCCGATGCGGGACTCGATCCCAGGACCCTGAGATCATGACCTGAGCCGAAGGCAGCGGCTTAACCACTGAGCCACCCAGGCGCCCAAGCATCTGCCTTTGGCTCGGGTCATGATCCCAGGGTCCTGGGATTGAGCCCCACATGGGGCTCCCTTCTCAGCGAGGAGTCTGCTTCTCCCTCTGTTCTTCCCTTCGTGCACGTGCGCGCATGCGCACACACACGCGTGCACACACTCTCTCTCTCTCTCAAATAAATCTTACAAAAGGAAAAAAATGCCCAGAAACATGGAAAACCATGTTATTAGAAATAATTCTAGAAAGGTTACAGTGAGGTATCCATGTAAAAAGACACCTGCATACAACATACATCACTAATTTTTGGATTACTAGAGAGGTCAAAGAAACAATAATAAATTTTTAAAAAGTATTTTGATAGTTTAAATGCTTGATGTTTTTTCCAGGTTTTATATAGAATTACCAATATTTACTTAGGCCAATGTGTAAGAAATCAAGATACATATATTAGAATATTGATTCCAACAATCAGATGACAGAATATAAGCAGGCATATTATCAATATTCTCACCCCATTTTCTCGATCACACAGATCCAGAAAAAGTTTAGAGAATTCCTGGAGTCAGTCCTATTAGATAATATTAGAGCTGGGACTACAGTCCAAATGTTCTGGGTCCTAATTCCATGTTGCTTCCATGGTCTGAAAATTAAGAATAAATCTTCACAAATTTGTGCCATTGACAACTTTTTTTTTTTTTTTTAAGCTTTATGGAATACCAATAGACTTTTTTCTTAGCTGGTATTTTATTTTAAAGATTTATTTGAAAGTGAGTGAGCATGTGCACGCATGTGTGGGAGGAGAGGCAGAGGGAGAGAATCTTCAGACTCCCTGTGCTGAGCACAGGGCCCAATGAGGGGCTCAATCTCTCAACCCATGAGATGCTGACCTAAGCCACATGAAATCATGGAAACCAATAGGCAGATGCTTAACCAACTGAGCCACCCAGGTGCCCTGTTGGTATTTTATGTGTGCCTTGTTATCTGATCTCCTATTGTCCACTGTCAGTGCACAAACATCTAAAACCACTTTTTAAATCTTTTTTTTTTTTTTTTTAATTTATTTGACAGACAGAGATCACTAGTAGGCAGAGAGGCAGGCAGAGAGAGAGGAAGGAAAGCAGGCTCCCTGCTGAGCAGAGAGCCCAATGCGGGGCTCGATCCCAGGACCCTGGGATCATGACCTGAGCTGAAAGCAGAGGCTTTAACCCACTGAGCCACCCAGGTGCCCCTAAAACCACTTTTCTAAGGGGGATGAAGGGAGGGCTTTTGCTGCACTCAGCCAAGTTCCCTTGTTTAGGAGTTTTCCTAGCTGCCAAATGCCTTCCTTCCATTGTGACCCTGAGCAAGAAAGTGATAAATTTGGGGCGCCTGGGTGGTTCAGTCAGTTAAGCATCTGCCTTTGGCTCGGGCCATGATCTCCATGTCCTGGGACTGAGCAATATTGGGCTTCCTGCTCAGCAGGAGGTCTGCCCCCCCTTCCTCCCTGCTTATTCTCTCTCCAAACTAAATAAATAAAAACTTTTTAAAAAGTGGTAAATTTCCTTGGGGAAGAAGCTCAAGACAACTTCCCTCTCCTCTCGTCTGCAATAAAGCTAGAATGGAAACTGTCTGATGGCTACCAGAAATCACTCAATCACATGAATGTCTCATCTAAAAATAAAAGCCAAATACACATTTCTTTGTTTTTTGCGTATATTTACAATATAAATACTAATTTACTTTCAAAGTACATATTCTTTTTAACAATTTGCAAAAGTTATCTAGCATGGGACAGCAATTTAATGTAAAGCCTCTGCAGTAGTAATTAAGGAAAAATAGAACTGTTTTAGGGATAAGGAGTTCTAGAAGGAGTATCAATGGGCGTAATGATTTGAACTTGCAAAGGGAATGTGAAGCAGCTTAGTCCGCGTTGCACTGCCAAAACAGCATGTTAAAGGACTACAGCAACCTGGATGGGGTGAAAACTAGAGCTGGGAGATATAAAAAGTACACATGCTTGCATAGTGCATTAATCTTAAAGAAGCTCAACATTTCATTCTCATTTTCAATAAATTAAATGAATAGTACTTAAAACACATCACACAAAATTAAAGATTTGTGCATATATTTTGGATTTCAACATTAATGTCAAAAATACATAGTATGATTTTACATAGGATTTGTGCTACATTAGAACACTAGAGACAAACATCACTTGAGTATTAAGGAAAACATTAAATATTAAATAACTGAGAAATAAAATGTGTCAACACTAATCTAACTGGATGGGGGGGTGGTTTGCTATTGCAACACGTCCAATGAAGTGGTTTCAACAGTACAAAAAGGCTTATTAGGACATGAGTGTTTCCAGTCTACTTGGAATATGTGGATCTCATTCCAGGAATCCTTTAATAAAAACTGGTCCAGGATAACAGGAGAGGATCCACTCTCCTGGTTGTTAATTGGTACACTCCGTTCTACGCTAATTTTTACTTTCCAACTTGGGTACTGAGCGAATACTTTAAATTGTCACTCCTTATCAACATCTTGGTGAAAACTGAGGGTTTGTTGGCGATTCAGTGTAAGATTTGAGTTCATACGCAGCACCACTATCAACTTCCATTGACTTTCTTGAGAACAGGAGTCGTACATCTCTATGGAGGTAGATCTTTCCAGATTTAGAACTCTGGAACCTATATAGACAAGCAAACAGAAAGATGCAACATTGTAGGCACTGAGTTTTTAAAACAAACAAACTTGAGGATTTGAATTTTGAAAGCAGGAAGAATTAGTCTTGCTACAATATTAAGAATGACTCTTTAACAAGATATTTATTTAGCCTCCTATTGCCGAAGTTTGTGCTGCTAGTTCCTAGTTAAGTGTTTCCCCCTTATTATTCACTACCTGAACAATCGACACTCCCTTTCCTCATATCATCAGAGGCGCTTCTTTCTGTAAAGCTTGTTTCCCATACCATCTTACTTTCATCCCTGACACCGTAACACATGCACCTTCCCTCACCTACAGTGTCAAGTTTCAGTTCATGTTAGTCAATAACACTACATTTGGGCTTTGCAGTTCTAGCATCTTCTAGTCACATCCATTTCACATAACTTGCCCTCTCCCAATTTTGAGTACATTAAAAAGGATTCCAAACTTGAAAAGTCACAACAGAAAATAATCAAGTATAGCGGAATTATTGCTATCATTAGTAATGGCTAGTAGCTAAATAAAGCCTAAACATCATTAAAAAGACAAAAGTTTGTAGTGAAATGAAAGTGGTATCACAACTGTGTATGGAACTGTGACAATACCCTGCTAGTATCTATGACATAATACAGGGGCTGGAGTCTTTTGTCCTATAAACTTGTCTGGAAGCTAGTCAAGCATACAAACATACTCTTTAGTGCTAATCTCTCTCATTTTCCCTTTGCATAGCAGAAATACTCTATGGGTTTCTGAATTTTACTCCTAAATTAGCTGAAACATCTGGTGGTCAGTTGTATGTGAGCCAAATGTCAGCTTACTCTTCCATTCTGCCTGAAGTTTTTTTTTACCTTCTTAATCTGAAGGAGCAAACTGAGACCTTTAGCAAGTAGAACATACTCATACATAAGTGGTATACTTCCCAAAGAAGTTTCTTTACAGCATTTAAAGTATCTGATCACTATGTGGGGATTATAAAGGCTGGGGTGGTTTATCTTAGTGAATATTGCTTATGTAGCGCTATGGTGGTGAAACTTCAGAAGAAATGGTATCAAATGGAAGTGTAGAGAGTTGAATCTTATCTAGATTGGGCTGAGAGCTATTCTTACAGTCTGCTATTTCATACCATTTCTCTTTTTAAAGTCTTCCAAGTCTGTTTTCAGATTTTTATTCCACAATCTATATAACACTTCCCATCAGGCTCATAACAGGTAGTATAGAGTTGGGTTTAAAAACATGGAGCCAGAGGCACCTGGGTGGCTCAGTGGGTTGAGCTTCTGCCTTCAGCTTGGGTCATGATCTTAGGGTCCTGGGATCAAACCCCACATCGGGCTCTCTGCTCAGGAGGGAGCCTGCTTCCCTCTCTCTCTTTCTCTGCCTGCCTCTCTGGCTACTGGTGATCTCTGTCTGTCAAATAAATAAAATCTTAAAAGAAAAAAACAACACAGGGGCTCCTGGGTGGCTCTGTGGGTTAAGCCTCTGCCTTCGGCTCAAGTCATGATCCCAGGGTCCTGGGACCGAGCCCTGTATCGGGCTCTCTGCTCAGCAGGGAGTCTGCTTCTTCCTCTCTCTCTGCCTGTAACTCTGCCTACTTGTGATCTCTGTCAAATAAGTAAATAAAAATCTTAAAAAAAGAAAAACCACACGGCCCCTCCCCCCAAAACAAACACTGAGCCAGTTTAACATGTCCCCAGGATTCAGAACACCAGGCAGAAGACCCCAAGGCAAAAGTACCAATTAAGCAGTACTAGACTTTTTCAAGTATGAGACTTGAGTGGACAACTCTTTATTCATTCTAGACCACCACAAGGTAGATCTATTGAAAGATAGCTGGTGGTCCCCATCAGTAGCAGATTAAAGGTCTTCTGCCTGGGCCCTGGATGAGAGGTGCCTCCTTCTCAGGAATAGCAACTTTTGGAGCAAGGGAGTTAGGCTAAAATGATTTAGTCTCGCTGATATGACTGAGAACTTACTATGAACAACATCAGAAAATTACTAACAACAGAGCTATAACCAAAAGGTTATTCAGGGGCAACTGGGTGGCTCAGTCAGTTAAGCATCTGCCTTTGGCTTGGGTCATGATTCCAGGGTCCTGGGATCCAGCCCCATGTTGGGCTCTCTGCTAAGAGAGCTTCTCCCTCTCCCTCTGCTTACTGCTCTCCCTGCTTGTGCTGTCAAACAAATAAAATCTTGGGGCAGGGGGGAAGGCTATTCAGCTATTAACCAATAGATTTGCTCATTGCCTGAGAGCTACACTAGGATTTAAGGGCAGAAAACCTAGTCCCAGAATACTGGTAACTTGGACCTCAACGACAAACTGCTTCTCACAACCTAGTGCTGTGACCTGGGTAGCAAAAGTCAGAGGAAAAGGTTATTTCTGATGGAATTACTAGAATATAAACTCTTTGAGAACAGAGATTTTCACACTGTTGTTTCCCCGGTGCCCAGGAGCATACCTGACACACAAATACTTGTTAAATGAATGAATGAAAGTTAAAAACATTCCCTGCCCAATACAGTAGCCACTAACCACATGTAGCTACTGAGCACCTAAAATGTGGCTACTTCACATTGAGTTGTACTGTTCCTATAAATCTCTATTTAATTTCAAACATTTACAATAAAAGGATGTAAAAATACCTCATTCATAATTTTTTAAAAAGATTTTATTTATTTATCCGACAGAGAGAGAGAGATCACAAGCAGGCAGAGAGGCAGGCAGAGAGAAGGAAGCAGGCTCCCCACTGAGCAGAGAGCCTGATTCGGGGCTTGCTCCCAGGACCCTGAGATCATGACCTTAATGAAGGCAGAGACAACCCACTGAGCCACCCAGACGCCCCTATGTGGATTATATATTCAGATTTTAACACTTGGATATGTTGAGTTAAATAAAATATATTCATCTTTCCTCTCTCTCACTACTTTTTTTTAATGTGGCCACTAGAAAATATAGAGCTGCATATGCAGTTCATATAATAATTCTATTGGTTTCAAAATGTGTTTCACTGCCCCAGATAGGTGAGCATTTTTTTGATATAAAATATTTTACATTACATTGCTATAAATGAAAACTCTCCTAATTCAACAAGTAACAATGACTGCAGGAAGATATGCTATGTTTTTTCTGCATCTTAGTATATGAAAAGTCTCCAAATTAAGCAAATTCCAAAGGATACTGGTCTAGTCCAAGTGACAACAATTTTGAAGTTCTTCTTTAGTAACATATTTTCATATATATTTGAAACATTACCTCAGATGTATGAGGTAGCGTAATAACCGTTCTTCTGCATGTCGGATGTTTTCTTTATTAACAGTTCTCTTCATTTCTTGTTTAACAGGTACAGAAAAAGTTCTTTGTCGAAGGAATGTCTGATGATTGGCTGGCATATCTCGTAAGTCATATATCACAACAAACATCTTCACCACAGTCTTATTAGGATTAAATAAGGTCTGAAGAAACAACATAAAAATTATTCTTTAAAAAGTGGTTTGTTGATTTGATGCAAAATGATTGTGCCAATAATAAAATAGTTTTTTTTATAAGTTAATCCCAGTGGATATAATTCAGTTTTGGGAACTAAAGTTAATAATATCTTAAAAGTTTATGACGTGATATTCAATTTTTAAAAAAGTTTCAATTTTTATTTCCCAATAATACAAAATCCTGTAACAAATCAAAATTTTTAGCCACAAATTTCATATTAGGTAATACATAGCTTTTACTCTTTGTTCAGATTTTAAGAAATGCTTCCACTAAAGTAAGCAAAATACACCCTTACTGAATTAAAACATTCCAGTTCACTTATTTCAAACATTAGCTTTATTAAAGTGTGTCAACTGTGAAATACTCAGAATATTAATTTTCCTTACATTTTTAATAGTGAGTAAATAGAAAAATTTAAAAATACCTGGGTAAAGCTAGACTTTTTGGTATATTAGGTACATATAGTTATATAAAATTAAAAATGTGTTCTCAAAAAAGAGAAATTCCCTTATTTGGAAATTTTTCTGAGTTTAGAAAATAAAGTTCATTATTATTAGTTACAAAGTAGGATGAATAATACTTCATGTTCTTAGAGTTGGATTCATTGCAAAAACTGTAGTGACACTAAACTTTTAAAAAATCACCAATACCATAATAGACCAAAATACATATCCTTAGTGAAGACTGAATTAAATTCAACTGATACATGGCTATTAATAATTGAAGGAATATTATTTTTTTAAGTACTAATTTTTAAACAAAATCCCAAGCTGCTGATCTGACTTTAACCAAATTACCAACACATCAATAGGTAACTTGGTGCCCATGCTTTCAGAAGCTCATCCGTGGCACTGGACATCACTCACTGAATCAAAATGAGAAATATATCAATATTATGATCCAACTTTTGAAATCTAGTGAGTCTTAAGATTAAGGCTAATACATTCAAGAACCACAACAACTAGCAATCCAGGAGTTCAAACCATGTTTATACATAATTAAACTATATAAGGAATGAAAGACATGACTAAGTTTCAGATTTAAAATTAATCATTTTAAAAGTTGGCTGTTATCAAACAAGAGGTATGAATATGCTGCCTCTGGGTCATTATTATGACAACTGATAGCTAGCTTTCCAGTGACCTACTCTGTCACAAGAACTACGTAGCCAGAGGTGAGAGAACGAGAAGATTATCACTCATTTAAATTCAAGAAATGCATTTAACATAGAAGTATTACTTTAATATGCAGTGATTCTTTCTTGGTAAAATTTATATATGTGTATATACTGCATTATATGCACACATAAGTATTACATAGTACTGTGTTTCATCCCTGTGAGACAGGAAATAAATGTACAGAGCTCTTGCTGTATTTGAACAATGGTGATGAGTAAAAGTGGTCTGGTGATCACAATGAGGCCAAAAGACATCAATAAGAAGGCTTATTGAATTAGACCAGATCTTGAGTGTAAGGAACTTAGCTAGGTATTTTTTTCCTCTTTAAATTTCAGCTCTATTGAGTTATAACCAACAAATATCAATTAGATTCTTTTTAGTCTACAAGCTCCAGCTTTGGAAAAAGACTTCTGGGCCTGCAGGATTATCCTGGGTCTGACTTGGAGATGAACTCAATCACAAACTGACCTTGGTAACAAATAAGTCTTCTGAGAATGCAAGACCAATGATGAATGACTGCTCTGGGCTAGAGGAATTTTCCTGAGCCAAAAGAAGACCAACACCTAGACCAAAAGAGAGGGTGCCTTCTCTGCACTCATATCTGTCAGACTACATTTCTACTTTTAATAACCATCTTAGATTAACTTTGAAATTATTACACTAGGGATCATATAATTTTATTTTCCAAGGTTTCCTGCCAAAGCATTACTAATAGTTGAGGTCTTCTTTGAAATAGGTCAATCTCAGTCTGGCTAATTAAATTAAATAGAAGGCACTAGTAATGTTAGTTCTAATTACACTGAAAATAGCTCTATTCAAGTTATGTAAACTGGTGTATACTATTTTTCTAAAGCATTCACCTTCATTAGATTATTTATGCTTTCCTTTTATGAAGGTCCCCACATGGCCATTCCTGGGGCAGAGCAGGGAAACTCCAAAGAAAGCTGCAGCCCCACTGTTACTTACCAAAGTTGTTGCAGCAGCAGTAGCAGGAGAAAGGGCTAAGTTCTATATGTATGTGAGAGAATGATTATTGCAATTGTAGGCTATAAAACACATACCACTTGTATTGTTCCTGAAGGAGGTACTCGGTAACCCCTTTTACCAAGGGACTCTAAAGTAATCACACCCTTGAAATAAAAGAAGACAAATTGAGTACAAACTGATGCACATGTAAATAAAAGATGAAAAATAATAAACCATGTAATTACTAACATTTTAGAATTTGACTTGTATGCAAAAATATTCCCATCGATAGGTACATTCTGAGTATGGAACAGTGAGGGTCCAGAAAGGATTACTGTTCTTCCTGGAGATGTTACAATGATTAATATATAACATTACACTGCTTGAAATTTATATTAAGATATAAAAACCAGAAATAAGAAGCTCCTTGACTGAAAGGGAGATAAGGGAGAAAATGGGATTATTCCCTTGTTATCACATGGGAGGATGGAAATGAAGAAGCAATCCATTTACTGTTCTTTGGACATATAAGAAGTCAGGAAGGCAAACGGGTCTAAGTCTTAGCCGACAGTAAAGTTAATTCTTCAGCCGGTGAGTTAAATTAATATATGGATTTCTGACTACAGACCAGCATCATCAGACTCATCTGTAAACGTCTTAGAAATGTACAATTTATGATTCTCCCTAGACCTACCAAATCAAAGCTATATTTTAAGATCCCCCAGATATCATCATATGTACATTAAAGTTTGAGAAGTACTACCATTCTATACTAAGTAGTTTTCTGAGAAGCATGTTCTAGTCACTACAGAAGCCCAAATGACAGCAAACAAACATAAATTAAAACAAGTAAAGTTAGAATTGCACATGTGAAAGTTTCTAGATAGGCAAGATGACCAAATGACTACAGGTGGTTAATTGTGCTATTTAATTCTTAGATAGCTTTCAGAAAGGAAGGCTGATTCATTTAACTGGGGTAACAGTTTCAAGTAGTTAAATAGAATAATTGCATGTTCTACATTTCATATCCTAACATTTTATATTGTACATGCCAAAACATGTCAAACTTCAGTAGAAGTAAATATAAAACAGGACTGTCCCATCAAACATCTCTGTTATTTGTAAGACAGACCAGGGTTGGAGGGTGAAAAAAAGCATGCAAACGTAAAGAGGAGGGCCAGACTCTGCTATGTGAGTCAAGTGCCAACCTCAGACTATTAAATTAACACATTAATATTAGGAAATATTCGTGGAAATGGTCACTGAAAGGACATAGGTTGTTCTTGTCTAATCTGATTTACCACATGGTCATTTAAAGCATGAAAAACAGCCTATCAAAAAACTGCATTCCTAATTAAAGCAATAATGAAGCTTTAAACAATTTCTCTCATAATATCTTGTTTATGTGAAAAAAAGCTATGGTATATAATGCCCCTCTTCTTCCTAGTTCCAGAAAAAGAAAGTAGAATATAACCAAATAATAGCTATCTTTATAATCACATTGCTATAGGCAACACATTACCATTTTCCTTGCTACCTTCCCCTAAATACATTTAAGAGAACTGGTGGGGCAAAAACTACCATAAAGACTGTATTTAGGGGCACCTGGGTGGGTCAGTTGGTTAAGCAAGTCCCTTCAGCTCAGGTCATGATCCTGGAGTCCCAGGATGGAGTCCCATATCAGGCTCCCTGCTCAGCAGGGGAGTCTGCTTCTCCCTCTGACCCTCCTCCTTCTCACACACTCTCTCTCTCAAATAAATAAATCCTTAAAAAAAAAAGACTATATTTATTTCCTTTAGTAGCTTTATTCCTTTATTAACTTTAATAGCTTTCAGAACATGGTAACAGTAACTAAATCAATTTATAAAGACAGTATGTATATTTTTAAGACCTTAGAGTATATGCCAACAATTTACAACTATTTCTAAGCAATATAAGACTAATAGGGGCATTCATAAATTAGGAATTTTAGATAAAATTGGGAAACTATGTGGAATTTCATTAGTATTATTACTAATTTATTATTCGTTATATTTTAATAATTTCATTATTTTAGTTGGTCACCATATTAATGTATCTACCTGTAAAAAATTATAGTGTTTAACATAAAGAAGAAAAATACATTTTTTTCTGGCATTATAGAATGGAATACGAAGGTTAAGGTAAACTAAGTTGGGTCATAATCACACAAAAAAACTCCTCAAATTACTCTGCTATAGAGACTATGCAATAAGTAAAACTAAAAGAAGTTTATCTTAATTTGGTGAATTACAAATACAAAAAATAATATATATGGTCCTGTTAATATGATGATAATTGAAGTCATACCATGAATTTACCACTGGCATACATTCCTTAGAACATTTTACCTGGTCCCACCATTCAATAGTTTCTAAATAGTGAAATATTGTTATGTAGCTGTTGGATAGCATTTTTACCACTGACGCTCAAATTGGAGAGAGATTATGTGGCTTTGAGCTAATCTGTAAGTGATTATTTAATGAAAAAAATCCTGTACCACTTCTATACCACAAAGACAGAATTTTCAGTCCTTGTGCCAAATTGTATGTTTATGAGTCATCTATGTTATTTGTGATGAGAGATCCCAAGGTGTCTCAGATCTGCTGGTCTGTGATATATACTTTCTTGTCAAAATGTGATCAATCTTTTGAAAATATACTAAACTACCAAAATGTAAATAAGAATCCCTGAAGAGGGCGCCTGGGTGGCTCAGTGGGTTAAGCCGCTGCCTTCGGCTCAGGTCATGATCTCAGGGTCCTGGGATCGAGTCCCGCATCGGGCTCTCTGCTCAGCAGGGAGCCTGCTTCCTCCTCTCTTTCTCTGCCTACTTGTAATCTCTCTCTGTCAAATAAATAAATAAAATCTTTAAAAAAAATGAAAATTAAAAAAAAAAAAAGAATCCCTGAAGAAACAAGATTAATTTTATTTAGTAGGAAAGATTTGTGGTCTAAGATTTGAACTAGGTCATTTACAAAAGGAACCCATTCCTAATGAACAAAATAACCTAGAAAAAATTTAATTACATAATGGTAAGTTTACTGAAGAATATTATCAGAGAACAGCAAGTCAGGGATTCTGAAAGGACAGACTAAGCCAACTCAATAACCTGATTCATACCCTTTCCATATCAAAAGCTATAATCATTTGTGTGTACTTTCTGGAGACAAAGTGACAAAACCTTGTATCTCTTAATCCTATGTGTTTTAGATGTCAGCTAAAATCAAAGATTAATGCTGGTCTGTTTTTTAAAAGCAGAGTTCAAATTCTCTCTTGTTTGTAAATTTTACTCAAAGATATTTACTTGAGCTGATTTCCAGCCATTTGCTCTTTTATCTTGCTTCTAAGTCATTGTAACAGTCACTGGGGACTTTGTACATTATGACAAGTTACAATACTGTAGACTTTACATTTCCATTCAGTATTAAACGTCAATAGAATATGTGAAACTGATGAGACTTGTTGATGGATACCTTTCATAGTTCTATTTTAATATTGTAAGCACTCCAGAATGATACATTTATTCTTTTTTTTTTTAAAGATTTTTATTTATTTATTTGACAGAGAGAGATCACAAGTAGGCAGCTTTTAGTCCTTAGCAAGAGAGGAGGAAACAGGCTCCCTGCTGAGCAGAGAGCCCGATGCGGGACTTGATCCCAGGACCCTGAGATCATGACCTGAGCCGAAGGCAGCGGCTTAACCCACTGAGCCACCCAGGTGCCCTGATACATTTATTCTGATACCAAACTTACATCAGTTGTACTTTCCATGTTACTGGTTATCCAAAATTAGCTGTTATTTTTTCTAAATTATACCGGAAAAGTAGATACATTTTTCCATGGTAAATGAATATCAGGTGGCTTTGTGATAACTGGGCAGGTCTATGAAGGAATGGGTCTTTGTTTTATTTTTTATTTTTTTAAAGGATTTTATTTATTTATTTGAGACAGAAAGATACAGAGAGAGAGAGCGATGAGCGAGCAAGCATGAGCAAAGGGAGATGCAGAGGGTGAGGGAGAAGCAGACTCCCTGCTGAGCCAGGAGCCTAATGTGGGGCTCGATCCCAGGATGCTAGAATCATGATCTGAGCCAAAGGCAGACGCTTAACCAACTGAGCCACCCAGGCACCCCTGGATCTTTGTTTTAGATCATAGTTACTGTTGTGCATCTTTATGACTATGGATCCATAATTGTAAATGTTATTGGGGAAAGAAAACCTGAATAAATGAGCAGACACCACGATGTTGTTTTTAAATATAAGTATGAAACACTGGTCATGCTCTTAAATAAAATTTTCAGGGACATCTGGATGGCTCAGTCAGTTGAGCACCTGTTTTTGGCTCAGGTCACAGTCCCAGAGTCCTAGAATTGAGCCCAGTGTCAGGCTCCCTGTTCAGTGTAGAAGAGTCTGCTTCTCTCTCTCCTTCTGCTCTTCCCCCTGCTCATGCTCTCTTTCACTTGCTCTCTCTCAAATAAATAAATAAAATCTTAAAAAAAAAATTCACCCTTAGAATGCAGTAAGGCTAAAATAATTTTCCTGAGCAAACTGGACCAATAATGAACAGGCTATATTTAGGTCCCCCAAAATGTATAATTTCTTTTTCTCTGTTGTTTCTTAATTGCACAGAATTCTCTTTTTACAGCTTTTAGTCCTTGACAATCTAGAAGGTTGGGGAGAGGGATATTAGGAGAGCAATCAATAAGGTCATGTGATAAGCTAGGAAATTCAAGGAGCAAGGCCGGAGCTATAAAATTCTGTAACTACAGCAATTTGTATTTCTCAAAGTAAGACCTAACATGAAAACACAGATCTGACTCCCTATTTGATACCACTACTGTAAACTTCTTATAGACTTGCACTGTTAGTCTCCTCTCCATCTCTGTCTTTTGTAAAGTGCTGAAACTAAACATACACTTGGATCTTGTGTCATTTTTACAGTTGAAGGCTTGTTTTATCCTCAAGTAATCAAAAACAAAAACAAAAACAGTAAAGATGAAATCATAGGATCATAAGGCTCAAAACTGCTCTAAATTACCCTTGGCTATCTTACTCTCCCTGTTAGAACATACGTATGGAAACAGAAATAGCTAGGATTAGAAATCAACTCTAGGATTAGAAAAAAAATGGTCTCAATACAAATAGGAGAAAGGGGGTAAAAGGGTCTCACAGAAGACTTACTTCACCAAATCGTTAACTAAATCTTCCTGAGATGAGGATCACGTGGGAAGGCAACACTTGTGGGACCAGGGTGCACAGTAAGCACTTGAGAATTTGTGTGAACTCAACAAGATATGAAATTATAGTGCCAATAATAGTTTTTCATTTTTCAAATCACATAAAAGCAAGTCAATTTTCAGCAGAGCCTCAAATGCAAAAGAGGAAATTTGTTGTTAGAGCTAGCCGAAAAAGAGGTTGTGAGGTAACATTTTAAAAATTATGTTCAGTTAGCCAACATATAATAGTACATCATTAGTTTTTGATGGATTAGTCAATGATTGTGAAGTAACACTCTGGTATTTTAGTCTCATTCAGCCTTTAGTTTTCTCTTAGGAAATGCTTTGTTTCAAGCATTTTGAGAAAGCAGGCTTAAATCTCTGTAAAGACATTTGTCATTAAATTGGTTGATTTTAGCAGACAAAGACAATTTTTAAAATACTTGCCATATAAGGAGAGGGAGCATTATCATCTGAAACACTGTAGAATGACACTTCAACAGGAAGAGTCAAATGTGTGGGGCAGAAAACACCACTTGCCCCTACCTCAGCAGTGAAACCATCAACAATGCCAAGAGGGTCTAACCGATAGTTTAAGACAGATTCCTGGAAGACAAAATTTTTAAGAAATGAATTTTAGAAGTTGACACACACCCTGTTTTTTGTCTGTTTTTCATTTAAAGAAATACATTACCACGCTTTCTGGCACTAAAAAAATATGGTTGCTACTCAAACAGAATCCAACAATGCATTAAAAAATATAATTCACCAACAATCAAGTAGATTTATTCCAGGGATGCAAAGGTGGTTTTAATACTTGCAAATTAATTAATGTGATGCATAACTTCAATAAGAGAAAGATAAAAACCATAGGACCATTTCAATAGACACAGAAAAACATCAATTAGGCGCCTGGGTGGCTCAGTGGGTTAAGCCACTGCCTTCGGCTCAGGTCATGATCTCAGGGTCCTGGGATCGAGTCCCACATTGGGCTTTCTGCTCAGCAGGGAGCCTGCTTCCCTTCCTCTCTCTCTGCCTGCCTCTATGCCTACTTGTGATTTCTATCTGTCAGATAAATAAATAAAATCTTTAAAAAAAAAACATCAATTAATAATAAAGGCCCTCAACAAAGTAGGGTTAGAGGGACCATACCTCAGCATAATAAAGGCTATCTATGAAAACCCCACAGTGAACACCATACTTAAAGGGGAAATCCCCCAAGGTCACGAGAAAGAAAAGGATGTCCACTTTCACTTTTATTCAACATAGTACTGGAAGTCCTAGTCACAGCAATTAGAAAACATTACATTACATTGTTTATTACACTGAAATTAACATCAAATTAAATAGGAGCACCTTGGTGGCTCAGTCCATTAAATATCCCACTCATGAGCTCAGCTCAGCTCTTGATCCCAGGGTCATGAGTTCAAGCCCTACACTGGGCTTCATGCTGGGCATGAAACCTATGTTATTTTATTTTATTGTTTTAAAAGATTTTATTTTTATTTATTTGAGAGAGAGACAGAGAGAGAGAGCACAGGAGCAGGGGAAAGGGGCAGAGACAGAAGTGACTCCCTGCTGAGCAGGGAGCCCAATGCAGGGCTCCATCCCAGGATGCTAAGATCACGACCTGAGCTGAAGGCAGCCACTTAACCAACAGCCACCCAGGTGCTCCTGAAGCCTACTTAAAAAGAAAAGAAAAGAAAAGAATGACAAGTCAAACAGAACAAACAAATAAGGTGGCTAACATTTCTACGTCATCACTTCATATGTTTACCAGACCTGTCATCAACTTGTCCCCCATCAATCTTCTACCACTGTATGAAGTTTGGCCTCCTCTCACTATTCCAACTCACACTTAACTATCCTTAAACTCTACTCTTAGTTAAACCTAATTGTTTAATATGTTATTCTTAATCTCTGTAAATAAAAATATGTTCTAACAGAGAAGGTAGAATATCTGAAATTTTCCACAAGGTACTGGCCACAGAGAAGCACTTTAAATCTTGTTAATAGTCATATGCAAAGAGAGAGCCACGCACCTGAAACTTCAACTGAAAAATAATTCCTTCTTTATAGTTTAACTTGTCTTTAGCAGTGGAGAAAAACTTAAAAGCACAGAAATAAAGGGGGGTCTTGGTGGTGCAGTTGGTTAAACTTTCAACTCTTAGTTCCAGCCCAGGTTATGATCTCAAGTTTGTGAGATCAAGCCCCATGTCAAGTCAGCTTGAGATTTTCTGTCCCTCTGCTCATGCTCTCTCTCTCTCAAATAAATAAGTAAATAAGTAAATAAATAAATCCCCCCCACAGAACCCCAGAAACACAAATAGAGAAGTTTCTTTTTTTTCATTTCTTTCAAGCTCACTTGCTGAAAGTCACTTTTAACAATTTAGTATATCTTGCTAGGTATGAAAAACATTTTAAACTTTTCACAAGCTCTCATTTCTATACATATATCATACGTATACACATTTATCATGAAATGTGAGTACCATATCTTTGATTCAGTAGTTGTCTGGGAAAAAAGGAACACTGGAAGCCATCATGAGCCTGATAGTTTGTATACTGTAAAGTTCAAACTGTGACATTAGCAATTCTGAAATTCCCAGTCAAAAAGCTAAGAACAAAAGATCTATGTTATAACCAAGCTTCTAACCTCCCTTCTGCCCCGCAATCAATCCAATGCATATTCTGTGATTTGACCACTCAGTCTCATGGCTGCAACTCTCTTCCCTACCACCATTAACCTAGCTCAGACCCTCACAACCTCTCCTCTGAACAAGTACATCTTCTTTTTTTTTTTTTTAAAGATTTTATTTATTTATTTGTCAGAGAGAGAGAGAGTGAGAGCGAGCACAGGCAGACAGAGTGGAAGGCAAGGCAGAGGGAGAAGCAGGCTCCCTGCAGAGCAAGGAGCCCGATGTGGGACTCGATCCCAGGACGCTGGGATCATGACCTGAGCCGAAGGCAACTGCTTAACCAACTGAGCCACCCAGGCGTCCCTGAACAAGTACATCTTCTAATTAAGTCCTTCCTACTCTAGTGTATCCTCTGTATTATGGGTAGAACTATTTTTCTACAAACAAACAAACAAACAAACAAAAGGTATTATATCACCTACTAGACAAAACTTCATGCTTCCTGCTATTAGATCAAGTCAAATCTTCCTAGCATGGCATGTAAGTCCTACCGTAGGTTTCTTGACTCCTCTCTCCCCACTTGCACAGAGTCTCATGCTCCGAGTCAAGCTGATGCTTTCCAACATCATCATATTCTGTTGCTACTTTTGCAAATGTAGTTCCCTGTCTAAAATCCCTTCCCACTCCTCATGCAAATTTACTTGAAAAATTCCTACTTATCTTTTTTTTTTTTCCTACTTATCTTTTGTAACTAAGCTCAAGTGACAGTTCCTCAGTAAAGCTTTCCTCAGTTCCTGTAGCACAGAATGGATATGGGAGGACTGAGTTAATTTCTTTTACAATGATAATTACTTGAGTTTATAAATCACTTACATATTCAGTTGACTGTAATATCTATAAAGCAGGATTGTTATCTAGCTTTGTACTCCTAGCATACAGCACAACACATGGTAGTTACTCAAAAATATTTCCTAGGGGCACCTGAGTGGCTCAGTGGGTTAAAGCCTCTGCCTTCGGCTCAGGTCATGATCCCAGGGTCCTGGGACTGAGCCCCCATCAGGCTTTCTGCTTGGCAGGGGGCCTGCTTCCCCCCTCTCTCTCTGACTGCTGCTCTGCCTACCTGTGATCTCTGTCAAATAAATAAAATCTTAAAAAAACAGAATCTTAAAAAAAAAATTTCCTAAATAAAATAAATCTAAAGATGGGTAACATTTTCATAGGAAGAACACCATAAGGCCAATGGCCTATATTAGTTTCTGACTTTATTCAGCTTTTAATGACTTTAATATATTAGCAACGCATGCTAGACCCTCCTCAGTGCAAAACAAGAAAAGGAAATACAGGTATGGATTACAAAGTAAGAAATAAAACTGATCCAATCTGTAGAAGATATGAATATCTATGTAAAAAAAACCCTAAAGAACAACAACAAAATCAATAAAATCAATAAACTGAGCAAGGTCATAAGCAATTAAAACACACACACACACACACACACACACACACACACACACACACACACACACACAAAATCAATCAATCAGAAGGACTGAAAGTTAGAAAACTTCCTTTAAAAAAAATTTTTTTTTTTTTTAGAGAGGGGAAAAAGAGCATGCACCAGGGGGAGGGAAGATGGCAGAGAGAGAAGAGAATCTTAAGCAGGCTATGTACTGAGCGTAGAGCCCAACAAGGGTCTCGGGTCTCAATCCCATGACCCTTGAGACCCCAGCCTGAGCCAAAATCAAGAGTTGGACAATCAACTGACTGCACCACCCAGGAGCCCTGAAAATTAAAAACCTTTTAAGTATAATTTATAATATCACCTGAAAACATGGATTAGTTAGATATAAATTTACAAAAGTATGTTTAAGATATAAGCATGCTGAAAACTAAAAAAAAAATCAATGAAAAAATCAAAGAATAGCTAAATGAATGCAGAGATACACTATATTCAGATATGAAAATATTTAATATTCTGGAGCACCTGGCTGGCTCAGTTGGTAGAACATGCAATTCTTGTCCTCAGGGTTATAAGTTTGAGCCCCACACTGGGTGTAGAGGTTACTTAAAAATAGAATCTTAGGGGGGCGCCTGGGTGGCTCAGTGGGTTAAGCCGCTGCCTTCGGCTCAGGTCATGATCTCAGGGTCCTGGGATCGAGTCCCGCATCGGGCTCTCTGCTCGGCAGGGAGCCTGCTTCCTCCTCTCTCTCTCTCTCTGCCTGTCTCTCTGCCTACTTGTGATCTCTCTCTGTCAAATAAATAAATAAAATCTTAAAAAAAAAATAGAATCTTAGGGGCGCGTGGGTGGTTCAGTCATTATTAAGCTTTTGCCTTTGGCTCAGGTCATGATCCCAGGGTCCTGGGATTCAGCCCCGCATCGGGCTCCCTGCTCTGCCAGAAGCCTGCTTCTCCCTCTCCTACTCCTCCTGCTTATGTTCCCTCTTTCGCTTTGTCTCTCTGCCAAATAAATAAATAAAATCTTTAAAAAGTTAAAAAATTTTAAAAGCTAAAAAAAAAATCTTTTAAAAAAAGATTTAATATTCTTAAGATGTCAATTTTCCACGTACTGATCTGTATCAATGCAATCCAAACAAAATCTCAGCAGACTGTTTTGTAGAAATAGATAAGCTAACTCTAAAATCTACATAAAGGTGAAAGGAACTAGAATGGTGACAGCAATTTTGAGAACGGATAACATGTTAGACAACTCAAATTAATTCACGTCAAGATTAGAATAATATGACATTCATGTTCATAAAAATCAAACAGTTGATTATAAACTTCGTGTCATATATAAATATTAACTCAAAATGGATCAGAGAACTAGATGCAAAAGCTGAAACAGTAAGGTGTCTAGAAAAAAAGTTTCCTGACTTTGGATTAGGTAAGTAGTTCTCAACCAGGGACATATGTCAGTGTTCAGAGACTTTTTTTTTTTAACTGCTACAACTGGAGGGACGGGCAGACAGTTGTACTGGACTGTAATGGTTAGAGGCCAAGGATTCTGCTAAATATCCTACAATGCTTGAAACAAATCACATAACAAAGAATTATCTGGCTCACATATCAATTGTGCCAAGGTTGAGAAAACCCGGGTTAGGAAAAAATTTTTTTTTCAAAGATTTTATTTATTTATTTGACAGACAGAGATCACAAGTAGGCAGAGAGGCAGGCAGAGAGTCCGATGTGAGGCTCGATCCCAGGACCCTGGGATCATGACCTGAGCTGAGGGCAGAGGCTTTAACCCACTGAGCCACCCAGGGACCCCTAGGAAAAGATTTTTCAGATACAACATCAAAATCAAGATCCAGGGACGCCTGGGTGGCTCAGTGGGTTGAGCCGCTGCCTCCGGCTCAGGTCATGATCTCAGGGTCCTGGGATCAAGTCCCGCGTCGGGCTCTCTGCTCAGCAGGGAGCCTGCTTCCCCCTCTCTCTCTCTCTGCCTGCCTCTCTGCCTACTTGTGATCTCTCTCTGTCAAATATATAAATAAAATCTTAAAAAAAAATCAAGATCCATAAAAGAAAATAATAAACTGGACAAAATTGAGGTGCCTAGGTGGCTCATTCAGTTAAGCATCTGCCTTTGGCTCACGTTATGATATTCACAGCAGCTTTATTTTTAATTCTATTTTTTTTTTTTTTTAGAGAGAATGCACCAATGTGTGGAGCGGGGTGAAGTGGAGAGGAACAGCAGGAAAGGGACAGAGAGAATCTTTTTTTTTTTTTTTCTTTTTTTAAAGATTTTATTTATTTATTTGACAGAGAGAAATCACAAGTAGACAGAGAGGCAGGCAGTGAGAGAGAGAGAGGGAAGCAGGCCCCCTGCTGAGCAGAGAGCCCGATGCGGGACTCGATCCCAGGACCCTGAGATCATGACCTGAGCTGAAGGCAGCGGCTTAACCCACTGAGCCACCCAGGCGCCCGGGACAGAGAGAATCTTAAGCAGAATCCATGCAGGGCTCAATCGCATGACCCTGAGATCATGATTTGAGCTGAAATCAAGAGTCAGATGCTTAAGCAACTGGAGCCACCCAGATATCCTCATAGCAGTTTTATAATAGGCCAAAACTGGAAACAAAGAACCCAAAAGTCTAGAGTGTGATGTAAATGAATAAACAAATTGTGCTATATCCATATTGTGGCAATAAAAAGGAATGAACTCTTGAAACACAGGACTTGTATAAATTAAAAAGGACCTGTGAGCCGGACAGTTTCAGAACCTCTCTGTATTTTTCTACTGAAGTCAAGTGAAAATGTATGCATATCTGCACAAGTACATTCCAGTGTACTGATCTTTTAACCATCTTCCCTAAGGTTTTCACATATCAGATGCTCTTTCCCCCCCTCACAGATTTTCTTGTAATACAAAGATTGCAGAACATCTGACACTCACAGTAGCCTTATGCAATTATAAAATAATGACAGAGAATACAGAGTTCAACATCTCTGAAGTGATACCTTGAAAGTGACATGGAAAAGAAATCAATTCACCATAAGTCTTTTCATTTTAAAACTTTGAAAGATAGCCTAAAAATTAAAATTTAGTTTTAAAGACCGCATACTCATAACATATTAAACCACCAAAATTCCAATGAAGCTATTAAAACTACAAATTTTAAATTATTTTCCCATAAAATCTCACCAATTAAAATCATCCTTAAAACCCCATATACAGGTTCACATTTAAGGCTGTTCTTCTTTCTCTCTCTCTTTCTCTCTCTCTTTTTTTTTATTGATGTGCATTTGGCACATAATATTACATTAGTTTCAATATTTAAGGTTGTTTTCTAATTAAGGATAACTAATCCCATAATACAGTTGATCCTAAGTAGAAATATTCTTATTAAATAAAATAGCACATTATTGGAAACCTTTACCCAATTTTTAAAAAATAATCTTATTTTATAATAGATTTAGATTTATAACAAAGTTATAAATATAGTTCAAAGAACCATTTGATTTTGTAAGTCAACCTCTTGATTGTGAAGGGGCTATTATCACCCACCACCTCTTACCTGGGTTTTAGAGCCAGTACCACCATGTGAAGTGTGGTTAAGTCCCTTTTCTAGCTAGATTAATGGACACCTCATTCCACTTTACCTAAGTTCTTGATGTCATTACCTACAAAGTACTAGTTCTAGGATGTCATTACCAACAATTCTAACTCTACTTCTTACAAAAAGGGGAAAAGGAAAAAGCAAAGGAAAGAAGGTGATTTCAAGGATTTGAAAAATACAACTAATTCATTTATTTATTTCCCTTTCACAACCAAATGACATAAATAACACTCTAGATCTAAGGTTAAAAAATGCCAACTCTTAAAATAATTTTGAAAAACATTACCTCAAAATTTCCTAAGAGACTAAGACTTGTTATAGGTGGAGCACTAGAACTCAGAAATGGTTTTTCATGAATATCTGGATCATCTTCAATGTTTAAACATGGCCGAGGACTATTAAAAAGAAAACCAGCAAATGAACACATTAAGCACAATATTTTCTGACTTTTTGTACAAAATTAAAGTAGGAGAATTTGATTAATTTTAATTTACTTAAGCTGTAAGATAAAAAATTAATCCTACCAAATTTTAAGATATGAAATATTTTGTTTAAAATTCTGGTTTTATTTTATGGTCTTTGTTATAATATATGACAAAAAAATGTAAGTAATATCCTAGAAAGTTTTAAGAAAGAATTTATAATATATCATATAGTGGCATCTACTAGAAATATATAACACAGTTTTTTATCAGTGTTCATTTTCAGTTAAAAATGAGAATACAAAGGCAAAATTATATAACTAAAGAAAATAATGAGAATATTACTTGTCAACATGGAATACACTTGCAAGGCTTTTTTGCAAAGAAGTGTAAGGTGAAGGAGGAGGCAAATGACCAGAAATAATCAAACCTACTTAAGTGTTAAAACCAATGCGTTTATTATGATGACAGATATATAGTAGCTACTCAAGCTACTCATTTTCTTATTTTCTCCCTTCTTCATCATTAATCATTGTGTGTGAAATAATATTTAAAATAACCAACTAGAAAATAATACTCCTGTTAAAATTGTGATTTTAGAGTAAACATTTATTGTATAAGACTAGAAATTAGTATAATATTATTTCACAAATATAAACAAACTTTATTTACTTTTTTTATGAAGGCTATTGTTTACTACGTTAATTGTTAAGATTACTGCTCATTTCCAATAGTGGGTTATTGATTAACTATGACATCCTTCACCGTCTCTAATACATGTCTTTTTGGTATGGTTTGCCCTGTAACTTCAGGAATCACAGTTTAATATTTTATGAGTTACAAGAAGATTTCCAGAGGAAATCTAAAAATATACGGAATTTTTCTCTGTGGAAAGCACAGAACATAATTTCTGACATATCTAAGTGACAAGTACAAATGAATTTTAAATACCTTCGAGATGATAAGCTTTTCAGATGCAGTAATGAAGAATCCAAATCAAAGCAACCTGATTGTGTCTTTCTTTGAGGAACCTAAGGTCAAAATAATCATTTTTGATATTTAAAAACACTGTTTTTTTTCTTGAATTAATAGACCACTTTTCAAACAAAAGCTGACCATATCTGGCAAATAATAAAACTTCTCCCAAAACTGCGTACTTACAATCATGCTCTTAATTACATACTGTTCTTATGTTTTCATTTTACTTACTGATAGGAAAAAACAGAAAATTAATAAAAGCACTTTACCAGGTTTTGAGTTTTTAAGAAGCATAATTTGTTTTTTTTGTAAAACCAAATCTTACATAGAATCCTAATATAGAAAAAGACTTACTTTTTTACTTTATTGTATATAGTGGATCCTTGAACAACACAGGGATTATGGGGCACTGACCGCACCCCCCAACCCTCTGCAGTTGAAAATTCTCATGTAAGTTTTGGCTTTCCCAAAACTTAACTACTAATAGCCTGTTGTTGACTGGAAGCCTTACCATTAACATAAATAGCTGATTAACACATATTTTGTACGTTATATGGGTTATGTACTGTATTATATTCTTAAAACAAAGCTAAAGAACATGTTACTAAGAAAATCATAAGGAAGAGAAAATACATTTACAGTAAAACAAAAACAAAAACCCCACATATAAGTGGACCCGGGCAGACCAAACCCATGTTGTGCAAGGGTCAACTGTACTACTGTATTTTGCAGGGTAATAAAAGATTGGTAGCTTTAAAATTAAAAGAAACAAACAAAAAATTAAATAATGATGCCAGCTCTGCTGCTCCTTAGTCCATCCCCACTCCACTGTATGTTTCCAAGAACCCTGGAGCTGCACAGAGAACAGGATTAAAAAATACTACTCTGCATGTTCAAAAACCATTGTATACCCCATTACATTTAAGACACCAATCAAACCAGCTAGCTAAAAATACCGTAAAGATGAAAGATCCAGATGTAAAATAAAGGTAAAATCACATATAACATACAAATTGGAAAGACTTGCTTAATATTGTAAAGAATATTAAATACACAAACCTATTAAATATGATACTGAAAGTCTAAACAGTCTCAATATTTTTGAGTTGTACAAGTATACCATGCTATTTTTTATAGTCAGAAGTATAAAGTTCTGACTATAAAATGTGAAGTTATTGTGAAGTTTTCTATCTAAACTCTCATGTCTCGAATTTGGAAAGTTCTTTCACTTCTTCTGATACCGCTTTTTCCTTGTTCCATCTAGTCCTACTTTTTGGAGTTTGTACTAGACTTACACTGAACATCTCATTTTATCCTCTGTGGTTCTTTCACATTTTACCATGTCTCTTCCTTTCTGTACTTTATTTGAGATGCTTTCTTAATATCTGTCTCTCCACTCACTGATTGTAGTCCAATTAGCTGAATCCATCTGTTAATCCATCTGCATTTTTATGCATACATGTGTGTGCATACACAGCAATTAAAATATTTTTCATATTTACAATTTCGATTGTACATGTACACGTTCTTACATCTCAACCCCTGTCCCACCAGAGGCATTAAACCCTAGCATTGTATTAGGTTCAGATATCCTAGAGGGCCATAATTTGCCCCAAATTTGGAGATTTAACTTTTTTTCTCTTACATTATCTTATGTATTTAAGGGTTATATTATATATTATTTTGTATTAAAGGTTATATTCTATCAGGACTTGTGCATTTGAGGAGGAAGGATCTGCCTTTATCAGTTCAGTCTACCATACTAAACAGAAGTCTACAGTGCATTTTATATCAGTATGATGCTGACCAGTTTTTTTCCTCATCACTCAGGCTTTTTGAAAGCATCCCATAGGTAGGTCAAATATTTGGGGTTATTTTAAATTGTTTGGAATTTAATTTATCTAAAATAAATATCTATGGTCCATGTTACAAGTTTAAATTCTAGATTTCTTATTCAATCATTATTTTTTGAACATAGGCCAGATACTGTATCTTTTCAGTTTACATAACACAGATAAAGCAACAGAAATTATCATGCCAGTAGCAAAACATAACATGTTTTCACTTCTGCTGTGATATTGATTACTTGCCTCAGGTTTGACTGAAATGGCAGGTATAGCAACTAACTACTGGTTGCTTACTAACCATCCTCACAACACTAAAAGAGACCATATCACCCCCTTTTTAATGATGAAAAAACTGAGGCTCAGATTATATTATTGAACTAATGTCACAAATGTCACGCAGGGTGACATCAGTGTCACTCCAAAGGAACACTCTTGACCACTGCACTCAGATCTACAGATCTATTTGTAAAGGTAGAGTAGGGAGATTTCTGTGTCTCAAAATAAGATGTGGCATGGCTTCCAGGCCAAAGACAACCACAAATTTGATTCCCAAATGACCCACCTTATGGTGTCAACTAGCTTTGGTGTTAAGATACAAATTTATTTATACAAACTCACTTGACACTAAATACTTTCTTGATATTTAGTAACAATTAAAATATTAGACAAAAGAATTTCAGAGAAATCTTATAATCCTAATATTTTTATTCTTGCTTTTAGCCTTTCCCTGTATTAACATAGAGTTACTAAGTATATAAAAAAATAAAATGTTTTCTAACTGGAAATGTCTGTTAAAGGTATTTAAATTTTTTTAATTATAATTTGGATAAAATGATTTGTATACATTTTAGATGCTTCCAACTTTAAATATGAAGTAAGAGGGAAAAAACCTTACAGGACTTGAAAGAAGAGGCAATCCAGTTCGAGGATGAAAGGCTCTGGTTGAAGTTCCATCTAAGGAATGAAAATTATGTTTCCGCCAGACACTTGAATGTTTCACTGGTATAGTCTTCTGCTAGGAAAATAATTAGATTGTGATGGTAATATTTAAGTAATTTTTTGTTTAGTCTTATTCCTAATACATACTGAAGTATTACCTCCTTGGTGGTGAAGCTAATGATCTATAGATCTGTATTTACACACACACACACACACACACACACACACACACATTTATTTTAATCAGAAAACAATGTCCAAGTTTTTTCTAGGATACTGAATAAACCCAAATAGTCTAAAGAAACTATATCCAAATATAATTGCCTTATCAACATATGGTCATATTTATAAATTCTCAGAGTCTAACAACAGCTAAGCCAACATCTGATGTTTTTAATTTGTGAAAAAAAAACTACTCACAGGTAGAAAAAAACAGAATATTCTAAAATATGCCACATTTTTGAAGTAGATATAGGAAATAGGCTAATTCTTCAAAATTAAGCAAGGTTAAACCCAAACATCAGAAATTCCTAAAAACACAGAAAATCAGAAAAGACTAATTTGGGCCCTGGCTCTGCCATTTCCTAGCTTTGTGACCTTGGGCAAGATACTTAATCTCTCCAAGCTGAGAATCCTCATTTGTAAATTGGAATTAGTAATAACACCTGACCTCATATTTAATGGAAGGATTAGGTATGCCAACATGTGTAAAATATTCAGAAAAAAAGCCTGGGCACTTAGTAAACAATTTATGATCATATTTAAAACAAGAATATGAAAAAGTAACTCTTAGTACTTTGAAAAATATTATGGCCAAATTAAGCCATACTATTAGGTACCAGAAGGGATCAAGAAAAGCTAACTGTTTTTGTGACAATTACAATTTTAGTAAATTGGAAACTATCATTTGATTAAATCCATATGTTAGAGAACGGATTTTAGTGATAAAAATGAACTAATAAGGTCATTCAGATTTGGATCAATGTAGTAAAGAAGTTGTTTTCAATATAATTGAGATTTAAATGTGATACTACTTACAGAAATAAAGGAAATTTAAGCATTATGGTTTTCTAAAGTTAAAAAATGGTTTGGTTAGACTCATTTTTCAATGAGTCTGACTTTTTGCATTTGAAAACTTCATTATCGTTGAGATAATTTTCTACACTATTAAGTTGAGTATTTTGCTCACATGTCTTGGGCCTTTTTGAGTCTTTATTTGAGTACTTATTTTCATGTTTGTTCAAATATCCAGACATTTCCAACACAGTAGTTTTTATTTTTGAGTTATTTTTCTTGGAATTCTCAAATTGGTGATTGCTAAAAGATTCTGGATTACAATTTTCATTTTTTATTACTTTTTCCTTATACTTATTTGTGCAAGTCTGTTTGTCAATACTGTTGCAATTTGAATACTTTTTATCAACTTCATGGATAATTTCTTGCTCCTTAGAAAGTTAAATAAAATGGAAATAATTGAAGTATCTTATTTACAAAATGCATGGAAGGTTTACAAAATATTTTAAAATCTGTTATTTGATTGTCACAACTGAGAGAGACCCAAGAGATTGATCATTCTTATTTTAAAACTGAGGAGACTGAGGTTTTGAAAAGTTACATGACTTATTCAGTGTGACTCAAAGACCAAATTGTGAAGTCAGGACTGGAACCCAGGTATTCTGACCAACAGCCTAATGATTTCACTACAGATGTTCCGAAAATCCTTAGATGAGTGGTGACATAATACAATGGGCACACTGTATTAGGTCAGAGCTGCTAACAAACAATATGTTAAGCTAATGAGTTTACATTTCTGACTATTTACTCTCCAGCACTTGCCCATAATACTGAAATAACCAACAAAGGGCAACAGGAAGAATTTACCTAACATTTGCTTTTAAGTGGGTTATTTTGAAAGGACGTTATTTTATTGCAGGTTTATTCTAAAAGACTGTATACTATAATTAACAGGCACCTTGGGCCTTTACAACTAGAGTTCCTGTAAACAAAATTCAAACCATAATAAATGTTCAAGAAATATATTTGAAATATTAGATGTTACCTACCAATACCTCTGTACTTTTCAGTCGTTCACATGTAGACAAACAGTTTTTTATATTCTTTCTCTGAGAACAGTTCTGCGACTTCTCATCAACTGTCTCTTCTTTCTTATCCTGTTCATTTTTCAATGAGTCTGACTTTTTGCATTTGAAAACTTCATTATCGTTGAGATAATTTTCTACACTATTAAGTTGAGTATTTTGCTCACATGTCTTGGGCCTTTTTGAGTCTTTATTTGAGTACTTATTTTCATGTTTGTTCAAATATCCAGACATTTCCAACACAGTAGTTTTTATTTTTGAGTTATTTTTCTTGGAATTCTCAAATTGGTGATTGCTAAAAGATTCTGGATTACAATTTTCATTTTTTATTACTTTTTCCTTATACTTATTTGTGCAAGTCTGTTTGTCAATACTGTTGCAATTTGAATACTTTTTATCAACTTCATGGATAATTTCTTGCTCCTTAAATTGACAGTCAGAAAGTGCAGTTTCCAATCTAACTATCAAATCTAAGTTATTTTTTTTGCAGTGAGACATTTTCAAGGGAGTCAAAACACCAGTAGCTTTGTTCTGTGTCTCTAGAAATGTATTTTGAATGATTTCACTAGGATTGTCCTGATACAGAGTTCTTATCTGAGGTTTCAAAGAGGACTTGACTTTACTATTGCATTGAAAAGAACTCAATGATTTATTGGGTATTAAGTTTTCCCCTTCACTGCTGTCTTCTAATAAGGAAAATTTTGTATTAGAAATGGAAACGGAGGTGTCATCCCTGTTTTTCTTCAACAAACTTTTGTCTTCATACAAACTCCTGAATACTTTAGAAGGAACCAAATTGGAGTCATGCACGTTGAATGACTGCCGGGACATATGTGACGCTGTTGGATCAATATGCTCCAAGTGTTGAGCAATCCTTGCGATAACATCTTGCCGCTCCTGGAGTAAAGAGCCTATCAAAGGATTAGTCTCAACAAAAGACTGATGAGAATAAAGACCATCAGAAATGCCAGAGGCACTTTGAGGAGTTTCTGGTTTTACTTGAATTTTTCCCTCACCGGTGTCTTCTGATGAGGTAAGCTCTGGACTACCAAAAGAAACAGAGAATGTTTCTTTACATTTCCTCACATTTTCATTTTCCTGTGAAACGCGGAAAAGTTTTGAATTAAGTGAACTAGACTGCTGCATATTAAATGGATGTCCAGAAACATGTGAAGTGCTTGGATCACAATGAATCAAATGCTGAGCAATTCTTGCAATAACTTCTTGTCGCTCCTGAATTAAAGAGTCTATTAAAGGATTAGTCTCACCAACTGATTGCCAGGAACTCTGGCGGCTAGAGACACTAGAATCAATCATTGAAAATGATTTTAAAGTTCTCACTGGTGTTTCATGTGACTTTTTATCTCCTCTACCACTGAAGCCCAGAATATTGACTTGACATGTTCCATAGTCAGATTTACTGCCAGTGCCTGGATACAGTTTGACATTTTTGACGGCTGCAGTATATTCTGGAGTTGTGCCATTTTTTGCATGTAATATGCTTTCGGGTGCCATGGTCCAAGATTGTTTGCTACACAGACGCTGTGAGCTATTTGTATTACTTTGTTCTGCTTCATTAGAATTGCGGTGCTGATGGGCTTTAAGTTCATGTTCTTGAATTCTTTTCTCATAAAGGCCAATATTAGCATGAATACTACAGGTCAACATTGGGTAATTAGATTGTCTGGGCAAGGACTGAACGCTGACTTTCAAGGCCACATTGTGAGAAACATTGGGAACAGGAAATACATGTTCAATCGGAGTCTGTGAAAAATTCCACTGCAGGTCTACATCAGCAGCACTGATTCTAGAATTGTACAGGAAAAATAGGGAATCAGTGGATTATAAAATTTGTAATATTATTGTATATTATAAAAAAATTCCAGATCATCATATACTTATCTTTGTTTACATTAATTACTGTTAAAGCGAAGTAAAAAGGCTTTACTTTCAACTACTTTACCATGCATGTCATTCTGATAAAACCAATAAAAGTATAATAGTTTTTTAAAGATTTTATTTATTTATTTGAGAGAGAGACAGAGAGAGAATGAGAGAGAAGGTCAGAGGGAGAAGCAAACTCCCCATGGAGCTGGGAGCCCAACACGTGCCTCGATCCCGGTAGTCCGGGATCATGACCCGAGCCCACGGCAGTTGCTCAACCAATTGAGCCACCCAGGCACCTAAAAAGTACAGTAGTTTATGCTTAGAACAGGGATGATCTATTTAAGAACACTAGACTACTTAAGCAGTAAGGCTCGAGAATATTGTAAGTTAAAATTATCTGTCAAAACAGGAAAAATAAATTTTGTATCTACTACTAAATAAATGGATTCAGCTAATTCTGTTGTACAAGGTGATGAAGAGATACTAGTGATCTCATGGCCACCTGCCTACAGAGTCAATTAGAGAGCTGTTCAGCATCCTATAAATTTATAGTTTTCACAATACAAAAAATTAAGTCTACCATTATGGAAATTCAGCAGTCCAAAAAGTTTTTCTACTGTATTTATAATGACATCATTAAGTCCACTGTTGGTTCTGGAAAGCTAAAAAATGCCCTGAAAACTATTCTATACCAAATTTAACCCAAAAAGCAAAGTTCATAGTGATTCCCATTTAAATTTCCCTAACTTGTTTTGAGAACAACTTCAGTAAATTTTATCTACTTACATTTAGAAATGAAGGAAATTAACTGTTTAAAAGGTAAACTATCATTCAGTAGCTAACATAATTGAATACACACTATTCTTATTTTGCCCAAGACATACCTGTAAAGAATATTTCGTGGAATAGCACCATGAGAAACACTCAGCCACGCACTTAATTGGGAAAAAAACACGAATGAGCGGACAGCCAACAGAAGAGTCTTCTCTTCAATGAATCGATCTCCACTCCTAAGGGAAGGAAAAAGTATCATTTAAATGCCAGCAAGTATGAAATGACTGAATTGTAGAAAGATAGGAGCTAAAACAAACATTCAGGATGTGTGTTTTCAAGAGTCTAGACATGCATTAAGTAGTGTCACTGCAAGTCACATAAGTACTAAATGTCTAAATTTTACTACATAAGTAGAAGAATTCAAAGACATGACATATTACTAAAATAATTTATAGAAAGCAATGGAAAGCCTGATTTACCAGGAACAACTTCAACAGTGCAACAACTTACTGTCGAGGAACTGGCTCCAAAATCCATCTTTCTAATAATAATGCATCTTGCTTAATTGCAGGATCATTGAGATCAATTCCTTCTGTGGTGGGCCCATCATCACTGTAGCAGCAGTCTGGGAGTAGCATGACTTCCACCATGATTGGAAGGTTATTCTTCCACAACAACGAGACCTCAGATCTAGTTCTTCTGGCTTGACGACACTTAAGGGGGAAATGAATATAAGCAAAATGTCTCAATTGCTCAAGGAATTTTATATTTAAATTTTAAAACTATAATTGTAAAAAGACATCTATATGAGAAATGAGTCACCAATGGCAGAGCTTTGCCTAGGCTCTTCTATTTAGAGTTCATCATTAAGTAATGGATTGATACTATTGAGTTCCACAGTGCGGATTAGTACTAAACAGGTATGACGCAAATTTTCTTGGGGGTTATTTTTGTTTTATTTTGTGGAAAAATAACGGTCATAACACAGTATCTGAAAGGCCTTCAGGTGGCCTAGGATAGTTTGTTAAGTGCATCACTGTTACAGAAGAAAGATTCATTCCAAGTGAAAACCTAAATATTAAAAATTCATTTTCACTAAATGTTCAAAAAAGACAAGATTTTAAAAGTATAAATTTAGACTGAGAAAGGAACTGTCTTTTAACAAATTATATATTACCTACCAAACTAAGTATTTTTAAACACTAATAGGATAGCAAAAATTATCCTTCCATGGGGGGGAAAAAGTATCAGAGGGACACTGACTAATGCAAGGAAAATAATCATGAAGATAATTCCACTAAATAAACATAAAGTCAGTAGTAATAATCTTAATTCTGGTGTATGAGAAGGCAGGTATGAAATTGGCTGTCAACATGTATGCTGATTTGCAAAGCTACCTATAGTGCTTTCAAGAGTCAAGGTAATTAGCTATGGTCCAGATTAGGATTTTTTTCCACTATAGTTTATTTTTTTAATTTTTTTAATATTTTATTTATTTATTTGAGAGAGACAGAGATAGTGAGAGATAGCACAAGTGGGAAGGAGATGGAGCAGATTCCCTGCTGAGCAGGGAGCCTGACTTGTGACTCAATCCCAGGACCCTGAGATCATAACCTGAGCTGAAGGCAGATGCTTACCTGATTGAGCCACCCAGGTGCCCCTTGGCCAATCTCTCTTTTTTTTTTTAATTTTTTTTAAAATTTAACTTCTTTTCAGTGTAACAGAATTCATTGTTTATGCACCACACAAAGTGCCCTCCATAATACCCATCACCAGGCTCCCCCAACCTCCCACCCCCCGCCCCTTCAAAACCCTCGGATTGTTTTTCAGAGTCCACAGTCTCTCATGGTTCATCTCCACTTCCAATTTCCCTCAACTCCCTTCTCCTCTCCATCTTCCCATGTCCTCCATGCTATTTGTTATGCTCCACAAATAAGTGAAACCATATGATAATTGACTCTCTCTGCTTGACTTATTTCACTCAGCATAATCTCTTCCAGTCCCGTTCATGTTGATACAAAAGTTGGGTATTCATCCTTTCTGATGGAGGCATAATACTCCATAGTGTATATAGACCACATCTTCCTTATCTATTTGTCCGTGGAAGGGCATCTTGGTTCTTTCCACAGTTTGGCGACCAAGGCCATTGCTACTATGAACATTGGGGTACAGATGGCCCTTCTTTTCACTACATCTGTATCTTTGGGGTAAATACCCAGGAGTGCAATTGCAGGGTCATAGGGGAGCTCTATTTTTAATTCCTTAAGGAATCTCCACACTGTTCTCCAAACTGGCTGCACCAACTTGCATTCACTATGGTTTTCTAACCATTTTTGTATTTAAATGTGAACATTGGAATTACGATATAACACAGATGATGACAATTTAAACTAGTTTGTATAAATATAAATACAAAGTATTCAACACACAATTCTCACCTGAGCCAGCTTGTCACTGCACTCATGTTTGCTAGTTACTGGGTAACATGACTGTGCTGGAGGGCAATGGAAACTTTCCGTGCGACCTTTTACAGAACATTCAGGTGTTCGACCTTCTGTTATTAACAAGGCCAAAGAGACCAGGAACTCCTCTGCATCATATTCAAAATATTCATCTAGAGTATCTGGTATTAAAAGAAAGAAAGAAAGAAAGAAAGAAAGAAAGAAAGAAAGAAAGAAAGAAAGAAAGAAAGAAAGAAAGAGTCTTCAGTTTAATATATTCTTGATAAGAACTCACATTTTATACCTAAAAATACCTAATGTCACAATTCATATTAAAGTATATTCACTAACAAAGAGTAAAAGAGGAATAAAAATTAGGCAATTAAAATATAGTAAACTCTTAATTCACAAGTTATACAGGGTAAGGAGAGGATGGATAATTCCAAATTTCAGTCAAGACAAAGATGGTTAAAATTATAGAACAAAATTATTTTTATGTAAACTTCGACTAAAATGTCCAAGATTCAAGTATACACTTATAATTCTATAAATATTTAGATTTTTGGATGTCAAGTGCGACAGTTTTCACATACAAAATTACACCAATAACCAAAAGGTTGAAAGTCTTGTGTCATACATTTTTAGCTAAATGCTTTATTATTATTATTACATATTAGTGGAAGATACAAATTCAATTGTATGTTTTTCCCCTCTTTCCCTTGTCTCTCTTATCTAGTTCCTTGTTCTCAAAACCCTAATTCTGCGCTGTGGACACTGAGAGCTATGAAGTCTTTCTTTGCCTATGCTAAAGTGCAGTATTAGTTTCAAAGGAGAAATGCTAGCTGTAATTATCCAGTAGTTGATGTAGGCCCAAATTACAACATAAAAAGTGTGCTGTTTTTGGTTACTATGCAGGTCAAAAAAAATCTAATCTGTAGGTGTTTTCACTTATTTGTAGTAATTTTTAAATTTCTCGTAAGTGCTCCAAGTTTGTGAAACACAGTTGAATTCCAAAAGTGTTAACCTGCTACACACGTTAAACATGTGTGCAAATATACATACACAATATTCAATTGGTTTTGCAATCCAGTTAACACATACTTTAAGTACTTAATACACTGTACTAGGTGACAGGGAATAAAGAATTGTATTGCACATAGCTCCTGTCCGCAAAGGGTTGATGATTCAGAAATGACTTTAAAAGCAAATAGAACACTGTAGCATTCGATAAATTCCAAAGTTATTCATATAGCAGTGGTAAAATTTTGCAAAAGAGGTATGCACTGAAATAAATAAAAAGCAGAATCAGACCTATAAATACAGAGAACAAACTGATGGTTGTTAGAGGGAAGGAGGTAGGAGATGGGCAAAATGGGTTAAGGGGAGTGGGAGATACAAGTTTCCAGTTATGAAATAAGTCACAGGAAAGGCTCAACATAGGGAATATAGTCAATGATACTGTAATAGCATTGTATAGTGACAGAGGGTAGTCGCACCTGCAGTAAGCATAGCACAGAGAACTGAATCACTACGTTGTATACGTGAAAATAATGTAACACTCTGCATCAGCTATATTGAAATAAAAAACTTAAAATAAAAAAGAGGTAGGCAATGAGCAGAACCCAAGAAAACACAACTTAGGTAGAGAATTTGTACAGAGAAAGCATGGAAAAGAAAGTCAGATCGTGAATAGCCTTGAAGGGTATGATGAAGAATGCCCATTTCTAGCTTTAGGAAGGCTTATCAGGAAAAGAAACAGCCTTAAAAGCCAACTTTACTGAGCTGGTGTGTTAAGACCATTCAGAAAAATTTCCTTAAATGGTCATGTGCAACACAAAATAACAGCCAACACTTAGTAACATTGTCAGGCACTGCTAGTTCTAAGTACTTTCTACACATTAACTCATTTAATCCTTAGAACACCTTTAAGAGGTGAGAACTGTTACCACTATTTTACAGATAACTGAAGCATAGAAAAGTAACTTGCCCAAGATCACCCAGCTAGCAAGGGCAAAGTTGGAATTTGAATCTACAGTGTGTCTCCAGAATCTAGGTCGTTAACAGCTCCATACCTGCTTTCTTTCATTGCAGCTAGATATATTGCTATGACATATTTTTGTAGATGATTGTAAAAATAACATATATGCAATGCATATTTAAATAATACATTTTGGAACACTTCTTTCATTTTTTGTGGAACATTATATAGAATTATAGACAATCCCTGATCAACTTGTGATTTTTTGACTTGACAATGGTGTAAAAGTGGTATATACTCAGCTGAAGCCTTACTTTGAATTTTAATCTTTGCCCAGGCTAGCAATATGGTAGGAGACTCTCACAATGCTGGGCAGCTGCACTGAGCTACAGCTCTAGATCAGCCACATGATGGAGAGGGTAAACAACCAATACACTTATGACCATTCTATACCCACACAACCATTCTATTTCTCACTTACAGTATGGTATCCAATAAATTACAGAACATAGTCAACACTTTATATTAAAATAGGCTTTGTGTTAGATGATTTTGCCCAGCTGAAGGTAATGTTAGTGTTCTGGGCATGTTCAAGACAGGCTAAACTAAGCTATGATGTTTGCTAGGTTAGGAGGGATAGATGCTTTTTTCACTTAAGATATTTTCAACTTACAATGGGTTTATCAGGACATAACCCCATTGTAAGTCAAGGAAGATCTGTAGTTTCCATGAATAAGACCATGAATAAGACCCTAATTTATAATAATGAGCCAACAAGATAGTAGTCTCAGCTTTCAACTTTCCTCCAGGAGTCATCAGATTAAAAAAATTAAGGGTCTCCTTTAGTCTCCTGGGACACACTGAATTAAATCCTGGTGTCCCTCAGAGGGAAGCAAAAGATGTAAAAGATTCTACTCAAGCCCTTTTTCTGGGGGTTCTGTGGGTTTTCAAGGTTACTCCAGGCTTCCCATGGGCTACCTGGCATGATTTCAGCTCCTGGGAGATTTCTCTGGGCTCATGCTGTTCCTTGCCCTGAGCTTGTCAGGTAATCCTGGAAAGCTAAGAATTGTGGCAGAGCAATGGCTCCTAATCTATAGAATGGTGAGTGATGCCAAGACGTCAATTACTCCATGTGAAGGATGGTCTACAACCTAAGTAGTAAGTCTCATATTTGTGTGCTACTACTTGAAAAATTAAAAAACCTACAAGGTCAGATTAAAAAAGGGGGAAGTGCACACAGAGTAGGGAGTTTAAGAGTGTTATCCTTATGTCTGAAAAACTATAATTTATTTCTAAAGCCCTAGCACAGCATTGCTTACACACTAGGAATCATCAAGTTTAAAGTGATAAAAATTAAGCTATTATGAAAAGCACTTTTGAATACAGCATTTACTAAAATTTAGTTGATTTAGTCATTATCTCCTCAACTGTAAGCTAAAAAATTCCAGGGGATTCTGGCTGCCTCACACTCCCCAGTGTGTGTCATTGTGCACAATGACAAGAGTGCACTCTGCACTCTCCGCTGTGCAGAGTTTAAACCAACACTTAAACTCTGTTGGTTTAAGTGTCTGCCTTAAGCTCAGGTCAAGATCCGGGTGTCATGGGATTGAAGCCTGCATCAGGCTCAGCAGGCCGTCTGCTTCTCCATCTCTTCTCTGCCCCATTCTCCTGTTCATACTCTCTCTCTCTCACTCTCTCTCTCTCTCTCTCTCTAAAATAAAATAAAATACAATCTTAAAAAAAAAAAAGAAAATTCAATAGATAAAACTTGGTATTTTGAGGACACAGCTTATTCCAGAAATAAATTATGATTTCAGTACTTATGAAAGCAATTTGTTCTTCCAAAAACAAAAGGTGTTTCGTATCTAGACAAATATGGCTGACCTAGTAGTTACGTAGTTTAGAAGAAATGATTTCTTTGATGGAAAGTGTAACATTAAGAAAACAGGATGTTACAAATTTTCACAGGTTATGAAGGACAAATCTTTGGAGACTGGGGATTAATGAATCAAAACATAGTTGTAGAGTCCCTCTACCACCAAGACTGTCATGAGGACTGTGTTTACACTGCCGTCTGACTGGGAGCCTTGACCAAACTGGCTGCTTCTGTACACTGGCCGGCACTCCATCCAGTTCAGTTTAACAAAAGAGGTGAACAATTTGGCCCTTGGGAAAACTCTGATGAGAGTGATCCATAGATAAAATGGACTAACTCTCCTGGAAGTATATTCTTTATCACGAGGGGTATTCAAGGACAGACTGATAGACACATGCCAGGGGTGTGGTTAGAGGGATTTAGATATGAAATGGTAGCTCAGTTAGATTTGCAAGAGTTCTTTCAACCCTGAGAATCTCTGTTCTTCAGAGGTAGCTCAGAAAAACACTCAGGGGAGAGGCCAGAACCACTACTTCCTTCTCCAGAGACCCCAAGTAGAAGCCTGTCTGAAGCAGCGCTCATCATGTCATTTAGAACACAAACCCAGGCCAGAGCAGCTCAGAGCTACTTCAAAGCTCTGTCTAGATGGAATGGAAGAATAATGTCTTACCCATCATGGGGCTGCTGTACATGGTGTTCTGGTTACTTGTAAAGTCTGGGAAAGTAGTAGAAAGATCCCATGCTTTTCATGACGTGGAATACAATGACAAGAGAAGCAGAACCACCTCGGGGTTGCTAATTAAAAGAAAAGTTTCTCTAAAGTCAATGTCCTTATTTTTACTTCATGGAAGTCAATCTGGTTAAATCCATCAAAATTCTCCTTCTACAAATTTATCAAGGAAATAACATGTATACTAAGCTGAATAAAAAGGATACTTATTAAAATGCTTATACCAGTTTAAAAAACAAATGGAATAAACCAGGGTGCCAGGTGGATCAGTCAGTTAAGCATCTACCCCCTGCTCAGGTCATGATCTCAGGGTCCTGGGATGGTTCCCTGCTCAGCGGGGAGTTTGTTTCTCCCTCTTCCTCTGCTCCTCCACCTTCTCGCTCTCAAATAAATAAATAAATAAATAAATAAATATCTTTTTTTAAAAAAATGGAATAAATCTAAACATCCAACAATATAGGACTGGTTAATATACTGTGGTACAGTTAATATACTGTGGTACAGTTATATCTAAAATAATGATATAGATCTACTTTTGATAAGTTATTTACAAAACATCTCCAAAG